>NC_046166.1:4052449-4722449 GCF_011064425.1 Rattus rattus | reverse complement strand
TCATGTGTCTAGGGCTACTTCTCCCTAAGAAACCTGTTCTCTTGGATGCCAATGTACTGTCACTGTACTTTAAGTAAACCTCTGATACAGGTTTTCTGAGAGCTTGATTGTCCTTAGAATATACCTGTGTGGTCTTCTTTCTCCAGAGCTTGGGAGCTTTGAAAGATATCAGAATCATCTTAGTAGTTAATCTGAAGACAGATTAGTTTGTACAGGTTAGGAAAAGACAACGAATCTTTAGAAGAAATCATTTGTGAGACATCTTCTAGTATCTACAATCAGCAGTCTTTTCTCAAGTCTTGTTTTGTTTTGTTTTCATTGAACACTTTTTGTAAGTGATTTTAGGTGACTCCTCATGAGTTATTCATTTTATAGGGTATCTTTCTGCATCTTCTTTATAGTCTGAAGGATCTAAGCTTAAATTCTGGTCTAGTTCGCATCCCTCTGTGTTTCCAAGTGGAAAATGTCAATCATCCATCCTCAAGTTCCTTCAGACACCTCCATGTCCTCAATGAAAACTAAAGGTGGTCAGATCCATGCCACACTATAAAGATTCTAGGGAATCTATACTATGGCACCCTCTCAGTAGTATTAATGTCTAATGAGCTTCCTGATGTGAGGAAACATGTAGGTTGTGTCTAAGAAAATGAGAAGTGGAAGGTAAATGGGATCAGGTACATAATCTGCTGTGGACGTGAAACCCTCCAAGAATTGGTAAAAGTAGTATTTTATTTTTTTAAAAAAAGTGCTAAATTTGCAGGGCATAGTGATATTGTGAGATGTTTCCACTTTCCCCTGCCCATAGAATATTCTGGACTGATTGAAAAACATTGAATACAGCTGAGTTTCTGTCACATAGTCAGGAGGCTCATGGATGCATAAAAAGTGCCAGTCATTACAGTAGGGCTCTGAGAAAACTCCATTTTCTCAAAATCATCTCTTAGAATAGTTGGATACCCATGATCCTTTCTCTTTTGAAGATTTTTGTCCCAAGCCACAGGTCTAGTTTCCATTAAATCAGCTGCAGAATGAGCATGGTTTGAACTGTCAGATCTGTTGTTTTCTTATCTTGTCTGTGGACATGTGGGCCAGCAGTTGGGATAAGAACTCCATTGTTTGTTTTTTAAGTGTCATGAACAAGTAATGACCATGACTGGCAGTGTATACCTTTCAAGTACACGTTCAATGGAGCTCTACCTCAATTCTGTTTAGCTTCCAGCTGAAGCCTCTGCTATTCTGATGGTGTATACAACCTAAGTGCATTTAGTCTCTCTTTTCCCTTCCCTCCAAGGCTCATCCAAAGCTGAAGGAGAAGAAGGCTCTTTAATCATCTAATTGCACAGGCATTTCCTGAGTCACCTAGGCCCATCTAGCCTTCTGTCTTCAGTTCATACAGGCCAATGCCATGGCCTCCTCATTCCAGGAACAGTCACCTTGGAGTCACCTGGCTGTTCTGGGGCCTCACCATGACAAATCTGTTGGGCAAGGACCCTCCTCCTTCTTGGCTGTCTGTTTGGGGACTCTGGGATACTGTCTCTTGTCCAACAATAGCAAGAATAGTAGAAAGGAAGCTCAAGGGTCCTGTTGCCTTTCAGCAACTAAGTTCTGGAGTAATTTCCTCTACACTGGAAGTTCCATTCAGGGGAGGAAGTGGGCACAACATGGCACATGTCTGTCTCTTGGGTTAGCCATCTGTCCCTTAGCTATCCTTGGGACATCTTCCTTACAGCACAGGTTATCATTCTTGCTCAGCAATCTCAGCAAGACCTGGAGTTTGTCTGGGGAATAACAGAAGGGCCTAAGTATTTCTAGTTTCTATCCTGTCCTGAGGTTCCTTAGGGCCTCAGCTTTGAAGACTCAAAACCCCAGATTTGGTTCCTTTGGCCTCTGAGTTCCTCTGTGTCCTCCCTTCCCGGAGGCCAGAGGCCTGGAATGCCTTAGTTGAGGGAATGGAGAAGAGCCAGGGGGTGCCAGGAAACTCTGGGAGAAAGAATGCTGGTAACAAGTGTGTTTCCAACTCTTATTCCTGAAGAAAGCATGAAAGGAGGCTTATTAACTACCTCATGGCTGGAATGTCCTATATTGTCTTATTCCTTCCTTTATTCTGTTTTTATTTAATATCTTCTGGGCCTCAGATTTCCTAGGGGATCCTTGAAAAATGGAGAAAGTTGAGGGACATAGAGATCAGATATCCAACTCATTCCTAGGGACACTGTCTATTGAGCAGGGACTTTAGGTGTGGTCCTTGCTTACAAAGGTTCAGACTTGCCTGCGAATCAAAAGTGGAGGCCCAACACTGCTCCACTGCCCACCTCAGGAGACCTTCCCAGTGCAGACTATTGGAGGAACTCTGAGGAAAGTCCTACAAGCTGCCAAGCATGTGTTTGGGAGCAATCTCTTAATGACAGGAGATGGCTTTTCCAGTCTCTGCATCTGACTGATTATACTATGGGACAAAACTAGTATCCATCACTCCAGGGCTGATTCCCAAACACCACAAGCTCCCAAGACTCCAGGAAGCTTGAGAGAGCGTGCTTGATTACTCCAGAGCAGTGCCTGCCCCTCTTGTTAATGTATCTGAGTGCCCTCCTCCCTCCCAACTCAGTTGCCTTGTGTGCAGCTGTTCTGGGAGGGTCTGTTGCAGCTGGACACATCTGCCACCCAGGTGCTTGACTTTGGAGACTCTGCATGGCCAGAGGGAAGCAGGCCCAGCCCATACATACATGCTGTTCCTTTGGCTGACTCTGGTGTAGTCATCCTTTCCATGATAAATGAAATGGAGATTCTGGCTAAAAATAGAAATTGATGGTCTTGTTGACCCACCACCAAGAAGGCAATTGTGCTGATGACAAGCGATCTCCAGAATGATCACCAGCTTTGTTTGCACTCCCTTATTAAGTCTCAGTCCCTGTCTTATAAAGAACTAGGGACATTCAACTTTGTCACTTGCGTCAGCACACAGATGGACATGTGTTCTGCTACTCTTCACTTTGCCAGCTTAGAATTTTGCATCTGACCAAAAATGCTCTCTCCATCTTTCTTATTCTGGCCTTCTGGGTTATTGTGAATTGCCCCTCATGCCAGGCAGCCTGTTTCTTCAATGAAGACTTCCATATAATCTTTGGATTCCACTGGATGAAATAAATCAAGAATAAAGACCATTCTCTTGTCCAAGAGTTTCAACATGTAACTTCCTTCTGTAATCCTTGGTTCTACAGTCTCATAGGACTGGGGGCAGTAGTCACTGCAGGCATCCTGAGGATAATCAGTGATGTGTCTAAGGCTTCTGGATGATGCCTGATGCGTGCCAGAATGCCTAATAACAGTATTAATTATTCTACTAATAGAAAAAAGGACCATGCACTTGAAATCTCTACACTCGGGGCAGTCAGGAGGATCAGAGGTTCATGGCTACCCAGTACTACATAGTGAGATCCTATCTCAAACCCTAAATGCTAGCAATACTTCTACTATTATGAGCTATCAATTTATAAAAGATGTATTCATTGTATAAATAGGTGTGTACATGTTTTATGAGGATCTCATGTGTGCAGGAACCTGTGGAAACAGAATAGGGTGTTGAGTCCCCTAGAACTAGGCTTACAGATGGTTGAGAACTATCCAATACAGATGCTGAGACTGAACTCAAGGCCTGTGGAAGCATAGCAAGTGCTCATAACTCCTGAGCTCATCACTCCCTAGCCCCTGTGTTTTCAATTTCATAGCTTGATTTATAAGCTAATTTTTATTATCGAATGACTTGCAGAATATGGAGATATGACTGCTAAGCAGTGGAAAATGTCCCCTGCATTCATTTATTTAGAAGCAAAAGCATGCTAGAATTTACTAAACTAAGAGTCTTGAGCTTTCAGGTTGGTGGTCTGTATTACAGAGGGCAGCAAATGGCACAGTATCTTGCCTGAAGTCAATGCCTCTGATGCTTTGTAGAACAAAGGTCTTCCCATATCTGCCACATTGGAGAGCATATGAACAAGGGCCAGAACCTTGCATCCTCTTGTGCTTAGTTTGCTAGAGTTCTTGCCTCCCTGACTCACACTTTCTCCAACCACAAGTTCAATTCTCCAACAGCTGGTGAAGGGAATGAAAACAGTAAGTGCTGTATGGTTGCTGTAACTTAATGCTAGCCCTTGGTGAATGCTATGAAGGAAAACTAACCTTCTGGAACTATTGACCAGAACATCATAATGTTCTCCGATAGTCCAGCTGTTTGTCACCACTGTAGAGGCACAACCTCTGTCTATCTGAAAGAGGAAGCAGATATTTATAAGGTCTGAGAATCTGCTCAGGATACCCACCCATGGGATTTTAAGACAAGTGAGCCTTTTTGTGAATCTTGGTAAAACAATAGTTGTTTTAAACTAGGCAGTTTCTCTGTCAAGCTATACCATCCTAATAAGGAGTGTTGTAACATCAATCTCTTGTTTGGATATAATGGTTTAGGGTAAATTTCTTTAAAAATATTTTTACATATCTTATCTTTCTGGATAAGAATTTTATTTTGTGGAACAACTATTTACATCATTTACATCATGGGGGTCATGTTGATAGAGGTGTCTTTGGCTTCTGACCCTGAGTTAGGCCACTGTTGCAAACTGTCTCAGCCTTCCCAGGAGCTTTGATTGCCACAGAGGCCACTGTAGGTCACCTGAGGTTGTACCATGTGATCTCTGCATTCTGGTTACCAGATTTACCAAGTCAAAAATATTTTATCTGGCAACTCTATACATTATTCAAAATGCATTTTTCCTAGTAAATCTAAATTTTCAGATCCTGCTGCAATGTCAATAACTCAGAACATCTAACTGGCATCACAAGGCACCAACTGAGCCAATCTGAACCCTAGGAATATCTTTTCACCCACTGGACATGGGGTAGATGCTAAGTTGCCATATGTCCTACACATTCCTAAAGGGAACCAGAGTTCAGAAGCCTTGTAATGGACCCAAAGTCTCTCCCAGGAGTGATGTGTCTTGTCAATTCCCTTTTCCTCCAACATAACCTATAACATGAGCTTTCAAACTGGAGGACTGTGCCATCTCTCCTAGCCTTGCAGGCTGCCCATGAGGCTGTTTTACTCTTGTTTTATATTAAACATAGTGGCAAACATTCAGTCCAGTGGTGTTTGGCAAATGCACATGAACATTCTATTATGGGTTTTGAAAACTTTGGAAGTTTGACCCCTGGCTTTGTTACAATGTCTTTGGTGAATGTTATTAGGTGGTGACCTAATAAGAATTATTGACTAGGGAGCTATAATGTGGAAGCTTATAATTTGCTTAATAGACATTGATTTGTGTAGTCTCGATTAAAATACAATGAAACCTGATGCTTAAGTGTTTTCTTCGGAAAGGGTGAAGGGTTGAGAATCAGTTCTTAATGTGTTGCCTTGAAATCTTCATTGAAATAATATTATTTGAAGAATTCTGCGAGCATAAAATGATCTGACAAAAGCCATTCAATGCCAGGTCTAACAACCTTGGAAAGCTGGGGGAATATAGGTTTCTTCAAGTGAAGTCTGGAAAATGCTTCCAGATTACCTCAGGGGTAAAGCAAAAATTATTATTCCATTCCATAAGTCCTGTTAATTCTTTTCAACGTTGAATCGATCAAGTAATTAGAACCCAAATGGAGGAAACATGTATGATTACCATTTGTTGAGACTCTGCTAAAGTTGACTAGTCCCAAGAAACCCTGATCAGAATGAAAAATGGTCATGACACAAATTTGAGAGCCAAGGACACCTGGCCTTCCTTCACGTGACCCCAGAAGCCAGGCTAAAGTTCTAGATTATTAGAGGTGTGTACAGCTATGAGTCTTCAAAGAAAATTCTCTGCCATCTCCTTGTCAATGGAAGGATAACATGAGCCCCTGTTTTTCCTCTCTCCCTTTCAGTCTAGACATACATCATGCAGTTCTTTGTTATTAAAAACATTACTATACCGTATGAGAAAGTTTACCTCCCACATACCACAGGGAATACTTCAGAAGTGAACTATGCATTTGGTCAGGGGGCTAATAGTCAAAGTTCCTCCTCCCCTTTATCTTTATCTTTCTTCATTTGGCATCAGCTGAATTATGGCGAGTGTCTGCTTCTATGAGATTTCTCCCTTGTTTCTGAAATAATACCAAACTTTAACACTGAGCTCCCAGACTTTCCTAAGATTATGATGAATGCATAATTGCTTCGATCTGTATTTTTTCTAAAGTTTGTTGGTACTTGGTCTCCCTCACTTACAGTCTTAAGAAAGCTTTGGGGGAGTTGTCTGCCTGACACCCAGGGGGGACAGTGGAAGAGCTGCCCCCTCTTTCCCCCTCATCTTTGCAAGGGTACTCTGTTCTCAGTTTCACCCAAATTAGTCCCAGGATTTCAGTTGTCTTTTTCTGCCCAACATTCCATCATGTGATTCATTAAAGTCTTCACATGAAATACTTTACAGATGAGCTATGTCATAATTCGCTTTACAGTTTTCAGTTGCTATTCCTGTGGGAAGTCATTTCTCTGGACATCCACAGACCCCTGGAAAGGACTTGCTCTCATGTAGCAAAGGTCAGAGCTCTGTCCTTTAACACTCCATTGCCACTAGTGGCCCTGTGCCAAAGCCTGGGTTAATCATGAAATAGTCCAAAGAAGCGACATTCCAATTCCTTGTTAGTTCTACTTGCAATTAACTGTTTTGAAAACAAACAGAAGAAAACATTTAAACAAATGTGGCTTGGCTAGTAACGATCATGGTGGTGGACTGTTAATTAGGGCGAGTTGGAATCCCAGTATGCCTGACTTTTTTTTTTCCTTTCAGAGCGAACTGTCTTTGCCCTTGTATACAAAGTGATAACAAATCAGGGGCACTGCCCAAGTGTGGGCCGGGACTGGACAGGAGACAGTAACCCAGGAGCATATACCTTGCATGACAAATCTAACCAGCAGGGGGGCTGTTTTCCTATAGGAGAAAATCTAGGTGGGCATTTGGTTCCAGAAAGCAAAGTTCTACTATCAAAAGAGGAGAGGTGTGAGGAAACCCTCCACACCAGTCACCATATACTTTTGTTTTCTTGAACAGAGAGACAGCTTTCTCAACTAGACCTGTACCCATTGGTTGGAATCTGTTAGGGTTCTTGGATCTGTGGCCACATGAGCACAGAGAAGCTTCAGGATGTGACTACCACTTGTGAGCTACCAGAAAGAAATGATCATTTCCTCCCACTGCACTGTCAGAGAGGCCTAAGTCTTTAAAAGCCTCCATGATTAGTGAATGCACAGAGCTGGTGGTGGTCATAGCAGCAATAATGTTCCTCTTCAGTCCTGTGCCCTGACCCATCTGGCCACTTACTGACCAACCATGCACCATTCCAGAGCAGCAACTGACATGGTCTAAATGGTCAAGCATTTCTCAATACTCCTGAAGGGAAATGATCAGTCTAAAGAGCTTGCATGGAGTTGTGATTTTGTGTTTTATATCCCAGTGCTATACCCTACAGAACTTTTGGGTCTACAGACAGTTTGCATTTACCATACATGGGATTTCTGCTTAGTCTCAACATACAGTCATCAAAGGTGCATTGGTTCTGAAATATAAGAGAATCAAAGGCCTGGGAATACATTTGCCATTGAGGTAGTCAACACTCTGAGCATGATAGTGTTATAACACGCTTCATGTTTTATAGTCTTATCCTTGCCTCACATTTATTTTTGTCCCCAGAAATGAGACAGTGAGACTCTCCATGTGGAGAAAAGAAGTAATATGAAGTTCTCAGGACTCACAGCAGTAGTCTTAGAAACAGGGCTCACAAACAATTCTCTAGCAACACACTTTGGTTATAAATCACTGGCAGTTCTGGGACATTCTTCTGTCTCCTGGATAAGCCTTCCAAGTGCATGTGAACATATTCTATGGCTGGAGGGGCAGGACATGTTTGAAAACATGGGTGTTTCTTGGAGCTTTCATGCCAGGCACGGTGAATGCTATTTTATAAACCGGATTTGGGCTCCAAGGGGTAGATTGCAAGTTGAGGCCAAGCCTGTTGAAAATGATTTCTAAATGAATACAATATGAAAATGTTATTTTATTTCTAATTTTACATGTGACATTGTTACTTGGTGAGTTTCGGATTACACTCAAATGCGTGTCTATTAACGTGATATGAGATGCAGGCATGATTTCATCTTGAGTGCATTTGAATATAATAGCACTGGAAATGTAATTTGTATTCTCAAATTTTATAAAGCAAAATAAAGCAATATTGGGGGGTGGTAGCCACATTGAGCATATTGCATTAATTTCTTTTGGGGTTTTCTCAAGATAATTAACAACTTCCCTTTGCAGATCCAAGTTGGGTCACGATGGCAGTCCTATCTCATCTGAACTCTCTGAGTCCCTCCGTACATATGTCATCCCCATTTCCTTCATGTTTAGGAAGTACCTTTGTAGAAGAACATTAGTTTCAATTCCTCTTGTGATTGGTGTCCAATAGAACTTTCTGTAAAGGTAAAAATGTTTTAGATTAGAATAATGACTACAGTGACTTTTGGGTTCACAGTAGCTCTTAAAATGGGATCCATGCAAGTAAAGACCCCAATGATGAATGGTACATTTTAAATTGCCACATCATCAATGGCTATCAATTTGGAGGGCACAGAATCAGAGCACCAGAGGTAGCCATGACCCCTATATTTGCATGAATGAATCACAGGCATTCTCATAGCCTGATGGCTGTGTTGGCCTCTGTTGCTCCAAACTTGGTTCAATTCAGTGACATCCCTCCACGTCCTCCAGCCCTTTCCTACTGTATGTGCATCTTGATGACAACATATCTCCTACCTGGCAGCTACTGAGCCTCTGGGAGAAATGGAAACAGGAAGTAGAGGATGGGAACAGGTAAAGGGGTTAGAAAGCTACAAGGCCGGGAAACAAGAAAAATCTAGAAAAAAGGTGTGCAAGGAAGGTCTCAGTTGAATGGTATTGATCTGTACCTAGGCCTTCTTGCAACAGTGACAAGAGCCTGGATTTGAACCTGGAGAGTTTAAATCCAAAGAGATGCTTGTGTCTGAGATGTCTGAGTACTTCCTGGGAATAGGCTTGGAGGGCTTTATAAGGACAATGTTCTTAACAGCAAATGTAGTGTTTTCCTGATTTCTGAAGATTACCCATATATTGTCAGACCATTTTTTTTTTGGAATGTACTTTGGGAAGAATGATATAAAACACTGTCTGGGGGGGGTTGTATGTTCAGTGTTATATGTAAAAGCAACCTGTGTTCTCATGACAGAGATTGCGAGCTAGGAGCCCTGGAACGTTCTAATCAATTGGAAGTGAGGAGTACCACAGACTCCAGGAAAATATGTTCATGATTTTCTGGACTGTCTAAAAAATTTCAAACCCATGGAATGGTGTTTTTATTTTCTCCACTCTCCTTGGGATTTGGGTTTCACTAAAGCATTTTCTGCCCTTGTTTCCCTTATTAAATTAGCAAGACCGACTTGAAGCAGAATATACTGCTAGGGCTTGAAATGTTGTTGAAAGAACCAAACAGATGGGCAGGCAAAATATCTCAGGTTCCACTTAGGTTGTGGAGAATGGTGTAAGGGGTGGGCTTGCCGAGGTGAAATGCTTTCTCTGATAAAAGTAGAAAAGGAAAAACGTGTGGAACAAAACACAGGAGACGGAGAGATGATTGGCCTCAGGCTTCACTCTTATTTTTTTATTGTTTGGTTTGTTCTTTAAATCACTTCCATGCTCAAGAAATGGTGAGCTGTATGCACCACTGGCCAAAGTTTGTGCACTGTCCTGTTGCCCACTGTTTGGGCCCTTTGCCTAGCATTTGTTCTGCAAGCTTTGAGTGGGTGTTCAAAACTACAAATCTAGTTCTGCTGCTTCTGTAAAGATCTCTAGTAGTACCTACAGCAAATGTCAGCAGTGTTTCACTGTGAAGGGACAGATAGGGCTTTGTGGACCATTCCGTCTCTGTTCTAATTCCTCAACTTTGGCATTATAGGCCCAGACAGTATGTAAACAAATGACTGTTCCAATAAAACTTTATTTACAAAACAAAGCAAGATTTGGCCCTGAGCTAATCCCCAGCCAATGGGAACGCCTTCATCTGCCTTGAACTAACACTTAAGACCTCTTATCATTTGACCCTTGGTCTTCACACCCAGGTCACTGTGCCTACTCTTCCCAATCCTCAAAACTCTGTGGTCTTAAAGGCTCCCTGCCTTTGCCCATGCAGTTTCTTCCATTTGAATCCTTGTTTCCTCTTGATTCTTATCTGGTTTTGAGTTAGATCTCTATGCCATCACATACACAAAGCCCTTGGCAGACTTCATATCTCAGAACCCTTTGTATTCTGCATGTAGTGTAACTTTTACCATGAAGCTAATTCTCAGCTGGATGCTGACAGAGTGCATGATTGCATTTCAATTAGCACCCAACCTAGCACTGAACACCATGAAGGCCAGAGAATAAATGGTCATTAACTCAACTCACCAATATGATTGTGAATCTCTGAATCATAGAGAAATAGTAGAAACTCTAGATGAAAATCCTGAAACCTAAATCTGAGAAATAAAGTGAAGCCAGGGCTATGCTGCTGGAGGAGGCAAGGGAGCAGCCAACGGTAACATAGCAGATGGATCTGGGTAGACAAGTTACCATCAGGATACTAGGAGTACTGGACAGCAGCCGCATGGCCCAGAGGAGAGAGAGCCAGGGAAGCAGTGTCTTGGTTAGGGCATCAGGCCTAGGGCAAGGATGCAGTTTGTTGGAGGGAGATCAGAGAAAGTCGGCCTGCCTGTATGATTAATGGGACAGAGGAACTGACTCATGAGGAAAGACTAAATTGCCTCGAGGAGCTGGGGTGCAGGACCAATCGAGGGAGATGATAGCAGACTCCAAGTATGTGGGATGATAAACACCCTGGGGGGAGCAGCTAAATCCATTAGAGAGGTGAATGGGGGCCCTGCCAGAGGATGGGAGGGTGCTCAGAAAGGGTACAGGGAATTGGAGAGGAAACACAGAGCTGGCAGGTAGATGAGACGGCTCTGAACTATTGGAAGGAGAGAGACACCATGGTTGTTGCTGTGGAGTGACTACTTCAGGAACCCTGTGTTTTCATCCTGTAGGTCCTTGCAGCTTCCCATGATCTTGACCTTGGCCTAAAGAGATGGCATTAAAATTAACGCCAGGAAAGGCAGCAGGAAACCATGAAGTAGAAGACAGAAACTCGTCTTGATCCTCCTAGATACCGATTGCCCACTGTAATAGCGATTCTGAGGCCCTCTTAGCTGAAGGCAGTTGCTGTTAGCCTGTCTGACTTTGGGAAAACCATAGTGCTCTTGCAAAGCCTTTCTGAAGTGTGAGATACTTAGCTCCCCACACACCTAAGTGAATTCCGCCTGTACTGTAGTATGTTCCCTGGTTTGACCTGGTAAGCATTTTGAAAGACAGTTTTATTTGAAATTCTACAAACGTCCCCCTGACTCCAAGAGCAGTTTTCTTCAGGCATTCTCTTGTCTTTGCTTCAGAGCAGAGATGAGCAACTCGACTCATAGTCTGGCCAGGTACTCCAAAGGGTACACCGTAGGTCTTCAGAGCTACTCTTTTAAAGACCCCAGAGCAGAAACCCTTTATAAAAGAAAACAACCACCTTTATGACAAGTGTTTCTCCACCCCACCTTCAGAAAGTCTGAGCTGAACGTGGCAGAGAGAGGAAGATGTCCTGCATGGGTACTTTTCTTCCCTCTGTCCTACCCGAGCTTCCATTCTGTTGAGAACCAACCATGAACAGTGACTTACTTAGAGTCCCATCTTTACCTCATCGTTAGTCCCATCATCTGGGAAATTTAAGATTCCTGGTGCGGTTGTTATCTAGTTCCAACTCACCATCAGTGTTGAAGGAAAGATAAATAGCACACAGGCTATGTGCAGACACCATGGCAAACCCTGGAGAAGCCATGTACTCCAGACCAGTGTGCAAAACTGTACCGGGGTGCATCTCCTCCCACCCCCAGCCATCCAGTCCTATCACTCTTTGAACTCCTGTAAAGTGGGAACAGTGTCTAATGAGATGTGGGCCCTGACCATTTTGCTTTCTGAGTCATGTTGATGTTGCTTCCTTGGGGGAATATGATGAGCCTGCCTGAGTGTTAATTGGAAGGTCCCGCCAAATGCCACTTCCTAAAGTTTCACTCGATATCTGTCAATGTGGCCAGCCTTTAACTGTTGCATTAGGACGATTTCCACAGACACACAGAGTTGTGTGTTCTATCCTTCTCCTGGAAGGAAGAGCATTGGGATCTGGACCCTAGGGGGGCAGTGCAGTCAGTCCCATCGGAGTGACTTCTTTCAAACACCAGCCTCGGAACTGCCGCCGTTCAGATGTTGTATCTCTAAACAAACAAATGAACGAGCAAACACTATGCGGGATATATTGAGTTCTGAATGTAACAGCTCTAAAAAGGAACAAAGGGATATTTATTTAGCTTCTCAATATTTTTATGACAAACGTCATCTTCTGCTCATGCTACAAATGTATGAAATCCAGAGATGCACACTGAAGTAACACCACTACAGAAAACACCTACACGGTCTTCAGTTTATGATTTAGATCTGAGTGTAGGGACCCTTGGGATTTGCTTACCTGCCACAAGAAAGGTCAGAGCCGGAAGATCCGAGGTGCATGTGTCACTGGTAGGTTGTTTTATTTCCTGCTATGCCTGTGTCAGCATCTTGCCATGACGGATAATTTCTAATGACAATCTGAAATCTGAAAGGGATCTCTGATGCTTTCTTTTATTTGTAATCTGTCCCAGCTGTAGGCATTCAGATGAAACTTGAATTCTTCCAAAGGAAGTTCTGGACGGCCAGCAGACAGGTAAGCTCTAGCCAGACTCTTGAGGCATTAGTGCCACTGTCATTAGACAGGTGTCCCCATATGGGTAGCTGGGCAAACTGGTGCCAGATTTCTGATGAATGTTTGTAAGATGAATTGCCAGATCCTCGGATTACTATTCATTTCACTGCAAAACACAGACTGTCAGCATGTTAGACACCACATGCTGGGCAAAAGGAGAAGATTTGCTCCTAGGAACTATTTGAATTATCGGATCAAGAGAGTGACTTTACGAAAGGAATTTCTCTCTTATTATCAGGGTCTTTTTTTTTTCTCACAGTGACTATAATTATTGTGATGTTCAGTTATTTGTGCTTCTCCTCATTTCATTGGAGAAGGCCATCATATGACCTGCTTGGTCAAGGCATGTATCTACCTTTCAGGCCAAAGGACATCAAGGGGCTATTGTACTTGGAAAATCCAGGGCAGTCCTCTCTGTTGCTATGCTCTGTGAACTAAGATGTGTCAGGGACATCTGTCTAGTATTCAGCAGAAATAGTAGCCATTGAGTTCCTTCCGCCTGCCTAGTTCTAAACATTAGACGTGTAAGTGAGATCAGCCCACAATAGGCAAACCAGCACTTGCATGTTTAATGTGCCCATGTCATAATACAGGATCAACTTAGAGGCTCTTCCGAGGGTAGATGCACAAGGAGCTTAGCATTTCTTAAATCATGATATGATAGGAAACTATACTCTAAGAACATAAACAAGGGTTTCCTTTTAAAGTCATTGAGAAATCGTTTTAAATTAAATAATGACATAATTATATCTTTTGTTACCAGGAGATCTGAGATCTTTAAGAGATACCATCAGTGTTGAATGACAACATAAGTTAAGAGGGATGAGAAAGAACCAGCCCTCCCCACACTGTCTTTGATAGTATGATTCTGAGTCCATGTGGACTCTAGAGCACATGGCCAAGTCTCATCTTGAAATGTTCCCTTTGGATGAAACCTGGGACTTGCATCACAGGTCGTGGCCTCCTTAGCTAAGCAGCAGCTGCAGCAAATGCTGGGATGAATAACCCAGTAACACCTTTCCCTGCTTCCTTCCCCCAACAGTGTGCCTCCCTGGATGGTAAATGCTCCATAAGCTGCGACGATGAGGTAAGACACCTTCCTGGCCAAAGGGAAGTGTTAGACAGTGCATTGTGACAGAGGAATGCTGCTGTGTATAGAGCCAAGCCTGACACATTACTCTAGGCCAGCATGGGGGGGGGGCGGCAGACAGACAGGTAGACAGACAGACAGAGAGACAGACAGACAGAACATTTGTTTTGCCTTTCATCCCCTAACCTCAATCACATAGTTTGTTTCTGAGAGCCAGAGAAATATGCTGTAGATGGATCCTGGACTGTGGTATTAGGATGTGGGTGTCTTGTTTACAGGATGTAATAAACATTACTCACGTTTAAAGATCACATTAGATTTCCCAAAGCCTTGTGGCCATGCTTCATCTTCCCACCGTCAGAACAACAGGTTAAATAGGTAGGAAGTATCACCTCTGTTTATAGGTAAGGAAACCAAAGGCTCACTGGGCCAACTTGGTGTACAGTTGTAATCCCAGAACTCAGCCAAGAGGTGGCAGCGGGAGGGGCATCCTGACCACAAGGCCAGGCTGGTCTACATAGAGAATTTCCAGCCAGCCAGGACTATGCAGCAAGACCCTGGAGAAAGAAGGTGTGTGTGTGTGTGTGTGTGTGTGTGTGTGTGTGTGTGTGTGTGTGTGTGTGTGTGTGTGTAAGTCTGTGTGTGGGGTGTGTGTGTGTGTGTATGGAAGTGTGTGTGCATTGTGTGAGTGTGTATGTGTGTGTGTATGTGTTTGTGTGGAAGTCTGTGTGTGCATTGTGTGAGTGTGTGTGTGTGTGTATGTGTGAGTGTGCGTGTGTGTGTGTGTAAGTCTGTGTGTGTAAGTCTGTGTGTGTATGTGTGCGTGTGTGTTTGTGTGTGTGTGGAAGTGGATGTGGAAGGAAATAACAGGAAACCAAAGACAAGACTGAGATAAATGAGCGTCTTGGTTCATGTCACATAATTAGCAAACTGCAAATCTGGAGGTAAAAGCTCTGAGAGTCACAACGTTTCATTTTAGCATAGCTATTTCTACCTAAGATGTCACTTTCTCTTTCCCTCTCCCTCCTCTGGAGGGAGGGATTTGAAACTAATGTGTCACTGACTTAAGCCCTCCCATTGGACGTAGCTTTCATCATAGCCAGCAGAGCACCTCTCTACCCCATGGTTTTTGGTGGCCCTTCTAACTTAGGTTGCCCACCCCCTCCTTTAGCTAAATGTCAGTCAATCCATCAACTAAACTTTATAATCAGATATTTACATCCTTCTGGTTACCACAAAGATTTCAGGAACACTTTCCAAACACAATTTCAACCCAGAAAGCATAGGACGGGAGTAGAGTTTTTCAAAGTAGACAAATGGAAAACAAGAACATAAAAGGGAGTCCAGGATATAGAGTCAGTAAAAAAAAAGTTGGTTCCCAGTGGTCTAGCTGCCAGCTTAAAAGAAAAATTGTTATCCTAGCGCTATCATATGTGAGTCACCATATCTGCAGAGCAAAAGCCAATCCATCATCTTTTCAGCAGAAGCTCAACTTTTTCTGATCACCAGATCAAAAACAATTTTCCCTGAGGAACGTCCAACACCCATTTTAGGAAGCTTGAGGATAACCTTTGTAGGCTAACCAGGGGGAGCTCAGATTTCCCCTCAGGCTTTAAGATATGGCAGCATGTTAGTAAGAGCTGTTGGGCTCAAACTCCATCCTCTTACCTGTCTGGGGTGCTCAGATGACCAAAGGATGTGTCACAGACTACAGTGGGCATTGTTGCAAATCCAAGCTCCAGTAGGAGAGCAGAGAATGCCCGGTTGGCTAACTGGCTCGAAGGATGGATGGTGGTTCGGAAACTTGGTTAGATGAATGGATGGTTGGCTATACATGTGCATGGTTGTTTAAACAATTTTATAAAAGCAGGAGGTGGCGTTTTCCTACAAAAGCAAGAGGGGGTATTTTTCCTACAACCCACACTGTGTAGGCTTTCCCCGTGTAAAGAAAGACAAGTGAGGACACATCTCCTTCTGAGCTTGGAAACAGCCATTGTTTGTTCTATGACTGGTGGCGATGGTGGTTTAGGGTGGTGTTTAAAGGCACAAACCATGGAGTTAGACTGTTGAGATTCTGTGACTCTGAAAAGAGGTAGCAATGTGATCTTGGACAATTTTCCAAACCTTTATTTCCCCCTGTTTTTTTAACTACACAGTGGGTATCAAAATTTCTAGACTCGCAGGGAAGAATGTGGGGAAAAAATATGAAAAACTCTAGATGTCTCCCAGAAAAGGTACACACTCACTACTGCTGTCCCTATAAACCAAACATGTACCAAACTGTTTCTCACAGAAAGTGGGGCTCCCTGGACCTGAAGCCCTAGGTGGCAATGGCTCATACACTAAGGCATAGTAAGCGTAATCCACAATGCTTTCATTAGTCAATGATCTTTCTCTTATGCCTATGGGAGAACCCCATGCCCTAAGGGAAAAGTAAGTTGATCCTTTTTTAAAAATTGGATCTGATGCTCATGCCCTGATCTGCACTTTGAAATTTTCATCTATTCTGCTTTTGACAAATAGTTTTGGCTCTAGGTAGCCAACTGCCATTACTTTCAATGGAAAGCCAGGCCTGCCTTTCCACTTTAGACCCAATGCCATTTTTTTCCAGCAGATTCCTGCCATGTGTCACTCTTTTTGTAACTTTTAATTAGGCCTATAGGGCTGTCTTGTGTCCTTTCTCTTCCCCAGCTGCCCCCAAATCATCAAGTCTCCCATTAAAATTAGCTTCTAGGCTCATTCTGAACCTGCACCTCTATCTGTGCCACCACACCAAGAATTTCTTAGACTGCTCAGACACAAGTGGCTGAGGGACCTGGATAGTCCTTTGTCTCCTCCCTATTAGCACATACTGGGCCCCAGCAAGTGTGTCCTGTGAGGGTGGTTAGGGTATGTGGACATATTTCTACCTTGGAGGAGGACATCTTTAGTTTGCCAGTAAAGCTGGAAGCATGTTTTCTCTTTTTTGGTGTTTGTGCACATGCGTGAATACTGAAGGCCCCAGTTGATGTCAAGAATCATCTTCCTTGATCTTCTACCTTATTCATTGAGCTATGGTCTCTCAATCAAACTAAGGACTCACTGATGTAGTTGATCTCCCAAGCCGGCTTGCTGTGAGGATTCCCCATGTCTGCCTTCTGAGGCTGGAGGTATAGAAGAGCTCCTGTGTCTGCCCAGCATTTACTTAGGTTCTGGGGGTCTGAGCTCTTATCCCCATGCTTGGGAAGCAAGATTTAACCACTGAGTATTCTCCATATCCCAAAACGTGGTATTTTGATTCCATGATCCGCTCTACTGAGAAGACATGGCAAGTGATGGGGAAGGCAAGGTCATCTGCTTTATAGTGACATACTAGGGATCCTGTTGGGAGACCTGGAGAAAAGGTACTTCTGTGTTCCAGAGACTCAGAAATCCAGACTTAACTTACACTCAGATGAAAGATCCCTCTCATTCTCTGTCTGTCTATCTCCCTCCCTACCCACACCTCCCCACTCCTCCTCAACCATGCTCACACACAAAACATCACAATTTTCATGCTGCACAGTGCTGAGCTTAAGTGAATTTGATCAGTCAAAACAAACAGAAGGTACCTTCCCATAGCAGTGCAAAGTCCCCTACCCCCACCCCCCACCCCACCCTTCCACCCTGTCCTAGGACCTCCTGTTAGAAACTGTACCACAGACTTGTCTTTCTGAGAAGCTGCAGCACTAGGCCAGGAGGATGCCCAGAATAAGGATACATGGTAGGGGGCCAGTCTTTACTTGGGGAGGGGCATGCGGGGGTGGAAGTTAAACATTCCTTAAGGTGTGGTCACCAGCCAATGTGCTCAGTCTTCCTTCACAGGGACATCCTATCTGGCTTTCCCACTCCCCCATAGAGTTGTAGTAGCTGCCTTACCACTTCCTAGGACACCCAAGCATTGTTCAAATGTCAAGAGACACTCAGAGCCTCTGGTTCCAAAGCTAGTATCTCAGGCTGATGGCGCCTTCCAGCTAACACAGCCATCTGTGCATACTTCTGGTCTGCAGTTTCTGAGTTCCCACACCAGAATTTCAGAGTAAATGCCGAGTGTGGGTCTCTGTACCTGAATCAAATTCTCTGAATCATTGTAGAAAGATAAACAAAGAATGAAAGAAAAAAGGAAAAAAAAAACTTCTCTCTGCTTCACATTTTGAGACCAACTTCATCCTGCAATGTTCAAAGATGGCTATGGGGTATATACTTACCCTGTGTCTCAGAAGGTGAACCTCTGATCTCCCCAAACCTTGATTCTGTTAGTAATTCCTTAGGGACATGGTGGTGGGCAAACATCTTCCATGATACTAGGGTTCATTTAGAGGGAGTGATATCAAGAGGTAAGGCTAGGGAAACATTGCTGTTTCTTTACACTGGAAAGGTAATTAAGTCATATTTATCATAAATCTATGTGGCAAAAGCAACTGTCAGACACGATTGTGGGTGATTTCACCCCAGCTGTTCCCTACACCTAGCACGGGGCTCTCTCGTTCCAAGTGTAGACTCCAGGATACTATACCCTTGGCCATAATTTAACTCACGCTGACAGACAGGTTGTTTGGATAGTCATAGTCACTAAAATCACCCTTCTGTGTTTACAGGTAGACAATAGAGCACTGCTCTGTGCTCAGAACACAATGGCGCCTTTTAAATCCAATGGCCTAGGTCTCTATCGGTGAGGGACACCAGGGAGTGTGACCCAGCACTGTAACTTCCTTGGTGAGGGGCACCAGAGAGTGTGACCCAGCACTGTAATTTCCTTGGTGACTTGTCAGCCCCAGTGTTGGCAGCACTTGGTTCTTGCCTACCGGAGTGAACAAATCTTTTGATATCCAGCAGATCCTTGAAATTCAAACTTGACCACAAACTAGCCCAACAAGCATATCTCCGGTCCCATCCTGGTATCCACACGGAACCTGGAAAAGGTACATCTTAAAAATGGTGGCAAGATACGTGGTGTAAGAAGGAAATACCTATGTCTTCCTGGATCCCAGTGTTCTCAGAGGAAACAGATGTGTTCCCCATGGTGTGCCCAACAGTGCATGCCAACTGGAGACTGCACATCTGGGGCCTCTGTTCTTCTTCCTGTCCCTGTCTGGTGGGATAGAGACTAAATCTGACTGTGATCCAGAATCACTGTGTTTTTATCAATCCTAGCCTATCTTTGGCTTTTGTGACTTCTTCCACAGGTTGTTCCTCAGCTAGTGGAAGGCACACACAGAAAACCCCCTTAGCCGTATCTGATTATTCCCTTGAGTTCAGATATTAGCTTAAGAATTGCTTTGCTCAGGGATCTCAGCAATCTGCCATTAGGGTTATGACCTGATCCAGGAGATCCAAGCATGGTCTCTTTTGGAATTTTGCTTGCTCTCAAAAATTTAGCTCACCAAACACTGGCGTGGAGATGGCCTGTTGTAAAATTATAAAAAAGGCTGTCTTTTGCCCCGCTTAGGTCTGGCACCACAGTGCCCCAAGATATCTGCTAGATCTCTTAGTCTCAGTCAGCAAAGCGTCTCACCTGCTCTGCTCCAGCCCATATCACACTGCCGAAGGCCTCTCTCCGAGCCTGGCAGCAATCTCTCTCTACCTATCCAGTTCCCAAGGCAGGTTTCCATGCCAGAAACACACATCCCAACTCCGTGGCATCCCATACACTCTCCCAAACTCAATTCTCCATATGAAAGAACACACAACCCAATAACCTCTGATCCATTGATAAGATATAATTGCCCACCCTAACACACAAAGCCCTGTACACATCCATCCCTCAAGAACATTCATAACAACCTGTAAATATACAGCGTGGAGTTTTAACGTCAGCCTCCATGTTCTCTCGTGGTTGCTCTCAGTCTCCTGCTCTTCCCTCAAACTTTTCTCCTGCCCATCATCTTTCTCATCCAATGACAGGCCTCATTCTATGCTATACCTGCCTTCACCTGCATAATGAAATCATCCCACAATGGCCTAACTTTTTGCTTTTGCTGTGGTCTTTTTGTTGCTCTGTGGTTGTTCTGGCAGACTAGGTCTGACTTAGCTGCCTATAGGTGAAGTTTATTTTTCATTCTGTAAAGGAAACCTTCCATGAGCAAGCAGGACTTGAGGCCCTAACCATGTCCAGGTGTCTTCTGGAAGGGGGGTAGCCAGCCATAGTAGGAACAGTAGGTCTGCAATCAAAGGATGCTAATCAGATCTCACATGCTTGGTCCTGTAACCTTTGGACTCTTCTCTGTCCAAGAAGAACTTCCTTACCTGGCCATATGGAAAGGAAGGCTTATATGAACAAACTTACCATCCTTCTTCCTGTCCCTCCTCCTCCTCTTCTCCAGCACTTCCTCATGTTTCCACCTCCTTTGTTTGTTACAACCAAATTGAATGGGGGAAAAAATAATCTTCCCAGGAGAGTCATAGTCTGTTAGCCAAAGTTTACCAGTCTTCCCTTTGTAGAATGTTCTTTTTTTTTTTTTTTTTTTGCAAGATAAAATTTGTAAAGTGGAGGGAGCTGAGGAAATGGCTCAGTGGGTAAGTTTCCTGTGCAAGTATGAAGATCTGAGTTCAAACCCCAGCACCCATGTCAGAAGCCAAGCAGGGGAGGGAGGTGGAGACGGGGTGATGCCTGGAGCTCTTTAGCCCATCAGCCTAGACAACCCAGTGAGTTTCTGAATCAGAGGGAGACCTGTCTCAAAGCAATAAGGCAGAAAGTAATACCTTCCCCCAGCCTCAATGTGTACATGCCCCATACAAATACACTCCACCCATCTCAGATACTAAATTGTTTCATCCAACAGCACGTTTTAGTGGCACTTCATTCTGGGGAAGAATTATGGAAATGCATTTATTTTTAGAATTGGGGTGTAGTTGCAATTCTAATTCCCAAAGAAATAAATAAGATGGGGAATAGGGCCAGTGTGTAGTGGGGTGACTCTTGGTCCCCTTTCCTTGGAAACGGGAAACCAATCTTGTTGGAAGTATTTTCCATGCCTGCTCTACAGTGACGGTTTTCGTTCCGACTCATCCTAATTTGTCAGAGGCTTCCCATGTGAGTGGACTTTTCTTCTATTCATCAGACTCTCTGTGTAACTGGGTGGAAATGGCTCATTAATAAATGCATGTGGAATCCAGTTCTGTACTCAGTACACGTGAATTAAATGGCATGGGCTACCGTTATGACTTGGAATCGTCGCGGATGTGGATCTACCCACATGGCCCAATGTTAGCCGAGTAGTACTCACAGCAAACAACCCCAGTCCTGGTGTTCAGGATAACTTTCTGCAACCACGGACATGTGAAGGCACAGGCACTAAGCATAGTACAGTGCTTCGAACTGTAACTCCGGTAACCTCCCAGCTGAGTTTTAATAGTCTTCATTTCAACCAAGTTCTATCTAAATTAAAAACAAGCCCACGGAGAACCCGAGGGTACCGTCTCAGAGGCGTGGCTTTAGGAGATGGCTGCTTGAGTGCTGTCTGCTCAGAAGACCGAGAGTTTATTGTGATTCCTACCAAGATGGAGATAGCATCCCTAAAGCCAAGAGCTTCTGCAGTAGCAAGAGTGTAAATGGGTAGGACATGTCCATCTCACCCCTCAGATAAATGGAGCCAAGCTCTGCCATTTATCTAAGCACACAAGTCTGCTGTGGAGAACTTTAGCTACAAACTGGGAGAGGGTGGTACATGCCTTTAACTAGGGAGACAGAGGCAGGGGGATTTTTATGAGTTCAAAGACAGCCTGGTCTACAAAAAAAAGTTCCAGGACGTTCAAAGCAGTTAACACAGAACTGTCTAGAACCCCTACCTTCCTCACCCTACTCCACCATCCCCAGAAAGAGTTCTAGCTGTGCTTTTGTGTCCTGTCCAATCCCCAGCACTGGAGCCCTTGGCTGAGAAGAGAAGCCAGATCTTTCTGACCCTCACTGTTGTCTTCTCATGCCTGACAAAACCCAACCCTGTCTAGGTCAGTGTCCCAGCAAACAGCAGCCCCACGGTGGCCCGGAGCTAAGCGGAATTTAGCTCAGGGTAAAGATATGTTACAAATTAAACGTTGCTGTCGGCATGTAAAGCTGCAATAAATAGAAACTGAGTTACATCAAGGACGGAATTAAGCCTTAAGTTTAAACTCCACAGCACTGTAATTAAAACTTCGCCCGTAGCAAGCCATTCACGGGAGATTAAAGGATCGTGGGGGAAGCAGGGGTTTGTTTGCCTTACCTTGCTCCCCACAATTTATAAGTCTGAGCTACCAAAAGGCTAGGAGCCCTGCCCCCACATCCAGCTCCCAATTAAAAACACAGTTTGAAAACCTTTAGGAGGCCTGAGGGGCCCCGTTTACAGAAGGCTGCCCCTTCCCCCGTGCCTCAGTCCATGAACAAATTAAAAAGTATTACCTGGTCCCCTGATGGTCCCCTGAGCTGACATGGTGTTTTCATTAATACATCATTAGAGTAATGACATTGTGCTGGCATTTGGGTTTCCAAATGGCCGGCACTGCAGCCACTCCAAATAAAAGCTTGGGGGCCTCTGAATGCCTTTTTCCTGGGAAAGAGTCAGGTCCCACGAAGAGAAAAGAGAAGACAAGCTAGTTCAGCCTTTTCTGAGCATATCCGCAGTATCCCCATCCCAGTCTTTCAAGGTCAGTTCTCGTTTGTTTCCTTCCTTCAGTGTCCTGAGTTTTGCAGCGTCAACCCTGGGGTTAGTGTAACCATGACCTTAACTCACAGAGCCAACAAGTTTTTTCAATTCCTGGGATGTGACTCCCCTCCCCAACCAAAGGGTTGGGAGCATTTCCGAGACTGCAAATACATCATTCCGTGTGAAGGCAGTCTGAGGCCTAAAACTAAAGTGTGCGTTCTGATTTCCTACAGACTGTGAACTGTTACCTCATAGACAATAACGGGTTCATTCTGGTGTCTGAAGACTACACACAGGTGAGTGAGGAGATGCCCAGCCACGTAAAGGGATAATCAGCTGGCACTCGGGCCCCAGGAAGAGACAAACTGTGGAGTTAAGACTTGAAGATGATGACCCATATATAAGAGGCAAAGGCATGTTATAAACCTCATTTCTCTCCAAATATCACAACCTTATGTCTCACCTCGAAACGTTTTTACTTCCTGGTGCGGAGTTGCCCGAGACACCGAGTCCAGCTTCTGTTCCTGTACGCACAAATGTGAAACTTATGGAATTCTTGGCCTTAGAGCTGTCTGGGCTACAAGTTTTGTATGAGGCCGGGGTAATGGTTTACTGGGTAAAGGGCTTGCTTGAGTTCACATCACAAGAACCCATGGAAAGCTGGGTGCCACAGTCTGCATCTGAAGTGCCAGTGTTCCTTAGTGAGATGAGAGGCAGAGACAGGCGAGTCCTAGAAGTTCACACATGTGACCAACAAAGAATGGCGGTCTCTGCAAGATAAAAGGCATCCATCGACACCTAAGGTTGACCTCTGTTCAACACTGATGCTGTGGCAAACACAGGCGCTCACACACACATACACACATGTGCATGCACATTCAAACCCTCACATGTGCACACACATATAAAACATATACAGACATACACACACACATACTCACACACACATGCACGCACACACACAAACACACATATGTGCATGCACATACAAACCTCACATGTGCACACATATATACAGACATACACACAGACACACATATGTGCATACACATACAAACCCTCATATGTGCACACACATATACAACATATACAGACATACACACACACATACTCACACACACATGCACGCACACACACAAACACACATATGTGCATGCACATTCAAACCTCACATGTGCACACATATATACAGACATACACACAGACACACATGTGCATACACATACAAACCCTCATATGTGCACACACATATACAACATATACAGACACACACGTACACACACACATGCACATACACACAAACATACATATGTGCATGCACATATAAACCCTCATATGTGCACACACATATACAGACATATACACACACACAAACACACATATGTGCATGCACATACAAACCCTCATATGTGCACACACATATATAGACACACACACATTTACACACAAAAAAAAATCTGTATTTTTGCCTGAAGGGTATTGGTGCTTTAAAGAGTTTGGGCAACTTTAAAGAGAGTTTTCTCCTAATATTTAACCTTCATACATATTCCCATACACACACAAATTCTCTTTAAAACTCATCTGAACTTCAGGAGTCAATGGTTTGATAGGTCCACTCATCTCAATAAAATAGTTCAATGTTTTTCTTTATGGCTCTGTGAGATCCAGGCGTAGAGATTTAGAAAAAGTGACTTTAGAAAGTTAAGAATTCAATTCTGTTTCTGCTCCTCTCCAGAGTGTTTAAATGCGATCTAGACTCCCGATGCCCACACACAGTGTCAGTGGCCAGTATCACTGGGCATTGGGCTCCTGGTGGCATTAGGTAAGATAAATGAACCCATGAAAGAAGGCCAGTCTCTGAGACAGCTGACAAAGCCATTAGCCAAAGGGGACATTGCTCATCTGACCCAGAGGAACACTGAGAGACTGAAGAACCAATGGGGCCAGAACCCAAAGTCCTTACTCAGGAGGAGTTTCTGTAATTCTACCCTAGACACACAGGGCTGAGATGAGACTTAGTTCTGGGCTCAGGAAATATGGAGTGCCTGTTTTCCCATGGTAAACCCTGGCCCAGTCAGGGACTACTCAGAAAGCCATGGCTTCCACAGGAACCCTTTCTCCTCTGTGAACTAGGGATCCTGCCAGCCTGCTTGGCTCAGGCTTGTTTGATGTTGTCTGGCTTCCTGCACCCCAATTAGGATAATTCTTCTCTATCTAACAACTAGTTCCATTGACGCTGGCGTATTTACACACATGAAATACAAGTGTCCTTGCTCATAGCACCTACAGGTGTCTACAGAATGCCTGCAGAATATGTGAGCGCTTCCAAATTCCCCTGGAGTTGAAAGGAAGTGCTTGATGTTCAACGAGAGAAATATTTCCTTCCTTCTAGTCTCCGTCCTGATTTTTTTTTTTTTTTTTTTTTTTGGCTGAAGTGCAGAAACATTCTCTCCTCCCCTCCCCGCTCCTCCTTTTCTCCCCCCTCCCCCTCTCCCCTCCCTCTCCCTCCACCTCTCTCTCTTCCTCTACCCCTCTCCCTCACCGTCTATAAACCCTGGAAGGTATGATCAAGGTCACTAAGCTAAACTCAATGGAAGTGGGGTTTAGTCAACACCCCATTGCCTAAGAAGTAAGCATGTTTCTTCTCTTATTGTAACACCACCTTCCTCCCTCACAAGCTACATATCCAGAATAGAGATGGGGGTTCTCAACAGCTCTGCACTGGCTCACTCTGGGATGCTGGCAGAGGAAGGCTCTTACTGCAAGCTTGGCTCCTATGCAAGGCTTGTGCCCTCACCCTAGGGACCCTTCTAGCTCAGTGACTCCAAAGATTTGGGAGGAACATTCGGGAGAAGGTTAATCCTCCATCCCACCATGCAAAGTTTGTAAATTTCATCACAGCGAGAATTAGGCATGCCAAAGCCTTAGTGTGGCAATTCCTGAAGTTGATCCCAAGTACAGGGAGAGGAGGTTAGAGAGATGTTAACTATGCTGTCTCCCCAAGGACTTGGGCAGTCTTATTCTTGGTAACTATATTAACCACCCATAGACAAAATGAGATCATTCTTCGAAAGGTGGTTTTGAGGAAGGATGGATTCTCGATTTTAAGAACTTTATAAGGCTGAGCAGATGGATTCTTCTAGTTCCCTGAGTGGATAATCAAGGCATTGTAAGCCGTTATTTTTATCACGGCTTAGAAAGCACTTCCAGGGTCTCATTTTGTCTGTATGAAGTAGCATTTTAATCAGAAGGGATTATGTACAAATTAATGCCTAGCCTGTCCAAGTATGTATGTGTGCGCACGCATGCACATGCATGTATGCACGCAAGCATGCACACATGCTCTTTTGTACACACACGTGTTTTAATTTCTGCATTGAGCACATGTTACATAACATCCCTCATGCGTTGTGGAGACGTCCCCATCTGCTCACTGGTTTATAAGCCCACAGCTGCTATGGCTGTTTCAGCCATTCCCAGTTTCTTGTAACAGGAGTCTTGAAAGCCTGCCTCTGCTTTCTTTCAGCTCCCAAATACACAGGCTCACCAGACACACACATTCATACCCACACACCCACACCTACAGACACAGACACACACACACACACACACACACACACACACACCTGCCTGCCTTTCTTCTCTGCCTCATGTGCTTTCTTGTCTTTCTTACAGACTGGAGATTTTTTTGGTGAGGTCGAAGGAGCCGTCATGAACAAGTTGTTAACAATGGGCTCCTTTAAAAGGTAAGGATTGGACGGTGCTCTCAGTTTATCTGAGTAAAATAGACCAAGGTGGAATAAAGCAACCCTGGACTGACCCTGGTGCCAATCCCACTTGTTTGCACACTTCGGAACTCTGAGCTAAAATTCCACACCTTGAATGGGTGCTGCTCTTACAGATTGAGCCATCATGAATTTTCTGTCTGTTTAGCATTGGGTGGATCAGAGGGCATTACTGAAACAAGAGTCAGCAGAGTCAGCTGATTCTGTCGCCAAGGAAGAGGAGAAAAGTTCCTGTCTGAGCAGAAATTAGGGATGGATTTGTCCCACAAGGCAGGGGGCACTTCTTGTCAGTTGGGGGCTCAGGAATGGAAGGTGGTATTTTGATACTTACTGATACAATTTTTTAAAATGAAGAGAAGCTTCCTCAGCCTTCTCCCGGCCATACCATTGAAGTCTCCTGCTATAAACACGGATGTGGCCGAATGTCATAGATAACAGGCTGTCATGCTGGGCAGAGGTTAGGTAGGACAGCTTCTCCTAGGCCCCATGTTCTTCAAGGCTATACCAACCATGCTTCAGGGAACACCAAGGCCCATGAAGAAGGCCTGGGATACGTTTCAGGACACCTTCTAGGAGTTGCTCCTGTTCTTGGCCCCCCAGAAATAATAGGGGCCTTTGAAGTAGAGCTTCCTTGGAAGCATTTGAGGCTCTTAAGTATATAATGGCAGGAGGTGCAGGGGTGGCACTGCAGCTCTCCCGTGAGATCCAGGGCACCTCCGTGCTAGTCTACTTCATGACCTTTCCTGTGGCTGAGTGGTGAGGAATCAGAGTTTGAAGCCAGTCAACCAGCTAAACTGAGCACTGTGCTAAGCGTGGGGAATTACAAAAGGATGAGCCAGTATTTGAACCTCCATCGTTTATTTGTGCCAGTGCAGGGAAGAAATGCTTTAAAGGTGGCCAGAGGCCAGCATTTCTGCCATCTCTAACACTCTCTTAACTGGAAGTCTGATGAGCAGAGACATACCCCTGCCTAATTCCAGCTCGGTGACTCTAGACTGTCTAGCTTGACAGAGTTCTTTCTCCCCAAGGCCTGACTTTGAGTTGTTCCACAATCTTCTGTGACTTTCTGCAAGCTTCCCAAAAGAGCTCCTGGATGGTCATCCATCAGAATACAGCTGTTTCTCTCTACTTTTCTATCTTTGTGTACATTCGGGCACTGTCAACTTGTTTCTCAACTCAGAGGGGCAGGAGTCACAAAACAAAAGATAATCATACATATGTTTCTCATTTAAAAGTATATTTTTCAACTTCTTTAACAACACCCCCCCCCTTTTCTTAGATGTTTGTTTTAAATGGGTGGGAGAAAGAGAAAACTTATACTGGAATTTTAAGGGTTTGGTCTTCTCCTTGATGTGGGATAAGTATGGTTGGTATGAATCTAGAACTTGCTTTTATCGTCACTCTAGCCAACCTCTTTGAGAAAAAGGAAGGGCTACAGGCCTGAATGGGTTAAGACAGCAGCTGATGCCTTCATAGAAACTATATAGCAGGCTCCATGTGCTTCAGCAGAGGGCCCCCTCCCTGGGGCCAGGGGAGCAATAGAAAGATAGATTTTGGAGTCACACACACTAAGGTCAAAGCTAGACTCTAACATTGACCACCTACATAACTTAGAATGTGTCAGCTTCCTTCGTCAAGCCTGTTCTTGTGTGGAAGATGAGATTAGGAGTCATGCCCAAGGGTGGCTGGCAGCGGTGGTGAGATAAAAGTGAGTGTGACATTCTCAACCCATGCCTACTGTCTACTAAAGGCTCAGGAATTATAGCCGCTGTTGTGATGGTTGTTGACTTTGGCTCAGCCATGGCTTTGTGTGTGGTACCAGTTGATATAGCCTTTCTGATACCTGCTGATGGCTCTCGGCACTTGAAATTAGAGATTGGTGCCCATGCCCTTCCCCCATTCCTTATTTTCTGGAAAAACAAAACTGATAACTTCTTCCATCTGGGAAATATGCACATCTCAAAAACAGTGAAAGGAGGTAGGTAGTGGAAACTTCTAGGCCTCTGGGCCAGACTCCCCCCCCTTCTGTCCTCATGCAAGCTCAATCACACCTACAGAGAGGCATGCTCACTTTGGAGGCATGGCCTGCTTTGGTAAGACAAAGGGCATCACATCTAGCTTGCCCCTCTCTTGGGTACCTTGGATGCTGCTGTCCGCACAAGGATTCTCCTTTTGATCAACCTCTATCTTTTAATGAAGGTCATTCACTAGAGACAAGGTCATCTATCAGCTTTACCTTGGGCTATTTTCCAGGTTGGATCTTGCAGCTCCCCACCTCTGGGGAGCAATGGTTTCTATAATTGTTTAGGTTCAACTTTAAGACATTAAGTATCACCTAGGAAATTGCTGAAGGCTTCCCTGAGTGTCTCAGTGTGTTTTTCCAGAGATATTACAGGGGCTCTGACCTAGCCAGAGGAGTCATCCTTTGATGGATTCCTAACAGGTACCATTATTATTGGCTGCTAACAAGGCAGGGAGATGGGAGCAAGCAGGCTATTGGAGGCCATTGGAAGTATGTCACTTGGAGTCATAGATTGCCCTGGCTCCTTCCTGTATCACTTTACTGTGCTTCCTGGCTTTTGTCATGTGAACTGGTCCACTCCTTCATGCCCTTCCCACCATGCTGGACTGAACTTACTAAAGCCATGAGCTAAAATAAACCCTTCATCCACTAATTTGCTTTTCTCAGTGTTTGGTTACAGCAATGCAAATATATGACACTGTAATTACCTAAATGGCAATGGGCCTTTCTTTGCTCTTCTGTTTTGCACATTTTCTGGTGGCCCAATGGCCATGATATACAGCAGTGTCATCAGAAGAAAATAATAATCCACTTTGGAGTCTCTGATCTCTTGGGTCTTTGATTTCTGTGAATAATTAAACTGCTTACAAGACACATAAGACAACAGCCTGTGAAATCCTTTAAGGGCTAAACTCATTGCTGTTGGTCACTTTAGTTGAGTCTTCAGCCTGAGTATGTCCCACCAGGTTCCCTATGACCTGAAGACCAATAGCCAAGAGCAGATGCATCAGCAGTGTGGGAGATAAAGGAACAACAGAATAGAAAACAACCATCTTTTCCTCTTTCAGACACCTGCCACACTGAGCTGGGTTGGACCACCATCTTCCTCCTGTCTTCCTTCCTTCCTTCCTCCCTTCCTTTCTTCCTTTCTTTCTTCCTTCCTTCCTTTCACTCACTTTTCTGCTAGAAAGAAGAAATGCAGATAAAAGAAAGAAAAATAAGAAAAGTATTACATAATTATATTATAGTATTATATAATAAAATAAAATAATAACTTGTTATTTTGCTCTAAAAATAAATGTTATTATCCATTCATCCTTCCTTTCCTTTTCTCTCCCCCATTCTTTCCTTCTCTCCTTCCTCCTCATTTTACAATGTAACCCATGTTGCCCTTGAAGCCAGCCTCCAAAGTACTGAGATTATAGGTATGCACCCCTCTGTCCCACATACATCATTGTTCTTAGAACCTTCCAACAATTTCAGGAAACAGGACCAGTGGCCCAGTAGCCAAGGGCAAACTAGAGATGTCAGACCTTTGCTCAAGACTCTGTAGATACTTGACAGCAGTGCTTTTAAGCAAGTCGGAGCCTTAGTAAGTAAAGGGCTGATTTAGGCTACAGGCCTAGTCAGGGATAAATAGAACACAGCTTTACTCTGTACACAGAGATGATCAGGCTTGAAAAGACCAAGAACTTAGCCCATGTGTCTGTAACAGAGCTGGATTCCAGAATTGTGTAGTGTGGAAATAAGACTCCAGCATCTAGTCGTATGGACACAAGACTCCAGCATCCTGTAGTGTGGACACAGACTTCTCTGCCCTCGGCATGGCTACAGCAGCAGGTGTCTACAGCAGGTGTCTACAGCAGCAGGTGTCTACAGCAGCAGGTGTCTACAACACCAGGTGTCTACAGCAGGTGTCTACAACAGCAGGTGTCTACAACAGCAGGTGTCTACAGCAGGTGTCTACAGCAGCGCTGTGCTGTGTGCATATCTAGCAGTGTGTAGAGGTGAAGAAAGGTGTTGGCTCAGCAGCGTCTTATCTGGAGAACAGAATCTGCAGGATGGGAGACCAGCTGAGTGAGGAGATCACTCAGCTGAGATTGGCAAACCCTCTGACCTGCCATGCTCGCAGGCTGTACTTTCCTTTATCTCACATGTCACTCTGTGCCCGCTCTGCTTTGTGTGCTGTAAAAAGAGAACTTCAAATACCTTTTTGATCTTATCAATGATAATAAGTGGGGGCTCCCTGACTGGTGACTCACTGGGGGTGGCTTGTGCTACCTGTTTTCTTTTCCACTCAAGATCCTGTCTAGTAAAAGCCTTACACTTGCATTTTTCAGAATAGATACTCGGTCGGCATCTCTGCCATTAGCCATGACCTTGTCCCTGTTGCAACTGTACTAGAATTCATAGTTCTCCTTCTCCCCCCAGTCCTACTTCCAAGGAAGCTAATGCAAATTATTATATATTCAGGGATAATAAATAATAGTCACCTGTAGGGAAAGGTTGAAGGAGTTTTGGGGTTGTTTCCCCTTCCTTAGTGCTGGGAGTATAGTCATAAGGTGCCATGCCCAACAGGTTCCAAGTTTGTGACGGTGCCCCTATGATACTCAGTGTTAAAGTAAGACTTCATGTTGAGCCATAGATTTGCAACCATGTGGCTATGCACAGGTCTGTCAGTCTCTCTGTGACTAACTTACTTCCTCACCAGGGACCTGAATGCATCGAAGAGCTATTGCCTAACAAGGTAACATCAGCCCTTCAGAAAAGGATCAAACCAGCGATATCTTGTTGGTTGCTTAACAGGAAGTCTAAGATTCCTGAGGGGTCAGGATTCTTATACTTCAGTGTCTGGCAGGGGTGAGGCAAGTCATGTGAGCATGCACAGCTATGCTCAAGGTTCATCTCAAGAGATTCGTCTTACATAGGTGTGAAGAAGGAGCCCTAGCATGCACGCATTGTAAGTGCTTCAGTGTGGTTCTCAGGTGCAGCCCATCACTGGTTAAAGCCAGTGTCAAGAACTATGAGTAAAAAGCACCCAGGCACCAGTCTCGAGGCTCCTACATAGGCGTTGCCTGAGTCTTTGTAGCTTTCACTTGAATTCATTTTTTTTTTCTCTTTCAGCAAAATGGTCTAAATAAAGTCCTCAAATGACTATAAACAAGATCTGAATGGGATGATGTAAGCTATGTCCCCAATTTGAAGGTGGACTCCTGTGCTACCAAGTTCGGGATACTCTGATTGTCAGTATAGGACAAGCTCCTTGCAGAGCACACATGCATGTATACACACACACACACACACACACACACACACACGTACACGCACACACACACACACACATGTATACCCCAGCTGCTGACATGATGGCTGATATAGCCAAGCAAAGATGGGGTTAGTGTTTAAGTGACTGCCATATTCCATGTCTTCTATTCCTTCTCTCTCCTTCCTTCCTTCCTTCCTTCCTTCCTTCCTTCCTTCCTTCCTTCCTTCCATTTGTCTTCTTTCTTTCTCTTTCTTTCTTTCTTTCTTTCTTTCTTTCTTTCTTTCTTTCTTTCTTTCTTTCTTTCTTTCTTCTGTTTTTGTTGTGTTTTTCAAAGCAGGAATTCTCTGAGTAGCCCAGGCTATCTTGGAACTCTCTCAATAGATCAGGCTGGCCTTGAGCTCAGAGATCTGCCCGCCTCTGCCTCCCAAGTGCTGAGATTAAAGGTGTGTGCCTCTATTGCCCTTTCTTTCTCTTCTCTTCAAGTTGATTCCTTCCTGCTTAGAAATGTCTTGGATCTCCTTGTCTTCTAGTACTGAGCCTCTACCCTTTAGTGAGGTGTAGTAATTATTTCCCTCCCCACTGCAGTAGACTACCTAAGAGACACACAACTTAAGCGGATAGGGGATAGGGGATAGGTTGCCTGGTGGCTTCAGTTCACATGGCAGGGGAGGTATTCTGGCTGCAAGTCTAGTTAAGGTGGTTTATAGTACATCTTGTACATCTTATGCATGTCTTGCTAGATCAGTAAGCATGGCAAGGCCCACAGCTGGTGCCCTGTACCCCACAACCTAGGCCTCATGTCCCAGCTAGACAAGAATTCCTAAACAGTGTCATCAGCTGTGAACCACGAATACAAGCACATGAGCCCGTGGGAGACATTTCACTTTCAAACCAAAGCAGTTATGATAGGAATCAATCCTTCATGGCAATCCCCCCTCCCGGGCATCCTAATGGGTCTCTCTAAGAGAGGGTTTTCAACCTTCCTAATGTGGCTACCCTTTAATACAGTTCTTTATGCTGTGGTGACCACAATCATAAAATTATTTTTGTTGCTACTTCATAATTGTAATTTTGCTACTGTTGTGAATCATAATGTAAATATTAGATAGCCAAAATATCTGACACATGACCCCTGTGAAAGAGGCATTTGATAAATCTGCACACAAGGGGTCATAACTCACGGTTTGAAAACTGGTGCTCTAGGATCTCCCATGCTAACTAGAGCAAAACACCAGGTATATAGACAGAAGGGAGGAAACTCAAGCTTCAACTGAATTTTTAGCAGATTATCAAAGAAACCTGGTCTCCAGTCTGCCATCTCACCTCTTTCCCTTACCAACTGAAAAGGATCCACCCAGTCCCAGTGAGTTGGGATATGAAGTGCCAATTGTAAGAGGGACAAGTGTTAAGTTAGTGTTAAGTATTAAGTTATTTAAACCAGGGAGATGGAAGTGAACACTAAGACAAGTTTGTAGTGATTTGAAAAGGGATGGCCCCCATAGACTCATGTGTTTAAATACTTGGCCCATAGGGAGTAGCACTATTAGTGGGTGTGGCCTTATTGGAGGAAGTATGTCACTGTTGAGTTGGGATTTGAGATCTCAAATATGTTCAAGCTAAACCCAGGGTGACCCACAGTCTCATTGCTGCCTGTGGATCAAGATGTAAACTCTGGGCTATGTCTGTAGCACTATGTTGGCCTATATGCTGCCATGCTTCCTGCCATGACAGTGACGGACTAAGCCTCTGAAACTATAAGCCAGTCACTATGAAATGCTTTCTTTTATAAGAGTTGACTTGGTCATGGTGTCTCTTCACAGCGATAGAATCAAACTAAGACAATGTTTGTGCGGAGTTCAAGGAACCCATAGCGGTTAGGATCCAGGTACAGAATCCATCCTCCCCGCAGGATATGAGTGGTGTTGTTTATCAAGTGCCAGGGACTTGAGGGTTTGCCCTCAGATTTCACTCTTATCAAACATTCTCCTGGTTTCTGGGAAGGCCAGTGCTGGATTTCCTTTGTTCTTTATGCATCTAATTCTACTTGACACCAGAAAGAAGCAACATGGATGTACCTGACCTACAGGTACATCCTGTAGGTACCTGACCTATAGTTTACAAGGACATGGGCTGTGGGCAAATAACTTTAGTGTTTTCAAACTGTCCATAGAAACTATCTCTGTCTGTCAGCTATTTCTCCATCCTGCCCCCCTTACCCCTTTCTCTGCCATTGTGTACAGTGTGTGTGTGTGTGTATGTGTGTGTGTGTGTGTGTGTGTGTGTGTGTGTTTGTGTGTGTTAGGGTGGTGCTGGTAGTTTTCTTTGTTTCTGCGCCTAGACTTTTCATCCTCCTCCACCCCCTCCAGAAGCTCGACACTTGTTTACCCAGAATCCTTTGTGATTGAAATCATTTTTAAGGAGTGAGTCATCAAGGTAGATTTGAAAATGGAGACCCTTCTTCCCTCTGGCTAGTAGGGAGCTAGGAGCTTCCCCGGTCTTCAGTGATCCTGTTACATTTTAGCCCACGAAACCAAACTCAGTTGAGCGAGTGAGAAAGGAGAAGCATGTTCTGCTTGAATGACTGATCTCCTTTCATATGGACTGCCCTCAGTGAAGCCTGAAGCAAAGCAGCTCCTGGGATGGGCATAATGGCTTCTTGGCTTCCTGTTGACCTCGCCACTTCCACAGAAATATGCCTTGTCATTGAAGGGAGTAAACAGACAGACTGGCTTGAACCAGTGTGTTTCAGGGCCAAACTTTCTGGATTGCAGAAACATAAAGATTCCAACAGACCACTCTGTAAACCTATCAATGCTGCTGTAACAACAGCAATGGCTGCCTTGGTCTTCCTCATCTCGGCAGCCTGGCTCTGTATCAAACACTGACTGTAGGCCGCATATCACATGCTTGCCTGCCCTTGATCCATCCCTCAAATCTCAAGAGGAAGAAACTATATTTCCATTTGACAAGAGAACAAAGTGGAGGTCCTAGGATTTTAGCATCTTCTAAGTTTGCCCATAGGAGTGAGATTCATGGGATTTGAACTCGGAATATGTTCTTCGGGACTTTTGCCATGATTAGAATGGGTGAGATTTTTTTTTTAGAAGTGTTTTGTTGTTGTTCTTTTTCTTGTTTTACCTTTATGCATGCTTTGTCTCAAGAACAAGTGGAGATTTCCAAGGTCCTCGATCGTCTTGGGGACCTTGTGTTAGCCAGTGTGAGCCGACTTTGTGAGAACCCCAGCTTCATTTCTTACTTTCCTCTTGTTGGCTTTTAAACACAAGGTTGTCTGGTGTTACGGGAATGCTGTGTGCCAGGCCCTGTTTCTGCAGTTCAGGCTGGCAGAAAAAGGATTCATAAGGCCCACAAACGTTCAAAAGACCAGGTTTTTATTTGTTCACTAAAATTTACTTTAAGAAATCAAACATTTATCAAGAAGCCTCCCTTACACTACTTCTGCTCAGATGGATAGCCGCATCACTCTTCCACGGTACCTGGGGAAAGTAAACAAGGGGATTACCTGGGTACTGCTTGCCAATAGAGTAGCAAGGTACTGGGAGGAGACTAACACTGCCTCCTCCTGACGGGGCCTGTTGTGGGTTTGCTTTACCCCTGTAGTTCTTCTGAAGAATGAGGCCAACTTCCATTGATCTCCACCTCAAAAATCCCCAAGGAACAGTCAGTGGCTTCATCCACTGGTGGACCCAATAACTGAAGAGACTATTGGGAGGCAATGGGGCTATGGAAAATGACAACTGGTTGGAGGAAGCAAGTCATCCTTAGAAAGATAGATCTTGGCCCCGCCCCCTCCTGGTAGTCTCTGCCTACCGGATGCTCTGATGTAAGCAGTATTAGTAACCAGTTGTATGCCCCTGACACTGGGGGAATGCCAAAATCCCTGAGAGAAAATAAGAGCTTTGGTCTTTTGGATGCCATTAGCACTTGACAACGGGAGGTAGTAACTTCCAGCAATAAGAGTGAAGTCAATCTGCTGTGACCCAGTGCACTGCCTCCTGGGTAATGCATCAGCACACAGCCTGCAGAGTGTGCTCCTCGACTAAAGCTTGTGCTGAGTGATCTGCGGTTAGACGACATGAGAGCAAGAGGGCCTGGGTGAGGTAAATTCCTGGCTCCCATATGAGTGTGCCTTGTGGAAATTACAGTGTTCTGTGAGGAGCCGCTTCACTGGGATGACCTGATTGATGATGGATTGTGGGGTTAGAGAGACATCCCTCCCTCCTATAGGAATTTCCCACGTTCACGCTCCATGCCCTTCCTTACAAGAGCGACTCCTACAGTGTGTGATTTCAAGCTCAACAGGAAAAGCATTTGTAGATGCTACGTTAGGTCAATCACTTTGCTTCTTAGAGGTTTAGATTAAAAATTGCTTAATTATAACCCAAGATGGGTCTTATATCAGCTTCTCGGGTCATTCTTCTATGGCCATATTTATGAATATTAAACTGGTTCAAGGTTGCTAATCATTAAGCAAGGGGTAGGGGACACTACCACAATTAGGCATTGTTATAGGCAACTTTCCTGGACTTGCAGCATAGAGTAGATATTTAATAAGTGTTTTTCCCACAGTTCCTAAGCACACTAAACAAGCTCAGCCTACCACTTTAAAATTCAAACTGCTAAGTATTTGTAAAAATAAATATTGCTGGGTTGGGACCTTTATTTTTTTCTTGGTGGAGAAAAACAAAACAAAACAAAACAAAACAACAACAACAACAACAAAACCAATAACATCAAAATGACTATTAAAAAGTATATTATCGTGCCCAGGGTGCAGGCAGGCTGAGCAGCTGCCTGGGACAGGGTGCCTGCCTCCTTCCCAATTTCAAAGAGTGGGTAGTTGCTAATGACAAGGTCTTAGGCTGTGGACAACCGTGGTTGAAGTGGTCTGGGGATGAAGTCATGGGAATTAAGGCATGTTATCTGTCAGGAGGCTGAATTCCCAGAGCTGAGCTCTACAAGGCTGCGCATGGTCTTGGGCTTATTTTAGAGCCGAGTGAAAGCAGGCAATTATCTTGTTCTTTGACTATAATCAGCAGAACAGGATGCAGGTAGCCACAAAGTGGAGTTATTTAAAACAGTGAAGAAAAAAAAATATCAATTCCAAAAGAGAAATCTTCTCAAAGTCTCCTTTTGGCCAGCATGTGGAGAAGACGACGATGGCTGATTCTCTGACCTCTTCAGGAATAGTAGTATCAAACCACCCCCTCCCCCCTCCTTTTGCAATGGGAGGCAGGTGCTCAGGCTCGGAAGCTTCCCCATGGTGATTCATTTTGCCCTCCCCAGTGTCAGCTGGGGTCTCTGGAAAAGATCCAGGGAGAATCCTGAGCTTCCAGCCATCTGTCAGTCAGGGAGTTACCATGGTTACCACCAGGCAGCTGGTCTTGTAAGCCAGCTGGTTCATTCTGGCTAGGGACTCCCCAGTAGCCCCTCAGTGGGGTTGGGGTGGGGGTGGGGGGGACTCAAAATGATCCAGGACTTTGGTTCTGAGAACCTATGCAGTGTAGCATTTGTTATGATATTCCAGTGAGTGTGCGAGCATTAATATAGGTGCAACTCTGTGTTTCTGAGACACTGTCAGAAACTGCTTCTGAGAAGAGAGCAGAGTTGAAGTGGATTCAGATTGGCCCTCAGCTCATTCTGGCCTTGCTACTCGTTATCTCTGTGGGTGTGGACTTGGACGTGTTCTAGTTGGTTGAGACCTGCTTTTGTGTTTTTGGCAAATGGGCTGTTAGGCTCTGAAGAATCCATTGCTTATGGATGGTAACCACATAGAGTGCATCCAACAGCAGAGTGTTACCTCAGTCCTCAAGTCAGAATGCAGGGATGGAAGGCATTAGAACATGACCCCCTCACCCCAGCTTTGGAAGGTGCCTAGGACTGCCGTAATAAACATGGCTGCCTCCCAGTGAACTGTCCATCCTCTACCCAGCTGGGGAAGGCCTGGGCCTAGATTTCACCAAGGGTAGTGTGTCTGCTCCCATAAACAGAACTGCTTGTTTGCAGGAAGTAAAAGGTGAGCAAATAGGAGACCATTTTTGATGGAGAGAGTCACCCAGGACTGCACAGTGCCTGACTGTGCCACTCACGGGTTGGAGCTGACCTCTGTTGCTATTTGGTCAGAGGTGGCCAGTTTTCATGTTGGCATCCTTACATGGATCTGAACTGTCTCCAGTGAGTTGTCTCAGTTACGTCATTATGGCTTGGGGCTCACCGGCGTGAGTGTGTCAGCAGGTGGTCATTTATGTATTTGCCTTGGAAAACAAAATTCCTTCTCTGTGATATATACAGTCGTAGGGGCTGGAGGAGTCACGGAGGTGAGAGACAGATACCACACCAGACTGGCCACGTAGAGTAGTAGTACTGTACCACTGTATTCTTCCTAAGCGGAGCAATTCGCGTACCTGGCTTTAAGCAATGGACTGTTTGAGAAAGGGATTCTTTTGGGGGAGAGTTCTACACTGACAAATAGCAATGAATGTATTAAGGTATTTGAAATCTTTCCAAGTCAGGTTGGACTTTGATCAGCTCCCTTTTAAACCGCCAGGAATTTTGGTGGGACAATGGAGGGTAAGGGATCGAGTCTCTGCCCACTGCTACTGAGTATAAGGCAAGGCACTTGCTCCATTCACCCTTACTAATTAATTTTTTAACTGTCGACGGGGAACTAAAATACCTCAGACAAATTATACAGTGTTTCTGGGGCTGAGAGCTATACTTTTATCAGCAATGACAACGAAATATCCACATTCTTATTTCATAAATGATGCTGTTCTCAAACAAGGATGTACTCACTATTAGAGTGGCAACATGGAGGATTGTGGGCAATGAACACCCCTCCCTCGCCACCTGGCTTCCCCTTCCCATCACGTTAGGTCTTGATTCAATCCTGGTCTGTTTCCTAGTGCATAGGAACAGGCAGACGGTTCTGCTGCTTTGTACCCTAAAGTGGCTCTTGCTGGGTCTCATCTAACGAACAAATGCATCCAAGGTCCGGGACTCAGTCAAAGTAGCCTAGGATGTATGGTGGTCCATGCCAACTATGTTTATTTCAAAGTAAAATGGAGAATTCAGCAATTTAGATGGTTTTGTATCTCCCTGCAGTCTTCCCGACATCTTCAGTCCCTCCCTTTGTGGGCCTACAGAGGTGACGTGATACTGTTACAATTCACCATCATGTTCTAGGCCTATAATAGTCCAGCCTTGTTCTGTTTGTGACTAGAGCTCACAATGCTAGTGGCTGCTCACCTTGCTGGCCCTAACTAAGCATGTATGTAGTGGCCATATGTATTCATTTCCTGAAGTCTCTTTCTACTTCCCCCACAGAATAACCTTGTATGACTACCAAGCCATGTGTAGAGCCAACAAGGAGAGTAGTGACAGTGCCCACGGACTCCTGGACGTAAGTACAGCCTACGATCCAGGGAATGGCTGGCTACCTCTGTGGCCTTCAGGACCCATGGCTCAGACTTTAGGGTAATCAAATGTACCTTACTTAAAACCAAAAAATGTTTAAAGGTATTTCCTGACCTGACTCACTATGAACCGTTTCTGTTTAAACCCAGATCCAGTGATTATATAAGTTAAAAATCAGGCCAAGGTCTTAGATGGATTAATAAACAGTCCTCTTTTTATAGACAAGGGGGGAAGCTTCACTGTTACACAAGGGCATTAAATGCATTTGGTTTGTTTGACAGAAATTGTCCTTCTGAGAGAGTTGATGAGATAGCTCAGTCACTACGCTTCCTTCCACGTAACCTTGAGGAGCTGAGTTTAGGTCCCCAACATGGCCATGTATATCTGTAAGCTCAGAGCAGGTGCAACATGAAGTCAAGAGAATTCCCAGTACAGTCTAGCTGGCCTGCATCCTTCCGCTTCAAGATCTTTGAGAGACTCTGTCTCAAAAATCAAGGTGAAATGCAACAGAGGAAGAGACATCTGTCATTTCCTTCTGACCTCTGAATACACAGGGACACACACAACTGAGTACTTCTCACACACACATGCACTCACACACAGGAAAATATCTTCCTTTTGGTTTTCAATAGTACTTTCAGGCCAAGGGAATAGGTGGGTTCCTCTGTTATTCTCAGTGCTCTCTGCCTGGGAGCTGCTTCACTGAAGGAAGATTTTACAACCTAGGATCAAGGCATACAATGTTATGTCCTTAGAAACCAGCTCCAGCCTGTCAGAAATCAACTATTCTCAGTTTTAGAATGTAATTGGCAATGTACAGAAAATATCAATTTGAGCCTCAATTACCTGAAAACTCAGACACTTTTTCTTCTTTAAGTTATACCTCACAATAGCCCACAGATGTATACAAAGCTAACCCTTGAAATGTGATTTTGGAAATACTAAAAGCCAACCAAAATGTTCACTTAAAGTACAAGATTTTAAAGCCATCTTGTTGAACCTTAGCAGCTTCTATGAGACCCAAGTCCTTGGTGTATGTGTTTGGTAGGGGGAGTGGGTATCTAAGAGCCAAATGGTTAACATGATTCTTCTACACAGAATGAGCCGGAAAGGGACTGAGATACAAAGTTTCTGAGAGACAGCTGAGAAGTTTGACTTTATAGAAAACACCACTTAATGGAAACTTTAGAAGAAACATCACTTGGAATGGGGGCTTTTTGTTTCCAAACTGGCTTTTCCTGCACTTAGTGTGACTATTTGCAGATTTGAAATGTTTCCAAAACATGTTTTCTTCATTCCTTTTAAAACGTCTCTGGTGAGGCAGTACAAGCTACACAGCCTTGGAGATTCCTCAGTCTGTCCTCTCAGCTCTACCTCTGCCCTCCATTCCTTCCAGAACAAAGACACCGAACCGGCCGGTGGTCTAACTCCTTGAGTCTTTCTGGAGCTCGGGGGAAGTGATGGATTTAATGTCATAACACCTAATGACCAGAGGATGGGGATTTGAGGCATTTGGTTTTAAGGAATCGTTGCAGTTAATATCTTTCTCTGATCCTAAACTTAGAGGAAGAGAGCCCCCCCTGGTTCAGGGACTTGATGTTGAAAACCTTACTCAAATCAAAGCAAAAGATAAACAGCCTTGCAAAGCAGGGCGGGCTGGGAATAAGCCCAATGGGTTTCATTTGTTTGTTTGTTTATGCTGCTCTCACTGCTTTCTGGCCTGAGACAGGAACCTTTCAGCAACAGTTAGGACACTATAAATTCGTTCTTGTTTTATTTAAAAAGGGATAATTTCTCCATTCCCAGTTCTGGTTCTTACAATTAAAATGCGCAGAGAGGGGGATTAAGCAGCTGTGGCCTCAGAAACCAAGAGCTGGCACACACTTTCCTAAAGGCAGCTGCAAAAGGTGCTGAGGATTTTCTGGACCTGCTGTCTGGAGTCCAGCTCTCTGCCAGTGTCATCGTCTGTCTCACAAGGCTGCACACCGCTTACATATCTGGCATACCTAGGTACAAAGAGCCAACTGAGGGGGACATGGTATTTTCCAGAATTCAGGAAATTGAATTATCCACATAGGAAATATCACAGAGTAAACAATCCGACTGCTTTTTTTAATTAAAATATTCTGAAATAAAGATTAGGCTGTCAATGCCTTCTTTTATAGCATGCAGGGGATTTTCTGCGGGGATAAAATCACATGTTCATATGGTTATCATTTTTTCAAGTCCAAATATGTAAGTGCGAGAAAGGGCAGCCCAAATCCTACATAATTCATGGAAGGCATTAAAATCAAGTGTGTTCAATTTGTGCTTCTCTCAATGAACAGCACACAGCGATGGAGAACTGCGAGTCACCTTTCCAAAGGGGAGCAGTGCGAATTACCATTTGAAATTAGTTACATGATTCCAGCCCCTCAGTATCAGGCTGCGAAATATTAGCCCCTAGAGGGTAAAGGTTTAAGCATCGTTTGTTGAACTTCCTCCTTCCTCCCAGTGATAACCCTTGTATTAGATCATGTTTATTTTACTTGTAAATCACAGCTCACTACAGGGGAGTTCAAAGTTTGAAAATGTTAGTTTTGGGATACAGTATCTAGGCATTTTCTTCCTTTAGCTAGACCCTCCCTGGTTTTTAACATGATATCCATCTCCCTAGAAGAATAACATTGTCTCTATGTAAAGCCTTAAGTCAAACTACAAACATCTTATGTAATCCATTGTTTTAACGGAGTGAATTCTTCCCTTCAGCCCTATAAGGCCTTCCTCTCTGCAGCCAAGTGGATAATGACGGAACTTGTCTTGTAAGTACCATCTGCTAAGTTCTTTTCAACAACTCTTCTGTTCCTCTGTTTCTCTGATGAAGTGAATGGGGAGACGGTACTTTCTGTTCTCTCTGACCTTAGATCCATGGAGCACCTCAAAGTATTGAACTCTGAGACCACAAAGTTATCTTGTTTTAGTGTTAGTCATTTGCAAGCACTCTGCAAGCCTCCCTGTCATCCCTGAGCAGACTAACCGCTTAGGACACACAAGCCAAATCTATTTATTGTGGTTGCTGTTAAATTTAACACGGATGCCTGGCTGTCTTAATGCTGCCTGGGTGGGCTGTGGTCAGGAGAACACACAGCTACACTGTCCTCTGTTGCTCTGATGTCTTGACTTGGACCGGAGCCAGGTTTACAAGGGCTACAGAGAGGGCTAAGGGCTCTTCCTAGGTATGAGTTCATAAGCTTACTTTATCAAATTGAGGATCCTGGGAGACTTCTTGACTTAGACCAGACTTGAAATGTGACAAAGATGCAAACACTGGCCTCCAAAGGAGAGAATAGATACATTTCAGCAACAGTGTATGCTAGGAAAGAGAAGAATTCCATGACTAGAGTGTTGACCAGAACACCCAACTGTCATGCCTCCTTTTTCTCCCAGCCAGGAGCTAATGCTGTAGACTGAAGCAAACCCATAGCCATTTGGGTAATGGACATTTTGATAAATTATATGTATATGTTTGTATACATACATATATACATAAATACGTATATTAATCCAACAATGTTTACACATCCAAAGGCAAACAAGTGCTCTGTACATAAAAGAGACAGAAGATACAGTGAGGCTAGCGGTAGGCCTTTCGTGGAGATGTAGCTGTTAAGGATAGTAACCAAGGGACTGAAAAGTACATGACTAAATTTTTTCTTATCTCTCACCATTCATTTAGACGATGATTTATATTATCTTTGTTTGCATCCTTCACTAGTCATTGAGAAATTCTGATTTTTTCTGAAGTTAGATTATGGCATGGCTTTGTTACAAGTTTGACCCACTCATTTTGACCCCATACACATTTGCTGAACTCATCCTATACTCCTACAGTCCATGGTTCTGACGAAGAAGAATGCTCTGTTTTTAAGCTTTGAGATAAGGCAAAGGGCCCTTCAGAAATTGGCTGTTTACTGTGGAATAAAACTAGGTTAGAGGATAAGTAAATAAAGGCAAGTCACTAGAGGCTGACTTCTGACCCAATAGCAGACATTTCCCAACCAGGAATCCCTCTCAGCTAGAATCCCAGGCCATGGAAGGGATTTTTTTTCCTAGCAGAGCTGAAACCTAGTGGCAATTCAGTGAAACTCAGCTGGCCACAGCAATGTCCCAAAATGCAATGTTATTTTTTTTTCAAATGGGGAGGGGCACAGCACAAATGATTTGAAACAGTACTGCTCTACCCAGGGTTAGCTGATTTCATAACCCTGTGCTTTTCCACTATTTCTTTAGGTTTCTGGTGGAGTTTAACCTTTGCAGTTGGTGGCACTCCGACATGACAGCTAAAGGTAGGCAGCAATTGGGGTTTCTGTTCCTTAGTGTGACTGATGAATCCTGGGTCCCTGACGTTCTCCCTCAGGGATCACTGGATTGCATTAAACCGTGCAGGACAATGTGACAGTTGTCCCTGCTGTGCTGAAGCCTATGCCGTGCAGTGGGTTACAGAATGCCATAGATCCTTCTAACCCAAGTTCACTTCGACCTGTGTCCTCCACAGAGGCAGAAGAGCTCCCTTTGACAGGGTTTGAAACCTTCAGAAAGCTGACAGGCAACATGAAAGGTCAAGGAAGGCAGACAAGCCACCATGTCCCGGCTGCCAGAGTATGCAGCTTATGCATGCTAGTTTTGTCTATACGGCCACAGACACATGACTTAATGATTTGAGTGGTGGTTAGTGGATATTCTCAGAGGCCCAAGTCTGCAGTGTGGCTAAAGTTTAGGCTTTAGTTTGTTTGTTTCTGCCTTTTCTGAATTTCTGCATTCACTTTGTTTCCAACTACTTACAGCAGTATTTTTAACTGTGAGATCATTAAGTGGTATAACTTGGGTATTGAATATTGCCATTGACTTTCACAGCATAGGAGCCTTCTGAGTGGATTTTCTGAATCCCCAGACATTTACTTCTGTTCCTTCCTGAGTCCTTTCACACTGGATCCCTGCTCTAGTCTACTGCCATCTTGTGCCAGGCATGGCCCTGTCAAGCCCACTGGGCTGATACTAGTTTTGAATTGTAGGGAGTATTTATTATTCTAGTCTAGAAATTCAATGTAAGAAAGTAACTGAAATTGTTAAGAAACTTGTCATAGTTGACACAACATCACAATATCAAATAATGGTTTGTTAAATTTCTCCTAGTGAGATCAGCTGGGAATTATGATTCACACGCAGAAAGGTCTATTATAATGATACTACAGAGGTTTCAATTAAGTTTTTAAACTATTGGTATGCTTAGATAGCCAGGGGCAAGGACTCATGCGGGTAGGCCCCTCAGCTACTCAGAAAGCTGAGGCAGGAGAATTGCTATGAGTTTAGGAAGTAGAGACTAGCCTGAGCCACACAGCAAGATCCATACCCTCTACCAGAAATCACAAAAATACATTAAATGCTAAACAAAAGCCAAGACATAGGACCAGTGGTGGGGAGCTATGGAGTTAATACAGTGAGAACTAAGCATGAAGAATAGGAAATTAGTAGACAGCAAAATATGACTCATAATGACATAATGACGCAAAAGACAATTATATCCATTAAAGAGATGTTACCTCTGGTATGAATTTGCTTTTGTTGATATTACACATATTGTATTTTTTTTTTTTTTGAAAAGTGGGGTAGGGCAAAGTAAATCAGTAGGGCCTGAGGGCCTGGGTTGCAGCTTGGTTAGTCTCTCTACACTGCCTTTCTATAGTGCCAGTAACTGGGAACACGGACCCACTCGATTTAAATGAGGCTGTGCTGGCTCTAAGTGGCTGTCTAACTCACAAGTTGAACCTTGCCTGTGCAGGCAAGTCTGGGAATCTCTGGCTTCTGAGATGCTTAGTACAGGTTAATCAGATATAGCACAGGTTTGAGGTGTGGGCACTGGAGCACATGTGTACGAGTCCAGTGTAACAGTGTTTGTTCATGCTTGGGGGTGGTGACTATTTCTTAGAAATAAGCTTTGTGCTGAGGGTAGTAGTTAATTTTTTTTCTAGCATCCCTCTTCATAAGCAAGGACGGTTTTCTCTCAGCGGCTTCTCTGCATAGCTGAGAATGAGCCCAAACTTTTCAATCCTCCTGTATCTACATCTGCCTCTCCAGTGCTGGGACGTTGCCTCCTTTATTCAACGCTGAGCTGTACATCTTCCTCCCTGAATGGTAGCCAAATAGTCTACCAACTGAGCTACATCCTCAGTCGTCAAGAGAGACCATCGTTATGTCCAATTCCACTGCCAGAGCTCCCATTCTCACCTTGTCCTGCCAATCAAACATCTACGCCAGCTTTTCATCCCAAAAACTTCATTCCAAAGACTTAACAATTATTTTTCCTTTTCTTTTCTTTCTATCTTTTGAGAGCCCATGGCTGTGATCTTTGCTTTGCCTGGAAGAGTATTGTTTAGCCGAGGGAAAGTTCTGCCTCCCCGAAATCACTGCACTGTCAGGAGACAGTTTTGATTGTCACAGCCTGCTACTGGCATCTAGTGGGTAGAGGCCAATGAGCTGCTGGACATTCTACAGCGCTCATGACAGCCCCTAAACCCTTAAACCGACAGCTGAGTCAATGGGGCCAACACCGAGGAGCCCTGGCATTGGTTGGAGGAGCACAGATCAGGGCACAATGGCATGAATGCTACAGACACTCTAGAAGGTTCCCACTCTGAGCTTTACATCCCCTATTTCTTCACAGCTGTCCCAACATGGGTCCAAATGAGACTGTGCTACTTTATTTCTCAATGCTCTGCCTTGGGGGTCTTCTCACACCCCTCCTGAAAGATAATTTCCAGATATCCCTTTACTCTAGACTACCAGTTCTCCACCTGTGGTTTGCAACCCCTTTAGGAGGCCACACACCATGTGTCCCGTATATCAGATAATTTCCATTATGGATCCATAACAGTAGCGTAATTACAGTTATGACCTGTCAACAGAATGATGTTACAGCTGGGGGTTACCGTGACATGTATTTAAGGGTCTCAGTATTCAGGTTGAGAACCACTGCTCTAGACTGTGACACCTTCCCAGGGATTATATAAGACAAGCTGGTTCTTTACATCGCAGCCAATGGTGTGCTGGCATACAGTACTTTACCATCTCCAGAGTGCTGGGAAATCCCTTCAGATTCCCTTCAAACCCCTCCCTCCATGTTAGCTGAAAGGAGGCCACTGGTATTACATATCACCAGATCTCTCTGAAGACACAAGTCATGTAGACCTAAGCCTCAGCTGCCTTTCTTTCTTTGAGCAGGATGATGATGTGGACCTGGATTCCCACATGTGAGCTGTGTCACTCAGGCCCATTGCCATCTTCTCTACTGGGCATTAATATGATTTTGCTATGTTGTATATGAAGACATTGGAACGGGTGAATGGATGTGAATTCATCCAGTGGATGTTGTTATTAGAACATTTTGTTAAAAGACTATGTAAATCCTGAATCCTGTGTAAATCCGTGTAAATCCCGTGCAGGGGAGGAGTGGGCTCAGCACCATCTTGACTTGCAATTCATTCTAAATTTACCATTCTCTCACTAGTCACTAGATAAAGACTCTGAGCTGAGACATGCGTCTTTGTTTTAGCTAAAAATGGAATCCATAATTATACTGTTTATCTGCCTCATTTCCTTGATGAGGGGACTGTGGAAGCCCGCTTCTACTTGATTACCACAAAGGTCTCATTTGGGTGAAATTTCACAAAGAGAATGGAGCTCGCTGGCATCCTGTTAGGAATGGGGATGCATCCACAGAGACAAAAGGAGACGGAGGCTATTCAAACGACAAGTCTACCCATTCCTGATTGCCTGCGCTAAATTACTGTGAACCCAAGTCAGTTATTCTCATCAGGGACATTTGTTGCTAAGGGGAAATTCAAGCAATCTGATTGTGTGCATGTCCCCTTGCATACTCTATGGGGAGCAAGTGGTAGGTCACAGTGACTTCAGCTTCAGACACTCCTACAACTGGAATGGGACACAGGTCAGAGGATCAGCAAGTGTGGCTCCCGGGTGAGACTGGACCCCATCACTCTAGCTGCATGCCTTTGAATAGACATCTTACTTCCACAGACGTTTAGAGCCTTTGTCCGCCAAATTGCTTATTGTGTGGTGATGAGGATTCCTCCCAGATAGATGCACAGTAGCTCTGTGAGGAAGCGTCTCCCGAGATGCTGCTGAACTGGTTTAGTTGTTTGCATTTCAGTGAACTGTGATGATGGAAGGCTGAGCTGAGACATGCGTCTACCATATAGCATAGAGCATTTGCCTAGTGGAGAGGATGTCCTGGATCCCACTGCGGCACGGCAGGCAATCAATATGTACATAGATAAGATTATGGCAAACCACTCTTTGTAGGACTCAAAGCAGATCGTCGTGCCCAGATTCTGAACCACAGCTGTCCCTTCTGAGAGAAGACGTGACCTAGGCTAGCATCAGCATCTTCGAATACCCTTACCTTTGTTAGATCATACGTTTTGAATGCCCAGACTTAAAGCAGAACCCAGTAAGTAGATTCCTGGCAGCTTCGGTTCTTGGTTTGAAATTCCAAAGATAAAAAGTACTTTCTGGCAGATATGTAGGGTGTTTTTCACGTCCTCTAGACAGAAAGGTCCAGGTTAGTTAGATTAAACGTGTCCATGGCTTGGCGGGATAATTCGTAAAATTGCAACTTCCAGCCTATCTACGGTCATGCTGTAAATAGAGTCAACATGTATCACTCCATCAGCCCGAGTACCCTACAATTGTCAAAGGAAAAGAATTTCATCTCCAGGAAGGATCAGGGCCAAATGAGCTTCGCCATGGACATTTTGGACTCATTCCACTATAATAGGGCCTGGACAATTAGAATTAGAGATGGTGAAATTATGGGGTTTATTCAAATCACGTGTGTGTGCCACTTCCCCCACCCTGCCTCAAAGACATCTCACTATGTGTGACTGGCCTGACTTTACAAAGCCATGAAGCGTACTCATGCTGGAGCGAAAACAGCCCAGGTTCAAACAGTGTCTCGGCCACCTACTCCCCGGGTGACTTAACTGGACGATTTAACTCAGTCTTCGCCCTTTTGCCTGCTCTAGGAAGCAGAGATTTAAAACAAAGTTTCTACTTCCTAGTTGATTTTTTAAATCTTGTCATATTTTGTTGTTAAATAAATTCATGTGTACCGAGCAGAACAGTCCCTGGCACACCGCCGTTCTTTAACAGAGTTGTCTGTCAGCGGGTTTCACATGCTGTTTGCATGTGTGTGCCTTATCGGTGATAATCCACACCATTGTGTATTTAACGTTTATTTCATTCAGAAGTGAGCTTTTGGAAATTCAGATACTTTAAATATCAAAAACGAAGCTGCCTAGATTGGACATTAGAATGATCTGCCAGGCAGAAAAAAATTAATTGCGAAGAACTGTGAAAATAAAATGTGTTGTCAAACTGTAGCCGGATGGCCCCGCCTCCAGGTAAGAGCACAACAGAAGAAGGGGGAAAGAGAGGGGACCCAAAGGCATCCAAGGAAAGCTGCCTGCTCTCAGGCACCCAGGAAGCCCTGGGCATGGGAAGGGAGCAACTTCTCACCTTCCCCCTCAGGCACAAGCAGTTTGTCACAAGTGGCTGAATTTCTCTCATTTGTTTTCTCTGTTGTGTTTGCTTAGAAAAACAAACAAAAACAAAACCAAACAAACAAGCAAAGAGGCTATCCAAGGGGAGACGATGGAGGGATGGAGACATTACTCAGAAGTGAAGAGCATTTGTCCAGCGTGTGTGCGTGTGTGTGTGTGTGTGTGTGTGTGTGTGTGTGTGTGTGTGTGTGTGTCTGTGTATGCATGTGTCTGTGTGTGTATGCATGTGTGTGTGTGTGCGTGCGTGTGTGTGTCTGTGTGTCTGTGTGTCTGTGTGTGTGTATGCATGTGAGCGTGTGTGTGTGTGTGTGTGTGCCTGTGCGTGTCTGTGTGCTGTGTGTGTATGTGTGTGTGTGTCTGTGTGTATGTATGTGTGTGTGTCTGTGTGTGTGTGTCTGTGTGTGTGTGTATGTCTGTGTGTGTGTCTGTATGTGTCTGTGTGTGTGTATGTCTGTGTGTGTGCGTGCACATGCATGAGAGAGAGAGAGAGAAAGAGAAAGAGAGGTTTTTCTTGTGAAAAGCCATGTGTATATTAATGTTCCCTCCTCAATCCAGCCCTGTGAGGTGACCTTAGGTCACATGTTGTGGTGAAAAAAAACTGAACCAAACTCTGAATTATTTTGTTTTAAATAAAAAAAAGCATATTCCAGTGTACTATGAGTCCAAATAGTTTCCTCAGCAGAAAAACACATATGTTAGACACAGTTGTGTCAGAATTTAAAAACACAGGACACACCTTATGGATGCCCTAATAATTACCCGACTGGGCACAGCTAGGTGCTTTGCAGATGTTGTTGGCTTGGACCCTCTTGGATTCCACAGTACTTCCCAGGAAGACAGTTTGCCCTGGTTCTGACATTCTTCCATATGTATCTGGAGCATAACCTGTATTCTATACATTATATTTTAGAATTACAAATGTAAGTTCTATAGACAAGCTCAATTCTGTGCCTACATCAGTCAAAACTAAACAGAAAACTGGTGGTTGTTGAGAAACTGAAGAAATTCTACAGTGCAGATGTAAATTAGACCTACTCAGTGCTGAGTGCCTAAGCCACCAGCATCCCTACTTTGTAGAGGAGAATGCTGAGGGCTTCCTAGAAGCAGCCAAGTGAGGGGTCTCTGTTCTCTAGTTGTCTCTCTGGTAGGAGCCTTTGCACTTACCCATGAGCTAATCGGCATCTTTTAAAGTTGCAAGGCCAAGGTTGATTATGTTGTTTTGTAACTGTTATCATTGTTATAATCAATCCAACACTTAGCACTATGTTCTAAGCACTTGTATTCAGTACTCCACAGCGTTCTACTCACTTCTGCCATCAACCTGAAAACAGCATGGTTCACTTCCATGCAAATAAGACTATTGAGACGCAGAGACAGTTTGGATCCCAGCCAATGGGTGATATTTATCTAATTACGGTCAGCCTCTATAGACTGCCCAGTATGCGCTTATTCTCATGGCCCCATTATTTAAACTGACCTAGAGTCTTCTTGAGCAAGAAACTTCGTAATAATAAAGTTGGGTCTGTGCTATACTTCAAAGACATTGTGTATTTTACTATATAAATATATTCACAGTTCAGTTTTCTTTAAAATAATCGAACTATGCAATTGTATCATGACATTTGTCTTGCCCTCATAACATGGTGATATGGTACAGCTTATGTTTTTATGTATGTGCTCAGATTCCCAGATGTGTTGCTACTAAGTTGGTATGAGCCTGGGGTCAGAGACCCATTGGCTGAAGTTGACCCAGAAAGTAGAATTCTTATGATGCATAAATGATAGCTGATGAAGCCAACACCACTGCTTCAGGAATTATAGCTTACAGAGTTGCTTGGCAGATGAAATCACTGGACTAATTAGAAAATAATGCATTGTGCTGTGCCTAGAAAAATCACAGAGCTTCTTAAGGAGAAGTGCATCTGAGCTGGGGCGGGGTGGGGGAGGAAAGGGGGGGTTGCCAGGCACGGCACTGAGCCTGAACACCACGCTTTCATTATTTTCTTCCCTCTTTTGCCTACAGCCCAGAAACTGAAACAGACCCTGGAGCCTTGTGATACTGAATACCCAGCCTTTGTTTCTGAACGCACCATCAAGGAGACCACAGGGAACATTGCTTGTGAAGACTGCTCCAAGTAAGCCACCCCCCAGCCCCTGCCACCCATCGCACACCTCTATTGACTGTGGAACTTTAACCATGGGCCAATGAGACTGCAGCATGTATGTGCATGCACACACACACACACACACACACACACACACACACACACACTTGCACCGAGAGCCAGGAAACATGGCTGCCCTCTGGTGTGAGAGTGTAATTCTATCAGCTGGCAAGAAATGACCCTTGGTTTTGGTATCGCTTTAAGATTGGGAAACATTCAGAATGTATAACAATACAGCCTAGAATATAGAAAAGTTTAATCCAATCCTAGAAGTCCTAACTGTGTTTCCCCGGCTAACAGTTGGCAACTTCAGCAGATGTAGTTAAATGTGTTTAGAGAGGACAGAGCCCTGTGTAAAACTGAATCCACCTACAAGGCATGGTTTCTCTGTGGCCTGATGTTGAGCATCTAAGTTCTAATGACAGTTTCACTGATCATTTAGAGACTCGGGTCTCTGTCCCTGTTGGGACGTGGCTAGTTGGGTCCTTTCTTGTTGATTTAGCTATCCTGTGCTTCCAAGACTATGCTCTTAATAACTACAGACGCTTTCTATGCGTCATCCTGCTCTTTGATCTCTTCACTATTGGTGGATGACGCTTGATGAATGTAAGCTTTCTTTTGTTTATATTGTAATATAGTCGGCTTTGTCCGTTTCTGTCTTATGCACTGTGTACCTTTCTAAGAAAGTCTTCACCTTCTCTAACACAGCAATATTTACATTTTCCTTCTGAACACACTCAAGTGTGCTGTTTGTATTTAGAACTTTAGCCCTCTGCAGTTTGTCTGTGCTACCCAGCACAAACGGACTTCTGAGTTGGCACTTTACCATATATTATACAAGTATAAACCTGTACTTTGTTTTCCGTGTGTGGGTGGTAGGGTACGCCTGCGCCGGTCATCTGGACCTTTAACCACTGGACCTTCTCAGCATCCCCGACATCCCTTAATCTGCATTCATGTGTGTTTTCGTGCATATGTGGTCATGTGTGTGAAGTTGGGGATTGAACCTGGAGCTTCAAACCCATTGGGAAGCCATTCTATGAACTTGCACTCTTTCATGGACCAGCCTTTGACTCCCTATCAACGTATGATGATGCTGACAGTCACTGATCTGCAGAACTATTTCTGATCATGTGTGTTGTCAGTGTAGGCGCTTAGCATAGCTGGGAGATACTTAGGAGAGCATGTGTCCTTTCTTTATTCTTCCTCCAAGGTATCCTGGGTAGTCTTGGCTCTTTAGCTTCTCATAATAACTTTAGAATCTGCTTGTTAATTGCCACGAAGTCTGGGGTTTTCATAAAATTGCTGCGAGCTGCAGTCAGTTTGAAGACGATGACAATTTTTATGACATCTGGTCTCCCAATTATCAATTAAACACATCTCCTTATTTATATGCCTTTCCCCACGGCTCTTAAAGTAGGCATAAATTATATCAGATTTATACCGAGCTTACTTGTAGTGTTTCTTGCTTTAGTAAGAGGAACACATCTAGAACGACTTTTCTAATGACTGATGTTAACACTTGAGGGTAATAGAAATATATAACAGAAATACTGGTTTCTATTTACTGAATATTTTATAGACAACAGATTGCTCTATATGCGTTAGATCTAATAGTTCTTCAATGGATTCCCTGGATGTTCTGCATAGAATATGTTACAGTTTAGGAAAAGCATCTGATCTCCATACTTAACTATCATGTTGTGATCTGTGCCACTAGAAACTATTGGATAGAAGTTTCTATTAACCATGTTTAAAACTATTATGTTAAATATATTTATTAGATTTTCTTATTACAGAATGTAAATCATTTGAAAATGTTCATGTTAGCCATTTTTTCAAACCCCATGTTTTAATTATTTTTAAAGAAATGATAGGCATGAACATTCTCTGCTATAAAGAATAACTCTAGAACATTCTGATAGTCCTTACTGAATGCCATATCTTTGAGGAATACAAAGTGTTCCAAAGTTTAAATTCATATTACTTATAAAAACATTCTTTGACAGTTTCATACATAGATATAATGCATTCTCTGGCAACAAGCATTCCCCTAACTCATTTTCCACCTTCCTACCATCAGCCATCTTCTTTGAAGGTGGTAAATATTTATATTTATAATTTAAATATATAACATATATAACACACACACATACATATACACATACACATACATATACACACATACAGACACACACACACACACAGAAAACATCAAGAGTTTCTGTTGCTGTCATTATTGTTTGATACCTGGAGAGATACTGAGTTATATTTAACATATTTATATTATCAAGGTAATTTATCCCTATGTTGTCAGCTGATTTATTTAATACTTTCATTTGAAATATGTATGTTTCATGATAGAAATATGTATTGCAGACATTACCCATGTGTATACTCATGTGCTCCACAATGACATCTTGACTGATGACAGCCACCTTATGTTAGCATGGACCCGTACGATGACACTGCCTGGAGACAGTGAACTCTCTTTGCTTGTACTTGATGATATTCACAGAGTAACAACCTCACCAGATGATGCATCTCTTACGCAATATCCCAGGCTTTGAGAAGCACGTGGTTCTGTGTGTGATTGTGGGTGTGCTGTACCTTTCATAACAGAGACCTCATTTAAAGTGAAAATCATACTTGATTTCTCCAAATAAAACTGCCATTGCCACTTACTATCAAAAAAACAAAAATACCACCCAGACAAAAACATATTGCTAAATTCATTCATTTGACTTATTTAGTCGACATTCATCTGTGATCAAGAATAAAAGTGGCTAGAATTTTCTTTCCTGTATTATCATTTGACTTCGCTGTTAAGTTATTTGCACAAAATTACTTAAGGGATTTCCCCCTTTTCTTTGCTATTTGTAACACTTCTTATGAGATGAATATATGTTCCTCATGAATTTGGTAAACATTCACATGGCTTCCAGTGGCTGATGGGATATGTGGGGTAACAACTACTTAGGTCACTTCTTTTGTGGACACATCTCTCTGGATTTTCCTTTTCTCTTTCTTTTGCAAACCTTTCATTTTATTATATTTAAGTTAGCATTCAAATTCCTGGGTTCTGTTATATCATTTTCATAAGTGCATATGATTTTCTTTTCATTCCCTTTACTTTTGAATTGATTAGGTGATTAGATTTCTTTTAATATTATATATTTTATTGCATTTCCAAGTTTATTGAGTTCACTCATGAATGGTGCCTGATTTAAAATGTTAACCTGTTTGTTATTTTTGTCTCTTTTACTTTCTTTAAAAAAATTACCTGGTATATTTAAAAGTATGTCTATTTACAGGGTAGCACATGATGTTTTGAGATACATTGTGTAAGATTAAGATAGGTATATCTCAAGTATTTATCACTTATGAAGTTAAAGGTATTCAAAGTTCTCTCTTCTGGCTTTTTAAATGAATATGCCATGCACTGCTCCCTTTTAAATTTCCTCTCTGTCCCCTGCCATCTCTGTCTCTGCCTCTTTCTTCTTCTCTGCCCTCTCATCTTCTTCAGCCTGCCAGGGATGTGTCCATTGTCTTTGCTCTAGGTTTTGCATTTACTCTGTTTCCAATCTTTGAATACCTTGTATCTAGTGTTCAGCTCCTTTCTGTGTGCTCTGTGTCTCTCACTCCGTTCCAGTGCATCTTCGTCAACGCAATGTCCAGGTTTTCAATTTTAGGTTGTAAAGGTTTTCTAACTTGAAGCCATTTGGATCTGCGCATATTAAAATGGTGGCTGAACTTTTATACCGGATGGATCTTGAGTCTCTTCTGGATTATTATTGACATCTAATTAAATGGTGTTGTAGCCCACACAATGCCTTTCTTTCTTTCTTTTGGTATGTGTTCAAAGTTGGTTACTATAGTATTTGTTTTTGTACTTTAAAAGCAAGATGTTTTGTACAAAGGTCACTATTTACCTATTGGATCAAATGTGATCAGTGCATTTCAAACCCCTGCTCATTTTATGTATATGTTTTTATTACAGATGTCATGTAATCCCTTCCCAGGGTTAGGGGTTATTATCTATCATTCAGTTCATCCTAAGATCTACACTCTGAAGTTGTATTGCCATGGAAATCCCGTTCGACTCAGGATTGCTCCGTGAGCAGCCATCCCTTTCCTGCAGTCTATGTACAAGTCAAATGCATACAAAAAGCGTCTCACACCTCAGCATCTGCTGCGTTCTGCTTACCACACCGGGGAAACTGCTCATTCTGGGGGTGTTGCCTAAGCACATGTCCCCAGTCCCTTCATTTCTCAGCTCCGCCAGTGTCCTTTTCACACTGGGATTTTGCTCTGTACCTCGGACACAGCTGGACTTGACATTTTCATTGCCTGTATCCTCTGCTAGATTGACTCTTGGATGCTACTCTTGTGCTTTTTGATGAGTTTGGGTTTCTTCCTATCATCATTTTGGATGCTTCTCTTTTCCCAGCTTTGCTGTTAGTTTTACTTTTATTATTTTACATGTTTTTTTTTTTAATTTTCTGTAACAGCCTTTTCCCCTGTGAGTATATAGGCATACTCTGTATCCTTCCAGTGGCTACCTTTGTTCTGTGATGTGCCTCTCCCTTGCTCATGAGCAAACAAAATCTTAAGGGACTTCTAACTGGGTTTATCTCCTGACTCATCTATACACCTCCCACATTCTCTATTTTTAACCTGGTTACTATTTGATTTAATGTAGCCCGTCGCTAGTCACCTCTTCCACCATGTTTCTTTGACCACAGTTGCTTTCAGGGGGGTCATTTTTTATTTTTGGTTGTTAGGAATGGTGTAGGAGTGGCACATTCCCCCATGCTTTGTTTAAAGTCTTGCTGCATGTGGCATGAACACTGTCACATGGGCCAAGGCCATAGACTCTTTGTATGTAGCATGAACACTGTCACATGGGCCAAGGCCATAGACTCTTTGTATGTAGCATGAACACTGTCACATGGGCCAAGGCCACAGTCTCTATGTACCGATGTTTTCTACTGACTCCTGTATCTCAGCTCTGGGACTTGGTAGGTACTTTGCCCCCTCCTCCTTTTCAATGGTTTTCATGGAATACCTTCTCGAGCCGAGCCTGTTTTGAAGCTTCATTGAGGTGATTTTCAATATCAATTTATCCTTTCGGCTTATTTACTTTATCATTTGTGATTGCTTTTCAACTCTCCTGCTTAAAATGTCCTTAATATACATGACTTTGTAAAAGATTAATTTGCTTCTTTCGAAAGTAGCTCTTTGTTCTGTACAGTCTTTGTTAGGTTCTCTGTGCTAAATAGTGACCTGTTAAGAATGTTCTAGAAGCATCCCTTGGAGATCTACTGATCATCTTTGTTCTTGTGCATGCTTTCTTGGATGGCAAATTCTTTACTTGTATATTCTGTCACATTTGTTTAAACTCTGAACTTGTCTATTAATTATTGTTCTTTGGCACTAGCACTGGGCTCAAGTTCCTATGGTAGCTGTGCCCTTGGGCCCCTGTCAAGTCTCTTATTAGTATTGACGGCCTGGGAATAATTGTGATGTAACTCTTCCTATGTAAGGACTTCATCACCACATATTTTCCCTAAGTAGAATTCATTTTCAGCTGAAAGTTTGATGTCTCATGAGTACTGTTCTTTCTCCCCCTCAGAGCCTTGCTGTGGGTCAGATTATCAGCTCCTTATACTTAACTATGCAGCTTGGTTCCCCTCTTCCCAAAAGCTCTCTTGTAGTGCAACATGTTTTGTTTTCTCAGGACATCCTACATGTCCCAGTGTTCATGGCAGGGTGCTTTTTATATTTGCCCAATCTGTCATGTCACAGGTTTTCCTTCTGACTGGGGACATTCTAGGGCCAGCACAAGAAAGTGATGAGAATGTATAGGGGTTTAGCACAGGGGGCCTTGTAAGTACAATGTTCAGGATATGATCCCTGCCTTCTTAATTCCTTTGTTATAATGGGCAAGAAAACTCAATTTGTGGAAGACTTTCTCCTTCTGGGGTAATTTGTGGGGTAATAATAGCAAGCTTCTCATGGACTCACTCCAAGAACAAAGTTAGAAAAATTATGTTACAGATTTATGCCTAGGACAAACTAATACTCAATAAATGACCACATTTTGTGTGTGGACAGTGCTCTGCAATCCTCGTACGTGTGCACCCTATCCCTAGAGTCATATGTCAGAACCTGTTTCCCAATATCAGTAGGTGGTGTCCTTTAAAAGGTGATTAGGACCTGAGGGCTACATTGCTCCTCCACCCCATGAAATTAATGTCCTTATAAGAGAAGCTTGAGGAAGTCTGTCTGCTACATCTCTACCCCATCTTTGAGCAGGGGCTAAGCTCTCTCTGCAAGGCAGTCTGCTGGTGGTGATCTGCAAACACATTTGTTTTCCTTAAGTTACTGACTAAGGTATTTTTTTAAGTGCCACAAATGGTCGAGATGTTTCATACCACACATTCACTAAGTTTGAACCCTGAAAATGCTCTGGAAAAAAATATGAATAATCCTGTCCCTAGTTTAATATCACTCTCGTTCCCTAAGAAACAGAAACTGTATGTCAGATTGTAATAGCACGTCTTAGGAGTTATTGACAAGCCATGACTTTGTGTTCTGGAGAAGTATATATTATTAATTTATCAATAAAGAATCTTATAGACCAAAGGGACACTAATTCAGCAATACTGCAAACCCCTCGATGTCACCTGTACGTCTTGACAATATGTTACAATTCTTATGGTCATCATACCTGAGAAAATAGAAGAAAATCCAAGGCAGGAGATTGGTGAGGAAAGCAGCATTTTCCCTTAATGCCTCAAAACGAAAAGCCAACAATGCTGATTAAAATTACCTAAAGTTCTCAGAAGAAAGAAATGCTCACCTCCCACTTGGCTACATGGAAGACCATGACATTCTGCTGTGCTCCAGAGATTAGACTGTTGCCATGGGGAATTTGTGGGTGGATGGGATGGACAGAGGTGAGGCTGACTCTGCGTGCAGTGCCATCTCTGCTTGGTTTCAGATCCTGAAGCTCTGTTGAGCTGGAGGACTAAGGAGATGATGCACTGACGTCTCAAGAGAACAGACAGAAGGGCTGAGGCTCCTCCTTCAGTTTTAGAGTGAGCTTTTGATTGAAGCTCGGCTCACAGAGAAATATACTCAACGCCCAAGGTTTCACATATAGGCTTAGAGGATGCAGTCAACATTCTATTAAGAACAGTTGTATACTACTCTTCATTTCTGCCGTACAAATCCACTCATCAGAATGTTGGAAGCTAAGACCTCAGAGAGCAGCACCAGATTCCCAGCAGCTCACACAATGTATCCCATTTTGGCTTAATTTCCATTTCCCATGGGACCACCACTGTCTGGATTTCTGTCTTCATTGATGGTTTCTGTACCTGTAACCTGAGGGGTGATGGAGGAGTTAATAAGATAAGGAACTTTGTGTACTACTGGTCCTGAAGTTCATTCTTAATGGCTTGGCTCCAAAGAGAAAATGAACTGCAGGACGAAAATTAAAGCTAGTTTGTGGCTTCAGTAAATACCGTTTTGGCTGTCTGTTAGACCCCACACACTGGACTATACCTGAAGAAGCAAGAATGAAGGAAGCATCCATGATTGTGGGCTTTGCAGACAAGTTACTAGGCAGTTTGGATGTTAGTGGTTAAAGAGGAACCAACACCCAGGAGCGTAAAAGTAGGGATGCTATGGTGGAGAGGAAATCACTATCTAATAAAAGAGCTGTGTGTGTATGTGTGCACAGGTGCGTGCATGTGTGTGTGTGTGTGTGAATGGTAGTGTGATGCTTCATAAAGAGAGTTGGGGAAGGCATGCTGGTGATAACTTGAGCTCCATTATTCCTGTCTGCAGATACTTTCCCATCTTTTCTAGCTCCATTATATAAATGCGACTTATTAGAACATGTCCATTATCTTTACAGACATAGTTACAAAGGCATTGTTTATCCCTCCACGTGAGCATCCACTCTTGGAATTCAGGCTGTTAAGGAAGAAAGCCATGTTACTTAATTTTTGGCATCTACCCTTTGTTCATGGCCCACAGATAGCTCAGTCTAGTGTCCATAATAAGAAATAAAGCTGTGTCTGCCCAATGATGCTCTTTATGTGTAATCAGTAGAGAAAATTTCCACATTGCACCCGAAGTGAATCTATTTTCAGATAAAGGATTATTACTAGATCTTAATCAACTTTACAGGTAAGGTCAGGTCAGGAGCAATTCCACTCAAAAATAACACAACTGTCGCGCTTGGCCAGAAGTAAGCTGGAAACTGAGTTTGGTTAAAATTATAGTATTTCAGAAATTATGCGCTGAGATCTTTTTCATAGAAAAACATCTTGCCTTCCGCAATGGAACATGGAGAACACCATCCATCACCAACTGGTCACAAGGCAGTGATTACCTTCTTCCACAAGCGACGGCCAGCTATAGAGCCGCAGTCCCAGAGAATCTTGTGCCTCTCATGGGAACAGGCCTGAGCTGCTGGTTTGCTCCCGGTGTGTCATTAACAATCTCCCATCCTTTAAAGGGGATCAGATGACCCGGGACTTGACCTGTTTGTTGGGCTCAGGGAGCCATGACAGGTGGTTGTAGCCAGTGTGAGTTTGGTTTTGTTCTTCAGGGAAGAAGAGCTCCGAACTCCATTTCTGTGTGTAGTTTCCTGCATCCCAAGATGGTCCATCACAGAACGTCTATCCAGGACTGACTCATTTTCTGTAAATAGAAACCTTCAAATTGGCAACTCCAAAAGTGGACATTTATCTGCCTTTAACACAGACAGATATATTATATATTGTAGCACAGAGAGACAGTATGCAATATTTTTTTTTAAAAAAAGAATTTACAAAAATATAGGGTTTATTAAGAATGCAGGAGCCTGAAAGAAAATAAGAATTTACATAAGAATGTCATTAGGGTTGGTGGTTTGGATGCTGTAAGCAATAATTTTCGTCATTCAATATCCCACTGATTATTAAATTAATCTGTTACTCAAACAGCAATCGAAAACAACTCAGCCCATATTTTCTGGGCATTTGTTACTGTCAACAAGTTCGCAGAAGTGAATGTCTAAAAGGAGTGTGAAGTTTTATGATTTTTCCAGAACATTTCCTTACCTCTTGATAACCCTACCCCCTTGGCTAAGGAAATGATCAGATCCACAGAGCTTTCCCTGGAAGAAGACCCAATCGTAAAGTGTAATGCCTGGATCCTACTGAAAGTAGTTAATCAGAAATAAAACCTTAAGTACATGTCACATTCAGAGGCTTGGATGCCTTGTTCGGTTTCAACACTGGTAAGCTAATTCCTAAGGTATAGTGGGCTTCTTTCTTTTCGTTTTTTAGCCTGTGATTTTCTCTTGCTACCACCACTCATCGCTTTTCATAAAAATTCCACTGCCGTCCTTTTCAGTCCGAGATCTGTGCACAGATTTGCTCATCTTCCTGTGAGCTCCCAAAGCCTTGGCTCTCCTCTCCTCTCTCATCACCCCTCCCCGTGCGCCTTCCGTTTATCCCTAAACTGAAGGAAAGTAATTGGTCTCGAAGCCCTGTTGACATGTTCCGTGGGCTACAGTTCAGAGGACCTTAGTTCAGAGATGCTGGGTTCTTAGAGAGGACTCCAGTTTCCTGTTGAGGTCTCAAACTGGGTGGGCAGTTTACCCTGTGTGTTCTGCCTTTCCCAGCAGAGTTTGCAGGGAACCCTTCCAAGTGTGCCTTCTACAAGTCACCTGTAAAATGGACACATTGCAAAAAGGAGAGCTGGACATTTCCCTAAAATCACACACAAAATTAACAGCGCGAAGACCTGTTTGCTCACCTGGGCACGGGCAACGATTGTTTGTTTGTTTTTAAGATGTATGAGGCTGATATATAAACCACTCGCCCTGTAAGTATAAGAACCAACATTTTATCCCAGTGACCCACATTAAAAAGTAGGAGGAGGATGAAGAGGAGGCTAGCAGGATATGTTAAAGCACACTTATAATAATAATGCCAACACTGGGGTGGCAGAGACAAGAGATCCCTGGGCCTTGCTGGCCAGGCAGCCTATCTAAGTTCATGAATACCAGGTCGATGAAGAGCCCTGTCTCAAAGGAGTTAAACAAGATTTCCAGGGATGACCCAAGGTTATCTATCCTCCACTGCACACTCATGCACCCCAACAGATATATCCCCCACCACACACTTTAAAAATATGTTGCCCTCATACTTAGCACAGTGTTTAGCAAAGAGCGCATGCTTTGTAAATTGGAGAGATTTTTTTTAACAGAGCACAGTCTAACCCAGGCTCTGTGTTGACAGGGATGCAGGGAAACCACAGGACTCCTGGCAGGCTCCTCTTCCCCAATTCCCAGCATAGGGTCAAGCTCCATTTCAGTCAGGAAGAGGAGATGGCGGGAACTTTGCTGCAACGATACCTCACTAGATAAAGTAGCTCTTGGTTTCTTTCCCTTTCCTGAGTTTACTTGACAGCTCTCAGTTTAGGAAAAATTAGAATTCTGAACTTGAAACTACACATAGCCAGTAACGTCCAAATACTTCATTATCCAAATTGGATACAGACTTTGTCAGTGGGAGAACCCTGGTGTCATGAATAATCCTGGGTGTCATGGATAATGTAATTTGTAGGTGTTAAAATGTAACAGTTTTTAACCACTTAATTTGGAAGCCTATACTAATTGGTTGCAATATTTTGTATCTTTTGCTCTAAAGAGCCTTGCCAAAGAACTGTCCCCAGTTTTATTTGAAAGTAGCAACTCCATGTGATTTGATTGCCCATCAAGATCAGTGGCCCTCTCAAATGGACTGACCTTAATTTTAAAAATAAATTAGCTTTCTAATCCGCATGAAGAATAACATTGGTGGTCCCTTCCTGGTGACAGGGACTGAATTTCTGACTTTTCTCATCAGTGTGGCAAAATACCTAATCAAAGAAACTTAGGGAAGGAACAGTTGATCTGGACTCACAGTGTGAAGGGGGAGCCATGGCAGCAGGAGTGTGGGGCATCTGGTCACACCGTATCCAGAACTAGGAAGCAGGGAGAGGTAGACATTGTTGTTCAGTTTGGGTTTTCTGTTTTGTAGTCCGGTATTCCAGCCCATGGGATGGTGCTCCCTACAGTTAGTGTGGGTCCTCCCACCTGAATGAACCAGGTCAAAAACTAGATCTATCCCCTAAGATTCTGTTTTCAAGTGGACAGTATTAGCCATCGCAGGGACACTGCACCTTTCTTCCCTAGTATTGTCCTTTGCTGTTCCCTGTGACTTGGAATTGGAGAGTCAAGGGAATTCTTGTCTCTGAATTTTCTCCTGCTACACACAAGTAGCAATGGGAGAATGGCAGCCCCACTCCCCGTGTCTTCTTGTTCCTCCCCTTCTGCATCTCAGCTATTAGATGGCAGCAAGTTCTAGATCCTAAAATTGGGGTCCTTCTATCACAAAAGATGAAAATCATCAAATCCAAACTTTTGTTTGTTTGATTCCTTTTTTTGTCTTTTAACAATTTGCCATATATCAAGTCTTTGCTCCTTAATATAAGCCTGCTTTTCTTTTTACTACCAGAATCTGTCCAAGCTGGAATAAGTCAGTGCTTGCTCTTACAATGACCAGCGTAATTAGAGCTGTATGTTCATGATTGCTAAAAATGCCTTGGCTTTCAGTATTCACAAAGGAGAAGAGGGGCAAATGCTTGTCTTGGGAGTTTTAATGTTGAAAATATGGCTCTAAGAGAGAGAGAGAGAGATCTAGTCAAAAGGTATGATAAAATAAGATTAAAGGCTAGGTACATGAGTGGATCTCACCTGCAAACCCAGAAGTTGGGAGGCAGACACATGCACATTGCTGTGAGTCCAAAGCCCAGCCTGGGTTACATAGTGAGTTTCAGTCCAGCCTGTGGTACAGTGTGAGACCCTACCTCAAAAATAAAAATAAAAATAAAAGTCCAAACCACTCTGGTGGACTTTTCCCCAGCCAACTCAGTTCAATGATGCTCGTCGCTGGCACAGAAGCATCACTGATCCCCTTTCTTAGATGCTCAAAGGATAAAGGAGCACCCTAATTTCCAGGTGATTACAACCTTGAGAAGCTGGATAGTGTGGACATTGTTCTGTAGGTGTTGCTGCCTATGCTCGCTCTTTGATAAGTTATGTTTGGAGAGGGTTTAATACAGGAAATGATGGAAATTACTGTTTTCTCTCCCGAGTCCACTGTGCAAAATAAAAGGGGTTCATGTCTGTCTGTAATGATGGGGGCAGGTCTGTACCTGATAGGAATTAGTCTTGCGAACAGTTTCCCATTTGTAAGTTGCTTAACGTGTGGGAAAGCAGGGTGGGAACACATGTGCATTTGGCTGGGCTCACAACACAGGGCGGCTTTCCTCTTCCATGCCGGAGGGTAGGAGACCAGCAGAGCCAGGGAATATTTTTAGAATGTTTATTTGCATGTGGTATGGAGGGCACAGAGCTGTCTCCACACAACTGAGGTTTGCAACTTGCTTTTCTGCGGTGCATTGTCTGCATCCGGGTGGTGGCGTGTGCCATGACCCCCGCCCTCCCTCCCTCAAAGAGCAGTCTGTGTTCCCTCCCCTACTCTGCCCAGGACTGCACCTGAAGTGGCTTAGTGAGTCGCCAGAACCCTATAGATGTGTGTTTACTACCTCTCCCGCTTGCCCCCATTTGTTTAACTTGGAAAGAGTTGATATATCCCTATGGGTATTAAAACCCATCTGATGTGTTAAAGGAGCCCAGAGGATCAAAGCCGCAATGCTACTTCAAATGCAGCACACTGAATAGAGAAGCAATTTCACGTAGGCACAAACCACTTTTATAAGGGACATTCTGTATCCTCATTAAAAAAAAAATTATTTTTTTGAGACATAGTCCTGCAATGTTGCTCAGGCTGGTCTTAAACTCACAATCTTCTTGTCCCAGCCTCTCAAACCTTGGGGTCTTAAGTATGTACAAACATTCCCTACAGGAATTCACTTTACTTTGAGGCAGATGTTGAATTTTTGCTCCTTCAGGCAACTTCTACACCCATCGTCTTGAGGAACTCTTTTGACTTTGACCAGAAAACTCTTTGCAAACCAAGACTGGATGAAGGCATCAGTTTCTAGAGATGCTTCATGCCTCGAAAGACACACCAGGCACCTTACAAGCACACTGGTCCCTCACTAGTAATAATATACCTTTGGAGGGGAAGTGGGTGGGTGGGGTATCACATGAGTGAACTCGCTGGGGACAGAGGAGCATTACAGGGATTCTCTGATGGCCACAGGAAGAAGGAAGCAGGACTATAAGGTCATTAGAAAATAAGGTGTATATCTCTTTTCTGGTTCTGTTTAGGAAGTAGATCAGCTCTAGGACCTCAATCACTTCAGGAGCTCTAAGCATCTGAGAACTTTGAGAGATGAGGATTGTTTCTGGATTGCCCTTTTCACCTCAGGGCCAAATCATGATCTTCCAGCTGTCTTATTTCAATAAACTTCATTGAAAGGAATTTTATGTCAGTTTCCTTTCTGGATGGCTGCTACTGTTTACTTCTCTTGACAGGGTCCATTCTGGTTACATTTGCACCCCTCTTCTGCTTAAGTTGTCCATCTTGTTGGTATCTTAGTTAGGGTTCCTATTGCTGTGAAGAAGCACCATGACCAATGCAACTCTTATAAAGGACAACATTTCACTGGGACTGGCTTAAAGGTTCAGAGGTTCAGTCCATTTTCACCAAGGCAGGAGCATGGCAGCATCCAGGCAGGCATGGCACTGGAAAAGCTGTTGAGTTCTACATCTTGTTCCAAAGGCAAACAGGAGAAGACTAGCTCCCATGTGGCTAGCAGGAGGGTCTCATTGCCCACCCCCACTGTGATAAACTTCTTCCAACAAGGGCATGCCTACCCTAACAAGGCAATCCCTCCTAATAGTGCCACCAGCTGGGCCAAGCATATTCAAACAACCACAGTTGGTCTTTTTCTCTAAAATCTTTTTATTAGAGTGCAAACATTCCTTTCCCTTCTCTTCTCTTTATCTTTGCTTATACTTTCATTCTTTGATATCATGGCTGTCCTTTTGCCCTCTTTCCTGCTCCCCCCAGTACTTCTGGTTCTCTTCTCCTGGTCTCCCAATAGTTTAATTATGTGTACCCACTATCACACTGTCTTATTTACATATATACAAACACTAAAGTTAGGATTCATATAGGACAGAGAACATGTAATTCTTTTATCTTTCTGGGTTTTGTGCATTACACCTCCCCTACCACATACACACACACACACACTGCAGAAAGAAATGTACAGAAACAAAGTAAATATCCTATTCTTATATTACCACTTAGAACAAAGAGACAGATAGGCCTCCTCTCAGGTTCTGCATCAGATGACCTGGGTTCGAAGTCTGTCCCCACTTACTGCCTCAATAGCTGTGGACAAATACCTCATTTCCCGTGCATAAGATGGTGCCATAGACTGCATGCTGCTGCAATTCTAACCCCTTTTGTATGCAAACTAATTTTTTTTCCATATCCAACTGGTTTTGTGGTCCTTAGCACAGTATTCAGGGATATAATGCCTTCTGTATGTCATGCTTGATGGCTAGTCTCTCCAAAAGCAATCTCTGATGTCAGAGTTTGATTCTCCTTATTCACTTATAAGGGGATTTCTACACCATACCCTTCCCCATCCCAAAGTGAATTATTTCTACATCTGGGCATTAGTTGGATATCCTGGTAGTTCTGTCTGGGACTTTGCAGTAGTTTTGCCCTTTACCTGCCTTTGTTCCGGGAAGTGACTGAGCTACCAGCCCCTGTCCAGATTCGCTTGAATCCTTGGACAAGAGACATACACACAGTTTGTTCCTTTTCAACTTGCCTTAGGACACAATTGCTGGGCCCTACTATCTCCTGCCTAGAAAAGTGAGCCCTTAATAATATTTTTATCTCCACTCCTCCCACCTGCCCTAAACTTCAGTGGCTAGTTCCCCCTAGCCTCTGCCAAATATCCCTGACCACCAGCCTGGGTAGTGGCCACAGGCCCCAGCTCTTCCAGAGACCTGACATGGTTGCTGGCTCCTCCTCTCTCCAAAGCACGGCAACAACTCCTCCTCTCCTCCTTTGAGTCTCCTTTTCCTCCCGAGACCTGGGCGCTCTGCCCGTACCTTCCACTCAACAATTGGCCCATGGCTTTCTTTACTGACAGATTAATAACCAATTGGGGAACAGGACCTTAACATGAGAACCACACCCTATACTTTCCTATTGAAGTATATACATTTAATCCATACAGAGCCCGTAGAATCTGGTGGCAGGCTAGAGAGTAGGTTGAAACTGTTATTGCTCTCTCAACAGGGCAGAGAGATTCCAGTCAGTTTCTGTCATTCCAGAATTGTCACATTCCCAGAAGGGGACTCTCTGCAGTCTGACGGTCTGAGCCTACATCATAGCCCTGATAACCATTGACTATGCTGTCTAAGCCAAGGATACCTCTTCTGTAACTACTAAGTATCATTAGTCTTATTGTTGAGGTCTACACCAAACTGGATAATCTGTGTATAAATGTTGAATCCATGTTCACTGGGCTTGTGAAATGTGTGCTGGGAGCAGGGCTCACACCAACACTCCCAATATGACCATATATCAGCCATGTTCAGGCTGTGGCAGGAAAGCTTGGTGGTAAGCGAGCAACTTCTGATTCCTGCTTGATGACGAAAACATTTTTTTGAAAGTAGCTTCCCTTGGGTAGGAAACCTTCATGCCTGCCACATCTCACAATGGACTCGTTTAGGTCAAATGTCATCCCATGGGGCCAGCACAGTAAAAGGGCTTGGTGAGCGGGGTGTAGAATGGAATAGCGATGGGGATGTGGCCACATTAGTGATGGACCTGCGGCTTGGCGTCCAGCAGTCCAGCTTTGGGGAGTGCTGATGGTTGGTACTATGTCCTTTGCAAAATCTTCGGATGTCATTCAGATTCCCTTCTGTAGATGCATATCCTCATCTATGAATCACACAGGTAGTAGCTGTGTGTGTGTGTGTGTGTGTGTGTGTGTGTGTGTGTGTGGTGAAGGTGAGGGAATTGCTCTTAAAAACAGTTGGCACTAGGTAAACACTCCATAAATGCTGCCTATTACTGTCATTATTTATAAGAAAAGACACTAATAGTTCCAAGGAAAGTATTTAACGAATTCCTGACTCTTCTTAAGGGATTAAAAGAAAATGATTCATGTCATAATTAACATGATTTACTGACAACCCTAGGAGAAAAAAGACAGAGAGAACAAACTTTGAAAAGCTCAAATAATAGCCAAGTTTTAAAAATACCTTTTCTTCTCAGTCCTTTTATAATTCAGTTTCTTCCATTGAAGGGACTCTGGACCTCCCTGACTTTTTTATTTATGGGATATTGCCCCCTTCCCCAGAATTTCAAGCATAAGTGCACACACACACACACACACACACACACACACACACACACACACACACACACACACACACGCACACACACACATTCCCTGCCACCTGCCTCGGGCTGACTGTGGCAAAGAACTTCCTGCCCAAGTTGCTTTCATGGTCCGGGTCAGCACCACCAATCCCAGCAAATCCTTGGAGGATGACTGGGAGGCACTGTGACACCCGTTACTGACACACTTTTGTCTACAGTATAATAAATCCTCTAGAACCCTGCAGTCAAAGCTTTGTTCAGGAATTTTTATGTTCTCTTCCCTATCGGCCAGCCAAAAATGCAATGCCATCATATGCCAGTTGTATGCATTTTAAGAGAAAAACCTGTAACAACAGAAACTGCTGGTGCCGTTTAATCTTGGTACCTTACTGTGAAAATGGAACCCATCCCCCACACTAGGGAAATGGAACAGAGGAGCCAGCCCTGTGCCAGTCTGGGTCTCAGGCTGTCTCATGTAGATCTGTTAAAAGTCAGGCTTATGGTTTCTAAGACTCAGCTCCTTAAGAACAAACTTTTCTTGACCACAAAATGATCAGCCGGGTGATAGCCTTCATGTGGAATTTAACAAGCAGACTGCTTAATAGCCTTTCATTCACGATGTCAGAAGGTTCAACTCAAGCGAGCCAAGTGAAAGGAGACATTGAGACTTGGCTTCAGGTAAGGCTTACCCTAGTTTTCCAGAGGTCGGGACCAAGACTCAAGTTCTCTCCAGGTATTTCCAACACTGGGCACCAGGGAGCAGCTAGTAGCTCCTGAGACATGCTTTCCTAATCTAGTATACAGGCATGCTGCTAGGTCATTTGTGTTTCAGTCTGAGTGAAATCAGGAAGGTACAATGCCCATCACTGAATCCATAGTTTTCTTCAGGAAGAGGAACTGCATCCATTTGCTTTGCCCAGGTGGCCAGCTTGGGCATGGTGGGCTTATCACAACATGGCGGCTGCCTTGAGGAAGGGTGAGTTCCTGAACAAAGAACTCCTTTTGTGTGTACCTACAAAAAGGAAGAGAGCCAGTGGAAATCAAAGCAGAGCTCGTATGGACATCAGGCAAGCAGGGATCTGTTTGTTTCTCAGAAATCAGTTTGAGGCAAAAAGGCTTAAGATCGGGGAGAATCTTAAGAACAATAAACGGGTCTAGAGGACCAATACCTGTTGTCTGTAAAATTCATTTGTTCTGAAGCTTAAGATACTTTGTCTTTCTCCTGTTTGCCCACACGTTCCCTTGTTCATTGTTAGAAGGCAGCAGCCCCGTGCTCTCTGAAGTCTAGGAGACAACATGGCTAAATAACACGAAACACTTATCTACCTGCCTGCCTATTCAGAAAGAAAAGGAGGAGGGAAGGAGAGAGGGAGGTAACTTCCTGGGGTTTTCATGGAATTACACTATTGTGACCTTTCCCACTGTCACGCAGAAGAATGCATGTGAAGAGGTCCCTTGGGGAGCAGGATGGTGACCAGGGCATCCCTGGTTCAGGGCTTCCTCCTGTGTGTGTCTGCACCTCCCAAACTTACAAATCCCTGGAGCCTCTTGTTGAAGACGTCCTTAGCTGTGCTTCTGCAAGTGTGCTGTTGGGTTACCAAAGGGCATTTAAAAAATGTCCTAAACCTTCATCTTCGGGACATTCTTATAACCCATTTCCAGTTCAGGAGCACAGAAGAAATCATTGCTGTGAGCATTGGTGCGCACAGCTCTAGGATGGCTTTATGCTAGTGATGCCAGTTCCCAACCCACAGCACAGGAGACCAAGGCCAGCCTTCCTGCTGTGAGGAGAGCTTCAGGGAAGCAGGAACACTGAATGACTGGGAACTGACTAGGAACTAAATGGAAGAATGAAGGTTGCAAACCTCAGAGCCATCGGCATTAGACGGGAGCAGAGGAGCAAGGCAAACAAGTTCACTGCCCTCACAGACTTTCTGCCCAGAAGCTGCAAACCGTTAAGATGCTTGCTTCAAATGAAAGGAAGCTAAACATGAGAGACACACATCTAGGCACGGGGTCAAGCACCTTCTAACGTTTTCTACTGTAGGTCAGGATTAGGCCTTCGGGTATGTTCTGATGATGGAGATTAGGACAGAGTGCTGGGCCAGCCTAACTAGAGGATGTGTGCACAATGGACCAAGATCAAGGCCAAACCCAGAGAGCATCTGTGACCGTCACTTCTGCTTTTCCCAACATTTTATTGGCATATGTATGTATGTTGCATGTATATGATTGTTTGCATCGTGTGGGTACATATGTGTATTGTGTGTGTGTGTGTGTGTGTGTGTGTGTGTGTGTGTGTGTGTGTGTGTGTGTGTGTGAATGCTGTGGAGGACTGAAGTTGATGTTGAGAGGTGTCTTCAATGACTCTCTATTTTTTTTTTACTGAGACCCCCACCCCCATTTCTAGCTACTCTCTCTAACCAGCCTGCTCCTAAGATCATGTTTCTGCCTCCCTAGTGCTAGAATTACACGTGGCAGCCATGTTTTTCAGCTTACCAAAGGTTCTGGGGACCTGAACACTGGTCTCCATGCTTGCTTGGCAAGCACTTTCTCCACTGAACCCTCTCCCAAGCCCTTTGTGACCCAGATAAAGGCAAAGCAAGTATCAAAGATTATCTGTAGAGGATTGAAATCTACAAAGGGCAAAGACTGGCGTCTAGGCTTGAAACACATAGGATTTTATCTCACAGTTGTTCCTCGGAGCCCAGTTCTGTATCTATGTAGTGGAAAGCAAGCTCCCCCAGTTCCTGACTGTGTGATCTTGCTCTCTCTGGCTATCTTATCTCCAACTTCCTCTTCTCCTTTGCTGGGGTGAGCATTTTGGAAGCCTCAGAGTCCATTTTCATGTGTGATCAGCAAAGGTCCCCTCAGAAGGTGGTGTGCCTGTCTCACGCTCGATGAGGCTGTCTGGAGATTGTATCCTCCTTCCTTTCCAGCTCCAGCTCCATCTGCTGTGGAGGGAAGAGGCTGACTGTGTTATTTCATATCCAGTAATGGACACATCAATTGCTCCCCTCTCCCCAATGACGGTCTCATTCATTACATCCATTTTTGACCCATCTCTGCCTCTTGGCCACCACTGTGCTTTTCTCTATTGAAGCATTTCCCTCTCCAGGCTTTTTTGGCCGCAGGCTAACCCACCAGCCCCAACAACTCTACACTATGATGTCAGCCTGCTTGTGGGGCCCAGCAGAATGGAGGTGTGCTTTATGAAGTTCAGCCATGCACCCTGGGCCATAAATACATGTCGTGCACGTAAATGTAAGCTAACACTGCCCAGGCCCCTTCCAGGCACCATGTTAATAAGCAGACAGTAAGTCTTTAAATATGGAAAAGCAGTTAATCTTTCCACTGGTAAATGCGTTGTAGGGGGCAGTTTCCCCTCCTTCTCGGCAGCTACATGGGGGATGCCATCTCTTAGGATTTAAGAACAAAATGGGGACATTTGTATGGGGCTTTATGGCAGTTGTATCTAAAACCTTTGTCCGTAAGTATTTGTACCCAGTGAGCTTATGGGTAACCCCCTCCCCCACAAAGCACTCCAGCCCCAATAGTTCAGTGTAAGACAGACAGTTGTGCTGCCCACAGCTGTGGAGCCTCCACTAGAGCCTGGCAGCTTTGGAACTTTGGTTTGATCAAGTTTCAGCCCTAATTGTACTAGGAAGGGACTCAGTCTCACACGTCCCTCTCTGTAAAGAAGGGAGTGCTGACTTACGTCTACAGCTCCCATAAGTGTTCCCTCATGCTCTAGTTCTAGGGTTTGTTTGTGTGTTTCTTTTGTTTTGTAAAATGAGACTGTCCATGCACCTTGCTCCTAGTATAGCACTTGGCCTCATAAATGCTTTAAGGACATATCCAGACACTCTGCTTTTAAAGACATCCGGTGGCTTGGTTAAGTAACCGCTGACAGTTATTATGCCTGGGTCATTATTCTCCAACTTTTGCTGAAAGAGTGCCACCGTCTCCGGTCATTTAATATGTTGCATCCTATGTTTTAGTTATAGAATTGGAGCTCAGAGACATGTGTCTTGATCGTCGTCTACTTTTTACACAAATGCTAACTATTCCAGGCAGTCATGGAAGTAAGATGCACAAAACACTTAAGATACCCAGAATGACAGTGCTTACTGGATTCAATAAAAGCACCTGCAAGCAGAAATGGAAAGCTAGGGAACTGCGTTACCTGTCCTCCTTAAGCTGCAAAAGTTCACAGTCTCTACTGTTTTGTGTCACTCCCCTTCCTTGTCTTTGCTCACCTCCTCTCTCCCTGGCTGATAGAAGGACAAGGAAGGTCAGAGAATTAGGGGCTGGGGAAGGAGCTCATCATCAGTGATGGACACAGGAGCGAGGTGCCCAGCGTGACCTGCCAAGTGCTGCGCTGCCTGTAGGTCAGGAGAAGGAGCATTGTTCACGGGATGATGGAGGATGACACAGATCAGCCCAGAGGTGGTGGTGCATGTGTGTTATGAGTATTTAATTTCGCTTGATCTTCATCCTTCCTGTCGGGGGGGGTGGGGCACACTTCATATAGCCATCCATTCTTTATTTTGTTCAGCTCCGTGCATTATACTTGGTTTTGAGTCACTGCCCACTTGCTGGTTTGCTATACGTACGTAGTACATGTGTTGGCTTTCGTGTCATTTGTTATTCTTGCTCTCCATAGCAGAATTTAGTATCCTTGAGTGTTCCTACTTCACGTGCAGTTTAACATTAGCTTCTCACTGGTGGTGTTTAACTGTATGTTCATGACAGTAAATGGAGAATCCCCCCGCGCCTTCCTTGTTGCCATGTAGACCACAGAGGGAGCACACTGGAGCCTACCCAGATAGCCCCTATTGGTGGATATTCAAGTAGATTCGTCTTCTCCCATCAAGAGACAATGCTACCAATGACTTCTCTAAACACCAGATTTTTAGAGCTCTTCTCGGGAACTACTAAACAGAGCATCTAAATGGAATTCACTGTTACGAATGTTTCTTGCTGGTTTTAAAATTTTACTTTTGAAACCTAGAGTGATGGCTCAGTGGTTAAAAGCCTTGGCTGTTCCTCTAAAGGACCCAGGTTCAATTCCCAGTACCTACATGGCAGCTATTAATTGCTTATAATTCCAGTTCTAAGGGATCTGATACCTTCTTCCAGCTTCCATGGGTACCACATACATACATGGTACTCAGATATATATATATATATATATATATATATATATATATATATATATTGGCGAAACCACTCAGGCTCATTAACATAAAATGAAAATCTGAAAATTTCCTTTACCAGCAGTGATATAGAATGCTATACAAATTTACATGCATTCCCTACCTTTTATTTCTTCAGAATTTGTGTCACCCAGAGAAATATGGGCTTCATTATCCTCACTTGATTACAGTTCTCTGGCCTTTAGTAATTTTACAACTCTCCCTGCACATCTGCTCTTCTTTTCTTTCTCATAGACTTGCTCTTGGGTAGGGCAGACTCCTTCCCTGCTCTTTCTATAAAACCTGTTTTCTAATGACTTTTAATTTTAAAATCACCTCTGAATTGTCACCTCAGCCTCTGTGAGAGATCCCTTTTGGGTTTCAGTTGAGATTACTTTGAAGAGCAAAGTTAATTTAGGGGCATACACATATCCCAACTCCTTTCCACAACCTTATGCCGCCTTCCAGTTTTAGGTTGTCTTTTTAAGTTCCGCAGGGTCCATCCTTTTCTCCATGAAAGCACACATTTTACTGAGTTTATTCTTGGGCCCCCACAGTGGTTATCAGTGCTATCAATGGGTCTTTCATTCTGAAATGCGTTCCATTGGCTATTGCCAATGTGAGGTTATAGTTTTGTGTGTTGCCGATAGAACCAGTCAACTAGCTGGGTTCTTTTATTAGTTCCAGTGGCTGGTCAGTGGGTTTTCTAAGAACACAGCTGGATCTGTTCTGTAGGTGATGTGGTAGCTCTCACGTGGGGGTCAATTCCCAAAGAGCATTTCAGTTTTGTTCACTGCAACGGGTCTGCTCCCATGTTTTACAGCTTGGCCGGATGAAGGTGATTTGTGCCTGACTCCCTCAAGGTGTGTTTTTTCCGCATGCCACATTGTTTGCAGGGGAGTTCAGCATAGTCGCTGAAGATGTTTAACTGACTCTGGAATCCCTCAGACTTCTGTGCTATCCCGTGACTTCTGCGATCAGGAGCGTCAAAAGTTGATCTATGTTAAGATTGCTCTAATCCACAGTCTGATACTGTGGCTTGTTCTCAGCACCTGGCTTGCTCTGTAGGCTTCTCCTTTCATTATTATGAGTTTAGTCATGGAGTCAACACTGGGATCTCTGATCCAGGCTCAGCGCTAGAACCTGGGAATAAGGGAAGACACAGACACTTAGATATAGCCTGGTTTCCATGAAAATTGTGTTTTACTGCAGAGATGGAGGAAACTGGGAAGACAAGAAGACAAGGGAAAGGGCTGACGTCACTGATCCTTGGCAGGCAGTATTCCATTTGCGTAGGAAGGAGTAGAGTCAACTTAGAGAGAATTTCTACAGGAAAAGGAGAGTGGAGGGCTCGAGAGAGGACAGAAAGGGAATCGACAGGCACTGCACTGTAGACAAAAAGGACACCACCGAAGCTGAAAGCACAGTGTAAGGAGAGTGACTTCTGAAGGGATGTCGTGATGGTGCACCTGTGGCTGAAGCAGGGCGGAGCGATGGACACAGGAGATGATGAACTCTTCAAGGAGGCGTATCTGCCTCCTGTGCTCGTGAGGTACATCCTTGCTGCAGCCTAAGCAATAAGGTTTGGAGAGGAAATCAGAAACTCAGCCCCATTGGGGAAGGGGAGGGTGGGACAGAGGCATAGATGTAAGGTCATGTGTAAATGGGATGTAAATGTTATTTACGAACTCTATTAGTTATTAATCTGGTCCGGCCAGAGCCCCAGTAATCAAAACAGAGACCTAGAGTTCTTTTTAAATCAGCCTTAGCTCAATTACTAGGCTATTCCCTCTAATCGACTTTTTCTATGACTGTTAATTCCCAAGTTGCACTCCCCAAACCCCTGTTGTTTAAGTGTCATCCTCAGGATCCAGCTCTCCTGGCCATGTGCTTCTGATCATTTAACATGGTGCTGGATGTAGTGTCATGGCAGTCAGTTGTTGTAATAATATAAAAAATAAAAAATAAAATGCTCTTTATTCCCCGCTCTATGTCTGGCACTGCAGTACCCCAAGATATCTGCTAGATATTTTGCCAGAAGCACACATCCCAATTCTGTGGTGGCCCATACTAGCCACCATACACACCTTCTCACTGAAATCTGCACATTAAAGAACATACAACACAATAACCTCTGATCCAATTGATAAGATATAATTGCCCACCTAAACATACAATGCCCTGTACATCCCATCCCTTAAGAACATTCATAACAACCTGTAAAGGTACAGTGTGGAATCTCAATGTCAGCCTCCATGTTCTCCCCCCAGTGACAGCTTCTCTCTCGTCCCTCCTCTTCCTTCAAACTTTTCTCCCGCCCATCCTTCCTTCTCGTCCAATGACAGGCCTCATTCTATCTTGTGCCTGCCTCACCTGTGACATCATCCCACAGCATTCTCCTCTTCTTTCAGTGTTCATAGACTTCTCAGACCCAAGCCTTAATTCTTAGCTTACAATCAAAATAGGGAAATGGCATTCCAGTGTCAGGTTCGATATTGCCTGTCTACTTTCCATTGGCAGAATATGGCTATGCTCGCAGTATTCTGCCGATGCTCTGTGCTGTGGGCGTCTTGAAGACTCATGGGTTTTTACATCCTTCCCCTTTTCTGTAATAGGCTATTATCTGTAATCTTTGCACTAAGGAGTGATGACTGTTGGGTCTCATCTCTAGCCACATTGTCCATAACCCTGATGAGCGGAAGGGAAGTTTCCCTTTTCACCTTTGAGTTCAGAAACATCTTGCAGGTTTCTGTTCTACATTCACACAATATGTAATTTTCTACTAAAGGCGTTTATCTCTTTTACTTCTTTTTGAAATGGTTTTCTCTCTTCTAAATAAAATCTTTCTTGGAGTCTTTCATAACATTCTTAATACAGTACCTATCCTTCCAGGATTGCGTCTTCTGGTTTTAATATTTGTTCGATTTTGGTATGCCCACCGTGAATCCTGTTGTCACTGAAGATGGAAAGCTCCGTACACTTTGGATAAAAAGAACGTATTTGCAGTTTCGGAACTGCATACAGGAGTCTGTGGGGTAGAGGTAAAGTAAATGGAAGTCTCAATTCACCGTGGCGCTTCAGGCCTCGTGGCGTGGCGATACGGTCTAGAACTTGGAGTCCATTGGGCTATGCCTATAAACTGGAGTTCATGTGGTATAGTTAGTTAAGTCCTGTGCTCTGGAACACCTGACCATACCCACAAAGTAACTGATAGGCAGGGCAGGTTAAATACGTTAGGAAACATAACGTGACTGCAGTAAACTGACTGATCGCCAGGCATTTGTCATGTCCAGTAGTTGCAAACACCAACAGTTAGCCAGACAGTAGTCAGTTGGTTGCATCTAGTTAGTATCTTTTCCATTTTTTTCTAATAAGTCCCATTGTTTTGGCTTGGGGGAGGCGACTTGAAATAAAGATGTCCCCTGGAAAGAAGTACTTTCTGGTAGGTTTAAAATAGTAACTTGGTGAACAAGAATCTAGTTTTCCTTACATTATATCAAAGTGAGAAAATCATTTTTCTAGAACTATAGAATCTGTACATAAACATGCTAGAGTCTTGTGAAAAGCGTGAGTAAGCAAGAAGGCCTCACAGTGTCATGATGCATGAATGGGTGAGATGGCATCATCTCTGAGACCAAGTTCAGCACAGTTAATTAGATAGGGAAGAATACCAAGCAAATTCTTCATCTTCCACAACCTCTATGTGTTCTAACAATGTGTTTAGGGTGGTAAGGAATATACTTTAATAATGAGAATCAGTAGACTCACTGGAGGCATGCAGCATTTTGTTTCCTTGGTCAGCATACTAGGAAATGAATGTTTTCCAAAGTCCATGTGGACACTCATCAGAAGGAGATGAAGCACGTGTGGAGTAAGACATACCGTGGAGCCAAGAGTTCGGCCATTGAAGACGGGCTTTTCCATGGAAGCTGACGGAATTGGCATGAGGTGTCTCTTCCAATAAAGAAAATCGCCTGCTTTTATATTCCACTTGTTCAATCTGTTGTTTCTCGTGAGCTCACTGTGGGAAGAGTCTAGATTCCAGTGTTAAGGATATTTTGATCTGTTCCTCAATAAGGTGCATATCATCATAAGGCATGAGACAGTCCCAGAAGTAGGAGTTGCTCTTTTGTAGAATTGTGAGAGGCTACCACATAGGAAGCCCCAAAAAAGAGAAACTAACAAAAACAAAAATTTCAAAGCCAGTTCACGTTTCCAGTACATTTGAACCAAGACACACTTTTTTTTTTCTAAAATAATGCCAATCCTTACCAAGGAAACTTGTTGGTAAAATGAGTTTGGTTTTGTCAGAAAATTCTGTTTAAGAGTTAAAGACTGGGTGGTCCCAGAAATGAGAATATCCTTGGCTAAAGACCATTCAAAATTGACAAAGAAACCTGGTTTCTTTTTCTATTCTTCATTCAATATTAGATTATAATTAATAGCATATAATAACAAGACCTGTCAGGTTTCCAAAACTCTCATATAACTTTGGAACACATTAATAATTTGCTTAACTAAATATAGACGTAATACATGTCCTTTGAACACCAGAGTTCCATGAAAATCCAAAAGTTAGCTTCATACCAAAAAAGGATTAAGTCTGGAATTTTTTAAGCACATAAATGTTTCAAATATTTAGCCGAGTGGGGTCATTATAAAATAAAACCAAGGTGATAAAATGCAAAATTTACTCGAAAAACGGGTTTACTGCAGTATAATTGATAGGCATTGAAAGTTTGCCACCTGATGATTCTGACATAGTTATATATGGCAGGGAATTGTAGCTGCAATAAACACGGTAAACTCGCCCATCACTCCGAGAGTGTTCCATGTCCCTTGGAATTACTTCCTTCATTCCCTTCCCAGTGTCCCCTATCCCATGGAAACCACTGCTCTTTACTTTGTCTCTGGAGGTTCATTTGTATTTTATAGAATTGTCATTAAGAGAATAATGCAAGCCATTTATTAGTATTCCTTTGTCTCGTTCCTATCACCCTGCACAATTACGTTGAGATTCATCAATGTCAGCATTTGTAATGAGGAACGTCCCATTGTGTAAATACTTCACAATTGATTTTTTACACTTCTCTCTAGTTTATTTTTAGTAAGACATATTATTTGTACATCTTTGTGGGGGTATATTATGGTAATTCAACACATGTATACAATATTTAATAATCAAATCAGGGCATAAGCATTTCCATCTCTTCAATCATTAATCATGGTGTGTGTGCTGGAAATGTAACACTCCTAGCATTTTGAAGCATGTAGATTGCTTCATCATATAGCAGCACACTGTGAACAACTCCTTCCATCCCGTGAGTCCTTTACACACCCCTGTCTCTAGTGACCACTATCCCATTCATTCTTCTACAAGCCTGACTTAGTTTCCACAAATAAAAAAGAACATGTGGGGTTTTTTTTTACTTATTTCATGTAATATAACAGCCTCCACTTCTATTAGTGTTGCTACAAATGACACATTTTTAGTCTACAGCTGGTTGACGTGTATGTGGTATCTTGCATGTGTGTCTGTGCAGATGTTTACACCCACGTGTGCAAGCTAGAGATAGAAGTTAGATGTCTTCCACTATCACTGCTTCAGAAAGTCTTGTTGTGCAAAGAGCCCCTGTGATGGTCCTTTGTCCCTCCCCACCAAGGACTGGGGAGCCACACTATAATGGTTTGCCTTTATGTGAGTGCTAGGAATCAAGTAGCAAATAGTTTACCCAGCAAACCAATCATTGATATTCAGTGATTTTCTTTATCCATTCATCTAAAGGACATTTTCTTTGATTCTATATCTTAACAACTGAATCAAACTGTGAAAGCATTTTAGTATAACGATTCTATTATTTGAATATGTATGCAGATTTAGAATTGTTAAATATATAAGAGTTCTATTTTTAGGGTTTTTGTTGTTGTTTGAGAAAGCTCTATATTGCTTTCTATGATGGACATAATTTTCTACAACAGTATATTAGGGTTCCCTTTTCTCAGTATTCTTTGGTCGTTGTTGCTGTTGTTATACCCATTCTAAATGGGGCACCATGATTCCTTGCAGTGGTTTCATTTGCTTTTATTTTTCTCTACTAGAGATCAAGCCCAGCAGTACATGCACGTCTGTTTAGCCATTTACTACTTGGATACATCCCAATTTACTGTGATTTGGGTTTGCATTTTAAAAATGAATGAGACTGGGCACATGCCCTTGTTGGCACCTTGTAAGATTTCTTATGAGGAATTTAGTTCTTTTGCTTATTGGTGGTTCTTATTTTATTATTCTAACCACGTGTATATGTGTCATGGGAGCCTTATACCCATGAGTAAAGGGGCCCTTGGAGGCCAAAGGAAGCTGGTAGATCGCCTGGCATTGGAGTTACTTATGGTTGTGAACCCGAGTCCTCTACAAGAGCACTAAATGCTTTTAACTGATGAATCATCTCCCTAGTCTCTGTTTACTATCATTTTTAAAATTAGACATTATGATGCTTCTAGCTTTGTGTATATTAGGGGTTAGTAATTCACCTTTTCTTCATGTATTTTATTTTTAAAAAATATTTTTATATTTTGAGCATTTCATCCAATATGCTCTGATTTTTTCCAGCCTCCAACTTACCTCAGACTCTACCACAAACCCCCTTTCAATTTCATGTCTCCTCCTCCTCCTCCTCTTCCTCATCCTCTTCCTCCTCCTCCTCTTCCTCCTCCTCTTCCTCCTCCTCCTCTTCCTCCTCCTCTTCCTCCTCCTCCTCTTCCTCCTCCTTTTCCTCCTCCTCCTCCTCTTTTTACTCCTCCTCATCTTCCTCCTCCTCTTTCTTCTTCTCCTTCTCCTTCTTGTTCTTCAATTCTACTATATCTATTGGTGCTCTTTGTGTGCACATAGCTCCATAGATTTGGGATCATCCTCTAGAGCATGGAAAACCTACTAGTTACAACACTGTAAATGTTGACTCTCCATCTCCCAGCCACAGTAGTCTTCATTCAGGAATGGTGCATCTTGAGCCCATCCCTCCTTCATACTGAAAATTTGAGTGGATTTATCTTACACTGAACTCATGAGCACAAGAATCATGTCATGCTGTCCTAAAGGCAACACGGCATAGCACTCTTCTACATCTTCTGGCATCTATTCTCTCTACTCCCTTTTCTCCAATGGTCCTGGTGTCTAATGACACTGATGTCCCCCTTAGAGCTGTGCACTCAACCACTAACTTTCAGAATTTGGACAAGTAGGAAATCTCCCCTGATCACTACAAAAAAATTATCTTGGTAACCAGCATTGAGAGCAGCCACTACTGTGGCTGGGATGTAATCAGTCAGCTTTCTTTACGGTGTTGCAACTGGTAGGTTTTCCATGCTCCAGAGGGTGATTCCATACCTATGTAGCTATGTGCATACAAAGATCACTGATGGGATATAGTAGAATTCTTTTAAAAGAAAACATAATCACTTAGAAGGCAATTTGACAAACATGAATATTTGGCTAAGTAACAGCAGTAGGTTCCTCTCTAGGGCTTCTATAGTGACAGGCTTTTGACCAGGTTGACAGCACCAGATATGAATTTCCTGTTGTGGAGTAGGCCTCACATCCAATCAAATGATGTCATAATATTCATGCCCCTCTCATACTAGTAGGCCCAACGTGCCTGCCCAGGATGAGTTTGCTTGTTCTGTTTTATATGTATACAGGGGATAAGCTTCCACTTCGTAATGTTCTCTGTAATTCCTTTCAATTGTATTTTATAACTTTTATTATAGAGACCTTTTACTTCTCTGTTTAAATTGATTAAATAGCTTGAGTTTCTTTCCAGTTTTTTTGAACATAATTTCTTTATTAATTTGTTTTTTTCAGCAAACTTACTATTTTATACAAAACTGCCACTATTTTCTCTGTATTTGTTTTGTATCTTGCGACTTTCCTGATGTATTTATTAGTTTTCACAGCTGCCCATGGAGTGTCTAGTTAGTCCATATGTAGAATCATTTCATATACAACATGGATAATTTACTATCCCCTATTCTTCCTTTGAATTTTTGCCCTTTGTGTTTCCTCTTGCCTGCTTCTCTGGCTAACACTTCCAGGACTCCATTAAGTAACAGTGCTGAGAGTGGACATCCTCATATTGTTGCACATCCTACAGGAAACAGTTGTTTCCCATTTAGTATAAGATAGATAGATCAGTCAATAGATGGACAGGTAGAGAGATCAATAGGTAGGTAGATAGATAGATAGATAGATAGATAGATAGATAGATAGATAGATAGATAGATGGATAGATCGGTTGGTGGGTGGGTGGGTCAATGGGTGGATGGATGGATGGATAATGGGGTTTGCTCTCAGTATCTTGAGTTATGTACTTGTGCCTGATTTTGAATCTTTATTATATTTATTAATTTTTATGTACCCATTGTGATATGATTATTTTGCTGATGCCTTATACCACATTTATTAATCTAAATATATTCAACCATCCATAAATCTCTAGGATGATTTTCTGAGCCATGGTGTTTGACATTTTGATGAGCTAGGGAATTTGGTTTGCTGGTATTTTATGGAGAAATTCAACATTTGTTTTCATCACTGGTAGCAGATTATTTTTATGTATCTTTTCTTGTTTGTATATCAGAGAATAGTGACCTAATAAGGATTAAGACAGAATTCCTTCCATTTCAACTTTTGAAATAGATTAAGAACAATTGAGGTTAGCCCTTCTTTAGGTATTTCTGCCTGGGATCATCAGTATATATAAAATAATATTTAATAAATAACCAGTTCTCTTTTACATGACAGAAGAACCTAGAACCACTTCCAGGGTATCCAGCAGGCCTCAATTTCAGTACTACAAGAGGAAACCATCTTCTTTTAATTAAATATGTAGACGCAAGTTACCCAGCTTTAGAGATGCAGTCTGGTAGGACATATGTGAAGATGGGAACCATCTTTCCCCATGAGTCAAAAGCACATACCTATTGTATGGATGCTGTAGATAGAATCTGCTCACAGGATCTTCACAAAACAAAACAAAACAAAACAAAAAACAAACAAGAAAAACAAACAAGCAAGACTGGGTATTTCCTTCCCTGTTCTTTCTCTACCAAAGCTTTCTAGTTTGGTAAGCAAACAAGCAAATTTAGTATCAATATGAAGGTACTCCCCAATAATGTAAACATGAAGTGGATCATCCTTAAATTTCCTATTAACAGTACCATCGGCATCAGACCTAAAGTCATCTGGAGTACTAAATTGTCATTACTTCCCAAACATTCCTCCTCTATTAAATTCCTGCTTCCACAAAGGCTCCAACTCTCACAAACGCCCAGCCTTCTGTGCCAGCTGATGGGTCTGGAGTCTTGAGAAGTTTATGTTCTGTTCTGGGAGCATCTTCCCTCCCTTGGATTTTGCCATGAAATCAGTTCCTCCCACTGTAGTGGGAGTTTTTTACATGACATGGGACTATTTTACATGACCATGGAAGGTGACAGACCTCAAAACCTCCTATGTGTATCTTCCTGGATGATCCAAGAATATTTCTTCTGACCCAGCAATAAAGGGATGTGGGAAACTTGACACCATTGTGTATCCTGGGGTCCCTTGCATATCCCCAAAATCTATTGGCTTTCTTAAATGTAGCTTTTCAGGCCAGAGGGGACAAGGTGCTTATCCCAGCACCTTTAGAAGTTGGTACTCATTATAATTCTATACCAAAAGGGGGAGATCTTAATGATTGGAAGAAAGATGAAACTACAAATAAAAATAATGAAGGAGCTGCATGAAAAAAAAAGCCAACTGATAATAAACAGAAGTTCCAGCAAGTGTTTTATCAGTGGACACCCAAACATTATGAACTAAGAATAGGACTTATTAATCAAAAGCAGGATGCTAGCCCCACAGAAAGACTCTCCAATGTCCATTTGAGGAGTCATCTTGTGCTGAGGTTTGGGACAGAGACCGCCCATGCTGATGCACGGCTACAATCCAAGTGACTAGCAAAAGTAGATACTCTCTGAGAGTGCATTTTAGGCACCAACTTTGTTGATATAAAATAATGTGCCTGCTTTAATAAAAATGAGGAGATAATTTATGCTAAGGCAAATATGCATGACCATGGCCTGAAAACATTCAAGTCACCCTGAATGACATATTCCACCATGGAGGAAGTTACATCAACTCTTGAGGTCAGCTAACTAAACAAAATAATAAGGAAATACATTTTCCAAATATCTTAGTGGGGAAATTTAACAAAGCAAGGTTTCTGATGTAATCTAAGTATTTTTAGCTTTGTTGTTAATAGGAGTTAGGCCTCTTCTGAGCTTATTCCCAGAGAGTATCTCTAATATAAGAATACTAAGGTCAATACAATGAATGTTAAGGAGAATGGCTATTAAAGAGACTAAGATAGACTATGATAATTTTAGCTCTCCCCCTACCTCATTCCAAATCTGTACACACTTCCAATGCTCTAGATGTCTAAGACCAAGCACTCATCAATACCCTCCATAAAGCTTCTTCTCATCACAGCAGGATGATATTGATGACATCATCAAGTTCACCACAGTTGGACTGCTTGTACTGACAGATACCAATGTTTGGAGTTGTTTTTAGGGTTTTTATTGTTGTTGTTTGAGAAAGCTCTATATTGCCTTCTATGATGGACATAATGATTTTCTCCAACAGTATATAAGAGTTCCCTTTTCTCAGTATTCATTGGTCGTTGTAGTTGTTGTTGAAGATATGTCCATAGGCCAATTTGATCTAGACAACCATGCATTGAGATTCCAGATTGTGTTCGCTTGGCAAGTAAAATGAACTACTATACCATTTCTCAAATGAAAAGATATATAGGAATACTTCCCTCCTGTGTGGGAACAACTATAATATTTTATGGAACCAGGATCAGAGATAACTGAGGTGGAAACATCAACCCACTGTAGGTGACATCATTCCCTGGGCAAAGGATCCTAAACTATGTGAGGGTGGGAAAATAATGAACTGAACTAAGATTGCCTGAATTCATTGTTTAGTGTTCCTAATTATGGATGCAATGTGACCAGCTGTCCCAAGCTTCTGGGCTCTGAGTTCCCTGCAAGGATGAACTGTAACCTGGGACTGAAGACAGATGGTACACGATCTCTCACCATCTTGTTACCTCTTATTCCCACAGGTCCTTTGTCATCCAGCAAATCCCGAGTAGCAATCTGTTCATGGTGGTGGTGGACAGTAGCTGTCTCTGTGAGTCTGTGGCTCCTATCACCATGGCACCCATTGAAATCAGGTATATCCTTTTGTGTGTGGGTCTAGCCACTGGTAACGGGGAAGCAACTGTAAGGCAAGTGGCTGGAGACACGTCAGAGAGGTAAAGGTTCCATCCCTTACCTGTATGTAGAGGGAAGTGGTTAAGCTACCTTTGTGTCAAGTTTTGACCCCTGAAATTCAGAGTGAGAGAAGTCACTGTCAGAGCAAGCCTTAACTACAGTCAACATAATGAATCCCTTAAGTGTGAACGGTTAAAGGCTCAGAAGATCAGACGACGTCCGGAATCCTGCCATGGCTTCCATCCTGAGGCAAGTCTGAGAACTGTTGAGATTTTCTTTTCCCGTCAGATTCACAGTGATATACCTCACAGTGATCAAAAACTGCAGCTAAAACCTTGACTCAGCAGAAAATAATTCCTCTCAGGAAACTAAAAAGAGGGATATACACAGGCAGCTAGTAGTTCCAGATCCTCAGCCCACTTGTGCCTTATTTCATCTTTGCTTAGTAATCATCTCCTTTGGTGTCCATATATATTTTTAAAATCTTTTTCTATCTTCCTTATTTTAGATGTGTTGCAATTTTATCACGCACAAGGCAGCTCTATTGTGGTTTATTTATCTTAAGTGGAAGATAAAAATGAATTCCCACTGCTTATTTCAGATAGGTTTTTATTTACAAGAAATTCACATAAAGAAAGTGGCAATTTTAATATCACATGCTCACCTCCGATGGAGCGGCATGATAAGCAAGAACTGGGCTGTCCAGCCTTTTGACACTCCAATATACTGTCCTCCATAAACCCATTGGCCTGCACTCACTGCTGTCCTGGGAGTTTGTGGTCATTAGGTTAGACACACCGGCACCCAAACCCCTTCATTGTTACACCTATGATGATAAGTACAAGATTAAGCCCACTCCTGACAAAGGTGACTTCGCATACATTCTGCAGTGACCCCATTTTAAACCAAGAAAAATAAGTTTATAAATGAACTCCACTTCTACCACTGTCCAAAGTAGAAAGCTTGCCTAGATCCATAACTATAGAGAGATTTAATACCCACTGTTGAAAAATGTCACCTCAGCCTTCTACATGTCTGTGCATGCTCAAATTACATATAACTATAATGTGTTATAGGCTTTCTGGCTTATAAGATGTTAAAGGTCAGTATACTACATATACTAAGTAGTGTCAGTATTTCATCTATAATAAATTAGAATTTGTTAAGAATTTTTGCTTCTATTCTCAAAGGGGGAATCAATAGCAACATGCTGTATATATCATATATGTGGTAAAAAAAAATAATACTTCAATGAGCCTAGCCAAATGTCACTATGCAAATACCAACAATTTAAATTAAAACCAGGAGTTGAATGAGGTGTGGTAGCTGCATCTATGGTGCAGAACCCGGAAGGCAGGGACAGGAAGAGAGCAAGTTCAAGGCCAGACCTAGGTACAGAGTGAGACCCTGTCTCAAAATGAATAGCTGTCAGGAACTGCATACTTGGACAAGTAGGTAATTAAAATAAAAGCTACTAGAGTTAACAAGATAATTTTTTTTGGTAATTGGATATAAGGTAAACATATTAAAAATTGAGAATTTCTCTTCTTTTAAAATAATGAGACAGGGATCAGTATAACCAGAAAGGAACTTTATAAGGAGACAGTCAAGAGAAATTAACTTTATTAGGAGACAGTCAAGAAAAGAATATAAAGACTAATCTTACATGCCAAAATTGCAGCCTCATAAAGAGCCTAGAAATCAGAAAGATGCCATATTGTCTAAGGCTAAAAACAGTGACAGAAAAACAGACCTGTTGAACTGTTTTAAATGGTTTGGCCTACCTAGGAAAAATATAACAATGCCAGCAGCAACTTTACAGAAATTCAAATGATACATAATAGCAATAGCCCAAGGTTATTAAAGTAACAAAAGGCAGAGACACCTAGCTCTAATTCAGAGGCGGAAAGAGTCTCAAGTTTCCGATCCTTCCTCTGGGTCCCTTTCTCACTGCCATAGGCACAGGCAAATCCCGCTGAATGGTAGAGACTTACATCTAGAAGCTTTTGGCAAAGTAAAGAACAGTTGAGAAAATAAATACTCATTAGTAAGAAAACAGTCATGGAGACTAGGAAAATGGAGGAGCCAGGAACATGTCTAGATGCATTTAAGAGAAGGGAATGATAAAATGATTTTTCTAAAACAAGTCTTTCTCCCCCATCCCCCAAAAATGAAAGACAGCCAGAGGAGACGTTTCTGAGCTGGCTGTGCCCCTCAAATCTACCTGGCACTTAATTCCTCTCCATCTAATAACTATTGTGCTTTTGTGGGATCACAGCAAACTTCTGCACCCACAGCCCTTTGCCTCTTGAATGCTCTACATCAGTGGTTCTCAGGCTATGGGTCATGAACCCTTTGGCAAACCTCTATCTCCTAAAATATTTACATTACAAATCATAACAGTAGCAAAGTTCCAGTTCTGAAGTAGCGATGACAATAACTTGGTTGAGGGTCCCTGCAACAAGATAAACTGTATTAAAGGGTGACAGCACTAGGAAGGTTGAGAACCACTGCCCTACATAAATTTCAGAGGACCTGGGAGATGTGGCTCAATGATTCAGTGACTGTTCTTGCAAAGAACCTTGGTGTGGTTCCCAGCCCCTGCTTCCGGTGGCTTACGATTGCTATGACTCCAACTGATCAGACGCCCTCTTCTGGACTCACGGTCACATCCCTGGCACACACATTTAAGAAATTAAAAATATTCAGAGAGTGAGTTAAATATTTTCCACATTAGCCATCGTAGTTAAGTATTTGGATCTCTAGCCTGGCTGGGATTTAGACAAATCTGTGTCCTTCCAGCACTGAGTCAGACGACTCTGGGAGCCCCATCAGTATGAAAATTGCCAGGCTTCTGATCCTCCGGCAGCCATTATCTGTTCTAACCAGCCCCTGCTCTTCCCACAGGAGAATGCGAGAGAGTGTGGGGGTGCATCAAGTCTCCAGGCCCAGGTGGCCTTGCTGCTGCTCCCCCTGGTTTCGAGTCTCTTCTCAAGGTGACAGTAACTAATGGGATGTTCTTTTGGCATGCTATAAATCATGGATAAACTGTGAACCCGACTATGGTGCGACATAGAAGACATAAGCATAGCCCAGCCATCAGCATCTCATGATTTTAAACTGTGTGTGATAGAAACTCTAACAGGTACACTGACCAAAAGTTCTCTTTTTACTTTGCCAATCATGCAAATGTTGAGTGCCACGTGACCACCCTTCATCCGAAATGGGGCTGTACTGGGTAGGCAGTGGCCTTCTGCTTGAAAAACCATGGAAACCAATTTAAAACTGTGTACTTTTTAAATAAAGTATATTAAAATCATAATCACCTGGTTTGGAACTTATCATTTTGTGGGCTGAGAACACGGTCTGAAAGAAAAAGCAAACAAACATGGTTGGAGAAAATCACCTATCCCAGAACTTGGGATGGCATTGGCAAAAAAATGTGCCCCCAAAGCAGATTCTAGACAAATAGTTAACAATTGTTTAGATGTTCCACTCAAATCCTAAAAATATTTACAGAATTAAATCAGACTCTCATCTACATTAGGGAGATTTCATTACATAGAACCCGGGGTTTGTTGAATTAGACTTCAATAGGAATCATACTCTGGAAGAGAACACAAGCTCTCTTAATAGTCAAGCCCTGAACTATTTAAGGGCAGAAATGAAGAAGTCATAAATCCCAGGAAATTCTTCTGAAAAGGCTTGGAGGAAATGAAGAATGACCATGAAAGCCTCTGAAGCTTATTTCTTCAGCATTTGGCTTCTGTCTTTGCCCATAAATAAGAGGTGAAACCAGATCTTAGATATTACAGGACGTGAAACTACCCAGACCCTTAACCAGTCCTGCAATGCTGGCTCCCGAACCGAAGAAAACACATTCACTGGGTCATAGTAACCAAATAAGGTGGAATAATTTCCTCACCTAGGTAAAGAAAAAACTGCCCTGCTCTACAGGATGGCTGTCTCAGAACCATCTGGAGGCCACTTAAAGTTTCAGAACAGCAGCAACAGCAAAGCCAATCTTATCAGCCTCACCTCTTTCTAAAATGGTTGCTGGGAGTAATGACGAAGCACCGATATGCTCCTTAAACCTTGCCCCCAGCTCTGGTCTCAATATAACAACACTTTCACCTGTTTAAAGAGCAGCCACCATGGGGGGTCATAGAAAAGTAACTGTCCATCTGGTTCATTTCTATGCACTAAGAAATGAATAAATGCCCTTGGTACTCATACAAATAAAAACACATTATACTTGATACTGAACAGTGGTAATGTAACTTTAACAAAAACAGTACCCTATGACCCATAATACTCCACTATAATTTTAAGGAACTGGCAAAAAGAAGGGAACTATATCGCAGCATCCATGATTTAGTACTGATGGTGCGGAATGTGTTTATAATTACACTCCTGATAGAGCGAGCTAAAGAGCAGAGTGGAACAGCTCTTTGCTGTGAGCTAAAGACAGCAGAGTTGAGTCGCACTATGCCTTGAGGCATTGTGGGTTATCGTGGTCTGCTGAATGGCTCAGGAGGCCCCTCCTACTGTCAAAGGCATCACCAAGCAAGAGGGCGTTCCTTTTGTCAGCTCTGTCAGTAAGTAACCTTTTAGAGCCTACCATGTCCCAAAGACAACTCTCAACCCATTTTTACCAAACCTGTTGTTACCACTGACTAGACCATGCCTACTAAGGCTGTGTCCGTAGCCCATAATTCTGTGGGTATTAGGACCTCTGCCCTCCATACACCAGACCTGACTGTCCCCTAACTCAAGCCCTGGCTGTTGTTTACCAAACCTGTGTTACCACTGACTAGACCATGCCTACTAAGGCTATGTCCGTAGCCCATAATTCTGTGGGTATTAGGACCTCTGCCCTCCATACACCAGACCTGACTGTCCCCTGACTCAAGCCCTGGCTGTGGCTGTGATTGTTACTCCGTCCCCTAGCATGGGGCTGGCTCATGCTGCTTCCTTGTATACTGACAGTAGAAGCCAGTCCACACCCCATTCTCTAAACAGTCAACAAAACAATATTTCTAAACAAATTCCCACTTACATATCCTTGTCCCATGTGACTGTGTGACATGCAGGGATCCTCGTACTCCTCCAGAGTTACTGAAGCACTCTGTCTTAGAATCACTTTGGTGTCACTCAAGGGTCTTGACTATTGAGGGACAGAACCCAGACACTGGCAATATTTAAAATTCAAGGGGATGCTCCTTGAAGCCATATTGGAGAACTACTAATCCATGGCCCTACAAGATCTCTGTTCTGGCTTCTGCCTACCATCCTAAAGCCACCCTGTACCACTCTGTTCCATTCCTTGCTGACCCTGTTGCTTAGCAGACCTCTGGACCTTGATGATGCTGGGTATGGCCCTTGTCCGGCCCATTACACCTGTTTCTTCTGTGACCCTGATGGCTATAATGGCTGTACCATCATATCTCTTTGAGTTCCACTTAACACCCCCTCATCAGGGACACCCTAGGAGATACACAACCTGTAGTCTGGCTTTATATTTCTCTTACATTAGTCTCTGGAAGAGTTTTCAGCTCTCCTGCTGCTTTGAAGGAATTTGTCAATATCGTGACCTTATCTCCTGCTCCTAGAACATTCCATATAATAAAAACGAAACTGCTCCTAACCATGGCAAACCTAGTCTGTGATGAATCCTGAGGCCTGACTCTGCCATACTGATGCTACTGAAAGTACCTTCCTTAACTCCTGTGGTCCACAGGTCAAAGCGAAGCAGATTTAGCTACTGCCACCATTTTACAGACAGGGAAATGGAGGTACTAAAGAAAACAAAAGTTGTGAGTTCACACAGCTGGAGTTTGAAGCCAGGCAGTTGGCCAGCATTGTAATAGGACACTGTTGATCAATATTATGGAGCACTGTATGTAAGGCAAGGCAATAGAACACAAACTAGGTGTGCTGGTGTTTTTAAATGCACTGTGAAAATAGAATAGAATAGTAAAGGGATTATGACTATCATTACTATATTACTATTATAATAGTAAATAGTTATGACTTACGAAGCCCTACCCAGTCCTACCTTATACCCCGCCCCTCCACTGACCTCATCCTATTTCCCTTTCCTGGTACTTGGGCTGAATGACTTCCCTACTCATCAAATATGCAGGGCAGATACAACCTTGGTCAGGACCTTTGCAATTGTGATTCTCTGTCCAAGGTGCCTCATTCCCTCACCCACTTCCAGGCTTCCGGTTTTAGATGGCCTTCCCTGCCCTCCTTTTATAAAGTCATTTTTACCTTCTCTGCTTGATTTTTCCTCTGTAACAGTTATTTGGCAATTGCTCTCTCCAATTTGTCTCTCTTGATGAGAACAGAGGCATATAAGGACAGCAGGAATCCTGTTTGCATTTCACTGCTACACTCTGAGTTCAGAGAAGAATGTTGAATCGGAGCAGACCCTCAATCAAACTTTCAGGGAATCAGCAAGCAGAGATGTAGAGAAGGTGCCCCTGTGGTGTGAGCTGTGGTACAGTATTGCCACAGTTGTGGAGGGTAGGGGACTGAGTGTAGGCGCCAACTATGAGAAGTTGCATGCTACAGACAACAGGCGTAAGGCTGGGAGATAGTATACTACCAGACCGAGTCAGACAGGCGGTAATGGGTAAAGTCAGAATCTGAAGCCAGAAGAATAGATCCAAGAGCTTGTGCTCCATCTACATTGCTACCAAGTAAGAAAGCTCTTTCCTGGTTACTCTTTACACCCATATGTTGTCAAACCTCAGGCAAGCTCACTTACACTCAGACATCTACTCTGCTGTGCTGTCTAGCATGCAGGCTCCAGAATCAAGCTTCCATACATTGTTTTCACAGAGACCTCTGTGTTGCCACTCTACAATGCACCACCACCCTCATGAGCCCCAGAAACAGGAGGATTACTGCACTTCACATGATTTTCTGGACAACCATTTGGCCAGTGCCCTAAGTCTGAGAGAACAATGTATCTGCCATGCTGAGGCCACTTGTGATGTAAGCAGTGACAGCAGAAATGTGAATCCAGACCCCACCAGTCTATACTGGGGGAGGGGGTTGTTAGCATGACTGGTCTTGTTTCCCAAAAGCAGAACTATGAACTATGACATCATTATATCACTAAACCTTGAAAATCATTATCAGTAAATAGATTTTTTTCACATCTTTGATACTGGGAGAACTTCCTCTGCTCTACCCTCCAGTATGAGATCTTTTCCACTGAGTATTAAAATTCAATGATATACTGATTGCACTACATACTTAATAGAGAAGTAAAACAAAATGCTAATTAATTACACACACTCCAAATGTCAGTATTTATAATTTATTCCATGACTGTGTAGAATCATGCCAACATTCAATACTGTTAATCCCATTGTTAGTCCTTGTTGTAATAGATAAGAGCGTGTAAGGTGGGGGTGTTTCAAGCATGTATTGTGCACAGGGTTCAGTGGTGTGTGTCTGGTGTGCTGTGCTGATATCTACATTGTTTCTGTTCCAACAGGACTATTACAATACCCCACTGTAATATACTTTCCACAGTCCCAAGGTATAAAGCTATATTAATGTATTTTATTTCTATAATTTTAGAAACAGCAATGATAAGATAAATTGCACCTTCTAAAATGGTTAGATGCAGTTGTATCAGATGGAGAAATGCTACAATTATATCAACCTATTACTAGGAAATATAGACTAAAATAAAAGGTATACTTTTCCTCTCAACTCACCAAAGTAACCGTAAGTCATTCATCCATGCTTCTAGAATAATATTCACTTTATTATTAGCATTATTTTTAGTTTAGCATTGCTGTGCTACATTATGTCACTATTAACATGCAACTCTGACATGAGAATTGAAGGAATATGATACGTATTCTAATATTCAAATTTGGATTCCTTGCTTTGAGTGACAGGTCCATAACCTGCACCTTGTGCAGTTTGTCGAATGCCTAATAGCTCTCAGGTTCAGTTTCCCCATCTTTATAACAGTTCATGACAATCATCTCACAACTCTGCTCTGCCTTAAAGGGAAGTCATTCGTCATCAGGAAACAGATCTAGTTGCATGGGATGCATGGCACAGTGAACTCAGTAATTAGAGGGCACTGCTGTAATTATTTCGTTATTCTATTAATAACTTATACTCATTCTCAAAACAGTAATTGATACATCAAACTACTTAGCTAAAATATAACTCTTTAATACACTGTCATTTAGTGAGTGAGTGATTGTGTGTGTGTGTGTGTGTGTGTGTGTGTGTGTGTGCATATGTACATCTGTGTGTATGCATGTGTTGGCATACTCTTGTGGCAGGCAGAGACCACCAAAACATGTTTTCTTAGGTAGCTTTCCATTATTTTTATTTTCTTTATTATCATGTGTGTGCATATATGAATGTCATATATATATTATTGTTATTGTGTGTGTATGTGTGTGTGTGTGTGTGACTTCTGTTTCTGCTATAGTAAAGTTGGAAAACAAATAATTTTTAGGGAGGAGTTTTAATTTTTTGGGGGGGGTCAAATACTCCTTAGAAAATCTTGTGACAGCAATAGCTTACCAGAAACAGATACCACAATTTCAGACTTTGCAAGAACATTGGAATAACCTTCTACAAATACAGATTTAAAAGACTCAGCCTTGATTTCCTAAATGAAAGCTGCCCCAGGGTTCAGTCACTGGGTCTAGAGTTTGGAGGGAAGGAGGGGAAAGGGCATGACAGATATGAGGTAAGCAGAGGGAGGCAAGGAAGATAAACATCTACAAAGTCGAGGTAATTCATTACACTAGGTACCAGATTGACCATCTTTTACTTCTTATGCACTGCTGAGTTCTTTAAAAATGTATGTTTTCTTTTCTTAATCATTTATCTGAGTTTGACATACAATTTCAGCTATGCCATATTTTCTAGATTCCTTCAGTGATAGATGAATGAGTCATTCCCACACAGATAGGTATTTGTTCAGGACCACACAAAAGGCCCTCACAGGTGCTGACTCGTAGTAGTCTGTGGTCAGAAGTTCTCAGAGGGCACTCATGGTGCTGGCAAGCATGAAGCTTGGGAAGGAAGGGTTAAGGAATCTGAGAAGGCTGAGCAGCGCAAGAGCACACAGCCTAGACAGTATCACCTTAGCCCATTTATGCTTTACAGTGAGGACCTGACTAGAGTAAACCTCACAGCCATACCCCCCTGCATGCATCTGTGGTAGAAAAGACATTTTCTGGAATGACACAAAGGTGGCAAGGAAGAGAGAGGGGAGAGAAGAAGGTTGGCACGTAATGTTACAAATTAGCAGCTGGAGAGTTGCCTGGGTGGGTAAGAGTGCTCGCTCTACAAGCCTGAGGGCCGTTCAGATCCTCTTTTAGATCATGTAAGATGCCTGGTCACAGACGCCTGTAAGCCGAAGTCTGGGGAGACAAAAATAGGAAGATGGCTTGGATTGATTTCTGGCTAACCTAGCTGAAAATGAAAAACTCCAAATTCAGGAGAGATTCTGTCTCAATGGAATTCAGGCAGCAAACTGTACAGCTAGACATGGGGTGTACACACACACACACACACACACAAACACACACACACACACATACACACACACTATGCATATATGCATACATACACATTTTTTTTTAAATACAAGCTTGACTTTTATGCCAAAAGCTGTAAGAAAAACAAATGGGCATGGGCACCGGTCATTAACAAATAAAGCCTTGAAGTTTAGGGACCTGTAGAAGTTAGAAGTTTAGGGCCCACCTAAGAATGTTGAAGGAGAAACAGATTTTTAGTCCATATCATGTTTTACCATTAAAAGCCATTCATCGGGGTTGGGGATTTAGCTCAGTGGTTAGAGCGCTTGTTTAGCAAGCGCAAGGGCCTGGGTTCAGTCCCCAGCTCCGGAAAAAAAAAAAGAAAAGAAAAAAAAAAGCCATTCATCTTCTGAAAACTCTCTTTTGTCTCTCAGCTGTCTTCCCTGACTGTGTTCAGTGAGATAGTTCCCTGTTAGTATGACACCAGGATAATCATATGGAATGTCTGACACTGTGCTTGTATCAGAGTTGACATCAAAGTGCTCATCATTTAGTGACCATTATTGGAACTGATAGCCCCGATGACAGTCACTATGTCTGTCATAAATGCCTGAGAAACATAAAAGAGGGGAAGCATCTCTCAGCTCATAGTTTCCAAAATGTCACCCTTATTAGTCCTGTAGCTTTGGGCTTGAGGAATTGCAGAACACCATGGTGAAGGGGCAGACGAAGGAAGACTGGTCACCTCAAGGTACCAGAAAGCAGAGAGAAAGGCCGGGGACAAACCATACTGCTCTTCCAATTAGAATCTACCTCCTAATACTACCAATGAGGCCACTGAATTACAACTCAATTACAATGAGGCCAGAACACTCATGTTCCAATTGCCTCTCTGTCATTGAATCTGCTAGCTGGAGAGCAAGCCTCCTACATAAGAGGATAAGGGGGCCCTTCATATACATACTACGATAGGGACACCATTGAGCAGATAGGCCTGATGAATTCAATGCTAAACCTTCCGACACTAATTACCACCTTTGCTGCAAACACCACATTCATTCCAATTTCTAAAAGGATGGAACTCCTGTGGGATGAGCAAATGATCTGAAGTCTCAAGGCTGAGCCTACACAGCTTGGATCAAGAATCTCCATCTGAACCACTCCATCTCAAGAAGTCCTCACCCTGCATCCTTTTATCCTGCTGAGCTAGAATCATTCTCATGCCCAATAGACATGTTTAAATAATCCTGCCCATCCTGGATAGGATTAGCAACCCAAACAGTATGGAATCCTTCAAATGCCAAAAGAAATTCCAGACCTCCTCCTGCTAGCGCCTTCCAATTACTGACTATCTTGTTCAGAGGATGCCTACTTTCCAAGAGCTCTTCTTCCCTTGGGAAGCTCCTCGCTGGACACTTGAGTAGGACACACAATTATTTAGGACAGGGTTAGCTGGAGGGAGTCCTGCTAATACTCAAGAAATTCCCAATGAGGAAATGCTTCAAAGACCCTGACCAACTCATCTTGTCCAGAGATAAAGAACTTATTTCTTATGGGACAATCTAATTTCTGTTGTCCCTGTCTCTGTCTCTGTCTGTCTGCCTGTCTATCTTTCCATATTTAAATTCATTATCAACTACAGAGCCCTTTTACATAGTTTCCTACGTATAGCAGGTGTATTACCTGAAGCTGGTGGTCTTCCAGAAGTAAAGGAAAATTAGACCTACCGCATGTGTCCCAAATCACTAAGTGTCATATGCCCAGGACACAGTCATGTAAACTCATTAGCACAAAAGGTAGAGATGGCTCTTTGTTCCTCTTGCCACTGTGACTACATTGAATAAATCTCTTTTTTGGCTTTCACTCTTAAAAATTAAAGTCAGTCAAATGATCCCATCAAACACTGTTCCTCTTACTAATCTTTCTAAACCCATAAAAATGGGTGTCCTGGTATTCCCAATGTAATCTTTACTGGCAAAGTAACATGTGGGTATTTCCTTTCTCAAATCTATCATCTTCTAAATAGTTCTTGTACTTGTTGGTCCTTTATGTCTAGCTGTAGACTTTCATTGGCAAGAGCAAGCCCATAGAGGTTTGCCTTCCAACTCAATTTCTACAAGACTGTAGTTTTAATCAAAGTAGAGAGTGTAGGAGGTTCAGCCTTTCCTACTGGCTTGGGATACACTGGTCCTGTCTGTCTGTCTTGTCTATAAAAGAGAAGGAGCCTCCTGGATTTAGCTACTTAGGTACTATAGTTTGGATTGCTAGTGGATTCCAGTGACCATACCCATGCCAAGAAGTGATCTGGAAGAGAGAAACTGGTGTTAGTCTCCCCTGTGGATGCCCAGCAAAGTGCCAGCTATGTAAAGAATCAACCCCTATCTATATGTGCTTATTCCAGTTTTGCTCACAGCCAATTGCCTGCTGGAATCACATGGCAGGGCACATTTACCATTCATCCTCAGAGGATTAAAATCACATAAAGTCCCTTTAAATCTTCAGTCCTGTCTACTAGTAATAAGCCTATATTTCTGTTGAAACCTGGTCTTCTTCATCTTCCCAAGCAGCTAAGCAGGTTGGAGGAACACAACACCAGTTCCACAATCATACACTGAATTCATAGCAGCGTGATTTAAACAGGCATTGCTCTCCCAATATGACAATTTCACCACACTGCCTGTCCCCAAACACCTATACCACATACAAAGAAGTGTCACACAGGGATGCCGGCCAGTGTCTGTCAAATCTACAAGCCTGCCTCATCTAATTCTCTCTGCTCCTCCCCTTTGTCTGCCATCATGAAGTATCACTGTCCTATCAGAGGCTGTCCTACAGGTGACTGTTTTCCATCCTTTCATAGTTGTTTATGGCTAGGCTCCTGAGTGTTCACATGCCTGCCTTGGAGCAGGAGTCCCCACTTTGCTACAAGAGGATTCTGGTGCACAGCCATCCCTAATGCTGCCATTGTAAAACCCCCTCAGAGAGTTAGGAGAGTTCCTAGTGCATGCTACCCAATATCCTTATTTTTGATTTTTAGGATGTATGCGAAATCCAGGTGAGGTAACACACATCTGTAATCCAGTTGCTACCTAGCTAGTCTGGTCAAAACAGTGGTCTCCGAGTCCAGGGGAAACTATCTCCAAAAAGGAGGTGAACCCATTGGTTGAGGCATCTGATGGTGACCACTCTGACCTCCACATGCATCTGTCATAGTACCATTGGGCACACGTAGACACATATACACAAACACATACACACAAACACCAAGCACAACATAGTTGCCCCCCTAGAAGCCCATCTTCTCCCATCATTCCCCACTTCTGCTCTTCTCATGTTACTTGTCAGGTCTCCCTGTCTCTGATGTCTGGGACATTCTTTCCACAATATATGCCAGGGTAGATTCCTCCACCTCTGTTGATGACTCTGGGAGGCATTCAGAGCTTTAGGAGCCAAGTCTTTCTCACTTATCTTCTTGGCTAAGAGCCTTAATCCCTTTCCTTCATTTGCCTGCCCTCGCTCTCCATCTCCTATCTCTCCTCCCTACCAGCTTTTCCTTTTCCTCTGCCACTGGCTTTTCCTCCAAGTGCCCACCATATATGTCCAGTATATTCCAGTGCCCACCACATATGTCCAGTGTATCTCAGTGCCCAATATATCTCACTGCCTGCCACGTCTGACCAGTATACCCCAGTGCCCACCACATATTTCCAGTATATTCCAGTGCCCACCACATATGTCCAGTACATCCCAGTGCCCACCATGTATGTCCACCATATCAGTGTTTGGTACTCAAATCCTTCCAGTTCCATTTGGATTTCCCATTCTAAGCCACAATCTCAATCACCAACATGCTGATACCCACCCTAGTGGACTCTATGAACTGCCTCTACACACATCCAGATATTTTCTTACATATCTTATTGGAAGTAGCCAGGCATCTCAATTATAATATTACCCAGACATATCTGTATATTTCCTTCTGTTCTCTTATTTCTTCATCTCAGTAAAGAGCCTTGCCAGCCCCAGCAATAGCCTTGAGCAGCCAAGTACAAATGCTCTCCATTGTCTTATGATTCTTCTCCTGCTTACCCTACAACAAGCTCCCAGAACATTTGTCTGATACAAATCACTACAAAACACATTCAGAGCTTGGTTGGGTTTTTCGTGTTGTTAGTAGTAGTGATGGTGGAATTATTTTGTAGTTTTTGGTGCTGTTATTGTTTTGTGTTTTCTGCTATAGTAAAAAATATTTCATCCCCATGCTAGCCTTTGTACGAGTCATGGAAACACTTAACCAAACAACTAAGAAAACCCTTTCTTTGCTGATCCTCACTGCCACCTGTGTCCCTGAATCAAATTTTAAACAAGGCACATCACTCTGGGTCACCTGCTGATCTTTCACTGGAAATACATGAAAGTGTGAAACCACCTCACCCTGCCACGTAAATTCCATATACAGATCAATGAATAGGTGCCTGGAAAGATGGAGAAACATGTGCCAATGAAAAGTTAGTGAGTCCAGGTGGAGATACATGGGGATTCCATGGAAAATGTTCTTACTTCCTTTGTGCGTTTGAACATTTTCATAATAAAATCCCAATAGTAATGATTTGAAAGCAAATATTGCTTTTCTCCCTAAGGAAATAATAGCTGAATTCTTTTCCTGGACTCTCAAAACGCACAGATCCTCCCCCGCCCTCCTGCTTCCTGCCTCCCTCTTTTCCTCCTCCACAAAGCCATTACATCCTTCCACACACCAGCCTTGCTCCTACCTGAGGGCCTTGGTGACACCAGCTGCTCCTTTGCTAGAATTTTCTTTCCCAAGTCTCAGCCTATCTGGCACCTGTGTGCTGTGTGGCTGTCATCCTCTAAGTCATTGTGCAAGCTTGACCTTTTGGAACCACCACATCTGACTGACTTCCTACTGCCTGCTCCTGCCTCATCCCTACGGAGTCCTAACCATTGTTTTGTCTTCACCAAGGAGACCAGTTTTGTCAAAGCAGGGATTTGGTTTGGCTTATTCGGTCTCAGGTCTCAGCGTGAGTGTTCCATGACTGTGAGTGGATGACGGTCACAAGCACCACCAGTAGGAAATGAGTCATGGCAAGATTGGTACCCACAGCTTCCATATCCCTGCTTGTATAGCGAGGATGATGTGCATTGCAGGGTTCCACAGTCTCCAAACTTCCAAATAGTTCATCCTCATAGTTTCCATCCATTATGCTGATTTCACACTAGGCACTGAGCCAGCAAGGAGTTTGCCCTCAAAAGGCCCCAGTGAGCTTAGTTCTATTTACCCACTACTGAGTGACCTGGAGTTCTGGTGTGTGACCTAGGAGGCCTCACTTTAACAGCAGAGACTGACTTGTTCCTTCTACTCTGTGTGACCCTCTGCATTCCTCTAGCTCAAAGAAGGACACAAGCTACACATGTGCACTATCATCTCCAACCCCTGAGCTTCCCTGACCGCCCTCAACTATGTCTTCCCTCCTGTCTCCAGTTTTAGCACATCCTTTCAATCCACACCATTGTGACACAGCAAAGAATGTCCCTCAACATCTCCCCCGTATCAACAAAGTCATACTAGAAAGAGAACGCCCTTGATAGGTGGGTGTATGTGGAAGGACAGATCTGCATTTAGATAAAGTAAATGCAAACTTCCCAGACTTGGAAGGAACAGCAAGAAACAAACCATAGCACTGACTGCACAGACTTGGAATCCCAAGTATTCAAGAGGCTGAGATGGCAGGTTCGAAGCCTACCTGGACTCCATGAGAGGAAAAGGCTAGCCTGTTAAGGTTGATATTCTACCTCATAAGGAAAAAATAGAAAACAACAACAAAAATGGGGTCAGGTCTAGGAATGCAGCTCAGTGGTAAAGTGTTTGGCAAGCATCCATAAAGCCATGTGCTCAATCTCTGGTAATGGACAGGGGAGTAATAACAAGGAACACCCTTGGTTATGTGCAGGACATTGACATGTACTCAAATGTCACCAGAACATGCTCACTGCCACAATGACTGCTACAGGGGTGGTCGGGGTGGTGGTGGTGGTAGGGTGTGTGTGTGTGTGTGTGTGTGTGTGTGTGTGTGTGTGTGAGAGAGAGAGAGAGAGAGAGAGAGAGAGAGAGAGAGAGAGAGAGATGGCTTACCTATCTTCTCTTGTTTCCCAAGAATTCTGACCATCTCTTCCTGTTGTCTTCACTTCCACAGCCATATGGGACCACAGGTGGCATTGTGGCCTGGCCATTCTGTAGAGTAAGACCCTGAGGAGAGAAAGAACCTCACATACTAACTAGAACTCAGAAAAAGGTTCTGAAGCCCTTTCTGGTAATCATGGAGTCCCACCCTGCTTCATCTGCTCTATCTCTCACACCCACCATCACTTCCCCTTCTTTGTCCTCCATCTTTACTAAGCTTTAGAAGCTCAGGTCAGCACCCTGTCCTTTATGGCAGGTAGAGAGTACAGTCATTCTTTGTGGTACAGCAGTAACAAATTGAGCCCTGACTCTTGGGTTTATTTAGGGGTAGTTTGGGGTCAATTCCTTAAACCTATCCAAAATGTAAATGTATTGGTTGTGTTGGGGGAATTTATTGACCCAAGTCACAAATTTATGTCAAAGCAACTTGAGATGAAAGACCTCATTTGGTTCGTGGTTTCAAATGTTTGTCTGTGGCCTTTGTCACCCCTGATTCTGGGCCAGCAGTTCGGTATGAATATTGAGATGGTGGGAGTATGTGGGAAAGGAGGAATAGACAGGAAACAGAGAAAGCATTGGAGATCAAGTATTACCCTTAAAGGGGTGTCTACTTCCCCTGGGGTCTACTTCCTCCAGCTGGGACCCATCTGCCAAAATCTCTCCAACTTCCCAAGTGATATTGCTTTCACTAAGGGGCCAAGCACTCCACACAGGAGTAGAGTGAAAGCCATATTCTGAAAGGGGTCAAAGGTCACCAGAATGCTAAGCACACGGGAAGCACTCGTGGATATTCAGTGTTACAATGTAGATACTGCACAATAGGAATACTAGTTCTCAAACATCTTAGGTAATCCCATTGTCCTCTTCCAAAGGTCCTGGGGTTCTCTGTGTCCAGCAAGGGGTACACTGAGAGGCCAGTTGGTCCCTTGTTTGGCTTATCTTGCTTTCCAAGGGCTCCTGTAGGGCTAGCTCATAGCTTCCCATCCCCTCCACCCACACATTGGAGTGCCAGCCGAAAGAGGTTCTGCAGAACCCCAAGCTACTCTTTCAAAAGCTCAATAAAAGTTTCCAACCACTCAATTGGCATTTGAAGTGAAGTCAGGCCCCTGGCCCATGGATGCATATGAAACCCATTTTGGTGAAAGCATGTGGCATGAGGGCTGACAAACACCTCAGAATCTGCCTAATGAATTGCAGTTTGGGGCTGTTTTGGTTTCACAGGGAATGAAATTATATTCAGGTCTGGTGATAGGATATCAAGGGAGTGTAGGTGCCACAATTTTTCAGAGGACCAGGCCTTTAGAAGAAAAATTTCCTCTCCCACCAGAATTAAAGACTAATCTTTATTTGTAAACTCAGAAGATGATGGGGTTAGAAATAGTTTGAGTTGAGTTCTTTCCAGTCACCAGTAACCTAACACTTGGGACTATTATGCAATTGTGACTCAATCAGTCCTTTAGAATGCTCCAGACACGATGGGAATTAAAGCACAGATTTCCAAAATATGTGAAATTGCAACTTCAGAATTAATTGAACTCATTTGCTAGCTGGTCACTTGTTCCTTATTGGAGGTGATGATTTTGCTAGAAAAATTCTCTTGGGAAAACCACAGGAGGAACTCTATAGCTTTATTTATTTGTGTGTGCGCGCGCACGTGTGTGTGTGTGTGTGTGTGTGTGTGTACCAGGCCACAGTCCACGTAAAGGACAACTGTCAGGAATTGGTTCTCTCCCTTTATCATGTGGTAATTGAATTCAGTTCATCTGACACAGCGTCAACAAATAGCATTATCCACTAAGCCATCTCATTGGCTTCTACCTGGAGGAGATTCTATAAACAGTACTGTTGAGATGTAATTTGCATATCATCCAATTCACTCATTTAAAGAACATAATTCAGTAGCTTTTTGCATAATCTTGGAATTGTCCAGTCCTCACCACACTCTAGTTTGAGAATATTTTCCATGACCCTCAAAAGAAACTCAGCTCCTTCACTGGTTTCTGGCAGCCACTAATCTACTTCTGTCTAGTAAGATTTTCTAATTATCAACATCCCAGACAAACGGAGTCCTGCACTACATGTAGCCTTATGCTTGGTACGTTTCACTTAGCACCGTGTCTCCAAGCTTCATCATGATGGAGGCTTTATCAACTCCTCTTTCCTTCTTATTGTCGACTAAAAACAGTCCATCTCAAGTCACCACAGTCCTCAGCTCACAGACATCTGAACCATTGCACTTTTTGGCTGTTAAAATTGGGAGGCTAGGAACACCTGAGACACATTTTCACTTTTCAGGCAGGTATTTGGACCAGGCATTGTCGAGTTATGTAGTAACCTCTTATTTAACATTTTCAGAAACTAGGACCAACATGTTTGGAATAGTGGTGGCATTTTTTACATTTATGCTCATGTTCTCTGAGGATCTCTGGGTGTGTCTCAATACTTTTGATTCGTCCTTTTTACTCTAAGCATCCTGCTGGGGAAGGGAGTGGTTGAAGTCCTATTTCACTGTGCCTTTGTTTTGCAGGTCCCTGAGAGCAAATGACAAGGAGCACCTTTCACGTGTGCACTGGCCACTTGTGTTCTTCCTTTCAAGAGATTTCTACTCTGATTCTTTGTCTATTAAAATGTTTCTGTCATTTTCTACTTAATATTGTCAGGTTATAGCAATGTTTACACATGGCTTATAACATGTAACTACCTCTCAATCTTTGGGAGAGTTTTTTTTTTAATTTTCTAAGAGAGAAAAAGAGAGAGAATATGAAGTTGGGAAGGTAGGAATTATTTGGGAGGAGTAGGGTAGGAGAAAACAGAATCAAAACATATTTTGTTTGGAAAAAAATTAGTGAAAATTTTTCTAAAAACAGAATAGGGGCCAGGATACCACTCAAGTGTGACGACCGAAATTCTAGTTCCTTACACCCACATAAACGTCGCGGTGTGCCGTGTATACTTCTAACGCCATGCTGTGAAGAGCAGACACAGCAGTACTGTTGGGGCTTTCTGGCCACTAACCTAGCTCTGTTCAATGACAGACCCTCTCTCAAGGGAATGACACAGAGTTAAAGAGCAGGATACCTGGTACTCTCTTCTAACCTATGAGGTGTGTATGCACCTCACACACAGACACCTCACATGCACCCCCCCACCTGCACAGACCCACAGACCTCACATATACCACACATGTACACAACTCACATGCACACACACACACACACACAACTCACATGCACCACACACACACACACACTTACACACACTCGCATATACACATAGTGAATAAAATAAAATACAGAGGAACCTTTTTCTGTTTTCTCCCTAAAGTTTTTGTCAACTATATGCTTTCTAAAGATTGCTTTCCCCTTTCTCTATGAAGCTTTCTAAGACCTTCGAACCCAGAGTGCGCAACCAACCTCCCATCTCCAGATCAGCCTCTGTGTAATCCTTCCTGTGTACTCAACTGCCACACCACAGCAAAAGGGAACTCCCATACTTCAGCCTTTGAATTGCCTCCAATCCAGGAAACCATCACTTCTGCCTCCGTCCATGTATTTAAAATGTGTCATCCTGATGCATGGACCACAGAAGCCACTCATGTCTGCATCAATCCTTACGCACCCTTCCAGCTGACTTATCAACTCCTTCCCTCCATTTGCACCCTCCTGGGTATACACACAACAAAGATCTTCCCTCTGCAGGATGCTGGAAAATGGTAGCAATGCTGGTCTTGGGACCTTTATAGATCATGTTATTTCTGCCATTTAACTTCCTGATCCTCCATATTTTAATGTGAAACAAAAGATGACAATAGTTCTCACTCCTGTGGGGTTGTGCGGGGATTCAGGGACTTATCTAAAAAGTCTTACAACAAAGTGTCACATAAAATAAGCATTTAGGGCTGGGGAGATGGCTCAGTGGGGAAACCGCTTACTGTGCACGAATGAGAACCACAGCTTAAATCCCTAGAGTCCAGGTAAAATTTACTAGACTTGGTTTGTAATCCCACTGCTCCTTTGTTGAGATAGGAGGTAAAGAAAGGAGAATCCCTGCGAACTTTTGGACCTGTCAATGGCAAACAACAAGACTCCTTTCCTCAAGCAAAGTGGAAGGCTAGGACTGACAGGCGAGGTTGTCTTCTGACTACACAGGTGCTGTGGAACCCACTTCCACCTATACACTTGGATGTGCACACATGCACACACACACTCATATGAATTTAAAAGAATATCTATTCAATGTTTCCACAAAATGTACTAATATTTAGTCATTAAAACTTTTCTAGGGCTTTAAAAAATGTATAGAATGAAGTTGAAATGTATTGTTTGGGACATATAGCACTCCAAGAAGCAACTCTGGTACAGACCTATACACACACACACACACACACACACACACACACACACACACATGCACACACACATACACACACATGCACACACACATACACACACATGCACACACATTACACACAGACGCATGCACACACACACACACACACACACACACACACACACACACACACACACAGTTTCTTCCCAGGTTGCACTATAGCACTTCACTCATGGGCTTCCTCCCCCTGGGTGGAAGGCTAAGCACTTTCTAGGCACTGCCAACCTTTATTTTCAAAACTGCCATGGAAGGTACATCGGATTGGTGTGCCCAGCTTCCTAGCTGAGCTACACGAGAGGGTAAGTCTACTGTGTAACGTCACGAAATTAGACAGTGGGGGAAACCTGGACATGTCCCAAGTCCTTTGGACACCAAGTCCTAATCACTTGGCTCTGTCTCTGGAAGTTTCTGAAGAGGTGTGCACAGACAGACATTCTCAAAGTCATCTGGGAAGGAATTTCAAGGGCTCATTTCGTGTTTATAATTCCTAAACAGAATACAACTTCCATCTGGGAAGTCTTCATGTTGTTGTCCAAACATCTGACAATTCCTGGGACTGGGACATTTTAAACACAGTCCCTGGAAGCTCGTGCTCAGCGAAAATGATTCTCCCTGAGGGTGTCTTCCGTTGCTAGTGAGACTAAGCCTGATTCATCCGTTTAATTGAAATACTGGGGTCCTAACCACAACTTTCTTCCTTTCCCAGATAACCCTTTATGAGCCGTAAGAGACCAGTATAGACACGAGGTGGCTACAGAGTTGCTGCAACACCTAAGAGCACTCACCGCCCTTTTAGAAGACCTGGGTTCAATTCCTCGCACCTGGTGCCTCACAACTTCAGTAACTCCAGTTCTAGAGGACGTGATGATATCTTACTCTGATCTGTGCTGGCACTCCAATACACACTCAAGAACACACATAAGCATAAAAGAAAATAAATGTTTTTAAAGGAATAAAAATGCAAGAAGAGCCACCGTCTCTAGGAAGTCACTAGGCGTGTGGCGCTAGTGGCAGGCAGGGTCGCCATGTTAATTTGCAAGCACAGCCCTCACTGTGGGCACAGCAGGTCTTCATTACCCACAGATAATTGGTACTGGAAAAATGCTGCTTCACATGAGTCTGTCAGAGAGAGGAACTACATTTTCAAAGGAATCTGCAAAACCCCAGATACTTGGGGCCTTAACTTGGGAAACAAATCTGGTGATTATGCAAACAAGTTATTTTATTTACTATTTAACAAAGTACAGGAATTAAAATCTTTTGCCCCTTGTAAAATAGACAACACGAATTGGGTGTGTTTTTGGTTGTGACAAGTTATGTAATGGTTACATTCAGTTTACCTTATACTTTAGTAGCTGTCAAATTAACCCCACTCCCCTTTCTCTAAGAACTTATTACCAATCAGCTTGAGTAATCTCAGCACTTCAAATCATTCTCCTTCAAAGCTTCAATGGCATCTTCAGTCTGGTTAGTTCTCTCATTTGTTTTAACCCTGACTGATTGATTTTTGTCATCTTCTGTTTCAAGGAATCGAAAATCCACAGAGAGAGCAATTTCCTGCTCTTTCTCCCAGAGGCTAAGAAAACTTGGAAAACTCATGACAGAAAATCTTATCTCAGTTCATGATCTACATACACCAGAGGATCCAGCATTGGGTTCTGACTGGTACCCGAAAGAGAGAGACCCTATGTTCTTGGAACAAAAGAATGGCAAACCTAGCCAGCAGACAGGGAGATCAGGAATCCATGGTTCCCACTGCCGAGACCTCAGAAACCCATAAAAACAGTTGTTTTATGGGAAAACTTAGCAGAGCACTGCCCAAGTCCATTTTAAAGGTTTGAAATGCTTTGACATGTGGCAATCATTATGTGTTCTCTGCTGCCTATCTTGCACAAGCCTTTCTTCTTCCCTCCCCCAAGGAAAACATTTCAGAGGCCTGCATTGGTCATATTTTATAGGAAGTACTTCACAGACAGCCTGGCTCAGCAGCCCTCTCAAGACCCAAACACTGGACACAAGTGTGCCATCTTGGGATGGACACTGGGATGAGAAGCTATTTAAGATTAGAAAGGTCACACAACTCCTCTCTGAGGTTTGCTTTAGAGAAACCTTAGGTGACTTGAATGATCTAGGTGCTAAAGCCAAACACATTGTCCTGTTTGGACAAGAGCCCATGTGAGTATCATGTGCCAGGTAGAAGTACAGGGGTTGAGTGATGGAGGTCAGGATGAACCGTGGAATGTCCCTGTGGTTCCTTTCGCTTCAAAGACATACAGTGTTCCTTGGTACCAGCACGCTTCTGTTCAGGCACCTCTGAGAGCTGGAGAGACAGGTGGACTCTTCGCCACTCTCCTCCCTGTCCTGACCATGGGAGCAGATGGTAGAACATTCTTGGAAAACTCCTCTCCAATGTGGCTTTGATGTGGTTGCTCTCAGAAAAAATCATCCAAAATGTCCCAAGGAAATAAAAACTAGTTGAATCCAACTGTGTGAGAAGGTGGGACCCAGATTCACTCCGCCACAGAGGCCATCGCATGTTCTACACATTCCTTCTTGATCGTGGCCCAAGCCAGGATACGCGAGACCCACAAGAAACATATGACGGCCTACTTCAGAATTTGCCATCTGTCAATAAAATCCATTCTCTGTACCAAAATCCCTGGAAGGAAATTTGTGCAGACATTTGTTTTCCAAAAACATTAAGGGCTTCTATTAAAAGAACAAACTCAACGTCTTCCATTCTCTGCTAGTGGAAGTGTAAATTTCCACACTTTCTGGATGCCACAATAGCTCTCATCTGAAATACATAATTTTGGACTCAATAATTCTTCTTCTTGAAGCATTTCCAAGCCTGTCTAACAAGGGAAGTGAGGACTCATCTCCTGTCAAATTTGGACTTCCACAAGCAAAATAGATTAAAAGTCAAAACAAAAACCAAGCAAACAAAACCCAACACTGAATTATAACATACTACTCATTTAAAACTTCCTGTAGAGATGGTACAGGAGCCCATGACCTCTCCCGCACTGCAGAACGGATAATGAATCTCTTTAGAGGTACACCTCACACTCCACCTAGGCGACACACACAGCCTGTATATTCTCTCTGGGCTAGTGGCTTGGTGTGTGTGCATGCATGTGTTTGTGAAAAGGACACTAACAGGTAATGTTCCACAGGTATCATTCACCTTGTTTTTGAAGGTAGAGTCTTGCTGGCCAGGAATACTAATGAACCCCAAGGATCTACTTGTCTCCATACTTCTTGCCAAGTCTTGCTGTTGTTGTTTTCTGGGTTGTTTTGTTTTGTTTTGTTTTTTTCATATGGGTGCTGGGAACTAAACTCAGGGCCTCACGCTTGTGTGGGAAGCACTTGACTGACTAACCTGTCTCCTCAGCTGTGCTTTCTTTCTTGAAGAAGTTAACTTTTCGCTCTTCTGATTGTTTCTTTTATGCATTTCCCTAAAAACAAACAAACAAACAAACAATAAAAACAACAGAAAAGTGGTCAATATCTGAATATAAGATGGAGTAGAGGATTGTGCATGCTCACACAAACAGACGCCTATCGCCTACAGCTTTTTCAGGTACATTAAGGTCTGAGGGGCACAATATTATGTATGGTTGTGAAAAATTCACAACAAATTCCAAGTCTCTTAACCAAGAACTATTTGACTAAATTATGCTGAATCCTTATAACTAATGTTACTCAGGGTGGGTTTTTTTTTTTTTTAAATTGTGTTTTCAAGTGATTTTCATTACTTGGGAAATGTAATGGTATATTAAATAGAAAAATAAAAGCTAAATTAACTCCAAATAAACATTGTATTTTCCAATTATGAATAACTATGTGCATCTGTGTAGGAAGAAAAAAAGAGGCGTGATTATTTTTAGATGCTGGGATTATAAACACATTTAGTCATATTAATTTCTTTTTGTACTTGGTCCTAGTTTTCCAAATTTTATAACTTTTTCCCTGATTTTCACGAAAGACCTTCAGCATGCACTCTAGATGCTAGAGGCCTCGCCAGGGACAACTGGGCATGGTCTGTGCCCTTCTGAGTCAAAGTTTACTTTTATACAATGAAGAATTGAGAGTAGTCATATACACCTGTGTTTATCTTTTTAGTGTTTACCTTTTTAGTCAGCATCCAATCATCCGTCTAATAAAACAGCATTCTAATTTCTCACTGAGAAACCACTTCCTTCTCATCGCCAGCTGTGTAGGTTTTTTGGCGGGGGAGGTGGGGGATATTGAACTGACTCTAAGTTCCAGCTGCTTCTGTGATGATCCTAGTGTTTGTGCTCTCCCCACCAAACCCTTAGGTTGAACTCAAACCCCGTGTGTGATGGTGTAAAACAGTGGGATCTTGAGGAGGGATGGGATGGAGACCTGGGAGCCTTACCACTATTTGAGGAAGACACACACCATCTGTATCACAGAGGTAATAACCACATAGCTGATCCACTAAACCTTGAACTTAGACATCCCAACTTGTAGAAACTGTACGAACACTAAACCGACTATTGTTTAAAGACATCTTAGTATGGTATATTTAATCACTACAGCCTTAGGAGAGAAACAGAATGAACAAGTCTCTGGATGTCATTAACATCTCCTACACACAGTATATGCTGGGTATATGACCACATCTGACAAACAAAAGAATGATTTCCAAGATGTGCCAGGTTAATGCTAAGGGACAGGCCTGGTCCTCTGCACTTAGCACTGTAAGGACAAAAGGTCAAGAATTTTTGCAGCTACACAGGGACTCCCTAGAATGGCTGGGAGGGCCACCAGGGCTAATAAAAACATAAAGGAAGTGAGATTCTGTGTAATGACATTCTTTGGCACCTGGATTAAGCCTTGCTTGAAGCTATGCTTTGGACTTTTCCGTTACCTGAGCCAATAAATTCCCTTTATTTTTTAATCCAATTTGAGAGCTTTCTGTTGATTGTAGCCTAAGGAAATCTAACTGATAGGTCTACGCAAAGCCAACTGCTAGTTGTAGCAATCGGTGCTGTTTCAGGGCTAAGGAATCTGAAAGCCAGGTTCCAGTCTTCTCTTAAGCAGTAGTCATTTGTTGGGGTAAGCCCTTTCCCAGTCTGAGCCAGCATTTGCAAGGGAAGTGTCTGGACAAACTGGATCTTTATGTCTTTGTCAAGCAGACCACACTGTATAGGGGAATATGCGTTCTGCAGGCTTCAAATTTGAAAGAAAAATAAGGAAACTGTTACAGATTTTGAAGGCTGTTTTGTCCTGTCTTTCCAGACAGAGTCTCATGTGGCCCTAACTGGCCTCTAATTCACTATTTAGCTGAGAACCTTGAACCCCTGATTGTCTTGCCTTAACTCCCAGTTGCTAGGACTATAGGTATGTATCACCACATCTGGTTTCATGGGGGACTAGGATCAGACCTGGAGCATCCTGCACGTTAGGCAAGCATTGAACCAACTGATTTCCATCAACTTAAACTGTTGAATTGTTCCCCATTCGCAGCATTATAGAATCCAGGGCCTAAAAACTCAATCTCCAGCTGAGGCTTTCTAAACCTAAAAACCAAACTCCTTGATTGTGCTTGTCTTCCTTTCTGGTTAAGAGTAGCCATAAATATTGTCAAAATCTCCTTGTAATATTTTAAAATTCCCAGTTATCAAAAGACCCACCCCTAATTCTCATTTATACAGTCTTCACAAAATAATGGTTATTTTCCTTCACGGAAGAAATTCTTTATGTGTCTACAAAATTGGAATGTGTATCTGCAGGGCTCTCTGTGTCACATTCCTGAAATGAGTTATAAGTGGTTTAGAAAAATCATAAATCAATCTGTGTCTCCTCTCTCTCTCTCTCTCTCTCTCTCTCTCTCTCTCTCTCTCTCTCTCTCTCTCCTCATTAGATATTTGCCTGAATGATAATAATCTGTTTTCTCAGTTTTCTTACCCTATTGCATGTGATTCCGACTTCCGCATGTCTTCACATGAAATTTCTTTCTAGAATTTATGACATTTTATAGAAAAAAATTAGTTCCATTCTATATGACAAAGTCAAATATCCTAGGCAGCTGGGAGGAATGGACTCTTGCAGAGACAGCCTTCCCAAACCAAGCCAGTGATGGCAGCTGTGATCTCTGCACTTCTGAAGCCGGAAGAGTGCCATGAGTCTGATGTCAGCACAGGCTACACAGTGAGTTCTAGGCCACCTCGGGCTGAAGAGAAGGAGTGAGATTCAGGTCAGGTATGCATGTACACGTGCACAGATGCTTGTGTCCACACACAACCATGGCAGCCTCTCAATGAGGGCAAAGACCACCACTGGTATTCTATAGCTTTGGAATCCAAGACTCGGCTCGGTTCTAGATCTGAAGAAATGAGGACTTTCTTGTTTAAATTTGTTTTTGTTTTACCTTACTTGCTTTCTGCTCTTAATTTTGAAAGGACTGAAATTTGTGCAAGGGTTGCTAAAGTGTATAAGGGGCCGTTCCCCTGAATGTCTGAGGAGTGAGGCACTATGTCCCACTGTTTAGTAACACCTTCTCCGCCATGCCACGGGCAGTGCAGGTCAGGTTTGTTGTCAAGGTTGTGACGCTTGGAAACGGTGTCCATCTTTTCCCTTTCATGATCACTCCAGTGACCTTTGAAGACTACCTACAAATTGCTAACTGTATTGCTGGATGTTTACAGCTTGGGTGTTTGAGCATCAGATGCAGGTCATGCGTCCCTGTTGGGAACATCAGAGAAATGCTTGTATTCCATGGGGTGGTAAGTCATTTCATTCTATCCTATCATTGGTAATGTTCATTTTGATCATTTGATTAAGGTATGCTTTACCTACGACCAAATAACTTCTTTTCCCATTTGTCAGATACATTGTAACTGAATACATATAAACATATAAACTGCCTAACTAAAAAAAAACTTTCAACTTACCCATTTTTATCAATATGGAATAAAAGCTTCTTATTCAGTAGAGCGGGTTATAAGTTACTATTTATTTTGATACTTGAATTGCCTTTATGTTAGTCAGATTAAGCCAGTGCTTTCTAACTGTTCGGTGAAAGAAGTCTCACATTTACATCTTGGCTTTCTTAGATTCATTATGACTTTCTCCAAGGAGCCCTAGAGGTTTATAGAAACCCAAATCTAAATGCTAGTTATACCTTTGGGTATTGCTGTCACCAGGCCTTCTCAGGAGCCAGTGCTAAGAAGTAAACGCAGATATCTAAACATGGGTGTATGCATATATGTACAGCTCATTCTTATACACATGCATTTATATATGCATAGCATACAAATATGGTTATGCACACATATGCAAATGAACATGCGTTTATCACTCCCCTGTGTATCCCTTTATCTTTAAATTTATGGGTTCACATTATCTTCAATTTGCTATCTCAGAATTCACGTTTCTTGAAAACCACAGTTGCCTCCTTCTTCCCTTTGTAGCTCTCAGGAGCAGACAAAATCCTTTGATAGAAATTACTACCATTTGTTGTATTCAAATAATCTCTTGCCTGCATGCGAAAGAGCATCTCAGGGCCTGAATTTGAGGCCCCATGCTTTTATCAGAGCAGCTAGAGTGGTAATAATAGTACATTAGAGAAGAGGACAGTGAGGGCAAACCCAAAGCCGGCCTCACTCTTGGCTACCAGGCTGTTTTGTCTGCTGACACTGTCTGTGGTGAGACCCCCAGCTAGCCGGATGTCAAGGCCAAGAAATGGAATATGATCTCACTGGAAAACAGAGTGGTGGCAGCCCTCTCCCAGCTTCTAGAAATATAGACTCTAGACAAAGGATCCAGGGTCAGCTCAGCCAAGTTACTGATGATGGTGGCATAAGCCCAGTGAGTTGCCATTTTTTTCATCCTAAAACATGCAGATCCAGTCAGTACAAAGGAAGCAGATGAGACTTGTTGCTGGCCAAGACCCCTCTAGGTGTTCCCATAGCCAATAGTCTGCAGAGACGCTTCTGCCCCAGCTTTTTGCAGACTTAAGCAAGAGTCACAAAACACTGAGTTACAAAACTAGGCAGAGTCCTAGTAGTTTGATACTTTAGAAAGTGATGCCTGGCTCCAAAGAGGTGGGGCTTCCATACATGAGACACACAAAATTTTGTTTCCCAGAGTTTTGGAGACATAGTCACATAGCCTTCCTATGTAGCCTTACTTGACCAGGTACTCATTGTGTAGTCCAAACTGTTAGCAATCCTCCTGCCTCAGCATCCCAAGTACTGGAATTACAAATGTAAGACATTCAGCCTGGGTTTAGAGACAGCTCTTTTGTAGGGCAGGTAGGACCGTGTAACCAGACAGGCACAGCAATGGTGAGGCTGAATGAGCTCAAACTCCAGGAAGCTCAGAATTGAGAATGGTGGAGTTGGAGCCATTCCCTACCTGCTTCTACCTGCTCATGGAACCCCACTGAGGACCGTGAGCACTATGTCAAAGAGCCTATACACTTAAGGTTTTCCATGCTAATGAGGTACCTAGACAGCTCCATAAGCATTCAGCCAATGAGCTTCCTTTCCTGGGCATTCCTTCCAACAAAATGAATCCCTGGTTCACCCTGAACAAAGTGTATGCATTCACATCCACCATCACATAAAACAGCATGGACAAGCAAAGATCATCTCTTTGTTAAGGATCACCACGGGAAAGGCCTTTGTCTTAAAGAGCCCTTCTAAAACTCCTGAGGAGGGTTTTCTGTCCTCCAGTCTGCTCTGTCCTCTCAGCACTCACTCCAAATCAGACTGGTTTTGGCCACCCTGGGCTTTGCCTTTCCCCTCTCCACTTGATATGCAGATGCCTGGGTGGAGGGAGCACGCCCATGGACCCCAGCTCCCTACCCTGTTTCTCAGCACTATAGTGACAGCACTCAGTTACCCAGAGGGGAGACCGGAAACCACTGTGGACTACCGGCTTTGGACTTTGCCCTGCAAAACAGAGGAGGATGGAAAAAAGGAAGGGGGAGGGTAGGAAGGAACAAATAAGGACAGAGAAAGAGAGAGAGAGCCAGAGCCAGGAGTCAGGTATAAACTTTAGGACCCTGCCCCTCAAAACCTACTTTTGCTATCTATACCCCACAGCCCAGAGTTTCCCAAGGTTTCAGAGTCTTCCATAATGTCACTACCACCAGCAAGCAGCAGAGCACACGATGGAGGAACTGGGAGATTCAAACCCAGGAACTGACAGAGCTAGAATTCCAACCCATAGACCATTTCAACTTTCCGGCCTATGGTGGCCTAGCATCAAATGGTCTTTGAAAGAATTAAAATTCTGTCATCTTGAGATCTTAGATATGGCTGGAAAAAACACCATGCCGGAATAAGTCAGCTGGGAGTCATGGCAGCAGCTACTGTACAGCTTCTGCCTAGAAATTTAGGTAGGATAGAAGAGATAGCAACCACTAGGAGACACCATCAGGTAGTACTCATCCCCTTTGTTGCCAGAATTGCCCCCTCCCGCTTTGAGGTGAAACCCCTGATCCATGGGCAAGACCCCAGAGGCATCACATTCAACAAGTTCATTATCATATGGGAAAAATGCATGTTTGTTTGAAAAGCCAGGTCCTTTAACGGCTATGACTCTTACAACTTCCTAAAGCCCCCCAGGCTCTTTGCTGTGCTGAAGAACCAAATTAGGCTTAATATGATCTAATGTACAGGTCTGAATTATGCCCTGAGGGTACTTTCTGGGAGATGAAAGGACCAATATGCTTATAAAGTTCTATTACTCTTTAAAAGGGACTTTTAAAATGTTGGAAGTACCTCCTGGCTAAGGGAAGGATTAGATGGCGGGCTTTCAGTTCCTTACTCCTAATGTAAACACCGGGTACTCCCAGTGTTCAGCCTCAGCTGACTGTCTTTACACAAAGCAAACAGATGCAAGGCCTTGGGCCTTTGTCTCTGAAGTCAGTTTAATGACTAGGGCAAAGTGAGATGTTTAGTCTGATTAAAGGCTCTGCTCTTCAAAGCCATACCTTCGTCCATGTGGGAAATGACAGTGTTTATAGTGCCTATGCTCGGTTGGTGGATAGATGGAGTGTGGGCAGTAAGCAAATCTTCCTCCAGACAGGAAAATGCCAAGCTTCATTTTTAAAAGGAAAGGAAGGATGCCCTAATGTTCGCTGTGTTGAGGAGATCACTCATGACTCCAGAGGAAAAGAACAATCCAAGAGAGCCAGGCATGGGGCATCAGTGAAACATACTGCTTACATCTTTAAGCTATTCATAATTGTAATAAATAATAGTTTGTGATAGGAATTTGGAAATTGGAGAATAGCAAAGCCAACAAAGTATTACTATGGTCTTATCATCAAGAAATACACATATCATCACCTCAGTGCATATATTTTCATCATTCTCCAAGACCTTGCTAGAAGTGCTTTCTACAAAACTTGTGGTTGTGGAGTTCTGTGTCTTCCCTTTTCCTACCTGTCACATCTAGAATATTGAATACCACCATTTTTAATGCTTTTTGATCCTTCACTTGTATATATCATTTATCATACTTTAATTAATGTGCAATTATTAGACCTAGAAGTTATCTTTAATTCCTCCATATTGTAAAGGGCTGGGATTACAAAAGCTAATAGTCAGAAATCTTTTCTAAGTACGAGTGCTTTTCCATGACGGGGAAGACTGCATGTTTCCAGGCTTGGCGCCCAGTGAGTGACAAGGGCATCCTCTGGAGACTGAAATGAATTGGGAAGAAGCTACATCTATGGTTGCAGAAATATCTGTGTTGGGTTTTGAGGCAAAACCAGTGAAGTAATCCCCAGAGAAAAGGACCAGAAGTTGGAAGTAGATTTATCAAGGTGGAACAAGGCGGGGATATAAACTCTAGAAGCCAGAGTAATAGAGATGTAGAGAAGAAAAAGAGAGAAGAGGTAAGGGTGGAGAGAAATAGGAGAAGAAAGAAGAACAGGGAGAGAAAGGAGGGGGGAAGATAGAGAAAAGATGGAAGGGCAGAGAAGAGGGTAAGAGGACAGGAGAAAGCCTGGCCATGACCAACTTCGTAATTGCATTTTACATCATGAAATATTTAGGCAGATTGTTTTATTATCTTTTATTACAATTTTTTTAACCTGAGAACCTCAGTTTCTTCATCTGCACACTGGGGTTGCCATAGGAAGAGTTTCGGGGAGCAGAGGGTATGTGTATTGATTTAATTAGTAGAACATTCCAGCAATATTGTTCAACAGTGACTTACTGCAGAAACTTAAATGGTGTTATGTGGCCTTGGTGCTACATGTCTCCAGGCTCTCTGCCATCTCTGCTGGCTTCACTTTAGGTACTCTGTGAGGACGCACCTCCAAGACTTACTCCAAATACATCTGTCTGAATTCCTGCCCACATGTCAATCACTGGCAATCTGTCATATTCATGGAATATTCTGACTGGCCAGGCCTGAATCACATGTTCTATCCCTGGATCCATGAATGGAGGTCACCCTGAAACTATAGACTGAGTACCAAAGGGGTCTCTTCTTCAAAGGGCATGTAGGGTACTGTCCCAGGGAAGAACAAGTCAAAGCTGGTAAGGCTAGCTCTGGCTCCATGCCAGAGTCTTTACAATGTTGTGAGTCTGTAAAGTAACCCTATACCATGGAATGAGTCAATACCGCTCTTCCCTGCTCTGTGTGTGTGAGCATGTGTGCACACACCCATGCTTATATCTATATGTGTATGCATCTGTAGGTGGATGTGTAGGCCATAAATCAACCCCACTGTTATTTCATAGATGTTGTACACCTTTATGCAGTTACAGGCTCTCACTGGCTTGGGACTTATGAGTAGTCAAGACTGTCCAGCCAGGGAACCCAGAACCCTCCTAGGTCTAGCTAACCAATGCTAAGATCAAAAGTTCCCACCACAATTGCTGTTGCTTTTAACGTGGGTCCTGTGGATAGAGCCAGGTCCTTATTCTTGCAGTGCAATCACATTACCAAGTGAGCTGTCTCTTTACCCCACTTCCCTGTACTCCTTACTACTGGAAAACCGAGGCTTGGAAAAATGACTTAACTTCCCAGAGTCTTTGGACTGGTAAGAAACAAAGCTATTGTCTGGTAGATTCTTTTAACCTGAAAGACAGAATTTACTGAAAACCATTTTGGTCAAGGCTGTCTTTCATAGCATACCTTTTCAGGGCCAAGCCTGTGCTAGCCATGTGCTCCATTGCTTCCTCGATAGCTGACTGGGCCACAAAGTGACTGGACATCTTCATTCTGTTCTCTATTGACTTGTCCCAGGGACAGACTGGCAGATAGCTATGTCTACTGGGGATCTGTGGAGATGAACTGCCCTTCAGAAACTGGCGGCAGGTGTACAAGGGAAATTTCCCAGAGTAAACAATTATCTGCCACACACACTCATCTGGAGTCAGGGGCAAGAAAGTGATGATACACGGACCATGCTCTGCCCTGTGCCACAATTGACAGGAACCAGCTCATCTCTTGGCTGGTATTACTGAAAGCAAATCCAAAGATTGCAATTATTTGTGTTATACACCAAGAAGAGTTCTTGTGTCCTATTAAGTATCTTGTGTTCTGTAAAGAAAGACCTACTTCACAAGTGACCCCAATATGAGAGTCTAAGGTAGATACCAGGACCTTATCAGCACTGACTCAGATATAGGATGTAGTAGACAAAAGCTGAATTTTATAATCAGATCCTAGAGCTTCTACTGGCCAGCACTGTGATCTCCACAGATCTCACAGTTTTATCATCTATAAGACAAGAATATGCAACTTCACAGGACTAGCTGCATGTCTGTCTCTAACTTCACTTCATTGAGTCGATCATTATTATGCACCCAGGACATGCCAAGCAGGGTTAGAGAGCAGATAACACAGTCCAGTCTCTGCTTCTGTGGACCTCTGGGTTACTAAAGGATGCTAGTAAAGCCTGAAGACCGTGTGGTGGATGTGTGGTTACTAAGGAGAGAATGAGAAGTGCCAGCAGATGAAATGGTCAAACAGGACACGTGACCCTGTTAAAAGATGAGCAACACTTGGCTAGATAAAGAGAGTCAAGTGTCATTTTCTGAAGCTTTGTCCCATTCCTGTCCATCATGGTAGCCTAGTCCTCCATGTACCAATCTCTGCTGAACCTGTGACTCTCTCTGGATCCCTTTTCAGACAGAGACAGTGAAATCAAAACCCAAAAGGCACATCAGGAAGAAGAATAGAACCAGTGGACAATAGACAAAGGGATTCTCATTCAAGACGGATTTTGCTAAAAAAAATAAAAAGATAATACTGAAATGCTCAGCAGTTAACAGGAAATTATAAGACTGTAAAATGGACTCCCCTAAGGAGCCACTATGTGCTGAAAAGAACACCTCAGCAGCACACTAGGACGAAGAGTGAAGCAGAGGATACGGTCGATGAGATAATCAGAGTGACTCTTGGAGAAACAAAGCAAAATGGCAGTTCTAGCAGAGAGTGCTGAGAGAATACTTTCCAACTCATCCAGTAAGAGAATAATAATCTGAAGATGAGCAGGAGGCATGAGCATCATGGAAAGGAAAATAATAGGCCACCCTGATAATCAATAGAAGGACAAAAGTCCTACATAAACTGTGAGTGAACCGGATCCACTGATTTACAGAAAGACGAACACAGCACAAGCAACATTGGCTCGCTTCAGGAATTCCTGCTACTTAAACATTTGAAACTCACTTGGTGCTGACTGGGACTTACAACTCAATACTGGAAAGCAGAGGCAGGATGATTATGAGTTTGGGAACAAGAACTGAGTATCATCTTAGCCAGCTGAGAGGATTATCATCCGAAAGGCACAGAGATGGCGACTGCTGGTAGTGACGCAGAGGAATCTGGCCTCTCACACAGTTGGTGGGAGTCTCACTTTTATGACACATGTTGCGGAACACAGGATGAAGATTCTTCAGGAAATATAGAATGGAGGTACCATTAGATCCAGCAATTCTACTACAGAGAATGTATCCACAGTAGAGGAAATCACAATGCCACAAAGACACCTGCATTCCATATTTAAAGTATGTTTCATCAACATCTATACGATGGAATAAGCTTAGATGCTGGTTTGTGGTGGGAGTAGATGTAAACAAAATGGTCACATACACAAAACCAATTATTATTAGTTAGCCGGAGAAATAGTGGAATTCTGTCATTCGGAGGAATGGAGACAGATGGCATTACGTTAAGCGAAATAAGGCAGGCACAGAAAGACAAGACCCACATGACCTTGCTCACTGAGAAAACTAAAAAGTCAGGTCACAGGAGAGTAAATGGAAATGGGGTCACTTGTATCTTGGAAAGGAACAGATGGGGGCCAGAAAGAGGTTTGATATAAGAATTGAAATACAGTTGGAAATTAGAAACATCTTTCTGATTTTCTCTAGCACTGTAGGGTAAGTGCTGGCTTAAACAATCTATGGTGCCTTTCAAAATGGCTTGAACTGAAGAACACATGAAGTGTCTCAGCGTGAGAAAAGATTAGCATTTGAAGAATTAGGGATGCTTACTGCTCGGTCTGATTCCTAGCTACCTTGTACTTGAATTACCATCGTACACCATACTAAACATATATAAGGATCATGCCCCAATCAGTAAGTGATGTCAAAAATAATCAAATTTAAAAAATCAAAAGGAGTAAAGTTATTTAATCTCCAAATATAATAAAGATGCAAGCACAAAAAACAAACAAACAAACAAAAAACAAAACAAATAAAAAAAAAAAAACAGCAGTAGCCAGGGATTTGGGGACCAGATAAATATCATTATTTTATAATTCTGGTTTTTTACATATGGACGTGGGTTTAGATGATTTCACGTTCTGGAGCTCTCACTCTGTCAAGGATAAGCAGGTAGTGCTGGTGAGAAACTGTGACGTATTCCTATGAACTGTCATCTACAGAGTACTCTAATGTTAAGCCCTAGTAATTTTTACCCATATCCATAGCTCTGCTTATCCTCTGCCAGCCACTGGTAGGTGCTAAGCCTTCATTAAGCTGCACTGACCTATAGGAGCAGGCCATTCATTCCTTAAGATTACAATATGCATTCCTTAAGATCCCTTGTTTTTGCAACTCAGCCTCAAGGTGGTAAATCCATAATAAAGTAACAGAAGCAATAATCACTTATCTGATTCAAGGGAAAAGTTGTTTCGTGGCTATACCAGGAGACGAAAATGTCAATGGACCAAGCACTGAAAGACAATGAGTAAATCCATGCAGTGTAGAGAAGAGCAAGCAATGAATTCATTCACAGAGACAGAGAGAGAAATAACTACACTGGGGCTGCTGCGATGGTAAACGCATCTGCCACCATGGCTGACAACTTGTGTTGGTTTTCTGGGACCCATAAAGGGACAGAGGCAAGTAACTCCAGCAAGTTGTTCTCTGACCTCTGGCCCCTGAACATCCAAACACACAAAAAAGTAAATAATAAGTAAATGTTTAAAAATTATACATGGGAAGCCATTGGCTTTTGAGTAGACTAGGGTGAAGTGATCTGCTCATGAACTCAAAGTCAGCAGGCTTACACCTAAGTCACAACTCATGAGACCCCGTCAATGTTCCAAAGGCATCATGGGAAAGAATTTCCCCTGCCTCACCCCTGGTTTCTCTCAGCTGTCTGCTAGAAGAGGTCATTTAAGTCCTAGCTCCCTATATTGAACATCACCAGACACGGTTTTCTGGCCTTCCCAATGACTTCATTTCTCCAGCCTGCAATAGAAGAGGCTTAGATGGCTTCTCAGGGAGAAAAGGCATTTTTGGTCCAAGGACCTTCATTGTGACCTGCGGCTGCTGGCTTACCATTTAATTTATGCCTGCTCATGGCTGGACCCATCACTGCGATAGAGTTTTATACAGCCTGGGTGAAGGCAGTGTGTGTGAAAGGAACACAAGAGACTTCAATTAACTGCTCCTGGGCTGTGAAGCCTCTGAGAGCTGAGGAAGGGGCCTGTGGCAGGCTATTTTCTTTCCTAGGTACCCAAAGCCTCTGTGTATGGTTTAAAGTTAAAACAAAATAAAGAAGCTGAGTTAATCTATGTCCACATCCTACCCTCTGTTTAATACATTAACTGTTTCTTTAACTTATTGGGTGATTTTGAGGACTGGCCAAAGAGTATTTTGTCTGGATAGCATTGTAGCTCTTTATTACCAGTTTTATGCTGAATATAAAAAGGGTAGGGGGAGAAAAATTTACAGCGTTCAACTAGTCAAAGGTAAAACCACTTATTGATGGAAAGGGGCTAAAGAAATGCACAGGACATCTCCTTGACTTTCTTGTACCCTTGTGGTGGCTGAGTCGAATGAAAATTGAGTGAGGAGGTCTAAGGGGGCTCTAAGACAGTCTTGAAACTTATTATCCTCCATGATGTTTTGAGTTCCAAGAAACAGCAGCCCATAAATTCTTTGGCCAATGCGGTAGACAAAATTTGAAGTGCAGACGCCTTGTACTTAGCTGGCTTTGTATCCCCAGCTGAGAAGGGTGATGTCTATCGGACTGAAAGAGAGCCATTCCTAAGAGTTTCCGGAAGGAGGGAGCAGGATTGCATGAGATAGTAGGAGAGGCTGACACTACAGATTATTGCATGGAAGGGCTGTGTTCTGTTGTGAGCCTCTTACAGGCTCCATTGCTAAACACATCCTGATACAACAATGCTGATCTTGTGTTCTGGACTCAATCATGTTGCTTCAGCATTTGTAGCTGTCTCATCTGCAAAACGAACAGTGAGCAGTACCACACTTTCCCAGGTGTGTTGCAAAGCACAGGCAACACATACATGCAAGATGCATGCCTAAGGGGCCAGTTACTAGCCTTCCCTACTTTTTCATTTGCTCATGAGAATTGATCTAGGAGTCCTGTAAACTTAGGCTGTGTGCGTAGATGTCACACACACTCTAATTCAAATCCATATGCGATCACCATGTACCAGCTCTATTCACTGTGTTTCATTACTTCATCCCTAAAGCATGCACTTTCTATAATCACATAGGCAAAGGAGGTTCCTATGAAACAAATGATTCAGACTGGACTCAGGCCCCAGCAGATGGCTGAGGGTACTGCTTCAGGGAAGACGGTGTGATCCCACCAGGCACTGATGATTGATCTGTTCCATGGAAACAGGCAAGCTGAGCCTAATGATGCTGCACAATGCAGAAGTTCAGTTGATTAATGATCCACCGAGGACCATGAAGGGACCGATGATTAATATTTATTGTTTTCATTGATGATAAGAACATTGCCAATTCAGTTGGAAATGACTACTGCAGAGTAGCGTGAAGCCCTGGAACAGAGACAAATGGGGCAGGCCCAGGAGCCAGCTTTCTTGAGTTAAAGGGAGATATTTATCACAGGATTACCATCACCCAGAGAGAAAGCCTCCCAAATAAAGGTTAAGAACAAACTAGCTTTCTCACAAGTTGATAAAGCCATGCCCAAAGGGACAATGGAGCCAACCCCATTCTGTAAAAAAAAAAATCATGAATTAATGAGAGACTCAACTTGAGCCAAAGGGTCAAAAATGACATGGGGGACCCAGGCTGTTGGTTGACAGTCACAATGTGTGGAGAAGCAGCCTGGAATTATCATGAAACAATCAAAAGGAAACCTGTCACAGAAAGAACTGGAGTCTAAGTCTGGGGACATCATGAAAACTGGGACATCTGAGAAAAATGCAGTCTTACTTAACTATGCTAAGGGCAGGATTCTGTGGTGATCCAGGGTCAAATACAGAAAATACATATGACAGGAGAGCTAGTAGGTGACACAGCTGCCCAGAGGCCAGGCCAGGTACAGGAGTGCTCATTGATTCCCAGCTGGAGACTAGGATGAGGCCAATATGATAGCACTGGAAATCATCTCTGTGAAGCAATAACATTTATGCTCATTGGTGGAAAAATAGTTCCCAGATCATTTCTTGCATTCATATAAAGTTGAACACAAAGAACAATGCAATATAGAAGCATGTGACCAGCCATTGGAGGTCAATTTATTAGAGTTTATATTACTCCCAACCATTCAATACCATTGTTTTTCAGAGCACAGTATGGACACACCACCCAGTAAACAAAAATGATTGCCCTATAAAATCTTCACTCTCTTTGTCATCGAGATAAAAATGACTTCCATCTGATCATGGTATCTACTCACTTGAAGGGAAATGCATACTTTAGATTATCTATTATTTCTGAATCCTTTAGCGTTCTTTATAAGACCTTTGTTTGGTTAATAACACTAAAACCCCATATTTGAAAAAGGGACAAATGGTATGAATAAATGCTTTTTAAAAGAAAAATGCAAATGGACAACAAACATGAAAAGATTTCTAAGTATCATTAGCTATCAACATCATGAATATTAAAACTGAAGCAAGCAATTGTCTTACCCCATTCAGAATGGCAGCTATAAAAAAAAAACACAAAGGCTGTAGAAGAAAAGAAACTTTGATACATTAATGACAAGAATGCAAATTAATTCAGCTATCATGGAAAAGAACATGAAAAAGTAAGGAAGATAAAGGGCGGGCAGTATATATGTACAATGGAATATTATTCACTTACAAAGAAAGTGAAATCCTCCTATCATTTTTAGAAATATGGTAGAACTGGAGCTGTTTCCCTAAATGAATTAAGTCATACACAAGAAGGCATGAACTGTGTGTTCTCCTACTTAGTAAGCCCACTTGAATTTAGAATACCGGCAACTAGAGACTGTGAAAGGTTTGTGAGCATTCAGTAGATAAAGAAGGCTGTATTTCATCAGCGGATATTGTGTACATTTATTGAAATACAACAGGGAGCCCCAGTAATGTGTGCAAATAATATATATTATTCAAAATTAAGACTTGCTGAAGAAAGGGGTCAAGAGAGAATCTTAAACCAAGGAAACAATCAGTCACCTGCATTAGGTGCCCTGTTGGGACTTACAAGTCACCGATGTTGTACCAACATTATTAGCTCACAAAAATAGTCTTGAACCAGTTATGTAAGAACTTCAGATGAAATACCACCAGATTCAAGCAGCCAAGCAAACAGTCGATGGCACAGGCGAGCAAAAAGCTTAAAGAGCATGGGTCTTCCTGTCTAATGAAGACACAGAATATGAGAAAAGTAACCGCCTCTCCCACTGGAACATTCGGGAAAGCTGGGCTATTCAGACACAGGAGGGTAAGGGAAATGTTTCTTCAAGACTATAGCAACGAAAATTATTTTGTCAAAGATCTAGGTAAATCAGGTCACCACTGACAAATACTGAGCTGAGTAAAGCATACGTGCATGATTCGAATCATTTATGTGTAAAGTATACACACGTGATTCACAGCATTTATGTATATCCCCCACCCTTCACTGATAACCTATTCCTTAATCTTTGAGACATTGCTCGTAGTTTTTTAAAAGCTGAAGCAGTTTGGAATCTGTTTCGAGGGTGGCCTTGAACCTGAGTCCTCCTGCTTCTATCTTTTGAGTGCTAGGATTACAGCTGTGCAACTCCAGGGTAGATTACGCAGCACTTTAAGATGCTAAACTGACAGACGAACCAGACATCATGGGAAAGGAACCTACTGACACGTCACTGTACATACATAGGGGAAGAAGTCAGTCTCACGGGTGGAATTTCAATTGAAAAATTTGGGGGACTTAAAAGCCTATATGATTCATCCTCACTAATTATAGCACGCTGCGCTTAAAATGAATGCTAGAAAAACTTGTGAAGATTTTTGTTACGGGGGGCTGGAAATGTGGCTCAGTTGTAGGGTGCTTGCCTATCATGCAGGAAGCATTGGGTTTCATGTTTGTACTATGAAGCACAGGGCAGTGGTACACACTTTCAGTCCCACCACAGGGATGTAGGAGGCAGGAGATAACAAGTTCAGGATTATCCTTTCTGAAGAGTTCTATGCCAATCGAGTTTACATCAGACTAGGTCTCACAATAACAACTACAATAACAACAACGTTTCCTGGGCTGAAAGTAGAAGACTTAATAATCAAATGTCCAGAGTGGTTTCCACATCGAATTGTCAGTTGGGAAGGGATGCAATGATCGCTCTTGCAATATATATATGCATATGTATATGTATATGTATATGTATATATACATATATATGTATACACACACACATATGTGTGTGTGTGTGTATGTGTGTGTGTGTGTGTGTGTGTGTGTGTGTGTGTAATCAGTACAGATCCCTCTTTCCAAATCAATGTCCAACGGAATTCCCTGGCAGCATTGCTAAGATCGTCTCAAAGACAGTTTCTTGGAAGCCTGGGGACATAAACTATAATGAGTGTTCTTCCTTTAAGGATGGAGTTTGTTGCAAATTCTCAGAAAATAGTTTTCCATACTCTTGTGTATGCAGAAAGGCTTTGAGGTATCAGTAAAAAAAAAATGAGTTTCTCTGCTTCGAGTTTCATTTTTCATTGCTTTGCTGCACATATTGGTTCCTTCTTAATATCTCGATGCTGGTTAATATTTCACTAGAGTTTCACAGCAACCTGATCCGGGGGCCAGATCAAATGTTCGCTATGTTACTCACAGAGAGAGACGGAGGAGCACATGGAAGTCTGACGAGGCTCATCAGACTCTCCAGCCAGAGGCAGCAAACATTACTAACAGAATCAAACCTCCGAGATGGTGGTTTATGATACTAGCCAAGCAACATCCTATCAAAACTCCCAGATTGTAACTTTCTTAGTCCCCTGTGGGTATTGTCAAAAGAGCATAGTGCCCAGAGAATGTCATCACAGGGTTTCATGGAAGAAGCCTCAAGCAATTCATTCTCTGACAGAGTTCTATACAACTCCAAAGCAAAGCAAAGCATGAAGTTCAAAACTTCCTAATGAGTTGCTCTTAAGGACAGCTTCTACCTTTTATAGTCATACTTTTATGAGAATTGCTATAAAGATGTTGACATCATGGCATTTCGTTTATGTCATCAACAGGATTTTTGAGAGGGAACGATGGAAGGCATTCGATGTCTATTAGACTCTGAGCTGGCAACTGCAGTATGTCAAGTGTGTAGGGAAGGATGGTCAAGAATTTCTATAAATGGGATGGGTGTCTTGGCTAGTTTTTTGTCAACGTGACAGAAGCTAGAGTCATCTGGGAGGAAGAAACCACAATTAAATATTGTCTCCACAAGTTGAGGCTTAATGGACAGCTGGTAGGACATTTTCTTAATAAGTGATTGAAGTGGGAGGACCCGGGTCCATTGTGGGCAGGGACAACCCTAGGCTGATAGTACCAGATGCTATAGGAAAGCAGGATGGGCAAGCCATGAGGACCAAGCCTATAAGCAATACCCCTTCCATGACCTCCGCATCAGTTCAGGCCTCCAGATTCCTGTCCTGTTTAAGTTCCTGTCCTGAATGCTTTCAGTAATGTTGAAGGGTAAGCAAAATAAACCCTTCCCTCCCTAAGTTGCTTTTGGTCATGGTGGTTTTTGTTTTTGTTTTTTTTTTCACAGCAACAAAAATCTTAGCTAAGACAAATCAAGAGATGGCTCAGTGGTGAGGAGCTCTGACTGCCCTTGCGGAGGACTAAGTTTGCTTTCCAGTATAGAGTGCAGTTCTCAACGTCCTGTAACTCCCGCTTCAGAAAATCAATGCCCTCTGGCTTCTTAGGGCATATGCACACAACTATATACAGACATATATTGAATAATTAAAATAAAACAATCTAAAAAATAGGAAGAAAAGGTGATAGTGTAAATAAGATAGATTTTCCCTTGTGAATTAGCCAGCATGGCTTAATAGTAGACTAGAAGTTGTAAGTAGCATCCATCTATATCTATCTATCTATCTATCTATCTATCTATCTATCTATCTATCTATCTATCTATCTATCTATCTATCTACTTATCTATCTATCTATCTATCTATCTATCTATCTATCTATCTATCTATCTACCTATCGTTGGACAGGGTATTGTATATCTTAGGCTGGCCTTGAATTCACTGTGTGGTTAAGAATGCCCTTGAATGTCTGATCCCTTCTGCCTCCATTAAAACCCTAGAATTATCACTGTGCACAATCATGCATAGTTACATAGTGTTGGGAATTGAACCCAGACACTCACCTAACCAAACACTCTACCAACTGAACTACATCTTCACCCCACGGATAGAACTTGACATAAAGAAGGAACCATTGGTGAAATTGATCTTAAGCAGTGTCTTTTAGTGAATCTCAAATGTTTAAAATACTGTGGCATTAGTATGTAATCAATGTGAAAACGTGTGGTATGCTACAGTGTAGCATCCTATTACTACTTAAAATCTATTATGCCTTTTGTCACTGCACTTCCTGTTTTGGACCTACTATTTTTGTTGCCCAAGAGCTAGAACACTGACCTGGAAAGAATATGAACGAAAGGGCAGCTGGGCTACCAAATTCATACATCTAGTGGCATATGCCTCTACTGAAAACAGTGGTGTGGAAGGAGAATATCTGAAGATGAGAAGGATCTGTGGGAAGTCTGGGACTCTTAAGTGGGAAGAGAATGGCTGAGCTGAGCCCTCAGTCTCTTCATATATCAATCAGAAGTCTTCCTTGTGTCTGTCTGTTTATACTTCTGTGTGGATATCAAGGAAATTATACAGCATTATAGTCATAGGAGATCAAGTCCAGGACTATGAGGATAGATCCTAGTGGCTATTTTTACAAACTTTTTGGAAAGGTGTCTACCTTTGGTATAGCCAAACATGCACATAAAACATGCTGTTTCTGGACCTTTGCAAGTGTGGGGAGAGCTTAGTGTGAAGGGGACGGGCATTTCCTGTGTTTCCTTCAGGCTCACATAAGCACTGAGAGGACTTTTGCCACCAAGTCATTGAGAAGCAGCTTTCCCTGAAGAGCATCCCTTGCTGGTCTCAGAAAGCAGGAAATGTGAGAGCAACTCATGCCTCAACAAGGACGAGTTGCAATAAGAGCATCTCCCTTTCTTCACCCTATCCCCGGTCTATTTCTGATGTTTGCCAGGGAGCGATTCATTTGCTCTTATGACTAAGGAGGAAAAGAAAACACACGGTGCAGAAATGGATTCCTAGCCCCTCCCACAACCTCCTTTACCAAGGAACAGGATCAAAATCTGGGGTGATACATAACATCTGTTCCCTAGAAGGTCTCACACTGGAACACAAAGTTTCAATAGAACCAGGCAACCATCCCCAGAATTCCAATGAAGAGCACAGCTCCCCTGCCTTCCAGCAATAAGCACCAACTTTCTTCAAACAAAGGCAGCCACACAGCATGTGCTTAGTGGAGGCCAAGAACTCGGAGTCAAAGCCATTTTGTTTGTGTATTGGATTAGTCTTTCTTTTCTGTTATCATTATGCTCCCTCTTGGTGGAGTGGTCAGGATGAAATGCAAAGAGCTCAGAAATTATCCCTGTGAGAACTAGCTCCCTGGATAGATGTTTTAGGTCAGTTACTTTATGACCTATGTCTGAGGTTTCCAAGAGATACACACACTGAAAACACATTTTGATATGCCTAGTTTTCTATTTGGTTCTTAAAATTTGTCGAGATGCTAAATACTTAAATTTGTGAGGTTTAACAAATATCCCAAGCTGTTGGTGCCCTTCCACTCAGACTTCTGAAAGCACATCTCACCAGAAATCAATTTTGTAAACAAGTCCCTTTTCAAGCTTCATGATTATTCGTTCATTTTAGATTTGTGTCTTTCTCATAGAGGGGCTCAACCTCCCTTGTTCTTTGTTATTTTACAGAGCTTTGAAGCCTTTCATCTAAGCCTGCCATCATTCTGCTTAATGATATCTCCTCTTAGTTATGAGAGGCACTGGCTAGCAGGGCCAGAAGAGAGAGACAGATTCAGTCTGTCATTCCATTGTGCCCTCACTCTTATGCAAGATGATGTAAGAGCTATATAAATGGATATCTGAGTGCAAGTGTAGCTACACGCCGAGGACGTGGCACAACACTGTCATTGAGACTGGGAGAAACTGGCACCCAAATGTTGAACTAGAGTGCCAAAAGGGTAAGCAAGTTCTGAAGGAAGGGGGAGTTGTGCAAGCAGGTGTTGCAATAAATATTATTTAGATGTTTCTACCCCACCTTAGATCCCCCCAAAGAAAATGCAAAACCTTTATAATTATAATAAGCCTTAAAGCATTAGAGCTGGGCAGATATCCACCCTTTGTGTTATTTTGTCTACTTCTCTGTCAATAACACTGAAATATCACTTGTTACGTTCCACCTGGGATGTTCTTACTCCAACAGGCCAGCTCTCATGGCCATGTGATCACCATCCATCTAACCCCTGGTGATTTCTTCCTTCTTCTTCTCTTCTCCTTTCCCCTCTCATGGTCCCTGCCTCAGACCCCTCAGCTCCGCCTACTTCTCTCTCCTGCTCAGCTGCAGGCTATAGGAATCATTAATAACCCATCGTGGATAACTTGGTGGTCAAGGTTTATACAACAAAAACTGGTATACGTGAGGATCTGCTCATCTTGGAGCAACCAGGTATTTAGCATTTGAATACATAGCAGCATCAGACCAAGCCACTACACAGAGGTATGAAGCAGCACTGAAATGCCAGTATACACCAAACGGTCAGCAGAATGAGGACAAGGATGGAAATAATGAGAGTCAACAGTTAGGTCATCTCTTACAGCCAGGAGCCCAGATTAGACGTTTCCCCTTCTACACTGTGTTTCAAACAAGGAGGAAACCATGAACGTTAACTTCTCACACTGAAGTGATGTTTGTGTGTTCTCTGTCACACAACCAACCACAAAGCCATTCTCCTCAAGCTCATGGAGGGCGCAAATACTCACAGATAAGGGAGACTGGTGCAGGTCAAATAGAAGAACCCAAAGTAATAGAAGTGCCTGGTTGCATATCAGCCACTATTCACACAGCTCGATATAGCATGCCTCCACCTTGGACTCTTGGTTGGAAATATGTCATTCACCATGTCCACAGCTAATATTCCCACTAGAGTACTATGAGGAAATATCTGGGGCCATGTGGAATCATTTAAGCCCACAACACTGCGAACTACTGTATTGGTGAGCTGTGTGAGTTGTTCTCCCACTAATGAACCGTATCATTAATTACAGGCACCTCCAATAAAAATGCCTACACACACGGCAGGCATGATACACACAATAAATAAAAAGATTGTGATTTGCAAAAAGACAAGCTCATTCTAAATTAATTGTCTCTCGTTTTCTTGGGCTATGACTGGAGCTATTAATTTGATTGACCATGCCTGGCTGGGAAAGACCTGGAGTCCTCAGACTTGGAGAGTCGGGATGTCCATTGCTCCGCTCCCCCCACCAAAATTCCACCAATGCAGATGAAGCATTTCACAAGGGTTCGTTATTTAAGTGACTATTTCCAGATAGGATGCTCTAAAAGATGATGTGCAAAACTCTCTTTGAAACAGTTTTCAAATGACAGTTCTCATCTTAAAGGTTCAATTAAACAGACCTGGTGTGTTGTCCATGGCTTCGACAAAATTAGACAGCTTAAAGTATGAGATACCTCTTTATTTTTAAATTATATTATTTAATTTTATTACTTAAAACAATCTTTAAATTCAAATATATTTTGATCATATTTCCCCCTCTTCCCAATCCTTCCAGACACTCTCCTTCTCTCTACCCAACCAACTTTTAAGTTCTTTCTCAAAAAGAAAAAAAAAAACCAATATAACAACAAAACTCTTACAAAGCAAGTAAACAAAACCATGCCCCCAAAGAAAACCCAAAAACAACAAAACAAAACACCAAACTGTAATCAAACAAAAGCATACCAAAAACTGTGGAGTCCATCACATGTGATCAACTAGTCCTGAACACGAGGTCTGTGCTGGAGTGGTTGATATGCCCAGTGTATATCGGCTCTGCTGGAGAAAACAGATTGTCCCTCTCCCAGAAGGTATAAAGGTCAATTCAGTTGTTAACCTTTGCACTAGTGGCTAGGTTCTCATTCATTTGTTCACCATTCAGTTAGTCTCTTAAAGCCTAACAAAAATAAATTATAAGATAAAACAGATAATTATGAAAAGATAAGAAAAAAATAAAAAGATGAAAAAAAATTTCAGATTTGGATAAGACAAACAAACAGTAGGAAAAAAGCCCAAGAGAAGGCACAAGGATCAGAGACCCACACGTTTGCTCACTCAGAAATCCCATAAAAACACTAGACTGGAAAGCCATAATAGACACACAGAGTACGTGCTGCAGGGCCATGTGTGCTCTGTGTACGCTGCCTTAGTCTCTGTAACTTCATATGAGCTCTGTTCAGTTGATTCAGAGGGCCTTGTTTTCCTGGTGTCCTCCTTCCCCCCTAACTCTTACACTCTTTCTGTCTCCTCTTCTCCAGGGTTCCCAAGTTCTGAGGGGAGGGATTTGATGGAAACAGCGCATTAAGAGCAGAGAGATACACTTCTTTTGACTCACATGTTCTGCCATTTTGGTCCGCGGTGATCTGGCATGGACATCCAGCAGAGAAGATGTCTACCTTCTGGCAGCTATAAAACAAGCTGTGTGTGTGTGTGTGTGTGTGTGTGTGTGTGTGTGTGTGTGTGTGTGTGTGTGTGTTGAGAGACAGAGAGACAGAGACAGAGAGACAGAGAAAGAGAAACACACAATGGAACACAGGCCCAGAATCTCCGTGTTCCTTTCAGAGTACATGTCCTCTGACCTCACTTCCTTTCACTAGGCTCTGCCTCTAAAAGGTTCTCCCTCCTCTCCTTAGCTTCATGGGACAGGGACCAAGCATTCAGCATATGTGTGTTTGGGGGGAATACTTCACATTCATCCAAACCATAATATCCAGGGTATAGCTAGCTCGCTGGCAGAATACCAGCACACCAGCCCCTAAGTTTTAGCCCCAGTATTACAAAAACTGTCAGCAAAGGAAAATAGAGCTCATAGCACCAAGTCACTACTACCAAAAGCAAATAAAAATAAACTACTAAAGATTTGTCTTTAATGATAGTAGCGCTCAAATTCTTAAATACTTCAGGAAAAAGAAAAACAAGGTTTACTGCAGTTTTTCCTCTTAATATTCATTTTTTTGCATTCACGTTTGGCTTTTCAAATAATAGGCAATATTCACACACAAGTCCAACCAATCAACTACAATAAGCTCCTTCATTCCTCATTACAATGTGAGTATAAATAAAGTAGAACCCAGCCTGTTAAAAGAATGATTTTGTCAATAGCAAACTTAATTGTGATTCCTGGATGACTCTCACGTTGTAAGTGGGGATTAAGCAATTAAATATGGATTATTTGCTCAATGTGAGAAGAAAGTCGTTCACTGGTTCATTCCTAGTGACGGGCCAGCTGTCATCAGAAAGAGGTAGGAGTAATCATGAGCAGGGACGAACGTTCTCTCCCAGCCGCTGCTCTACAGTCCCTCCCCTGTTCTCTCACATATTCCAAGCTGCAAGTTCTAGGCCACCTATTTTGGCTTTGCTTACAGTGTTTCTCCCAAGCCTGGCACATCAAAAGTATATACCATTTGTTGACGGATGGCCTGCATAAATACCTTGGCACCGGAACCTCCCAAAGTTGGAAAAGGACCTAGAATATTAGCTGGAATATTTTTCAGAATTCCTGTGGAGCTTGAAATTTAAAAAAAAAAAATACACTAAGGTACCTCTGTATATTTCATCAGATCTTTTGTACCCCATCTTCCACCCTCCAGGGTTATATTTTGGTATGGCACCAACATTATATGTACACACACACACACACACACTCATGAATATGTGGCCTGACCCCAAGTCATCTTTTCTCTGTCCTATATCTACTGCCATATGACAAATTCAGGGTATAGTGACATGAACCCATCCTAGAGACTTTCCACTAAGGACATTTTATAGAGAAATCTTCCTGGACGTCTGCCTCTGAGTCTGACCCTGAACCTGATTTTGTGCAGCAGGATTTTATAGGCGGATCAGCTGCAGTGTTACAGCCATGCCTGGGGACACTTTTAGCCCAAAAGATGTGCTCTGTGTTTAGCAGTAAGTCCCAGTGAACAGAGGGACGGAGATGACTACAATGTGTAGACAGGGGAGGAACCAGGCTACAAATGTTAAGATGATCCAAGGGGGACCCTTTGGGGAGTGGAAAAAAAGCACTATCCATTACAGCAGGCTAGCAGGCCAGCCAGGGCTCTCATCTGAGGAGGTCAGAGGGCTGGGTTTATTTTCTTCTTCCTTTCTTTTTAATGTGCCTTGCTATACTTCCTGAGCACTGAGAAGCACATTAGTATGTGGTCCCTAAGGTTTCAATAAAAGTTATGACATTTCTCCCAAGAAAAGTGCACAGGAAGAGACCAAGAAAGCAGAGCCTATGGTGTCAGGGTCTTATGTACCACTAGACCTCCAAGCATGGCCCTGAAATCAAAGACTCCATGAACCTTAATATATCTTTAATGATTTTCAAAACAACTCCTTTCACACCATAGTTCCATACCCCCTCCCTCCCCTAAGCCACAATGCTACCTTTGCAGATGGAATATTCGACTAACATGCTGAACCCACACGGTTACCACGCCAATGGTTTGCAGAGGGAAGAGCCACATGTAAAATGGATAGTATCTTCCATGTTTGGTGACTGTTTCGTGGTTGGCAGATTGGAAGAAGGTAGCAGCCAGCAGGCATCCAATCTAAATGTACACGAAGGAGAAAGGCAGCCAACGTGATGAAATGTCTCCTCCACTCACGACTGTGAACAAAAATGAACTCCCCAGGGATTTCAACTCCTTTTGTCTTTGTTTTATGAAAAGATAGAATAATTTCCAAATATATAAAGTTTAAAAAAAAAACAGATTAGAGAAGTTCGCTGTGTCAGAGACTGCTGTGGATGGGGGAGAGCTTCCACCACGCTAAACCAAAATCAATAATTGCCCAGCAATCATCTCTGCAAAGCCCAGGGGTATCTCATTAACAGAGCTCCCATTCACAGGAGAAGCACAAGGCATCTGGGCCAAGAACCTCCATCCTGAAGAAGAGCAGCCACATTACCTGGGCTCAGGGCACTCTAAGAACTCTCAGCAGGTCTTTCTTTTTTTCCTTTCCGTTCCAACCAGATCTTTCTGTCTTACTCATACACTCGGGGCCACAAGAATCTTGGACTCACTGCTGTTGCTTGGCTGGGTGATTCCCATTAAGACAAACAGGAAATGGGTAATTGACTGCCTTGTGTCAGAATCGAGTGAGTGAGAAGAGGTACTGTGGGGCTGCTTGCTTCCTTCTACCTTGAACACATTCCGCTTGCAGAAGCTAGCGGTGTGGCTGTAACTCTGTCAATAATTGAAGAACTAGTTCAGATGTTCTCTAGGTGTGTGGGTGTCTGTAGGGGCTGCAGGGAAGGTCATGAAGTCTGGCCACCTTGGTCATCAGCAAAAGAATTTGATCACTTGTAAGAAATTTTTTTTAAAGTGCCCATTTTGCATCATTTTATGAACTAACTCTACCCAAATAAAAACTAAAAGTGTTCATAAAATCTTCAGAAAACATACCAGTCTAATCCAACATGCACGTGGCACCACAGAACTGGTCCAAAGACAAGGAAAATCAGTCACCATACTGTCATACATAGGTTGATCTTGATATATACATGGTGGGGCTACTAGCCAAAGCATGTCTCTGAGAGGAAGAACCTAGCATCCTCTACAGACTCTTCAGACCAACCCACTTATTGGATTCCCAGGCTTCTGTATGTAGAAGACAAAGGGGAGGGATCAAAGGGACACTTACCAACAGCATGGGCAATCAATTAAACACATTCAGAAAATGTGACTGTCTGCTGTGCACTGTGTGGGTCTCTTTAGCAAGTTTAGATGTTGTGGGAAACAAGTACAAGTAGTGGAGGGGTGGGTCCTGTGATAGTGAAAATAACTAAGAGAAACACATGTGATAGAAATGCATGGCTTTGACCGATTCTAGAACCAAGCAAAGCAAACATCAAAGACTTCTCAAAGTGCTGGGGAAAGGAGAACGGCAAACTGGGCTTAGAGCATGGTAATTGCTCATCTCGTTAGCAATGATGCCCATCTGTCTTCACGACTGTAATTTATGGCAACTTCAGGAAAAAAAATAAATGATTCAAACCCGGCAACATGGGAAGAGCATGCAATTCCTCTTTACATCATATTTCACTTTACTATTTGCCCGAAATATTTCATAAAGGTGAAAACAGGTGCTGGAGAGATAGCTGAGTTCACAAAAAGCAAGGAGTCAAGTTTAGTCCCCAACATTTACTGCAGAAACCAAACTGGGTGTGGTGGTGCATGCTTGTAATTCTAGCACCACCGTGTGTGTGTGTGTGTGTGTGTGTGTGTGTGTGTGTGTGTGTGTGTGACTGTGTGTATGTGAGTGTGTGTATGTGTGTATCCCTGTCTCTGTGTGTGAGTGTGTGTCTGTGTGTGTGTCTGTGTGTATGTGTGTGTGTGAGTGTGCGTGTGTGTCTCTGTGTGTGCATGTATGTGTCTGTGTGTGTCTGTATGTGTGTCTGTGTGTATATGTGTGTATGAGTGTGAGTGCGTGTGTGTCTGTGTGTGTATGTGTGTGTATCCCTGTCTCTCTCTGTGTGTGAGTGTGTATGTGTGTGTGTGTGTGAGTGTGTGTGTGTGTGTGTGTGTGCGCGCGTGCGCACGCATATAGAAACAAGTGGGTCTCTGGAGCTTCTTGATTAGTCAGCTTAGCCTAATAGATAATTTGAAGCCAATGAAAAACTACCCACCCCCCAAAAAAAGAAAGAAAATGGTTGAGGAATAATACATGCCTGAATTTAACCAAAAATACAATAGCCACATAATGGGTTATTGAACAAAATCTGTTGTATAACATGCATATGTGAAATATAATTACACAAAGACACACACACACACAAACTCATACAACTCTTTTTAAGTGATTTCCAAAATATGCTTTTAAATAAATAAAGAACAAGAACTTTGCTATCTATGTAATCCTCTTTAATGTGCTTTAGTATAGAGAGACGTATAAATTTATAGATAGAGGAACCCACATGCAGTCAAAAAATTAAGAATTAATATAATGTTATAGATATCTGCACACAGTTACAGAAAGACATGTAGAATTGTTAAGCTTTCCAAATTAAGTCCCAGGAAGACCATTTTATCTTATTTTTTATTTTCCTAAGAAGGTCCTGATGGGTGTCATAAACAATCTTTTTGGGTTGTGTGTTTCTTTACCATTTAGAGAGGAGAGGTACACAATCACTTTACTTTAAAATTTAGAGGGTAGTTTCAGTGCAGAAAGTGTGTGTATTCTTTTCTTGTAGTATTTATTCATTTTCATGTTCTAAAAAACAAGATTTTCTGTTTTTGAAACCATTTACTAGAGGGCTTGAGAGATGGATAGCTCAGCCACTAAGAGCCCTTGGCATTCTTCCAGACCCCACTTCAGTTCCTCACAGAAGTCCGCTTGCAACCGTCTGTAACTGACACACACAGGCAATACTTACATGCACACACACATACATAAAATTAAAAATTAAAAAAACCTCAAAGTATATTAAAACGATGGAAGAAGCCTGAGTAGATCAGACTAAACTAATTTTAAAACATTAGCTGGGGAAGGATAATAAAATGGATAAATCCTTACCAAAAAATAACTTAAAAACAGTGGAAGAGGAAATTAACAGAAAGAGGAGCTTATCATTCTAAGAGATACACATTAAACAATATGGTACAGCCTCAAACCAATAGATTTAGAACTCTGAATGATGCAGTTGCATGCCCTGCTGTGGTAGGAATGTCCCCCATTGGTTCTGTATTTAAACCGTTGGTTCCCAGCGGGTGGTGCTGTTTCTGTAGGTTGAGGAACCCTTAGGAGGTGGAGCCTCACTGAAGGAAGTGGGTTACTTGAGGTTTCATCCTGTCCTACTCAGGTTCTTTCTCTGCTCCTGACTCTAGGTGCATCAAACACATCTGTTGCATCAGGAGCTTCCGATGCTTCAGACAGATCAAGTGCATCAGATGCTTTAAGTGCATCAAATGCATGAGGTTCCTCAGGTGCTTCAGATGCCTCAGATTCTTCAGGTTCTTCAGGTGTTCCAGGTGCTTCCAGTGGTTCAGATGCTTCAGGTGTGCCAGGTGCTTCCAGTGCTTCAGAGGTGCTTCCAGTGCTTCAGATGTTTTCAGGTGTGCCAGGTGCTTCCAGTGGTTCAGATGCTTCAGGTGTGCCCGGTGCTTCCAGTGCTTCAGATGCTTCAGGTGTGCCAGGTGCTTCAGTGCTTCAGATGCTTCAGGTGTGTGCCAGGTGCTTCCAGTGCTTCAGATGCTTCAGGTGTGCCAGGTGCTTCCAGTGCTTCAGATGCTTCAGGTGTGCCAGGTGCTTCCAGTGCTTCAGATGCTTCAGGTGTGCCAGGTGCTTCCAGTGCTTCAGATGCTTCAGGTGTGCCAGGTGCTTCCAGTGCTTCAGATGCTTCAGGTGTGCCAGGTGCTTCAAAAGCTTCAGGATCAGATGTCCTCCTGCACCTGCCTCTATTTTTTTCCCCACCAGGAGAGAACACGACCCCAAGAACTGGGAACCAGAATAAACTCCTTTTTCCTGAAACTGCTTTTGTCAGGTGTGTCAGAGCTATGAGACAATGAAGACATCTCTGTGACATAGAGATCATGGAGATGGACGAAAGGAGAAGTACAAATATGGATGGTTTACTATAGACCAAAGAAACTGAACTTAGTATTAAAACCTTCCTCTTAAACAGATGACTTGACTGTGAGTTTTTCAACAATATCAGGAAAAGATAAACTAATGTTATACAGATGCTTTTAGATAACTGTAAAAAGGGAGCCTAATTCATTTTATGAGACTACTATAAACTGACTCCAAAAAATCTGTGCATTTACAAGAAAGAAAATTATACAAAAGCTTGTGTGCATAAATGCTAAAATGTTATAAAATATTAACAAATGGAATTCAGTAGTCTATCAAGAGGATAATGTATCATGACCAAGAAGAGTTCATTCTATGCATGCAAGAGTGCATCAACATTTGAAAATAAATCACTGTAATTCAATATATAAACAGACAGCAAAGAGCTCATTTTATCATCTCAAGAGATGCGTGAAGAATCTTTTGATAAAGTTTGATGTCTGGGTAAAAACATTACAAACTGAAACTAGAATAAGATTTCTTTAATTGGATTTTTCCAAAGCCTACCAAAAAAATTCTATGTGAGGCACCCTACCAATTAGTCAGAAATCAGAAACATTTTGAAATAGTGGGAAAGACACACAATGAGGCAGATTCCTAGTTAAAATGAAAGGGATAAAATTTATATTTGCTAATGTGGAAAAGAATCCCCAAATTCATTTTTAAAGCTAATGTGATATGTATATATAAACAAAAAGTATACAAAACAGAAAAGCAAAACCATAACTATTTAGTTTAACTGAAAACAGTCTGGAAGGCGATGTCCAAACTGCAAACAGTGGTTATTTCTTGAGAAAAACGGGAATTCAGTTGTGTTTTGCATGTGTAGAGAACAGTAGAATTTAAAGAGAGTTTATCTTTGCTCTCTGACATGTGGCTGCATCATCTGAACCTAATACCATTGTGATAAAACAACGCCACGCCCAGCTTCAAAAAGAATATCTACTTGTGGAGGGAGGGCTCAACATATTACTTGTTTTATAATCAGTTAACATGTTTGCTTACGAGTATTAGTGTTGGGAGAGGGAGCTAAGGAACAAGTTACTTCTTTATGTATACCACACAAAGAAAGCCACATAATTATGTTCTGAGTAAGGACACTTCTGATCTTCTGGGAATCTGTAATATATAGACTGGTATCTGTGATCATTCTGAAATTATTCTATTGTAGCCAGTATCCAGTATCTTGAATGCCAGTGGTGGCAAAAAGGAAAGTCAGAGTATGGATACAGAGTAGCAGGCATTTGGGATGATCAAGAAAAGCAACTTAGCAATCTGTCTTTATTCATGATAGTCCAAGAAATCTAGGGACAAATGTCTTTCTTCTCCTTGTAGGTGCAGCTGACATCTGTCTAACTAGCCAAATGAGACTCTAGCTGTGAGTCAATGGGGCTGTAGTTGCTCACAAGATATTTTTTTATAACCCTGCACACAGATGCAAGCTTCTCCGAGTCTTTTCCAGACACAGAAATCTCTAGACTCTAATCCTGAGACCCTGGGAGCCAGAGAGATAAAGACGCTGACCACGCATGTGCACCCCAAGGCCACATTTGTGCCTCTCTTCCCAAATGGAAGCAAGCAGTACCTTAATCAAAGAGCCCAAGTATACAAATAAATCCCCTTTCTCCTTTAACTTCCAGTGGAACTCCACTCCGTGTTTTACTGAAATTATAACCATAATCAAGTGATTCACAGAGTAGAGTCAAAGAGAAGGAAATCCTTTCAATTTACCAAGTAGGAGAGAATATTTCACAGGACTGAGTTGTGCTGCAGAATTTCTTCTGAATGGCCCGATTTGAGTCTAGAAGAGGATTCTTAGGATCCTAAGTCCATAGCAGGCCAAGAGAGCACAATCTCTCCCCTCAAATGGACTCTGCCAAGAGTGCAAGATTGAAGTAGAATCCTGTTTCCCTGACGACAATCAAACTAAATATCGGAGAAAACAGTTTGGATAGTCTAGGGTAGACTTATTTTTACTCCTGGTTGCCTGTGTGGATGTGGGTGTGGGGTTAACCCTTTCCATTCTAAACCTAATCTCTAGAATTCCCCACATGAGTTTAGTGAGTCTGAAGTTAGAAAAGTGACAGCAACATTTCTCAGATCAGAATCCACCTTGTCCAGTCAGAACACATCTCTTCCTAGATGTCGGACCTCAAGAGCATTTCTGTGGCTTGTGCAAGAATATTGGAATAGACCTGCCCCATCGTGGGCAGAGGTTTTGGCAGAAGCACTGAGTGAAATGTACATGCAAATTCATTCCCAAGGTTAAGAGAGCTTAAACAATGAGGAGAAGGAAAGGAAACTGGGGTTGATCTTCCCGGGCACAAGCTGGCTTTGTGGTGATCTAATTGGTGTTCCTAGGGCTAGGAGGCCGCCTGACAAAATTAATCCAGACAGCCTTTTCCCACTGGCAACAGCACAAAACCTAGATGACATAATTCACAGTATAGGAAATTGGGAGCAGATAGGAAAGGCACAGCGGGCTACTGAGCTCCTTCCAAAGGGAGTGCACATCCTGAACAGATTACCGAGGAGGATCCTCAAATTTGGCAAAATCAATTCATTTAAGAGATAGCAGCAGAGTACCAGAGAGGATGAAGCCCAGAGCAGAAAGGCCAGGAGCTTAGTCTGGAATATGACAAGGACCTCTTGGGCCTTCCCTGTTATCCCCTGTACTTCTGTCCCCTCCTATGAGTTCAGGTTCAGCAATACTGTAATTTGATGCTGACATGTAGCCTAATGGGACTTGGTTGTCTGAACATCTAGCACCAGGCTAATGTCTTAATTATTTTCCATTGCTTAGGACAGACATATTTTTCCATGCATTTGAATGAAAGAAATTAAGTTGAGGCAAATTATTTATAACCACTCAGAAATTTGGGCTTCTGGAAACAGTTTAGGGTAAAGCAGCAAGGGTAGGCTTTGTCCCTTTTTGTCAAGTCTACTGTTCATTTCCCTCCCTGCATGAACAAGGCAAAGTGTGTGTGTGTGTGTGTGTGTGTGTGTGTGTGTGTGTGTGTGTGTGTGATGGAGGACTCTATCAAACCAGCCAAAATCTCTCATGGCCACAGAGCAGCTGTCTTTCAACACATCTTCTTTTTGCCTTCTTAGAGAAAAACTATGACTAGCCTTTAACAGAGACATTTTTAAAAGCAACGATGACAAATGTAGCATTTCCTCAGCTGTCCCACACTAGAGGAAGACAAAGGCAATAATGGCAGCCGTCGCACACCTGGAATTTCCCACAGGGGCACAAGCATTACTTAGGACTGGGAGGGCCGATACAAGACAAGCTTGTCAGAAATACCCACGTGTCTTCCTGGAGGCGAGTTCAAAGGTCTATGTGATGGGAATTTTCTCACATGTGTGGGACAAAATGGAGGACCATTATCTCCCATGCAGGAACTCCCTGAGGTGCCCTTAACCATGATAGACAGAAACACATCAGTTGTGTCTGTCTTCCAGGATGTTGAGTGATGTGGTACGAGGCTGATTGAGTCCTTTTGTCCTCCGATAAATCCTTTTGTCCTTCCTGGCTTCCAGAGCCCTGTATGGTTTGTAAATTGCAGCTCAGATCTAATATGGAGAACACCAAGATGTTATCTTGCTGACAGACTTATTCTAGAGCTTTGTGAGAAGGAGAGCATGAACTCACTGGAGCCGGAGACAGCTTCTGGAGAGAAGGATGTGACAGAAAGGAGGTGCCAATATTAGATCCCCATGGATTTAGACCATTGCTTGGCATTGCTTAAGGACTAACCTGTGCCAGAATCAAGCCTACCAGTATTCCTGTGTGCTTAGGAAAAGTAGGAGAAATATTTAATAATTCTGAGGCTGTTCCCTCATTCATAAATGAGGCTATAAATTCGCTCACAAGGTTTTTCTAAACTTTAAAACATCATTGCAGTTTCTTTCCTCCTCCCTCCTTCCCTCCCCTCCTTCCTCCCTCCCTCCCTCCTTCCCCCTCCCCCCCTCCTCCCCCTCCCTCCCTCCCTTCCTTCCTTCCTTCCTTCCTTCCTTCCTTCCTTCCTTTTCTTTTGTCTTTTGCTCACTTTCTTTCCTTCCCTTCCCTTTTCTTCCTTTCCCTTCCTTCCTTCTATCCTTTCCTCTCTCTTCTCTTTCCTTCTTTTCCTCCCCCTTTCCCTCCCATCTCTCCTCCTCCTCTCCTTCTTCCTCTTCTTTCTTCATGAGGAAGGGTCTTGCTGTATATCTCAGGCTGACCTCAACTTTCTAAAGTCCTGGTATTGCAGATAGCCGGACACTCAGCTAAACGGACTAAATCTTAAGTGTCTGGTCTACTACCTGACGCATAGGTCTCTCTCAAAACTTTTCTTGGTCATCACTTGGGGAAGCAACTGAGCCTTTGATTGAACAAATCTTTCCATTGCTCATACCTATAGACAAAAACATTTTGAACTCACAAAAGAAGTCCATGTTCTGATAATGGGAGGGCATTGGAAGGGTTCCTGACATTAGAATCATCTCTCTACAGTGGATCTCGTGGATACATTCTAATGGCTAGAGGCATGATGTGGAGTCACACTCATGTTTCTCAGTGAGCAGCAGTAGAGGCCAGGATGTGATTTGTAGCTTGTCAACTTTAGGAAGCTACAGAGTGGAGCCTCTGATAAGAGAGGGTGGCTGGAAGCTCATGAACATGATTAAGTGTCTTCCCCTCACTCTCAGCAGATGCTTACATAAATAGAGTTTCCTCGATAGCATTCGCCAAAGCTGCAACAGTCCTGAATGGTTATTAGTACGAATATTAACAAGGACAAATGAACCTAGGAAATATAACATCACAATGAAAGGAAAGCAAGGGCAGGGGCTGTAGCTCAGTGATGGAGCACTTAGGAAGCCCTTGGCAGCATCAAGTCAAGGAGGAAGTGATGAGGCAAAGGTAACTGTCCCTTCCCTCTTTGTTGAATTCAAATGATCTAAGATGAAGACATCTCAACTATATCCACAGGGGAAGAACTTCTGTGCTCTCTTCCAAAATTACAGATGTAATCCTCAGTTGTGCTACTGTTCATTCCTGGACCACAGAGCCTCAGATTTTGCATCTGTGCAATGGAGAAAATGGCAAGCCTACCTGGTGGGGCTGACAAGAGACTCATGAAGACAGAGACCTGGCCCACCAATGCTTACATGCCAAAGTGGCCCGTACATGGCAGACACTACTGTATATATGGCTTACTGACATCATTATTATGATTTGCTTGAAGGAAAAAAAAACTAAATGGAGCTAGGTAAGAGCTAAAATAGTCTTTTTAAAATGTCACAATAACAATGGGTTCGTGCAGGGGGCAGGGGGAGGGTTCATGATGGGATACCTGGAGAAGGAGGTGTCTGTGATCCAGCTGTAAAGTGAATAAATAAACAAATAAATGCAAAAAAAAAAAAAAGGATTGGGTTTGGATGCAAAAGGGAATGGCTTCTTATTCCTTGAAAGGTAACTGAGACCCATTTTGTTGAAGCCAGAAAGTTTCATTCCTGCATAATAATGGGCAATGAACCCTGGCCTTTCCTGGGATCAAGCCCACCCCACCCTCCCTATGGGAGCAGTTCTCTCTAGGCTTTGAATTTGCACTTTGCAAGAGTGGTGAGGTTTGATTTCAAAATTAGATGGAGCTTGCAATCCAATGCTCCTCAGCCCAGACCCCAGGCACTTTAGACAGAATGCCGCTAAGCATGTAAGGTCAGTAGGAAATTCACTCCCCGAATGACAAGCAGGATGCTGAAGCCCTAGGACCCTGGCAAGCTGTATTTCCTGGGAGGCAAAAATGCTTTTGTCTGGCAGCCTCTCCCAATCAAGCCACATCAAGGTACAAAGTGCCACAATCACCCAGAGGGGGCGCTTTTGACTAATTCAAACCGAAGAACACCCTTGCCTAGCTGGGCACCCAGCCAGACTGTACCCAACACCAGCGCTTCACGGCTATGGCTCCTCTTGGGAAAGAGAGATGGAATTTATTTTTTTTTTCTTTATTCTCAATACCACTTTTCTTCCTGTTTGCTTTTCCTCTTCGCCCTCAGGGCACAGAATGGTAGCGCAGGTTTTGCGATTCTGTAAGTGTATAGATATATAATTTTTCCATCCTGTCTTTAAGTCATTTTATTGGGCTTTATCTAATACAAAATGCTTTTCCTATCAATTAGACAGGGTATTTACAGGATTCCTTTTTTCATCCACATGGCCCTTTATTACTTACAGTTCTCTGTGACTCGAGTTTATTTGGAATCTTGTATATCTCACTTCTCAGACCAACATCCAAGTTGTTTCTATAAATAAAAAGCCTGGAGCCACTTAACTTAATTTCAAAGACTCCTCTCCATGAAGTTAAATGGAATAGTCTGGAGTTTTCTGGTATTAATCTATCATTTTCTTTTAAATAGTAGTATTATGTTGCCATCTTTTATTGGGAGTTTTTAAATGTCCCAGAATCACTCTGGAAATCGGCACAGTTATAGTAATAAATGATAACTCCTGAGAATGTGAAGGCGTCTCTCCTTTCTGCTTATTCCTATGATTGCTTGGGACCATGGTGTTAGTCTTTCTACCCTTATCATTTTAGACGGCCTGAAGCCAGGCTAGGTTATTCCAGATCCTGAGCAATACGACCATCCATCTTGGAGCCTGGCAGATCTTGACTTGGCCAGGAACATGCCATCACTCCACACCCGACCTCCTCTGGGTGAGGGATGCTAATGGATGCTAAGCTCTGATTAGATGAGGCCATGCCCCTCACGTCCCCAAGTCCCCACCCTGCAGCTGTTCTTTCTCTTTCAAGGCTTTCAGAGTCTGGTGGAAATGCTCAAGTACCTCAACATCCACTTCACACAGAGGCTTTGTGAATGCCACGAGGGGACCAAGCTAGGTCTTGCTTATCACTATATTTAGCAGCAAATTTCACACTGCTCAAACTCAATCGATCCATTCTCAACTTAGGTGAAGTTGCTCCTTAACCCTAGCAGAATGTAACAATAACAAGATGCTCAAGGGAAAGGGAAGGGTGGAGTAGTGCTTCAACAGGAATCCATTATTAATCTGTCTGTCCTTGAACTCCATCCTTTCTTGCTTTGAATCTGAACGATATCAAGGCAAAGATATAGGGAGACTTGAAGGTGGCAGCAGCTGAGGTGGAATCTGGAGAACAGTCTGATTCAAGGTTCAGAGATAAAGAAGGTAATAGCACCTATAGAAGCCATACTACACAAGGGTTGGATATTGACGGAAATGTCTAGGGTGGTGTCTAGGGGTCATGGATGAAAACAATTGGCCAGAATCTGGAAAGGGAACCTGATACTCAACCATGGTACTAGTTGCTTATAGCCCCATTCCAAGAGATAAGGAACCAGAGGGTACACTAAGGCTCACAGAGAGAACCAGTCTACAGATGGACAGCTCCAAGCATCATAGTAACTTAGGACATAAATAGAGCCTTATATTTCAGACTCTAACATTTGTGAGACAAGGATGCTAACAACTGAGAGAGCTATACTGTTTCCAGCTGCCTCACACAGATGTGACTGACACCAATAGATGTTCTACAGGGGCAGGCTTTCCCCCTCCCAAACCCTAAGCCACTATGAACAATGTAGTTATTTTTGAACAAAGTACAAGTTAAAGGGAGGAAACATATTCTAGATAAACTTCTACATGGGGAAATATTTGACTTATTTTTAGCTAACCATGTGTAGTCAGTCATTCTGGAAAGATTCTGGGTTTTCTTTGGTTAGTGTTATACACAGGACTCTCCCCAAGTCAGCAGGCCCATGTTCCAGTTCCAAGGCATTCCCTGCTTCCAAGTCAAGTCACCAGGGTTCCACATACCCCCCCCACCACGTCAAGATGACAGTTTTCCACAGCACAGAGTTCCTGATATAAGCAACTGGTAAAGTAAATATTGTTTGCTATTCTGAGTAACATGTTGAAATCTTGTACTTTCTTGCTTCTACCCACCAGGGTCATAAGTCATACTTTTATCTAGTGTAGTATCCATTCTGTAGGTGAATACCTACAATTGGCTGCTTAGTAGCTATCCTGGTAACCAGATAGACTGCTGTGGCGTCACACTGTTTCCATCCAAGTAACCCTTATTTAGTGACCTAATGCTAAATCATATACCTATGTCAGTCAGCTCTCTTCACTTCAACGTGTAACAGAGCAATGTGTCTTCTTACAGAAAGAGGGGTGAGCACAACCTGCAAGATTAACTTTTGTTAAGAGTATGTGCTCTAATTACTCTGCACATCATCAGTTATTCATTTTAATACCCCACTGTGAATAATCTGAAAACTAAGTTTTATTTTACACACACACACACACACACCTTCTAGAAATGCATCCCCTGTAGAAAGCAAATTTTTATAAATTGTTTTCTCACTTACAAAGTCGTGCATATGACCACACACTTAGCAACTGTTAGTGCTGTTAATGATTTATATGTTCCATGAACAGGATTATTTATATAACTGAGTGACATATATAACTGTCACTTGGTTATTTACTAATTCATTTATTAAGTAGTTATTGTTTAAGCACTAATTCCTGATGGCATAGTAGGTACTAAACAGTGGAAACAATTGCTGGGGTTCAGTGTCCATAGAAAACAGGAGAAATATGGGTCAAGAAGACACCACTTCAAGGGAATAAATAGCCCACAGGTCAGTATGACTAGGAGACCATCTGGCAGGCAAGACGGAAGCAAGAACCAGTGGATCCAGAAGTTTCTGCTTTAGCTGACTCTTAAGATAAATTACCTAGAAAAAAAAGATGCAAGCAAGGAGGGGTGGAGGCAGGGGGAACACCTTCTTGGTAAAGGCCTTCTCAATTCCAGAACATGGATTATTCATATATTTGAATGTGAAGCTGGCTAGAACTGGAACAAAATATCTGATGGGGACTGAATTAATGCCAGAGCGTGGCACTCCATGCAAACTCTGAGATGTTTGACAGACAGCTAGGAAACTCCTCCTGCATGACTCAGCTCTTACTTCTGGAGTGAAAATAAATGCCGTACCCCCATGTTTCCTGTGTGGAGCATGGGCTCTACTTTGAAACACAAGATCCTTTTGAAGTGTCCTGACCTACTTGTCCAGTCTTATCTCTTACCTGACCAATATGGCATTTCAGTTCTTGCTGGACCAAGTTAATATCAGGGTCCCAGGAGATTAAATTGAACAGTGAGACTGTAGCCATTCTCTTTGTGTCTGTGGTGTTTACACAACAACCAAGGTGCCTAGCAAGGCACTCTCAAAGTGTATCCCCATTTCTAAATGATGCATGAATGTACACTGGCTGTCATATGCTGTCTCATGTCATATACATTTCTGTATGGCTTCAGGTTTTAAGGCATGATTTCCCCTTCATGCGCAGTGATCCTCTTTTTCAAATCTTCACTCATTCTTCAAGATGGAAAGCAATGTGAACTCATCTGTAAGGTGTTCCTAACCTTTGGGTAATGATTTTGCAGTAAGTGAGGTTGTGAAACTGAAGTCATGCCCCTATTAGAGAACTGAGAGTAGACTTCAGTGAGGATGGTGCCATCTATAAAGCAGAAAGTAAGCAGGCCCTCTCTAGACAATGAAATTGTATTTGCTTTCTATTGCTCTGTTAAAATACTGACAAAAACCTACTTGGGCAGGAAACGATTTCTTTGTCTTACAGCTTAACAGTGTATCATCTAGGGAAGTCAGGACAGGAACTAAAGGCAGGGACCTAGAGTCAGGAACTGCATCAGAGGAAAGCTCTTTACTGCCTTGCTTCTTCTAGCTACTTAACTACTTTTCTTGTAGAGCGCAGGCCCTTATTCCTAGGGATGGCTCTCCCTACAGTAGGTTGGATGCTTCTGCATCAATTACCAGCTAAGAAAATGTCCCCAGTAGCCATGTCCACGGGACAGTTTCTGAACGAGACAATTCCTCAATCGAGGTTCCCTCTTCCCTGGGGATTGGCACAGAACCTAACCTATTAACACAACAGCTTGATCTTGGACGTCCCAACGTCCAGAAATGTGACAGAGTAGTGTCTTTTGCTCAAAAGCTACCCACTCTATGGAATTTTTTCTAATAGTATGAGATTATTCAGAAAACAAGTCAGTGAAAAATGTAACATCTGGAAATGGGCTATACTTGTATAGGAGAGAAACTAATAGTCCCTTAGGCTTTCTTTGTCCGGTGAACCTACCTCATTGATTCCTTGCCCTTTGGGGTTTCTGATAAAATGTCAGGAGTCAGCTATCCTTTCCCTAGATGCTGTCTTGTTTGCCCCTATGACAGTTAACAAGACCTACACATGCCTCTCCTGCCAAAGTTCAGGAAAGATACTGGCATGGTAACACCCAGTACTCATATGAGAGAGAGGAAGAAGAGAGGGAAAAAAGAGAAGAGGAAAAGAAAGAAGGGAGAAGGAGGGAAAAGTGAAGAGGGGGAATAAAAGGAAAAGACGGAAGCAATAACCACCATCACTGCCTCGAAAGCCTGCACTGTGCATGTGGTACTTCCCTAGCTTCGCATCTGGGTAGTAATTTCCACTGACATCAGTGGGAAACTTATCAGAGGACTCTAATCCTGAACACACTGAAAGTCTTGGAGTTCATCTCTTTTAACATAGGTCTCTATAAAAGACAGGGACTAATTAATGGAGCAGTAGTTACTCCCCTTTTCCACCCCTCTCCTCACAGACTTGACAGTCCATGTCCAGCATTCTCCTTAGCAGCATCAAGAGCAGGAAAGAGCAATCCAATCATAGGGTAGGAGATGTGGCAGGCAGTAATTCCTTCTAATGGAATAGCTTGCCAGGAGAGTTGCCAGTATGGTCCTGTTTTATCAGCTTCCTCCCTCCCTGCCCCTACCAAGCAGCCTTCTGCGAAACACAAAGGTCCTATCTTCAACTGGGTTTTGGATGAATGTTACCTGTCATTCTCTAGAAAGCTGGGGTGGTTTGCCAAGGCATATAAGGGCTATGCAAATGGCTTTTAACTGAGCAGGCTGCAAGATTTTTGAGGCTGGGATGGAGAATGCTGGTTAGGGCAGTTGAGGGGAGATAAGTGTTACTGTTAGACACAGCATTAGACTCAGGAACACTGAGACTGCTTCTTGAATATCTTGATTCTAAGAAGGTGTGTTATTCTTACCAACTCATTCAGCATGATTTGCTGAGTCCTTGTACTGGGAAGCAGGTTTCCAAATAAAAGCATAAAGACTATACACTAATGTGTCTTGCATTATGCAAGTGGGGGGGGGGAGGACAGCCTAATAGTACAATTATTGGTAACTTCATAGGTCAGATTGGGAGCTGAGAACTATGGAGGGAAAGTAAAAAGGAGGAAGTGAAGGAAAGAGGACCAAGCAGTGTTTACATAGAGGTATTATGATGGTTGGCCTGACCTCGTTGAGACACAGAAGGAATGAAGAGCTAGCCAAGCTGTATCAGTAGGAAGAGGGTGCAGGCATCAGGACCTGCTGGAGCAAAGACCAGAAGACCTGAGGCTGCCTGGTATTCTCAGGAGATCAAGGAGGCAATGCCAGACACATCTGGACATAGGGCTAGACAACAAGGGAACTTCAACCCCAGTGAGGACTAGTGACAACTCAGGCATTTCCTCTTAGTAAAATTGTGAGTCACTACAGTTAAGACATATATATTTTTTGTCCCTTGGAGGACCATGTCATGGGACACAACATGGAACCTTATTATAAGGGTAGGACTCTATCCTAGGAAAGAGGTGGTTGTGGCTAGGACTCGAATGGAAGAAAGAGAAATGGGGAGAAATAGCTGGATAAGGGGACGTACCTTACGATAAAGTCAGCAGAATGTCTTAAGGGTTGGAGGTGGGATAGAGCATGGGGAAGTTAGAGGACTGCAAACTGCTGTCAGCTGTGTTAGAGTATGGTAGTGGGGAAGAGCAGGGTGGAAGGTAGCCTGGAGGTAAGCTCAGAACATGCCAGATTTGTGATTGAACAAGCTGAGTGGTATGAGTTTGAAATTTGGAAGACCACTCTGGTGTGACAGATTTGGGAACTGACACTTTGTAGCTGATATGTGCTATTACCAAAAGCATAAATGGAGAAGAAATGAAGACCAAAGACAGAGTCCAGGTTATCCCATATAAACACCTGACTTATGATAGAAGTATTGCATATGTTTGACACATGGTAACTGTTTGATAATTATTACTTAGGAGAGGTGGCTAACTTTAAGTTCATATTTTATGATTTTTATGTCCATAATACCTGGTTGGTATTACATGGATTTAAATTATGATATAGTAACCTCATATCTATTTTGTAATGACAGTCTGACACCCAAATGCCTTGGTGTGGCAACAATGGGTGCTTATAAAAATGAAAAGGAAGTCAAAATGAGCTGTGAGGATAACTAATTATCCAGTACATTTTTCAAGTTTAGCTCCTCAAGAAGGGTACAACAATGATCAAGGGCACAGAGTTTCTGTCCTGGGCGGGAGGGCATAGTATGATTGGGATGACATAGAATTCTAAAGCCTCATAGAGGACACTTAGAACAATGCAGGGCACTTAGAAAAAAAGAAAAGAAGTCTTGATCTTGAGTTCAGGGCTTAAGCTGAGGTGGTTAGTAGATGGGGATCGCCCAAGGCACTTACAATATAGATGAGTACACATGTATATTCATGTGCTTAGGAATGGGTGAGAGCCCACAGAATAGACACAAGGTGAATGAACCAATGAGCTGCAAAACCGGTGGTCAGGTGTTGTAGAGACCTGGGTGGGAGCAGGGGCAAGTTCAATGAAGTGTGAGTCCAAAATGGTTTGGAAACAGTAGGGAAAAAATTCAGAGAAAGGATTTAAGACCCACCCAAACACACTCTGATGCTCTGCCAACTTGCTTCAGAACCTCGAATTCAGTCTCCTTGGCCCCAACCTCTGGCTTTCAACACACCAAAACATCCATTGATCTGCTTAATAATAGAGTCTTTGGTGGGTGGTGAGGTCCCAGGAGGTTCCTGGCAGATACCCTTGGCAGGCTGATGACCTCAGAGGCAGACTGCCAGAGACTTTGGAAGCAGCACCTTGGCAAGATCTGGAGGATCTGTGTAGTATTTTTCCACCCTGAGTCAAAGGGAGACCTGGGGTCAGAGGGGGAAGACAGGTCCATGGAAAGCTTCAGGTCATAGTAGAAACTGTTCCTGTTCACAGGAGTGTCCCATTTGGAAAGCTTAAGTTCCAAAGAGAATCATTTTGTTTAAACCATTGAGACATTAGAAGGAAGAAGAGGTGGAAGAGAAGGAGGAAGAGGAGAAGGAGGAGGAGGAGGAAGAGGAGGAGGAAAGAATGGAAGAAAAGAAGGAAGAGAAAAGGTAGAGAGGAGAGGATACAAAAAGAAAAGAAAATTCTAGGCTGTATCAGGAAATGCCCTGGTGGAGAAATCCAGGAAATGTCAAACATGTATAACAAGGGAAGAGGCAAGAACCTTGCAGCCCATGTCATTCAAAACCATGTTAGAGACGTCACTGGAAAAAAAGTAAGGAGAAGGGAGTGTGTTAGTGGGAATCTCAATGACGCACCCCTCCCTGTGCTATAGTTGCGCATTTCTGACCACTTGGAGGTGGCTGTCTTCCAGATGATCTCCGTTCCCTTAGCTTCATTCACTGTCTAGCTGTGACCAGACACGTGTGTTAGCACAAACTCCACTCTTCTTCATCTCCCAGGTATCATTCTCTCTTGAAGTCATGGCAGATTCCAAAACTAGCTTCAGGGACAAAAGTTGTAAATATGATCAATTTTTATAAACCTCTAGCTAGGTACAGGACAAGTTTACAAAGTCAGAGCAGTTGCTCAATTCTCCTGAGGCCATGTATCTCCTCAGAGTAGGCATCCATCCTCCTTTAGTGGGAACTGTGACGCAGGCAAGGCCAGCCTGGGGTTCTTGAGTTTTTGTCCTCTCTTGTGCTTAGTCATCCTTTGTACTCAAATGAGAGAGAGAGAGAGAGAGAGAGAGAGAGAGAGAGAGAGAGAGACAGAGACAGAGAGAGAGAGACAGAGAGAGAGAGAGACAGAGAGAGAGAGACAGAGAGAGACAGAGATAGAAAGAGAAAGGGGGACAAAAATCCCCTTCTTCATGTTTTAAAAACCTAGAAAATTAACTTCCTAATGAAACACCTGGTTTATTAGAAAATAGAACTCTATCAACTACTCAACTGTTTTTAGGCTAAGAAGAAGCTGGTGTTCCTGTCTCTGGAGTCCATTTATGATTTGTTCCTTGTCTGCTCTGAAGCTGATGGTACAGACTTTCCTGCTCTTTGCAGATGAGTGAAAGGATCCTTCCTCCACCACACCTTCCCTTCTTCTCAGATGGGCATTCCTCTACCCCATAAACCAGATCAAACTCATTTCTCTTCAAGCTTACTGTTGTGTGCCAAGTTTGTTCATTTTCTCTCATAGTCTTTATATCTCTGAATGTGTGTGTTTTGTGTGTGTGTGTGTGTGTGTGTGTGTGTGTACTCATATGTGTGAATACATATGCACAGTGCAAGTGCCTGTGGAGGTTAGAGGTGAATATTGTGTCTTCCTTAACTCTTCCCCACATCAGTTTCTGAGACAGGGTATTTCATTGAGCTTGGAGCTTCCTGATTAGGTTAGACTGTCTGAGCAGCAAACTTGAGGGATTAGTTCCCCTGTCAATATTCTGTATTTTCTCCTCCTCTTCCTCCCCCTCCTCCTCCTCTTCCCCCTCCTCCTCCTCTCCTCCTCCTACTTTTCTTCTTTCTTTCTTTCTTTTTTCTGTCTTTCTTTCTGTCTTTCTTTCTCTCTCTCTTTCTTTCTTTCTTTCTTTCTTTCTTTCTTTCTTTCTTTCTTTCTTTCTTTTTTGACATAGTACTTGAGACTTGAAACGAGGTCCTCATCCTGTGCACTAAACACTTTACCAACTGAGCTATGATCCCAGCCCCTAATTTCAGGATTTCTTGACATGTAGCATACATGATGGTCCCTTGGTTGGTTCTGTCTTTACCATACTCTCTTTTACCTACATTCTTTTGAGATGCTTGGTGAAGACATCACTGAACTATGAACTACAATCTTCTCTGTCTCCTGGGCTGACCATGCTCTTTTTGAAATGCCTACCATTTGGCTTCTGTAACACAGTTACTGCCTGGTTACTCCTGTTTCTTTAAGAACCTTTGGATTTGAACCCAAGGCCTTGTACATTCTGAGCAAAGGTTGGATTTCTGACTAAATCTCACTAAATGGCCCAGCCCCATCTGGCCTTAGACTTGCAATCCTTCTGCCTCAGCCTCCCAAGGATTATGGGCCGTCATCAGCCCTGTCTATATTATTGTTCTTAAATGCCTTTTAAGATCATCTTTATCATTTCAAATGGTCGAGTTCAACCTATGCACTTAATCCTCTACTCTACTCTAAAATTCTATTGAATTTGGATTTGAGAGTCCGATGGAAAATGTCTACCGGAAGGATGGACCAGTCGCATTTGATCCTGGATACCCATAAATGAGCTCACAAGACCACTTCTCAAACTTCAGACCTCCCGAGCTTGAATCCTTGGTCTATACCTAGTATCCCCTTCCACACTTTGCACACCTGTCCAGGAGGGCTACTAACTTGCCCCAGTGGCCTCAAAAAGACACACACATTCTCTCTTTTTGTTCCTACTATTGTAAGCTAGGTACTCATCACTTCTCCCTAGACTACCATATTGCCTTCTAGATTGCTGGCAATGACAGAATTAACTAAGGTCAGGTGGACCCACTGTTTGGGATACATTATTGCAGAGACTACATGAATCAGTACTATGAGGCGGCAGCTAATTCATACTCTGGGCTTTACAGTTAGAAGTCCAGAGAGCATTCGCTCCAGGTCATATAATGTGCAGCGAGAGCATTTACTCAAATCCAATTGAGCTCCCACACCCCGGCTGATCCTTCAAAGGCATAAATAACGGAATCCTAATCTTTCGGTCTGAATGTCAAAGCCATAAAACGCAGCCTTCTCCCAGTTTCTTAACATTTGTTTCCAGCTGACTGCCTCCTTCCAGCCTAGGCTACTGCTTTTACAGAATAAAATCCCTTTATCTGGCCTCTTCACCCCTGTTCACATTAACATTTAAGGCTCATTGCAAAATGTACACTTCCCAAGAGCACCCTGCGGGTGTCTGTTCTCAGAGATGATTGAGCTCCAACCTCTCCACCTGTGTCTGCCTCTGTCCTGCCTCTGGAGTAAGATCATGCCTGCCTTATATTAGTTAAAAGTACTTAGGGCCATCACTCTCACTATATCTTGAATAGTAGAGCCACAGTTTATTCTTCTCTTCAGTATTATCCTCCTCCCCACTGGTGTTCAGTACAAAACCTAATATGACAAGCCTCCAATAGAGTTGGTAGAATTGCATAGCCACTTCTATGCAACCGAGACTTGGGTGTTTTTATGAGTGTTGATAATACTTGGGAGGCATCATGGTCACTCTGCGTATTCATTCTGCTTCCAAGATGCACATAGATTTCAATCATCTTTGTACTCAACGCTGCCTGTATGAGTATCAAGACCTTCCAGTAGTATCAAAATCCCAGTACACAACATTCAGAAGCATCTACTCGGTAACAGGTTACATTCTCTCTGAAGTGGTTTTCTGTGCTCTGCAGCTGGTACCAACTGAACTTAAGTATCAATGGTAGCAAAATAATAATTGCCCAAGCTAATTCTCTAGACTTCATATTTTAACTTCTGGGTGATTTCAGAAACCATCAAGAAGGCAGATACTATCATCTTCTTTCTGGAAAAGAGTTCTTAGGTTCAGAAGGGTCACGAATGAGTAGCTTACCAGATGCAACCCGACTCTTCCATTCCTGCTATACTACCAAACCATCTCTCTAGAAGCTGAAGTTAATAAGTACTAATTCTCTCTCACCTTTCTTTTTTTTTTTTTTTTTTTGGTTCTTTTTTTGGAGCTGGGGACCCGAACAGGGCTCACCTTTCTTGAATGTTAGCAGAGTTAGACCCAGAATCCAGGGTTTGGGGCAGTGGACAATTTCTTATTCCTGGCTTCCTCCTTGCGTGCTGGTATACAGGAAATTTTTACAATCTGATAGCTCATAAAAAGACGTCTACTTACATCCTGGTCATCATTAATCCTCTCATTAAGCTCCTTAGAAGGAGAAAGTAGAGGAAATGGTGGTGGTTGTGCACAGGTTGGGCTCAGTTGCAGATGGGACATGAAGTCTGGCACACCACTGGCCATGAGTCATTGGAAGCCCAAGCTGTGTACCAGAGGACAGCAGGAAACCACAGGACCTGGTTTCACTCTTGCGGTGACAGTCTTTTGGGAGGCTGAAAGACTGTGGTGGTTCAGCTGTTCCCTAATGGCTGCTTCCCCAGCAGCTCCAGACTGTGTTTGTCTTGGCCAGTTAGGATGTGGAACCTTTACTGGCTCAGGCAGTGCTACTGAGGGAGACACATCCACTTCCTGTCCCTCCACCCCCCACTTCCTGTCTCTCTTTCCCCAGTATGGCTACTACAGCATTTTGTACAGTTCCCTTCCGCTATGTGAAGACAGGTTTATGGGTGGTTGGGACACAGGGACTCTTCACCTTGGCAACAGCTTCTCACCACACAAAATAATGCTCTTTGAAGTGGTTGTGGCTCCTGAGTGAACATGGAATCTAATGTCTAGCAACAAATAGATTGTTTGGCACCTGGGGTTACAGCTTCATTGATAAAAGATGATGCCTTCAGCCATAAGTCTAAAGAGGAGTCTTACCTCTCATCCTGACATCCTCCTCTCTTGATTCATTTCTATTTGGCTTAGTGCATGAAAATAGGTCAGACTCCCCTTCTGGAAAATATAGTTTCTGTCTTTTTCATTAAAACCAACCAACCAACAACCAACAAAATTTTACCCCAAGGTTTTATCAACTTAGTTAGCTGTTTTCTCAAACTGTATGATGCCCATATCTTTAGGTCAAGTATCTAGAGAAGCACATAATAAATACTAGAAGAGTTAGGGAAATTCCATTGGAATGAGTGTGGAGTTTGGTTTTAAGACAAGTGTTGAGAATAACCTTTGTCTTTGATATATAGTAACTAGCTAGTCTCTTTATTCCTTTCCATAAAAGAGATAAACAGGGACCTCTCTCTTGGGTTGCTTGTAAGTATTAAACAAAACATTGTAGAATCAGGCACATTGCAGAATCTCTTGTATACTAGTAGTCTATAGCTAGAACAGTAGTGATCATTCATATTAGAACATAGAGGCACACAGGACATGAGCCTAGTTTTTCATTCTTCTATTCCAACCAAACTGTATAAAATCAAAAACTCAAGTTAGAAAACCACTTTAGGCATTTACCCAAAGCAAGGCTACATGTTTAGAACTTTAGAAAAGTCTTTGTTGAGATAGCTGTAAGAGTTACTAAACTGAGAACACAGATGGCCGGAAGCTTCAACTTAATCCAGCTTCCAAACCTTTCCAACTATCTCCCACAAAGCAAGGATCAGCCTCTCCACAGTAAGAACACACAAAGGCAGAGCCCTGAGTCTCTTTTCTCTTACAGATAACATCTGGACCTATTTCATAGCAGACATGGCTGACCCATAGGACTTCTAAACACATGCTGGTTCAAAGTTTTTGGATACTGTGGGCCACCAGATGATATTTTAACATGCTATTCATAGTTTTTGTTCTTTCTTTGTCTATTCCTGTCTGGAAATTCACACACTTGCTTTTGAGGTTGCAATCTCCAATACTTGCATACTCCTGAACAGCAACCCCTCTGGCTCACCTACTCTGAGAATGGTTGGTACCCAAGCCAGACCAACATGAATTCTGAGGCCTATGTACTGACTTCTGAACCTTCCTTAAGATGTCTGTTTGATATCTTATATATGTTTTTGCCCAAAGCGAAGATCTGTTCTCATTTTTCTCAAGATATTTTTATGCATCTTTAATAAGCAAGCTGTTGTAGAAGGCATGCTGTTGTAGTCTAAACATTTGAATTTGCAGCAGCTGTAAGCTTATCTATTTGAAGTCTGTGGATGGAACTTCTTCCAGGGAGGGTATGTCAAAAGGCAAGTCCTTGCGTCATGGGAAAGTCATAAAGGTGGTTGGGTTTTGTTTTGTTTTCAATAAAAGAAAAAAAAAGACTAAGCTCAAAGAACACAACATATTCACTGTTTAAGAGGCCCATATATTTTCTGCTTTGTCTAACATTTTAGGTTCCTCTTCTTTGGCCACCAGAGTATAGGCCTGACTATAGACATTCTCTTGAGTTTTCTGCTATTAATAAGACCCAGGACCAGTATAAAACACATATTGACTATCTAGTTACATTATCTAAGTAGCATGAAAGTCTTTCTTTATAGGGCATGATGCTTGGTGAACTTGGAAGAGGTTAAGGAAGCCAAACACCTCTCTGGTTTTCTCCCTTCTACTCACAGCTCATCTGAACATACTCATTTCTCCACTGAGTACCTTGTATGCACTGATATTAATCAGCTCTTGTGGACCACGGAGTATGCTAAATATTAGACGATTTGACTTTTAATCTAAATTGGTAAGAACCATAGAACTGGGAAAATTATGGTTGGATCCAAAGAATGAGTAAGGTTCACCAGAAGAGTTATGATCCCATGGGGGAGAACTTCCTTCGAAAGTTAGTCAGTCTGGGGCTGGAAACTGCTTCTTTCATTAATGGGTATGGTTTCTGAACTCTGGAAAACCTCAGTTTCCTCATCTTAAAATAAGGGCCAAAATTATGTTTACTACACAGAAGCATAGAAAGAACAGGACAAATGAAATGGGACTATCATAAGCCACTTTCAGCAAAATGCTTAACTTTTCTCTTTAAAAGGATGTGACACTGTCTAGTCAAACCTCACAGATGAGGTAAGCTTGTTTTTGAACTTGGAGAATGAGTAGGAAATTGTAAAGGGGCAAGAGACATTGCAAATGAAGGAAGAACATTTCTAAACCTGAAGTCATACATGTGTATGATGTTAGGCAGCACATGGCGGTCAGTGTGGTCAGACAGTGTACACTTATGCATCACTTTAGCAATGGGGATATGTTTTGAGAAATGCATCATTAAGCAATTTGGTCATTGTGCAAACATCAAAAAAATGTATTATACAAATTAAGATGGCTATAGCATCACTAAGTAATACAACCATATGGAAAACCTGATGCATGTTTGGTCTAGGATGAACTGAAAGGCCATTACATAGCAGATGACCATATTCTTGGGATGAACATTGAGACTGGACCAAAAGGGTCAGGCAGTTTTCAGGGGCCCTGTGCTCCAAGGTGGGGTCTGCACTTTATCCAGGAAACATGACTCACTGCAGAAAGGAGGGCTAAATCCTGGAGAAGGAGAAAGAAAAGGAGAGTTCCTCAGCTGCCATTTGACCTCCTGAGAGTTCACGGGGACCCCATAGGTCTGTAGTGATCATCTGCTGGCCCTCTGGGGTGGGCCAATGTATCTGATTGAAGAATGCCATTGCTTTTTCACTAATGATGCCCTTTTTTGGTGGAAATAGTGACAGTGCAAACGTGGGAATTCCAGAGTCTCCTCATTGAACCACCATAGGCAAGTCTTATGGAACAAGAGATGTTTTCTAAGGTTGTCTTCAGTTTTAATTTGTGATTCCAATTTACCAGTCCTAAATAATGGGCCCAAGATTGCACAGTGATTGAATATGTGGACTAGGATTTGGCCCTAAATACTCTTGCAATAGTCGTTGCTTGCCGATTTTAGTCTATGCTGTGTCTGTGCTGTGCCTAACAGTTTTGTCCAGGACAATCAAGGCAGTTTCCTTTGTTGTCATTTGTATTTTAAGAACTGCAGTTGATCTCAAATTCAGACTTAGAATTCAACTTGGGAGTTCGTGGGTTTTGTGGTCTGTTTAATTAAAATTCTAGAACACAGAGTCCTCCACAGAGGCCTTGCTCTGGAAGGCATCCTAGGGGTTCAACCCTATTCAAAGTATGGGAGTGTTTACAGCAAAATTTCCCCTGTACTGTGGGCTGGCCTATAGGCAGGACCTCTTCTCCTGTTCTCAAGAGACAATTCATTAGTCTGATATTCTTATAGCAAAACTCTGGGTGGCCAGTTTCCATAGTTTCAAAGCCCACTCTGTGTGTGTGTGTGTGTGTGTTTGTGTGTGTGTTGACGTTTGTTGGGTGGGATGCTGTAATGTAGTCTATCAAAATCAAGCAAGTCTTTTTCCCTGCTTTGGATAACCTTTTCAAAAAAAATTTAAACCACACTCGTTTTGCAAGGGCAAAGAGATGCACTTAAAGGTTTAAACGACGTATGGAGTTCACGTCAGGTTGCTGACTTTCAAATGCTTTCTTGAGGTAGCGTTCATTGTTGGCTTTCAACTCACCCTGAAATTATGCCAATTGTTTATCCCTCCCTTAACTGCCAAGAGTCTCCCTACCCAACTGTCATCGAGAGGCCACACTGTCAGATACTATCATAAGAACGTGCACACTGACATCCACAGTGAGCGAATCTAACCTTGTCTCTTACTGGATAACCCAAAATGGTCAACCCAAGACACTAAACATGTTCGGTAGCCCAGTAACAATCCAATAATAGCCCAAGTTATAATAACCAGTAAGCCAAGTTAGGTAACTGCACAGCAGTTGTGGGCTGCTTTCCGTGTCTCTATGTCTCCAGGCTGGGAACGATGCAGGTGTAGCTATGCATCTGTGTAAGTTTCTGAGCCGTGACAAAGTCTACAGCCCGACACGCTCTTCTAGTGTGACAAGAACTTGATCCCCGGCCAGCAATTTGGTACCTACTCATTTCTGAAATGTGGAAACCAAAACTACACAAAGAACTTCCTAGTACCAAGCACATCTCTCTCCTTCAAATGCTGAGTTCATGTTATCCAAGCCCTCTGGTCTCTGGCTTACAGTAAATAATTGTCCACAGCTGCTGAAAGTTGGTTTATCCTCCAATAAAGGTCAGGATGGCTGACTAGACATCAGAAGGAAAACTTCTGAAATTTGGTGTTTAGACTAGCTTCCATCTATGTTTATCTCTTTTGTTTTTGTTGTAACTAAATAGGCAAATGTGGGCTGTGGCAAAGGCATGGCAGAGAACCCGGATATCATGCTGGGTTTTTTTCTAGGTCTTTAATACTAATGCATGGAATCTTTCCCTGCCTTTTGCGCCTCAGTTTCCCATGTCTCTGCATGCAGACCAGGGTCCAAGGGTCTCTCTAACTTCTGGCCAAGTGAGGCGGTAAGTAGAGATATAAATATTATCCAAAACAACCAATATCTGTTCTTTTTATAAAAGTAGAGGTGGTTTGGCAACTATCACCCAGAGTAAAAATATTCCCATCCTAAAATCCTCAGAGACATCTGATGAAGATAAAGATGTTATTCAGTATCAGGAAGGGAAATCAACCAAAGGCACTCTCCAGAGTGCATGAGGGGGTGTGGGGGTAGCACCAGGGCCTGGTGGTGCATGACCATTTCCCAGGGGAGCTGAGAGAACAGGGTACACCCCTGTCATGCACATCTCTAGATGAGATTTCTATGCTTGGCTTACAGTGGGGCCCACACAAGCTCTCTCTCCAGCTGTGTCTTGGGACTTCAAGGAGGAGACCTATTAACAGGAGGCGGTGGGAGGCGTCCTCCCAGGATAAAAATTTATTGGGTTAAAAATCCAAGGCAAACACAGTTTTCTTTGGAAACAGCAACACAGGGAGAAAAAGGATAAGCAAGGATGAGTCCAAAGAAAATGAAGGCAAGTGCCATTAATGTTGACAGGGGGGATGGGAGGTGGGGAGGTGGGGGGTTGTGGGGAGATGAAAGGGAGGAGATCCTCAGCTAGGAACAAAGAACAAGGTGTACCTGATGCCAAGTTCACAGGATCCTAATGGATGCCATGGTAACTTCATACCAAAATGTGTCTAAGGGTGTCGAATGAGGCTCCCTGATCAGTCTCTGCATTGCAGACATTTCCCTCCGATCATCACATTAAGTCAGGCCACATTAAGAGTAGAAGCCTCTGGAATTGGAGTTGGAGTTGCAGGAGATCTTCCTTATTGGACATCCATTTCTTTACCTACTGACTCTGGGGCTTCTTAAACTATCCCTTAGCATACTACCTGGTTCACAAGAATCCTTTAAAACATTTATTATTTCATTCTATATCACCTCTCCACTGCCTGCACACCACCTCATCCCTTAAAGTCTCTCTTTTCTACGAAATATCCAAGGCCAATCCTGAGCCACTTTCTACAAACTCTACCTCCAGCCTGTTTTGTAGACCAGAGCTGTCTAATGGAACTTTCTGAGTAGGCCAATATGGAAGCCACTGCTATCCTTGAAACATGATGTCTGAAAAGCAAACTTTTCATTTCACTTAAATTGACGAAAATGTAATGACCATATGTGGTTAGTTGCTCTTTTAGACAACACAAGCTGAAAGAGTTTTTTGGTTTTGTTTTTGTTTTATGACTACTCTAGGTTTTTTTTTTTTAATATATCTACTTTAGTTGATTTTTTTCTTCATTCCTTACTATTTTGCCTCTGGAATTTAAAGCTACATTCCTACAAATTTGTGTGCTGCACACTCCCCAGTACTTTCCTTTATCTGAGAGACACAGCAGGGGTCTGGAGTTGGGCTTTCAGACTTTGAAGTCATGTACCTTGCTAGAATTCCAGCTCTGTCAGGCACCTTAGACACATTATGTCATCATCTCTCTGAGCCTTAAGGTATTCAGCTACAAAATGGTGCAATAATATTAGAAACTCTCTTAAAGCAAGGAACTAAAGAGTTCTTATTAGTTAGCATTAACTGACAGTAAGGTTGGCTTCGCAGCCTGGGGTCTGGATCAACAGCAGTGCGGCCTGCTTGTTTGCATATGCATTCCTACTTTCAGTAAATATTTATTGGGCTTACCATATACTAGACATGTTGCCAAGCCCAGGAAGATGCAACATCATGGTAACTAAACATAGATAAAGCCCTGGCCACTTTGGGGGATGTGGGGTGGATACAGGTGCGTCCCAAGTAAAGATAAATAAGTGAGGAAGCAGAAGGGAAAGTTCCTGGTACTACGTCTGATAGAGACAGACAGACTGGGACACATAGATAGATAGATCCTAAAAGGCTTTTCTGAGGATGCTGTAGTCGAAGTCAGCCGTGTGAGTAGGTGTTGGCTTATTGAGGAGGAAAGGGAAGAGTGTTCTAGGGAGAGGAAAAGTATATGCAAAGGTTTTGGATTCATCGGATCCAAAAATCTTCCAGAGGAATAGGATGGAAACAGTGGGCGACCAGCCCAAGCAGAACCCTACAGCACAGAAAGAAGAGCAGAGATTGGAAGGAAGGAAAAGAAGGGAATGGCATCCCTTCTCCAAGAAATCCCCCTGGCTTCACCTTGCAAAAGCAGCTGCCCGTAGCTCCTCATGCAAAAGAGGACATTTGTGGAAGAGGTTTCAAACTCAAGGGTCAGAGGCTTCTTTTGTGCAAGTATTAAGGATGTGCTATTTTTTGATAGCACAGTTCTGTATCCTTAATTGAGGATTCCATCACTGTCTTAAATGTTCTGACCCAACAATCAAAATCAAGGGTAAGGTCTTTGTAGACAAGCACTTTGTTCCATGTGTCTTTGGATAAATTGTACAGTGCCCTGCTTATATAGGAACCATGAACAGAGAATTCACAGGATTTTAGTAGACAAGAGAAATAACATTTCCCTGGGTTGCCACTGAAACCAACATAAACACCACAAAGGGAAGAAAAGGCCTTCATTAGAAGGAGGGAGACTTCCTTTTCCAATGGCTTGCATGAAAGTGACAAATGAAGTCAGCCTAGAGAGATGCAACGTATTTGTCCCCCAGGTATATAGAGGCTCCTTGAAAGCTAGGGTCTAAGATCTTCCTGTATGCTCTCCATGCAGAGATCAGCATTACTCCTAAGGTTTAAAAAAAAAACCCACAAAACAGATCCTCACCTCCTTACTCTCCAAGCTTTCCTCTCTAAAGTTCAAATTTAAACAGATTTCTGTTTTCAGGGGAAAGCCACAGGAACTGCCTCCCTCCCCCAATACGTGATTCACTCTAGAAAGCTCACTTCTCAACAAAACAGAATCTGATCTGGGAGTTGAGCTATGCTACTCAAGGGTAAACTCGTTCGTGATCTTCTTGGTACCTAGACCTCTGATAGAAGCGCTCAGCTCAGCATCATACAGTAAGGGCTGCTATGCACCAAGCAATACCAATGGCTCCTTGCCTCCTTGCTTACAAGGAAAGAGAAGATGGCATTTCACTCACGAACTGAAACCCCACTCCTTCACACTGATAGGGTCAAAAGGAGTCACATGGCTCTCCCCAGACCAATCATAATCTCCTTGAAAAAAGTCCATGTTCTGATTGGCTGGCTTGAACTAATAAGATTTACCACTCCCGCCCAGGCTAAAGTGCTTTTCTGACTACATTGGACATGCATTTAGAAACAGAGAAAGAAAGGGATATAGGGAAGGCAAATGGACTGTGTCCACTAAGTAGTGAGCCTCTTTCTAGAAAAATGAGATGACTTTATAGCTCTCCGAAGCTCCACTTCATTCATCCATCCATTCACTCGCTCACTCAGTGAATATTTATTGGGTGTTTACCCTGCATGGGGAGCTAGGGAAGCTTACTGAGGCACCTCAAGGATTTTTCAAATACCTCTGCACATATTTTTCATTCACTCGCCACATGTGGAGGCAAGTATCCACGGAAAGAGGCAGATGCATTCACGTGGCACATTTTAAAAAACCCATGTGCCTAACACTCAGGTCTCACATTTAGATCTTCATAAATCTGGATTCCATGGGGACCAGGTCATGGTATCATTTCTGGCCACTGTCGGGGAAGATTTACGATGGTTGTTTGCATGACCCAACCATATGCTCCGGCTGGGGAAATCGTCTGGTTAGCCTGCTTTGACGTATGTATTGATGACAAAGAAAGTTACACCACACCACAGGAAAAAGACAACATAAAAACATCCCACCATTTATCAGTGAAGTGCCTGCAGAAATAATGACCTTGGTAAAAATCAAGAGATGATTAAAAAGAATTAATGGATACTTCATGAAAAAGATGTCAGGGTGGGAGGGTCTGGAAGCCAGCTGTCCTAACATTTCTGGGGCCCAAGGTGCATTTTATTGGCTCCATGAAGTGCAGGCTTTTAGCCCCACAGCAAAAGACCATGAAAGGCAGGCTGACAGCTAGTGCCCTGTCTCCTCTTACACCCTTTCAAACCAGAGCTCCAGTCTTGAGAACGGCAGAATTTTCAAGCAGAATAGATCTTTTCCTGCATGTGACCTGAATAAATTGCAGTGTCCTACCTGGTGTCCAACGAATGGACCCTTTAGTATGGTAGGTCAAACAATTTGGGAAATTCCAGGATAAAGGCAGGGAATGAAGGAGGCAAAACTCATCTTCTGGCTGCCTCTTCTGCAGAGACAACACATTTTGTAGCCTATAGGTGGATTTGGAGAGTAAACAAAGCACCTGATCTGAACTAGTAGAGCAGGGAGCAGAGATAGCAAATGATTGCTAAAGAGCATGATAAGGAAATATTTTTGTTGTTGTATGTAGTATGTATAGGAGTATTGTGTTGGGCGCACTGTGTAGGTATGAATGTCTGGGCACTTAAGAGGCAAGAGGAAAAGGTTGGATATCCTGTCTATCACAGTGTCTAAGTACTTGAAACAGGATCTCTTACTGAATCCAGAGAATCCTGCAATTCCCAGTGATTCTCTTGCCTCTGCCCCTACAGCAGGGAGAGGGGGACATGTGTATAGCCATGCCTACCTTGCTTTATTATTTTTTAACATGGGAGCTGGGATTCAAACTCAGGTCCTCATGCTTCTACAGAAAACACTCTTAACCATTGAGCCATCTCTTTAGAATGGGGGAATTTGAAACGTGAAACCTTCTATATTCTGTTAGAGAGGACAGTTACACAGCTCCCTCCTACCCAGTCAGAAACCACAGATGTACACGCTGAAAAGCTGAATTTTAATTTACATAAATGAAACAAATGAAATGTGTATGCTCACTTTATATTTACATTTACATATTTACATATATACATATATGTAATAATATAATTGTAATGTGTAACAATATAATTTTTATTTGTAATAAAAATGATAGACTTTGGTATCAAGAAGGTAGCCAGGATGGACATGTGAAAGGACAATGCATGAAATCCATTCTTTGACTCTCAGAATGATCATTGTCCTGCCCCTGGCCTGGTCAGACCTGCTCATTCCCTTGGCACTTATCACCCACATAGCAGCCATCATTTCCTCCCCTCATGATAGCTGATTAGTGCCTCTAAGTATCATGCACCTCAGTTGGTCATTTCTTCCAGGAGAGTGTTTTCCATGTACTAGATACCTGCTTTTTCTCTGTGCTCCTCAGTACCAACCCCTGCTACTCTGCTGACATACCCAGAATGGCCATGACCATGAATTGGGGTGTAAGGAAAGCCTGGATTTGATGTTTGCTATATCCACACACCCAGTGCAACACCAGAGACACAAACATATATCTCTGAATATGTATACCACATCGAGGTGATTGGATCTTTAGGGAGGTGGATTCAGAGTGAAAAGGGTATGAGAGATGAGCTTACCAGGCTTCTGTTAGCCTCTCAAGTATCAGATTTTCCTCAGTCTTACAAGTAATAGGAGCGAACGAACTTGAACTGTCTTCAGCTCAAAAGTCACTGGGTTCCACGAGAGACTAGATAGTCATTGGAAATTCAAGTGAGTATTTGTCCTATGTCTAATCTTCATTGTTTTCCTTCCCTCTGTTTCATTTTCACATGGTGGATAATGGTCCCTCATTAGGCAGTTTCCTCTCGTCCTTGAAAGGAACTAGCCCAGACTAGTTGGCTGCTTGTGAGCCTTGGTAACAGTGGATGAATCTGCTCTGAGATGCAATGTACTTGAATTACAGTTGACTGGCCATTGTGTGGGTCTCAGAACACACACAGCTGCCAAGGCTAAGCTAGTGCCTAGAGAAAATGGCCTGCCTTCCAGTTGAGCAGAAACTTAAATTGGAACCTACAGCTGTGACAGAGAAACTTGAAAAGGAGCATCCATGGTCTTTATCTACAGTGTCTCAGATATGGTCAGGATCTACTACTCGATTTTAATGAAAAGAACATGGTAAAAAGAACAAGATATATATGATGACTCCATAGGTAAGACTGTAGCACCCACATGACTGTTGTCTCTCTTCCTTACATGCTTTGTGAAGGCAGATAGTGATATTGGGAGAGTATGAGCTGAAGAACTGAGGCTAGCCTTTGGTTGAAAAATGGAAGGTCTCAGTCCTGCGGTTGTAAGAAACTTAAGTCTTGCTAAGCAACCCAAGTAAGATGACAAATATTCTTCTCCAGTTGGGCCTTGGGTGAGACCATAAGACCCAAAGCAGAGGAGTCAGTTAAATCATGACTGGACTTCTGACCCACAAAACTATGAGCTGTTTGGAATTGCTAAGTTTGTGGGTGATACTATATACGTCAATAGGGAGCTGCCAAAAGCCACAGCTTCATCTTCAGCTAAAGGGTCATTAAGAAGATTCACAAGTCCTCAGCACATACCTAAAGGTATGCTCCAAGTGAAGGTGACCCAATTCCAGGTGGTCCAATAATGGCATGGTTGAAGGGTGGGATGTCTTGTGAGTTATCTCTCACAGCGTGTGTGAGTTTAGCTTTGATCTCCAGCTAGGATGAGGTTTCATGATGTCTTGTGAGTTATCTCTCACAGCGTGTGTGAGTTTAGCTTTGATCTCCAGCTAGGATGAGGTTTCATGATAGGAAACTTCTGTTTCTAGATCTGGTAGTGAGCTCACCTCACCAAGGAGCTTTAAGACATCGTACTGAAGGTTCCAGGCTCACAAGGAGTCCAATAGGAGTCTACTGTGGTAAGGTTCAGAAAAGAACTTGAGAAACTGGGTGATGAAGAAGAGAATGAGGGCTGTCTGACAGCATCTACCCCAGAGTTATGTCTGGATCATGCCTTTTCTGTGCCTGAACTGCCTCAAGGATACAAGCATTGATGCCTCTAAATTGGGAGTGAAAATGGGGCACATTCCCCCACAGAATTGCTGGGGGACTTCACCTCTCACCCTATGTAGCTAACTTCAGTTAACACAGGTGGTTCCTGCACCCATCCCTAAAGGCACCTTGCTTCTCCTACATAGAAAAGGGAAATACTGAGTTTTGGTGATACCTTTATCATTGTCTAGACTTTGATAAGCATTAACAACATTTGCTTTTTAAGATTCCAACTTAGCCGGGTATTAGTGTTATAACCATTAAAGAAGTTTAGGTAACTGCTAGTTTTTGTTTCTCGAGTGTGTCCTGCATGCCAACAATAGTTCTTAAACATGAGAGGCTGCTGTGGTCCAAGATCAAAAAGAACTTATGTCTGCATACCACATTGAAAGCTCAGAGAATATTCTCAGTAAAGGACCTGCTGTTGTATAATCCACGGGTTGAGCCCTCTAAGTCTGGAGGAGCCTTGAGATCCTGTTTGCTGAAGGGGCATTGCCCAGGACAAGCAGGAGGAGACAGTATCTTCTTAACAAAGGCACCTGGCACAGCTCCTGGAAAATTATGGATGCTCTGCACCCCATAAAACCACTTGGAAGTTCTGTCTCCAGTGAACAAGACAATGCATAAGTAATGTAATGGATAATGAATAATGGATAATGAACAAGCGATACATGAGTCAACATCTTAAGAAAGAAAGAAATTCCTTCGGCTCCTATATGTAGGTAAGATAAAGGATGCTAGTTTTTGTTGCTCTTATCCCATTGTCATTTCTTGTCTCATGCCAGCCCTCTGTCCTGGATCTCCCAGCAGACCCCTCAGACCCTGCCAAACACAGAGCATGTGTTCATAAACATACAGGTGTGTGTGTGTGTGTGTGTGTGTGTGTGTGTGTGTGTGTGTTATGAGCCTATATTTCCTTTCTCTCTATTAGAGTTTTGGTGTAGAATTGGATCAGCCACATCTACCCTCCCAGGTAGTCTCTGTCCTCACAGAGAGACTACCCTGGCAGCAGTCTCTCCAGTGGGCTTGGGAGAAAGGTAGAGTCTGAACATTCCTCCCTTTAATCATCCCATCCCACATGCAGCTGCCACTGGAAGGGAAGCAATAAGAGCACCCAGGTATCAACCCACAAGGGCTGGGTAGTCTGTGAGATGCAGTGGTATAGCTTCTGGCCTTAGTGTTAGTGGGTGTTGACCAATTACCATGTCGTGACAGGCAACTAACTGTATATCAAGCTGCCTAAAGACAGCAAACTTCATCTCCGAAAGTAAGAAAACCTGAGTGGACCTGTCCACTGTAAGCCCTGGACCAGTACCTTATAAGCCTTGCTCATCATCCCTCACACGCAAAACTAGGCATCTCATAAGAGATTGATTGTCTGTAGTTACTAAGAAAGGGAATATAAATACAGATATTAAAATAACCATAATCAATTAATATATAATCAATAAATAACACATAAGAATATATCCTAACATATTAATCAATGCCTTAATCTATGCATCCAAGGATGAATTCAAATACAATAGTTCAAACCTATAGTTAGCTCTTAGCAAACATTGTTGTGGGGGTTGTAGCAAGTACTCTGTGCTCGATTAATACACATAGAACTACTCCGAGACAGATCCCAACGAAAAGCACTGAGATGCTCTCAAGCTTAGCAAGGCTGCAGAGCCTGCAAGGAATAGAGAGCTGGCAGGGACCAGTCTGGACCACCGTTTTGTCCTTAGCCCTTGTTTTCTCCCCCTGGTATCATAGATTGAGCTCATTCTTTGAAGTTGCACATTTTGCTCTAGCGTTTACTCTGAACTTCTAGTCACTGAGATAATTTTAAACTCAGAAACCGAGATGGGGACTGAATTAACAGAACTTTCTAGAACGGTGCCTGGATGTAGCTCATACCACTATTATCTGCAGCATTTTTGCAAATCGAGACGTCAGAGCATCAGAGAGGCTGATCCGTATATTTTAGCCCACAGGGTACTTAGTGGTATATGTAATAGGGAGACTTGGGTTGGTTTGTCCATCCTCCTGTGGCTGGAAGGTGAACCTTGCAGTATATTTTCCTGAGGCCCAGAGGGTGAAAGAATAGCAAATTGTTTTCACAGCCCATTTCTTCTAAGTGAGTTGCCCTCCTGGGTAGAGCCAGTCCCCAATGGCACTGAACATTCTGGGAATCACCCTCCCAGCTCTGCAAACTATCAGTAGGGCTAAATCTAAATGTCAGATCACATCCTGCCTGACACTCGGCCTTCCCCAAGCGTACATAAAATGAAAACCTCCGAGCACACTGGTTGGCCATTTTCTAACGCATTTTCCAGACTATTCCTTCCACTCTGCCTTCAAAGTCTCTCCTTAGCCCCACTCTGGGAAGGACAAGCCTGATGTGGAAGGTGGCCAAGGTGTGTGCTAACAGCCCATCTTTACAGTTAGTGACCCTTGGCATTCTCCATAGCACGGGAGCCTACCAGGGGTTGAAACTCAAGGTAGGGAGGCCAGAGGCCCAGGTGGTGTGTACAGTCCATAACTGGGGCCAGTACGAACATGGGCGTGTCCCCACATTAGGCTGCAAAGAGGAGTTAGAGGGAGGGGTGCTGCAGAAATGAAAGGCAGCCTTATTCTGCATGCCCAGAAGTAAATTCTACCTCTTACCTCCCATCTTAAAGTGATACAGATTAAACTAGATTAAACACAGTTACTCAAGTGAATTTAAACCTTAAATAATTCATTCCATACCCATTTCACAGAAAGCAGGGGGAGAGCCAAAACTTTGAAATTAGCAACTTTATTGATCTTGGAATTTTTAGTTGATGTGCAAGGAATAATCATATTTTCTAACACATTTATCTGACATTATTTTTGGTAAAGTCTTTTGACTCAGGGGTTTGTTTTCTTGGTAAGTGATGTTCCTGTGTGTAAAGCATAGGCAGGCAGCATTCACTTGAAAACTGAAGTGAAAAGCTGTCAGGGAGGCCGAGTGCGTGAGCCCATCTCGACATTAGACATGCTCCCGAGCAGGGTGAGCGTTCCTATCCAACATCTGCACTCGGGCAGGATTGCTTTGGCGAGCTTCATACGCGGCTTTCATTTGTTCTTCCCAAGTTTCTGGGATGGAAAGGAACATGTAAAGTTCCTGCGAACTGTGTGAAATACAGGAAAAAAAATAAACAATGTTCTCAGAAATGAAACCAATCTTATTTTCATTAAGTGACTTAAAATTATTTATTTATTTATTTACTTATTTACTTATTTGGCTTTTGTGGAGACAGGGTCTCTTTGTGTAGTCCTGGCTGTCCTATAGACCAGGCTGGCCTCAAACTCAGATATCCACCTGCCTCTGCCTCCTGAGGGCTGGAATTAAAAGAGTGCACCACTACCATCCTGCATATTTGTTCATTTTTATTTCTTGTGTGTGAATGTTTGCTTGCACATATGCATGTGTCCCAGATGCCTGCATGATGCCAGAAGAAGAGGTCAGATCCTCTGGCGCTGAGGTTACTGATGGCTAAGAAGTGGTTGCTGGGAACTGAAACACAGTCCTCTACAAAAGAACCCAGTGGTCTTAACTGCTGAGCCATCTCTCCAGTCCCATGATACATATTTATAGAGTTTATGGAGATAAATTATATATATATGCCTTTGTCTGACTGATAATCTCTCTCTCTCCTCTCTCTCTCTCTCTCTCCATCTTACACACACACACACACACACACACACACACACACACACACACACCAGGATTAAACTTGAATTACTGTTAACACTGCATGAGAAAGTTCAGGTATATGCACTAACCCATCAGAAACTTTCTGTAAATTAATCAGAAATGTCTTACATGCTCTAAAACTAATCTTTGTATCTAAAACCAGCTCCTGGGTCCAGGACTCCAGGACACCTCTCAGTGCAGCAGGTTCCCTCCTCTATATCACATTTCCTACACTAGCCAAACCAGAGAGGTCCCACATGATAATTTTAATGACTCCTATCAGAAACCAATCCAGAAATAAAGAGGGGCAGAGAGAATGAGAGAGACGCACACACACGGACAGAAAGAGAGAGAGAGAGAGAGAGAGAGAGAGAGAGAGAGAGAGAGAGAGAGAGAGAGAGAGAATGTGTGAATATAGATGTAGGTTGGCAGGGAAGAGTGAGAAATCAGCAGGCTGAGCTTCCTCTTGGGATGCTTAAATGGTGGCCCTTTTTAGGCTGTGTCTTCTGAGACCAGGCTCCAAACTGAGCAGACACAAGCCGCCTGGACTTAGGAGAAACCCACAACAGGCCTTTCCATAAATTCATATCTGCCTCCCTGTAAGGGGCTGCTAACCTGGCCAAGCCTTTCATTTAGACACCTAGGAAATCTTCCCCTGGCCGTAGCCCAGGAGAAATGTAACAGGAGAAAAACAACAGTGACAGCCTGCAGCTCTGAATGAGCACTTCAAGCCCTTTCTGACCGTGTGCATGGCTTCTGCTGGATGCTCATGTCTGCTGAGAACCAGTGTTCCATCTGCAGCTGAGAAGATCACCTGGATGTGATAGGCAGAGACGACTTCCTGAGGCCCCTACCAGCTTCTGGGTCTTCACAGCTAATCCTTAAACGATCCCTTCTTTAAGGTGGAATGGCTACTGTAAAAGTGGAATAGTCTCTCTTAAAACAGAAAGTCAGAGACGATGGAAGACCTGATGGGCCTAGGTCTTATGACTTACCTGTTCCTTTTAGGAAATATTGGATGTTCCCCTCAAGGGGGAGGTGGGGGCAGGTAATGCCTCAATCTTCCCCACTGTGATAAGTCAGGCAACAGTCAGACTTGGGAACTACCCAAATCGGAGGAAGGATTATAGCTTTTAAACAGAGGGGTATTTTCCCATGCCACAGGTCTCTATGTCCACAGAGAAACACGAAGAAAATCTGAGGGAAATAGGTAACCTCACCGCACTTAGAATGGGGGTTATTATGTTGCCTACAAAGTGAGCAGGTAATGCGATATGGGAGATGTGGTCAAAGTTTATTGTATATTTGCGTGGGGTTGGGGAGATGGTCCCGTGGTTAAGAGCACTGCCTGCTCTAGGGGAGGACCATTTCAGTTCCCAACACCCACACAGTGCTCAGAGCAAGCCCTACCTCCCGTTCTAGAAGATCTGACTCCCTCACGAAGGGCACTAGGCAAACACACACACACACACACACACACACACACACACACACACACATGGTACACCTATATACGTATAGGCAAACCTTTATGCACGTCAAAAAAAAGATAACAAGTAAAGCTTTAAGAACAGAAAAAAAAATAGTGGCCCGATGTGACCCTTAGAATTGGAGAGAGAAGGGCAGGATGGGGAGAGCTCTATACTGTTTGCTCCTAGAACTATGTCTGTCCCGGTGCTGGTGGATTAGGAGACTAGCAGGGAGTGGAAAGAGATCAGTGTTGCACAGTCCATAAAACCATGGTGGAATCGGAGATGGGAGCTCTGTGCAGAGGACAACATGGCAGTGCTTTTAGAATATGTGTTTCTGACAGAAGTGCCAGAGGAAGTGTAGACTGCAGATCCTCCCAATGATGGATAAGGCAGAAGTGGGCCTTGGGAAGAGCTGCCTATTTTAAAGCCAAATCTTGAATGACAAACAACATCTCCAGGTATATATTTACTTTGAAAAGTACTTTCGTTAATGTTGCAATTTCTTCTTTGGGATGTATGGATGTATTAAAGAAGAGTTCTAAAAGAAAACTCAACTGAACCCCTTTAAAGGTGATACTATGGTTTGGTGGGGATTTGAAAATTATCTGGAAGCTTAAACGTCCATATTTGTATCTAGTAAAACATTTATATGGAGAAATTTTATCTTGCTTGAAATTGAAAATTTATCTACCTTATCAACACCTCCTTTCTCTAAAACCCTTTAAAATTTGTATAATTTTACTGAAAAAAACATTTCCTGAAGAAAACCAGGAAGCAAACAGGGGAAGGATGAAAGCGCTCACAATGTATGAGAGGATTTTACACTGGATCCTAGCTGTGCTGATTTCTTATGGAAATGCACGCACAGATTACCCAATAGGATGCTATTTAATAAATGCATTTCAAACTTAATACTGTAGAATAGTTTTCATTCTAATAAATCACTATTTTAAAACCTCTATCCCTCAACCCCCCAGGCCAAAATTTACATAATAAAGTATTTTTTGAGCCACGCTGAATGTCGTTTTATAAAACATTTGAAAAGAAGTCTTCTCATGGACTCTTCTTAGAGTCTTGAGAGGAAGGGAGAATAGGCATCTTGGTTAACACTCTCTTTTGAGGGTGCTGCCTCACCCCAGAGGATCCCCAAGACCATGCTTTGCTAGAGAAAAGAAGACAAGATGTTACCCCAGGCTCCTGGCTACTAACCCAGACCTTACCGGTTGGACTGTTGGTCTCCCTGGCTGTCCCCCTACTGCAGTTCTAGACTGCCCAGACCAGAGCTCCCCAGAGTCACCTAGCAGGCAGCATCTAGCACCCAGCATAGTCACGGAGCCCATCTCATCACTCCCCTTGCTCTCTCTCCCAGGACTGGGAATGGTGCATCACCACGTGTTGCCCTAGGGAGACTGCAGGAGCACAGAGATAGTTTGCAGCTGCAGTCAAAGGTTGCACATTTCAAATACATTTAATCAATATCGATTTCTCTTCTAAAATAATTTCTTCTGTTTTAAAGTTATGTTTGTGTGAAAAGGCAAGCACAGTTCAGTCAGTTGTCCACGACTGGCTTTCCACAGTCCCCGACAAGCATTCTTACAAGAAACACTGGGGCTCTTCTTCCAAGCTCTTTCAAGGAGCTGTCAAATTAAATGGGATCACTTCTTTCTGTCCCTAGGGAAGAAATGAAGTAAAATAAGATTGCTCTAAAATTTAAATAAAACAATATTTGACCTAAAGACTATTCCTGCAAAAGCACAGTCAGTGGTTATAAAATATATAAATAAAAATTAAGAACCCAGCAATAAATAGATAAAAAGAACCCGGCCAATCAATCATATTATATTATTGTGTAGCCATGTCATGAAGTCTTGTCAGTTCCTAACCACTTACTAACAAACATGCTCGTGATGGAAAATGTTGGAGTTCAGCTATGCAGTTTATTATTATTACTCTGTCATTTTTCAGAATGGATCAACAGGAAGGGACCCAGTGGCAGTTATGGATGACACCCCTTTCCAAGGTCAGGCACACATATGTGCACACACACAGAGGCACTCTCACACAGTCTCACAGGCACACTTACACACGCACACACATACACTCACACTCACACACACTCACATGCACACACACATGCACACACACAGTCACACACTCGCGCACACACAGTCACACACACTTGCACAGGCACACTCACACATGCACACATATATACTCATACACACACACTTATACACACACACACTCATACACACACACTCACACATAAACACACACACACACACACACACCTCTTAATGCAAAGCAGGCTTAGGCTCTGTTAGTTAAAAGTACCAACCCAAAGGCTTATCTGATAATCATACATTTAAAATATGTTCTCTCTTCTAAGATTTCCTGTCTGTGTTTTTTAAAAAATAATTCCCATAGGGAGCAAATTTCTTGATTCTTTTGTCCGATTTAGGACTTGTCTTGCCTCCTGCACCTCCTTCCATTATCCACCTTCTCTACCTCACACTTTTCTCTTCTTCCTCCTTTACCTCCTGTCCCCAACTTCTTCACTCTTTTCTGGTGGGGGAAGTAGAGCTCTGCTGGGTACCCCAGGCTAACCAGGAACTCAAAATCCTCCTGTCTCAGCCCCCCGAGGATTGGCATTACATGTATGTGCCACCAAACCCAATCCAGTGTTTTGTTTTGTTTTTCCTATTGTACATGTTAAACATCAGGTGCATAAGTGTTCGCCTGCATGTATGTACATGGTGTGCCTGGCTTCCTCAGACACCAGAAGAGAGCTTCAGATCCCCTGAAACTGGAGTTATAGGCACTTGTGAGGCACCATGTGTGCACTGGGAGCTGAACCCAGGCCCTCTGCAAGAGTAGCAGGTTATATTATTAACCACTGAGCCATCTGTCCTGTCCCTACCTGTTTTCCCAGCAACACTCACTCCAATAACCTGTCAATATTCTTCCTGCCCAGTTTCCCCTATTTATTAGGTTTTCGCCAATTGGAATTGGTCTCATTAGAACAGTAGCATAGCTTTATGACACTATGTTTAGAAAGTATTTTTAATATGTTGACTTATCTTCTCTGAGTGGTATACTAGTGAATACACTATTACCAGGAATTATAGTGAAGAAAACTATTTCCACAGTCTTCAAAACAAAGTAACAATAACTTACTGTGCTTTTGATAATATAGAATATAGGATCTTTAAATTTAGAAAAATGATGTTAATTTTATGCATTTAAGTACCTTTAATATTAATTCTTCTAAAACCAATTTTTCCCTTTTAAAAGTGTAATGAGTAATAAGTTTTCTATATTAGCTAAGACATTTTAATGACTGTGTACATGTGTGTGTACGTGTCCTTGCATGTGGGGGCCAAAGGAAGACTTGGGGTGTCCTGTTCTAGCACTCTCTGTCTTAGTCCCTAGAGTCAGGTTCTCCCATTGAATCTAGAGCAAGGCTGGCAGTCCATAAGCTCCTGCTGGCTTTCCTTACCACAAAGCATGAGTTCTAGGACAAATGCAGCCATACCCAGCTTCCTTTTATGTGGGTGCAAGGGGTTTGAATCCAGGTCCTCACGCCTGTGCCTCACACCTGCACCTCACGCCTGTACTACAAGTGCTCTGCCCTCTGAACACCTCAGTGACCCAGTGAAAGGTAGCAATGGTTATGCACATCTCTCAGTTGATTGTACCTTTGTATAAAGTCACTCTTTCAAGATTTACAGTTCATCTGCAGATTAATACAACCCTGGAGCACGGCTGCCATAAATGTAAACACAGATGAAAGCTTGGTGACAACCCAGCGCCTGGTGGGCTTAGCTCAGAGAGCCAGTGCTCCCCTACCACACTGTAGTTTATTTCCACTAATCCTCGTTATCTCATTTCATTGTATTCCTCTCAATAGATGAGAGACTTTGATCATTTTTCAAAATGAAGACATACATGAGCCATATGGGCTCAGGTTGTCCTGAGGTCTTTTGCACAGAGCTATGAAAAATGGAAGACTATATACGTCTTGCTATTTCTGTAACACAGCTTGTACTTCACTGCAAATTTTTTCTACATTATAATTTCTGGAACCTTCTTCATATGTCAGTGTGAAAGCCAAGTCATTCTGGACATAGACACTATTGTTGGGAATATTATTCTTTCACACAAAAAATAGGAGTGATTTCCCCTTTGGGAGTTTCCATGATTTTCCAATATGGTTGGTATTATGCACTTTTAATAGGGATAATTTAAAGACCGCTTGTGGCTGAAATATCTCTTTAAGTTCCTTGAGCTCAGTGGCATGGTGTACCTTACCCTCGCCATGGTCCCTCCCGCGTTTGTAGGTGATGGTATTTTACTGTGAAATATTACTGGTTGATTTTGACAACTTTATTTTTGGCTCTAGCTGTAGAGGAAGTGGAAAGTTTTAAACATTTTAAAACCAAACAGATTAAAGAGCTCACCTCTGCTCTTGCTTTGTGTGGAACAAAAGTTCAACTCTCCCACAACCAGTCCTCCTCTCCCCCAGCCAACAGCAGTCACTACTGTATGCCCCATGTACATAACAGACCTTGCAGCCTTTTCTGCTCAAATAAGTAATCCCCTAGAGAGTGGATGTCCTCCACCAAAGGAAGCCACCAAAGGCCATTGCCATGCTGGAGGGATGGGCAGAATAAGTATCGAAAGGACCGATTGCAATGGTCTGCAGCGATTAGCACCAGCATCCAGTGGCTAGACAGCAGGCTCTCACCAGAATCCAGGATCCAGCACAAACTTGGGACCTCTGTGTTCTAGTGACAGTAATGGAAGCGGCTCTGGGATCGGCCAGCTTGGCCACAAAAGACACGCACTGGCATGTTTTAAGACAGAAATGATAGATCTGCTGCTAGGAGTTTGTAATTATTTAATCAAAGACAGACTATAGAACCTGGAGGGGCTTTGTGTGCCCTCCTCAAAGCAGAAAAAGAACAGAACTTAAATACTGACAGGCGCTGGGGACAAGATTCCTGGTATGCGTGCTTTCCCTGACCAACAAAGGCCCATTCCAGACCAGTGAGTGGTCACAGTTTCTGGGTTATGTGTACCTCCAGGAGAAGCCTGTAGAAAACGAGTTGTGAACCATTCTTTTGCTGTGTGTAGGGAAGAAGAAGCAATGGTATTTTTTTTTTCATGATCCTCCTTCGAACTGAAAACTACTCACCCAAGGCTTTCTCTGTTATGCAGGCACACGTGAACATGCATACGTACATTCGCATGCACACATGCACTAAAGCACAGGACTTGTGCCTGTCTCTTGCTCGACGTGTAAGTGGTTTTATGTTCTAGTAGGACGAAAAACTTTTCTGCCTACAGCCCCCTGTGTCCCACATTGGATGAATAAGAGGATGGTCATGTCACCCAAAACATGGTTCCACCTTGCTGGGCAGCTGGAGCTCAGGATCTTACATGCAAATGAGACCCTGTTCTTCTGGTAAGCATTTGATTCCCTCCAGTTTATAGGAAAAAAAAAAAAAAAGCTGAGTTATGGATGAGGCTGAGACTTTCATGAGGTACTGTTCGATGTTTAGACTTCCGGGAGGAAAACGGTTAAGCTAATTAAGCTCTTCTCATTCCTCATCTTAAGTTCTTTATTTGGCCACTTCCCCTTTATCCTTCTATCCGGTTTGTGTATACTGAGATTCTTCAGAGAATGGAGGCTATCAGTAGAACAATGATTGCCACCTACCCCTAACCCCTTGCAATATCCTGAGTACGGGATATTAGATAGCAGAGAACTTTTGAAGTTGCCCAGCTGTAGGCCAGGGTGATGGCCCAGCAGGTAAAGACATTTTCCGTACAAGCCTGAGTTTGATCCTCAGAACCCAAGTGAGAAGATGTAGTGGCAGGCGTCTATAACAGAAGCACTGTCACAGGGAGGTGTGAGCTAGAAACAGGGGCATTAGATGGGCGGTCCTAATGAGCTAACTCCCGGAAAGCTGCTCTCCGACCACCATATGGAGGCCCCGGCATGTCCATACGCTCCCTCACCCCAGCGCAAAATAAATGATACTTTTAAAAAAGAAGTTGTACAAACAGATATTTTAAAAATATAATCTTATCCTCTTAATCAATTAGCTCTACAAACTGCCCGAACGGCACAGGAGGATCCACTGTAAGTGAAGCAGGAGCGCAATCGACCCTCTTGCTGCCCCATTCTGCTGTCTGACGTTCTAACCCTGAGGTCATCGACAGTAATAGGTTGGGAATGGAAATTTCTTTCCCCATATGCTTGCTCTTTGTAAGGAACAAATTTCAGAAACAAAGTATGGAAAATATTTAACCTTCTGCCACGATTATTAGGTTTTGATGTTTAAGAGGGAAAAATGCCCAAACACATAAAAGTGGAAAATCCCCCAAACAATGTGGTGAGATATGCACTGTAGGTTCCTTCCATCTGAAACATCCCCCAAAGGTTTGACAGACGTGGACTTTTGAACACACCACGTAAAGACATCTCTGCTTTCAAGAAAATAAACTTAAAAAATGAGGTCAATTTAAAAAAAAATAGTACAGAGGCTTTTATCAGTTTCCAAAAGGAGGAAAGTCAGAAAGAAAAATACTATTAAGTATATTTCAACCACTCATGTTTTGGATTCAACCACCTTGGTCATTTCTCGGGGTGTTGTTAATAAGAAGTTTTGTAAGTGGGGGGATGGTCGAACCCAATCTTTTGCTGTGATACAAATGTGCCTGTAAAATTTGTTTTTACTTGCCATTTTAACAGGACAATAATCTTTTTTATTCCTCCTTTATATACCTCCAGTCATGCAAAAATAGCTTGTATAGAATCTGTAATTAAACAAAGATGTGGACTCTTTTAACAGGTTGCAGTTGGCACTAATTTTGCTTTGTAAGTGAAGGGAGAGGAATTCAAGGTAGCAGCAAAGGTTGGGAAGACAATGTTGAACAGTCTGCTTATGTAAAAAAATAAATAGCAAAGTGGGCATGGAGGCAAGGGCTGCCCAGAGCTCCTCAGCCTTCCCGTCATGCCTCAGGAAGGCCCAGAGAGTTCCCATGCACCCTTTAGGAGAGGCTTCCTGCACTACCTAATTGTTTACAGTTGCTAGCCCAGGCTGCATTTCTCTTGGGGTATTAATTATCAAGGAGGCCACTTTCTACTGGGTCTGAGCAAGCTCAGAAACTGGGGGGATGCTTTAAGTACACCTTCAGGCTATGTGCTGTCTTCCCTTGATGCTGAACTGGGAGAACAAAAGACAACTCAGGCTGTAAAACCACTGTGCCATTCACTTGGCACCAAGCAGACAATGGACCCAGACATACGGGACTGACAGTGCAGTTCTATTTGCTCTTTAATTGTGGCCCTGAGACTGGAGACATTCAGTCATTCAACTAGAGAGGGCACCGTGGAGGAAATGAGCTACCTTTCTGGCTGTTAGAAACGGAGAACCTGGTACAGAGGACCAGTCAGGCTTCCTAAGATTTAAAAGAAAAAAAAATGTACTCTGACCATAGGCAAGTCAGATCTACCTGAAAGTTGCAAAGGAACATTTTGCGAAACTCAGTCTGTGTAGTTTGGTTTCTGTGCTGTGTTCTCTCCTTTCCCCAGGAAAAATGGGCACGATAATGATCTTTGGCTTGCATTTTGCTGGTTCCTAATAAGCCTGTCCCTATGTAGCTTCGTTCAGTTTACTCGTCCACCATCTATCAAGCACAGCTATGTCCCAGCAAGCCATGGTTGGTGTAACTGCAAAGGTCTTTAGGGCAGAGGCTGTGAGGAAAGCCCAGGGCCGGAAGAGCCTGGGAATATGGGGAAGTGTAGTCCAGAAGAAGGCTCACTCCCCAGGTTTGTGAACTGGGAGGTAGCAGGGGTGGTCCAGGCCAGGTAATGTGTATAGTAACTCATAGAGAGGCAGGAGCCATTGAGGGAATGGGAAGTTGGGGGAGGAACCACACCCGAACATGAACCAGGAAGTTCACATTGACAGTAAACAGTATTGAATGGAGCGATCATTTTATCCTCTTGCCTAGCATGCATTTCTCTGTCATTTCCTGGCAATTTTTAATGTGAGTATCACCTGAAGTATGTGCTCATGTATTAGCTATTAGCGTTGAGAGATAACTTGGATGTATGGGTCATCTTACAACATTACCAATGGCTGGACTCAGCTGTGGCTGACTTTCCTTTGAACTCAGGGAGAGCCAAGTGAATCATGCCAAGAGAAGAATATCTCGGATTTTTGTCTGAACTCTGTCCTTCGTCATCCTAGTTACTGTAGGAGGAATTAAAAGCAGCATGGACCCTACAAAGGTTTGGAGTAGATGTTCTGTGAATATCACACATAAGGAAGGGCCAAAGAGATAGAAAACAAGTGCTCAGGACTAGAAAGCTCTTGCTTTGTGCTAAACAGACACAACCTGAATGATTAGTGTTGCTGTTTGAACAAGGGGTTAGAAAGCTGTACCTGAAGTCCTTGGGAAAAAGCACCAGGATAAGTGACTGTTGCCTGCCTGACCCGTGGAAGGGGATATAGCCTGGGATGCAGTTACTGGATTTCTGTCAATATCCCACTGTCTCTAACTTTCTGATAGTGTGTGTAAGTCAAGTTTTATTTGAACATGATGAAATTTCAAATGTATGAAGAAAATACAGACACTGTTCTCTTTCTAAAGAAAAATACAAGAGTCTTGGAAGAAAGGAGGTGGTGGGATGAACTTGAGCATTGCAGGGACCTTCGGAACTATAAAGACACGGTTTTTGTTTGCTTGTTTTGTTTGTTTGTTTTTTTCCTCTAGGCAACAGACCTATAGACAGCTCTGAAGCACAGGAGTATCTTCTTTAGAACTGTATTAGTCAGTGCTGATCATTCAACAAGCTGGAAGCTAGAAGAGAAGGAGGAATTTGAGAGGCTACGAAGGCCAAGAGGAAAGCTACTGCGAAGTTGATGGGGATTTGCTCAAAGGCAGGGCTCTAGAAGGAAGAGATGTGCCCGAGCTGAGGACAGACACAGTAGTCACATACTTGGCCATGTTCAAGGGCAGTGGGACCTTTTCTTAATCTCAGTTTCAGTCTCCAATGGGTCTGGGGCAAGAGAGTTGGGGAGCTTGCTGGGTGGGACAGCTCTATGAGTTTCTTGTTTGGGAAAAATACTGACCTCTAGCATTTTCCTAGAGGAATGACACCAGTGTGACCTTGACTGGCATGTCCTTTCTTGGTCACCATTGTACTTTTCCACTTCCGGAAGATACAGGCTCATTTACACAGAGGTTCCAGGAAGCGTGGGAAGGGAGAATCTTTCGAGATGGCAGACAACTCTTTGATCTGCCTTCAATCCTTGAATCTTGGAGCTGAGAAAGGCTTTGAGCATCCCACCCAGTTCTCTTGAGATAAACCAAAACAGTATGCAGAGACCGACACCAACCATGCTAAGGGCCTCTCACACTGAGGCAGACATGGCTGTTTGAAGTGTGGGTACATCTGGGGACAGGAGGAAAGGAGAGTAGGCTTGATCTGTCAGTTCCATGTTACTCTTACACCATGCCAGAATAAAGACATCCGTGTTTACCAGGAGGAATTTGGTGAAGGGAACAGGCTGACTTTGTATTATCCCATACCAAGAAAATATCCCATTGCTGTAAAAATAATACTTCACCTTGAAAGGGGTCCCCTGAGCTAATTCTTCTGTACTAGATCAGGCCAATAATATTCTATTAGGCTAATAGGATACAACACCAATCCACAGAGTGGCTGAGCTCAGATATGCACATGAATACCTAGCTCAGTCAATCCAATCAGAAGCTGGAGCCCTAGTGACTATGACCACTATGTCCTTAGATGGCTGTTATTGATTTCCAATATCTTCTTCTAATCACAGTTCTACCAGCTTGCTATTGTCTTGACTTCTCAGGTCTTTACGTTGTTGACTTAAGCAATGATCAGTTTACCTGTTTCCAGAATGAAAATCAAATACATGTGCTCTGACTCCTCCACTGTCTCTGCACAGAATGTTGCTTGGAGACAATTGAGGCAGTCAGCCCACCCATTTGCGAACCCCTTTTATACCTTGTCCAGATGCTCCCCATGAAAGGAAGTTTCCATGTCTTAAGTTTACCAGCCTGACTGGTGGCTCAGCTTGTGGAAAGAGTCTAAAAGACCCCCCACCACCACTTCAGGAATCTGCAGTCCCCAAAAGGCAGTGAAAACATTGCGAGGAGAGGCTGGGTGCTGGAGGCTTTCTTTCCTCACAGATGTGACTATCCACCCAGGCTTTGCTTTCTAAGCCCTCTATAATCTGGCCTGAGGTAGGGGCATTTGCAGTACAAGAACATTATTCTGAAATCTGTCACTCCTCGTGTTAAGTAGATTCTTGCATGTTCGCGCCCGTGCTTATTTTGAAGTAAATTTATGTGTGGTCATAAGAGCTTCTGAGGCAGGGAGATTAATCATGGAGTCACCACACTCATTGAGGATGAGTGGAAGGGGAGGAGTCTGGGCTTCATTGTTTCTGGGATGAGAAAATTCCATGGAGGCTCAGGCTGGTTGTAATAGTGCTTGCGATCATGAACCAAGGTGACTTACAGCTGTCTACTCTAAGTGTGGGCTGTGAGGTAGCAGCTTGGCACTAGATAAGAATAACCTTTATCTGACAGTATCTCAGACCCATGCACACAGAGCCTCTGAGACTCGTCCCAGAAGTCAGCATCTTACAAATGTCTAGGAATAGGAGATGCCACTTCTTCACTTATGCTTAAAATGGAGCGTGTCTTGATCTTGTGGTAGTATTTTGGAAAATCCGTCATGGCTGGCCCATATTTACCTCTTTCCTCAAATCCTGGCTCTTTTACAAGGTACTGGGATACATTGGAGGCATTAGCCTAAATTTAGGGCTAGAGATGTGATATAGACTTAAACATGAATATCTCATAGCTCAAAGACCAGTGACAACCCCACTAATACTAATGTTTAAACAACAGTCTTACTTTTTGGTATAAGGTTAATAAAATATGTATCCAAAGCCCAACCCCCCATCAAGTACATGGTTAAAGAAGAGCTTACATTTTCCCCTCAACAGATAGGAATTGAGGCCCAGTGGACTATACCCTGAGAGCACACTAGTGTGGGGATCTCCCTCTGCTTTGTCATGTTTTGAAACATGTCTGCTAGACCCAGTGCCAGCGGGAGCTACTTTGTTGAGTCAGCCTGTTCTTTTTCCCTAGCATTCTGTGTGTGGGAACATGCCACTCACAGGAAGTGGGGTCCGATCCCCATGGAGGATGCACGTCCCAGTTGCTGGAACTTTGCCAGGTCTAGATCTATCCATCTATGGGCAAATGAGCCAGTCTCTAGAGGAAACCCAGCAGTGTTCTGATTTTAATGACTCTTAAGCCAAAGATGTTCTACTTAACCAAGACTGGACAGCACTTAGCAACTTGCCAATACTTAGACTGATTAGTCATTTGAAACAATACAGCTACGAGCGAATCATAGCTAAGTAACAGAAATGAAACCAAATTAATGAGTGGCAGGATCCCTTTGGTCTGGGAGGATGATTTATAGCTCCCTCCTAGCAGTTTCAGGATACGTATGCAGATTTCGGGGCACATAGGCCTGTACTTTTCCCTCCCACTGAGTTTAGTAGTAGGTCATTGGCAGCTGTTATGGGGGATAATCAACTGCTTTCTAGTTGAATTGGAGGTCCATCCCACAGGAGGGAATTTATGGTTCATACTATAAACCTATCCAAAGCCTGTGGTGGGAGAGATCATAGTTACTGGGTAGAATATACTAATTTCGTTCACTAAATGGACATGTAGTCAAGCTGCTTGACTACATGTTCATCCAAAGTTGTGCTGTTTAGAACAAAGATATGAATGGGCTCTGTCTTCATGTAATGGTCAGCTTCTAAGAGAGAGCAAAGCCATATTCCTAATCTATAAAGTAAGTTATACTGTCTACTACAGCCCTATGCAGTAGAAATATTATATAGGTCACATGAGTAATTTTAAATCTATCAGTACTGATAGTATAAATAGTAAAAAAAAAAATGTAGTTTTAATAATACATTCCACTTAACCCAATGTAACCACACTTACTGTCACTTCAACCTGAGATCAATATAAAATTACATGACATGTGTGGTGAGCCCAAAATATGAAGGGTACCCTGCTTTCACAGAACATCTCAATGCAGATGTAAATCTTTCATCAGACATATTTGATTTGAATTTAGGTATCATGAAACTATATAGAAAAGAGTAGATTCTCATATTAATTCTAAATATGCTTAAGATTTTTCAGTCTTCAATATGAGGAACTATTTTAACTTAATTAATTAAAATTAAAATTAAAACATTAACCAGTTAGAGAAGCCACACAGCCATGATGAAGGACTCAGTCAGTAGTCACTCTAGCTCTTCCCTCTTTTTTTTTTTAATTACATTACCATTTAACATATTCTTTTTTTTCTCCATCTTTATTAAATTGGGTATTTCTTATTTACATTTCAATTGTTATTACCTTTCCCGGTTTCCAGGCAAACATTCCCCTAGCCCCTCCCCCACCCCTTCTATATGGGTGTTCCCCTCCCCATCCTCCTCCCATTACCGCCCTCCCCCCAACAATCCCGTTCACTGGGGGTTCAGTCTTGGCAAGACCAAGGGCTTCCCTTTCCATTGATGCTCTTACGAGGCTGTTCATTGCTACCTATGCAGTTGGAGCCCAGGGTCAGTCCATGTATAGATATTAGCCCTCTGGACTCTTAATTCTAAGGGTGAAGAGCTTTCACTACTGCCTCCTATAGGAAAGTGGAATTAAAATGATGGCAAAAAGAGGGTGGTTTGTCTGCAAAGAGGACAGACAGTTTTAGAGAATTGACACAGGTTCAAAAGCACTTGTTTGAGAAAACTGGGCTGTGGCTTGACCTGCATGCGCTTTTGTTTGCTCACATAGGAATGAGGTATCCTTCACAGTTATTAATTGGACTCCAGCATCTTGACAGGGAATGTAAAGTACAGGTTCAGAAGACAATGGATCCTGAGAGCATGCGAACAGGTGGCTCTCAATTTATGAGCGCCCCCATTTCATGGACATAAACATTTCAAAAGAATGAGTCTTTGATAGAGAAGAACATACAACTGACTAATAATCTTCCAGCCCCTGGGATTTTGGAAAAATGTCTCTGACATCCCTGAATTTGGTAGTAGAAGGTACTGAGTGATGATGTGAGGCATGAGCTCTTCCTTAAATTTTCACCCAGGAGCCCTTTCTGGTACCCCTTTACCATCTTTTCCGAATTCTAGCTCCTGGTTCTTGAAGATAGTACTCCTTCAAGCAGAACTGTCCAAACTTTTCCATGTTCCCTACAGTTCTTATAGGAAAGCAATGCTGATAAAAGAGTTAGGGAGCCAAAATGTCTCTTTCCTAGGCAAGATCCCAAGTGGTTGTTTCTCAATCAGTTTACATCAATGAGATAAGAGAAAAGTTTCTGGGGAAGAAGGAAGGACAGCAAATAATAAATAATATTGCTATCTATTCTTGGATGCCCAACCCTTGGATTAGTTTTACTACGTATATGACTCCTTAAGAAATGAGGGAACCTACCTAAGTCAATTAATTCAGAACAAGAGCTCAACTCTTGAATACCATGAAGCAAAGGGATGATACTTGAGAATATGGCAAACACTGCCATTTCTTTCACCCACAGATAGAACCATAGATTTGTTTGAATAATAGTGAAGTTGATTACAACTTCATCCCCAGACTCTCTTGCAGCTAAGGGGAGTCACATGACTAGTAAAGTGAAGACAAACATTTCTACATCAGGCTCCTTGGACAGAAACCTCTGAGAGCTTTTCTCCACATGTTCTAGCTTTAACACTGTGTTCTGCCTAGAGACAAAGCAGTCATCTTGTCATATGAGGTTAAGAGCTACCTCAAAGCCACATAGTAAGATGGTAATAGAAGTAATTGTCTTTGAAGCCTTGATTACCTACAGACCCTGCTGAGCTGCTACACCAGACTCAAATGAGACATGAATATGACCTCTCTGTTTGATTAAACCACTGGGCTTAAATGTTGACAGCCAAAGGAATACTAGTTAGTAGACGTTAGAGCTAATCTCTTCTTCTCCTTCTCCTTCTCCTTCTCCTTCTCCTTCTCCTTCTCCTTCTCCTTCTCCTTCTCCTTCTCCTTCTCCTTCTCCTTCCTCTTCCTCCTCTTCCTCTTCCTCCTTTGTGTATTGTGACCCCAATATCTAAAGGGCATCCTGCTTTCACAGAACATCTCAATGCAGCTATCAATCTCCTCCTTTGACTTTCCTCCTTCTCTTCCTCCTTCTCCTCTTCCTCCTCTTCCTCCTCTTTCTCCTTCTCTTCATCTTTCCATTTCTCCTCCTTCTCCACACACTTCTCCTTGTTAAATTCTCTAATATAGAATTTGCTGTAGGGCCATCTTATCTCCATCACTTCATTGGTTGACACACATTGTCTATTGCCTTTCTTCAAATAGATTTTGTTACTACAAAAAGTTCCTAAAGAAGGCTTATTTTCTTGCCTGACCAGAATGATTATTCCTGGACTACGTACAAGATTTCCCATGACTGGTCCAGAAATTCACCTGACAAAACTAAAAACCACATAATCATGGCTGCAATGATCCTTGACTCCCTTCAGTCTAGAATTCATGTGGAATAGAAGACAGGCACAGAGAGCTTCTAAAATAGTCAGTCAATTAAAATAAAGTCCTAGACAGCAGTTGCCATGTATCACTTACAAGCCAAGTTCAATCTCACCCTGCCTCTGTGAATACTTGCATTTGAAACACAGACATGCTTATTTGTTTATACATTGCCTGGGGGTGTCTTTGTACTAAGTTAGTCCCGTGAAGTAATTTCAACAGAGACAATATGGCTAAAGCCTTAAATCTTTACTCTGCTGATCTCTACAGAAAAAAGGCCTCCTGTTCTACCCTGACCCTTATAGTAAGTGTATGAGCAAGTTGCTATGGGAGAAAAATGACAGACTAAATAATGTGGCAAAGAGTGACTCCAGCTCTTTCCCTGTGTAGTGTCTGCTATACTGTTGTCACAACACCACAAGGTAGAGAGGATGGGCCTATTTGCATCTGAGGATCCTACCTCTCAGAAGGAAGATAAACTGAGTATAAATTAAATAATTGATTAAAGTCTGTGTTAATATCCAGTTCTGTCTACATCAAAACACCCTGATTTTGATCATTAATTGTTATACTATATTTCTCCTCTTATACTAATCTCAATCTGGATGGAAAATACCAATAGGAACAGACAGAAGATTTTAAAGACAATAACAACTTCTGTGTGATAGAAGAAAATCTGCCTAGCTCAGAGAAGGCCCAGAATATGGTTGGACAGAAGAAGAAGAGGTAGTGGGTCCAAAATCTGTAGAATAATGTACCATGGATGGATGGAATGGAGGACAGAATAAAAGGATAACTCAGGGAATTTCATGACCCACAGAACCTTGAATTGAATGTAGCATTGGTGAGATGGGGGGCGGGGCAGGGAGTTGTTAGTTCTTTGCTCAGACTGTTCTCAGGGTACACAGGGGGCATGGAATCATGAAGTGATTCAATTCTTCTCCTGTTCTCAGGTAAGCCAACAACTACGTCCTCAGAAGCATTAGAAAATGGTACTGGGTCTAAGTGCTGAGACTTGATTCTTCTATCACCATAGCTCACTGCACTATCAGTGAGCTGACAAGAGTGGAACATAGTATCGTGCTTGAGACAAGAGAAGCAGAGGATGCTATTGGGGTGGAGCATCTGCATCAAGGCCTTGAGGAATATCAGCATATAGGCAAGTCACAACCTGTGGGAGCATGTTTATCAGGAGCTCTACTCATTAGAGGAACACTGCTGGCAAAATGGAGGCGTTGTTTCAAGGGTGGAGCCTGCATCATGGTGTGCATCACTGATCTCTGCATTTTCCTCCTGTGACTACAATGCAATCATTTCTAATGGGATGGGATTTCCGTAATTGGAGATCACAATATACAACTATCACATAGATATGGTATTAACTCTTCCTCTAGAATTGACTGGCTGGTTTCAGTAATCTCCATAACTTCTGTGAGACTCTGGGTATTTGTTGCCTGATTTGTAAAAAGGGGGAATGAAAATTTGGAGTGCCAGTAACAAAAGGTTATAGTGAAGATTAGATAAAGTATGCCACGCATACGTTCTTAGGATATGCTTGCATTTTGTTAGTAATGGGGAGCCCAAGGAATGTCATGACCAAGGAATCTGGCCACTGGATATGAAACTTCAGCTCAGCACACTCTTGAAGGCACGGTCACTACAAGCTGCTGAGCCTGAGTCCAGAGCCTCTGCGTTAGCCTGAGGAGGTGGGAGAGAAGCTGGATTTCTAGAATATCCCAGATGTCCATGCTACTGACCCTGGGATGATATGTCAGGAACTGCTGAATTGAACTAATGTTCAAACTCACTCCCTGTTTTTCTCTGCCGTGGCCAACAGACTGTTGCTGTTAAGTCCACAAACTCAGATTATTTTATTCTTATGCAATTTCCACTGGGCCCCAGGCTTGACTGATAGAGAGCTCCTGCCCCACCCTCCAGGTGCAAGGGCAGGGGTTGGAGAAACAGGATGGAGCGTATTTCAGGTGGAAAGATCACGCCACGTCACATCTTGAGGGACCTTTGGTGTGGATGCTCCATATCTCCTCACTTTTCAGATCTGGCTTGGCCCCTGGAGAAGCACTTAAGCTTCCCTTCCACTTGGAACCATTCTTTTTTAACCCAGTTGAAGCTTGTCTCAGTAGGATTTTTCTCCTCATTGGAAGTTCCTAAGTCAAATGTGTTTCTTCAGCTCTGGATAGTTTCCATGACTCTCAGTGGTGGTGGTGGGATATGTCTTGATATATTTTTTTTAATGCCCACACTTTATTCTCATATTCAAAGTGAATTTGAAAGTGCTGACACTCCCTGGTACCATGGTGAAGATATGGGCTAAGCAGAAAGGGATCCAAGGGAAGAGAATATTTATGAACTATGATATTTTATAAACACCTGGCATTTATATAAACAAGAGAACTAGCGATTTTAATAAGGTAGCCGCTCCAAGTTCTGGCACTCAAGTAGAAAATATGCTTATTGCATTTCCTGTGTGCAGGGGAATCTCACTGAAAATACCTGGCACCTAGACAGTACTTTTGTAAACAGCGATTTTGGTCTCCGGTGAATTCTAAATTAGACAAAACATATGTGATACTGTAATATTTAATAATTTCCCACAGCTTGCTTCCATTTAGGAAGTGATGGATGGGGATGCCATGTTTACATTAAGTCACCTTGAAGGACTTTCCCGTGACGATTGTGATGCTGAGCCAGGAAAGATGGGACATTCGTGTACAGGGAGGGGCCAAGGTGAACACTGCTGGTAAGATCCCCTCTCTATGGGCACACGATTTGCTGTTCAGCTGTTTTCCTGTTATCCACATCAGTACTTCCAACAGAAGAGCAGCATCCATTTTCTGGAAGGCCTCAGGTAAAAACAAAACAGGGTCAAAAGTAGGCACAGTGACAATTATATATATGTAACACAACCAAGTCGTTGAACTCCCTGCCTTAGTGTCCTCATCTGTAAAACCGGTAGAATTTGTGGCAGGGATGCTTTAAAAAGACACCTTCTGTCTGGGTCTTTCAAGGGGATGAAATGCACAGAACACCACATTGATGACATGATGGGGACACTGTGGAAGCTTAAAGGGGAAAAAAATTGGCGACTTCTCTCCTCCAGTTTCATTTGGTTCCCATCACTTGCTCACCATCCTCTCACGAACTCCTAAATCACTGCTGGAGTTTTCATGAATGGTTTTGCCCCCTCTTCCTTGAGAACGGCTTCCTTTCCAAGCTCTGTAGCTCCCAGGAGACACACAATCCTGAAGCCAAGTTCACTCACTAAGACTCATCCATGTGAGTCATGTTTTTTTTTTTTCTTCCTCTACGACCTGTGCATGCTGAGTTCATTTCAACATCTTCCTAATCCCACATCACTAGCAACAGTAGACTCAATGGAACCCACGTGTGGTGGGAGACCACAGATCTATTTACCTGTTTGAATCAGGCATGTACCTCCCCTGTTGGTGCTCTCATTAAACTTCTGGGAAAATACTTCCCACACCTGGAAATGTGAACTGGAAATCTCATCAGGAAAGATTTTTCTGATAAATCCCAGGCTTCCACTGCATTACGATTCTCAGGAAAGTTGAGCCTCGCTTTGTTTGGGTCTGGACCAGAGTCAAAAGCATCTCTTAAATGAAAAATCATTTTCAGAAGGGCTGAAAATGTAAGGCCATTCATTCCAATCGCCACTGGATCCTTTTCAGTCGGCTAGTCTCTTTATCCAGAGCACTGGGGGGAAAAATCAATGTTTCATTGACTTGAGGCCAACTTGGTTGACTACAGGGGGGAAGAAGTGTGTGAAATAAGAGGTTACAGCCACTGAGAACTTACAGAGAGTGTAAGGACTCGAAAAAGAAAAGCTGCTTGGAAATCACACTTGTCTACTTTTTAAGACAAGATGGAATATGTTTTCCAGACTCTTGAGTTTAATTATTAAAGTCAAAGGGCACCGCAAAAGCAAGTGAAAAAAACAGAGCAGGGGAGGGGAGTAGAGGGTGAGATATAGAGAAAACAAGGAAGAGAAAGCAAAGAAGTAGGAAGGAAGCAGGGAGAAGGAAAGGAGACAAATCGGGGAGGAGGGAAGGGGGAAAAGCAGGGAGGAGGGGAAGAAGAGAGGAGGGAGGGAAACAGGGAGGAGGGAAGGGGAGGAAGCAGTAGGGGAAAGAAGCAGGGAAGTGTGGGAGAGAACTTGTTTTTCACCAGCAAGCCCCACAGTTCCTTCTGAAGACACTAGCATACTTCCAAACTTCCAGGGTCACCGAAAATGGATGCCACATCTGCCTCCTCATCTAAGGAGACTACCTGGAAGATGCCAGAGCCAAGACCAAACTGTACCAACCCTACCTGATCCCATAGCCCATGACCTTCCCAGTGTGCCCCATTTCCTTGGCTTGCTGTTTTGGGAATTCAACTATGGGGGATAGGAAAAGGAAACGAAGTTAGCTTTATTTCTCTTTTTCCCTGTAAGGGCAAGGCATGTTCACTAGAGAAAAAGCAGAGCGTGCAGAATCAGTTCAGATAATAGTAAAATCTCACAGGCTGCTGGTTCTCTGAATTTAGTTCCAGACCACTTGCCCCAAGGGCTCTGCGTCTCTTCAATCTTTCCTACTTCACGGAATAGGACCCACTTATCTCTGGGAACACTAGACATGCTGGTCTATACAACATCCCAAGGCTAGGCAAACACTTGGCTCTTGGCTCAGTCACTGTCTCATTTCAGGCAGCCCTGGCTGGAAGCCATTAGAAGAAAATTGTGAGAATATCTAATAGTTATTTTGTCTGTAGATGTTGATGAACAAAATATAAGACTTCCCAATTGTTGTTGGTTTCATTTTTAATTCTACCTTCCATTTTTAATTCTACAGTAATCCTATAGAATTATGGATTTTTCACACCAGTTCTAATACACACACCAAGTTCAATGACACATCAACAGAAATGCAAAGCAATAAAATAAAAAAATTAAAATATTCATCTGTGGACCATATAAAATCAATCTCATGCTCTGTCAATGGTAAGAATATAATCCTTTCATTGCCACTCAAACCGATACTGTCCCTATTTGATAGATGCTAATGAGGTAGAAAGAGCTGTGGTAACACCTTCCACTTCTGAATGTGGTAACCAAGAGTCAAGACTGTCTCCTGGAGACTTAGGTCTCCCATTCCTGATGGCTCAATCTATCTGTCCCCCAAGCATCCTGTGTTCTCTGGAATCCCAGGGGTGAGTTGCAAAGGGTTCTGTAGGCTTCAACACATAACTGATTCATCTTTATTTAAAAGGTTGAGATTTTGCTCTTTGTGGATATTTCTGTCTGATCTTACTTCCTGTATAAACAGTGGGTTTGAATCTTAACATTGATCACTGAGTTGGTTCATAAGTAATATTAATGTATGTGTCTTCATGCCAGTGGAGTTACAAAATGTGTTTTGATATTCTAATGACTACAGGACTCACAAGTATCATATTGTTACTTAATTTAAGTCGATTATTTTCTGCTTCAAGTCAATCCACTCCATCTTCTTTTTTAGGACTAGGGGGCCCCAAACTGGTAGCAGTCAGCCAGTTCTGCCAGTTAGAGCCCTACAGCCTTCCAACTGAAAAACTCGATTGCATTTTAAAAGCTTTACCTTGGCACACAACATTGCTGAGAAATTCCATAATTTTTTTTAATCACTTTACTAACTTTTTAACTTAGGCTTTTAACCCATCTTGGAAAACTTTTCTCTTCGGGGTACTTTAGGCTCCAACTTTTTATCCCTGATAAATTAAGCATTATAATAAACTACTTTGCCTAAGAATTTGAGGTTGCTCTTTTATTTTTTCTTTAAGAGGGAGGAGCACCAACCAGCAAACCAGATGTGGCTGTCTCTAGTTTCAGCTCTTAACATACAATAAGTTGCAGGTTTCTTACATTTCCTCCGGGAGGGGGGTCGCAAAGGAGAATTAGCACATCACCAGCCCACTTCCTCCTCCCAGCATGTCTGTTTAAAGTTAATGTGAATGCCAGTCTCAAATATCAAAGGCACACTGCCCCTAAGTACGCCAATCAGCTCTGAGTTCAGCTGGAAACAAGAGCAGGGGATAATGTTTTTCAATCAGTGGACAACCCTTTGAAAGTTTCACCATGAATGGTAACCGTTTACTTCAAGATAAATGGATTGTGCCACTTCTGTGGAGGTGGCACATACATACCCTTGTTACCCTTGTCACCCAGCTTCATCTCTGTCTCTCCAGGCTTGTAAGAATGCACAGAATTTAGGCAGGTGCCCACTCTCTTCTTTTCTATTATTCTAACGTTCTTTTCGAGGGAAGGAAGGACAAATTATTACTAAATCATTATTAAGAAATCAATTTGCTGAACAACTCTTTTAGCATCAAGCCAGTCTGGGTTAATCAGATAAGACAAATAGGAACGGATGTCACTGGAATTGGCAATCTTGTTATCCATCAAAGACAGCAGTTTTCCAGCTCAGAGGAAGGAAAGGTTGGGGAGCTTGGAGGTGATCTCAGGTGTCAGGTCTGAGAAGAAACAAGTTTCTTATCTGTTTCTGTCAAGGAGAAGATGCCCTGGACCTCAGGCTCTGGCAATGATCATAATGAATTATTGGAAAGATCTCCTCCGGGAGCCTTCTGACCCCCTCAGTCATTTCCCAGCCCAGAGAGAAGATACTGCTCCTCTGGGAAGACCAGTGCACAGGTGTGGCTCTGTGAACCCTGAGGACAGGCAGCTTTGAGAAACTACTTCTCCCAGGTGCTCTCCCCTTCTCCCTGCAGGACAAGGTCCATTTGCAAGGTCCTGTATTCTTAAAATTTAAACCCAAGATTGGAAATCTGGCGTGCAGCTCATGAAGAAATAGAGTCAATCTTTGAGGACAGTCAGACTGATCCTTGCTTAACAAGCTGGCTTACATTGTACACATTGCTTAATCACTCTGATTCTTGCTAATCCCATCTTCAAAACAGAAACAGTACCTGTCCTCCAGATATTGAATAGTGTAGTTTCTAAAAGAGTAATAAGTGTGGACATAACCATGCCATAGCAAATTCATCAGCTGGGGATAATAAAAACAGATCTTAATCATGTTTCACACCATGGCTACCAAATAGTCATGACTTTAATTTTGAGAGATTGGGCCTTCTGGTCATCCAATTGAGCAAATCAGTAGGTACGGGGTTCACCAGCCTGGATTTCTAACTCTTATAAACAAAATGCTGTTGATAAAATGGAATATGTTAATGTTGAAGCTTCTAGAATGGTATTTTCAAATGTTTTTTGTTTGTTTGTTTTCTGATCTGTTTGCTTGCTTGTGACAAGTTCTCAAGAATCCAGGTTAGTCTGGAACTCACCATATGTAGCTAAGGATGATCTTGAACTCCTGATCCTCCTGCCTCTGCCTCTCAAATGCTGAGATTACAGCCCATGCCTTTTTATATATACAAAATTAACCTTTACTTTACAGATACCCAAAATGTTCTGCTGTGGTTTGAGAAAATCTTCCTATCAGATACAACTACTAATTGCTTTCGGGGCAGAGGGGTAATTTGGGTAAGTTAGGGCAGCACCATGATTCAATGACTCACCAGTGCAAGATGCAGAATTCTATTCAAAAGTCTACATTAAGTGGGCCTCACAGTTGTGGTACAGGGAGTTTGAAGTGAGAATGGCAATAAGTCCATGGCACTGAGACAAGACTAACCTCAGGCTGCCTGAGCACAAGAAGAAATAGAATGTTTGTGTAGCCCTCTTCTTTCAGAAACAGTCATTCTGGGTGAGCATTGCTAAAGATTCTTCCCTCCAACGGTATGCCTCAGACATCAGTGTCTCACCAGCAAGGTGCTTAGTGAGTTATTACTATCTTGGATATCCTATTTGTCTAGCTAGTGTTCAACTAATTATATGAAGGTAATATTCTCTCCATTTATTGCATTTCATCTCTACCACAGATGGTATAGGTTACCATTTCAACTGGATAACACTGATTCGTGTCTGTCTCCTTAGTTCTCTAAAGTGAGTAAAACTGAGTCATGCTGGAGCCAGGACAACTCACCAATAATGCCCATTGCCAAACTGCTCAGAAAAAGGGTCCCACAGCCAAGTCAGGAAACGAGAGCAGACCTGCCACTAGGGTGATGGGTGACAATGTCTGGGCTCCTCTCCTGAAGGGAAGAACTCAGCAAATCCAGATGGACACAGTGTTGGAGGGGAGGAGCACATACTTATGCATAGGTGGAGACCATGGAGAATGTCTGATGTCCTGTTGTATACTCAATCACTTATTCTGTCCTGGCAGGGTCTCTCACTGAACTTGGAGCTAGGCTGGCATTCAGGAACTCTTAGAGATTCCTACCTTCACCCCCATAGCACTGAGATTACAAGTATTATTATGTGACTATTGGAGATTTGTACGTGGGTCCTCATGCCCAAAGCATTCTTACCTGCTGAACCACTTCTCCATCCAAAGCAGATTACTTAACCAACCAGTTCAATTCCAGAAAAGTATTTAGTAATACTAGTTTAGTATAATAAAGTGTGTTGGGGGCTTAAGTTGTGTTTTGATGAAAATATGACTACAGTATTTGTTATAGTTTTAAAGTAAAATGCTGTGTGATAATTTAAGGCCTCTTTACCTCTAGGAATTATGTGTAGCAAACTAAGAGTATTATACCAGTCATCCATACCCCAACCTTTCAGCTGATGTTTAGTATTTGAGAAAAGTAAAGTGCTTTCTGGTCACCCACAGCCTACCTATGCATCAACCCCCTTGTTCCTTCTTGGGCCACTGGAATGCACCTATCTTACTGCTATCTAGGAACACAAATGCATCCCCGTCCCTAAGGTTGTGGTCTATGAAACCCCGGATCTTTCTATTCCTTTCTGCAGCTCAGCTGCCTCTTGTGGTCAGTTCTTCCACTCCCTGGGATAGGACCTTATGATTTTTTAATCTTTTTTTTCCAGGCAGGGACTCACCATGTTTCCAAACTAACCTCCAACTCTCAATTCTACCCCAGGCTCCCAAGGAGTTAGGGTTTGGGGTATGCACTACCATGTCAAGCTGTAAGGAAACAGTGCCCATTGCCTACTTCCTACCTGATGGCAATATGTTACACAACTCACATCAGGATACCAATAATAATACATGAAGCTACAGGATGCTCATGTAAGCACAGGTGTTCCTCAGATAGTCTCTTCCTGGCCACATCCACTTCTTTGCTGTTCCCTCTACATCTCTAACCCTTAGCAACTATTAATGTATTTTCCATTTCTATAATTTTTTTCACCTCAAGAATGTTGCATAACTAGAACTTAAGTATATAACTTTCTGAAATTAGACATTTTAAACTCAGTGTACTTCTTTAGGTATTTGCCTAACTGCATCAAATTTCATTTCTTTTCATTAATGAGTAGTATTCCATAGAATGAATACATGGCAGTTTATTTAACAGTAAAGATGATTTTCTAAATTAAGTGAATTATATCTATAGATTTATATAACATATAAAAGGGAGCCTGCTTGCATTTCTATCTTGGATGTTGGCTTCTGAATTCTGGTGGCTAATCTTATTTTATTATTATAATTTTGTATGCATTTGGTTGTTTTGCTTGTATATGTCTGTGCACTTCATGCCTGTGTGGTGCCAATGGAGATAGAGGAAGGAAGTGGATTTTCTGGAATTGGAATTATAGAGTCCAATTAGGAACTACCATATGGGAGCTATGAATTGAATTGGTTATCTGGAAGAATAGGCAATGCTCTTAAACACTTAGCTATCTCTCTAACTTCCAATTTTAAAATAGCACTTTTTAGCACATAGATGGAAGTTGTAGCTGTAATTTTAGCAGGTCAGCTACATGATCATCCCCTTGATTGCACACCCCAAGGCCCCAGATCCAATCCTGGTCCCACATCTAGCCTAGCCCCGATCCTCCTGATTGTGTCATCCATAATCTTGAGGCTTCCACAAGGACCATCCCAACTTTCCTACTATAGCCTTCTCCTGTGCTGTAAGAAGCCTCCATGCCCGGTCAGATCTTGCACGGCCTTCATCAGAGTCTACTCAGGTATATACACTTTGTCTGCACAAACCCTTCACACCTGCAAGGTCTACCTCCAAACTTTAGAATTAGACCAGAATTCACACCCTTCACACCATTCCAACACCCTGTGTCTACCTGATTTCATTCCACATGAGTCATATTCAACGTTTAAAACCAACCTGACCCATACATTCTGTGTTCTGTTCCAACATGCTCTGGGTTATCAGGACAAGAACTAAAAAAAGAAGTCCATGTGCCCAGATCTCATCACAAGAATTAAAACATTGTAAAGGATAAAGATATTAGGAGGAATATATCAGTCTTGTAGAAATGTTCACCAATGAGAATTATCTTGATGACACAGAACATAGACTTAAGAAAAAAATACAAACTTCATCAAAGAATTCTAGGACCTTAAAGAAGATACAAAGAAACAGTTCAAAGGCTTCATGAAAAATTGAAAACAAGTGATTCTCAAGGAAACATAAACATAGGGATGGTGGAGACAACGCAGGTCCTGAGGGTGAAGTCCATTAAGAGTACTATTGATGAAGATTCCCAATGAAATGAAGACAGAATTGAAAAATTCAATGACTTAACTAGAAAATTCAAGGGGAAAAGACTTACAGGTAGAACTGATAAAGGAGAAGATAGAATATCAAGAATAAAAAAATAAAGGAACTAGAAGTTGAATAAGCAAAGGAAATAACGATTAAACACATACATAATGAGGGAGGGAGGGAGGGAAAGAGAGAGAGAGAGAGAGACAGAGACAGAGACAGAGACAGAGAATTTACAGAAGACAGAAGACATAGCATACCATGATAAGACCATACTTGTAAATTACAGGAGTAGATGGGAGAGGAATCCCAGATCAATGGGATAGAGGAAGTCTTCAAGAAGATCATAGAAGAAAACTTACCCAAGCTAAAATAAGACAAACCCAGACATATACATGAGGCATACTGAACACTAAAGAGATAACACCACAAGAAATTCCACGTGTCATGTCATAGTTAAAACACTAAGTATACATAACTAATAAAGAATATTGAAAACTACTAGAGACAGAACATATTAACTTATAAAGGAAAAGCCATTAGAATCAGAGCTGATTTCTCAATGGAAACTGTGAAAGTCAGAAGAGTCTTGAGCAATGCATTCTAAGTGCTAACAGACCGCAGTCAATACAGACTAATATACCTGGGAAAACTATCTGCCATGTTTAAAGGAGAAAGAAAAACATTTCATGTTATAATCAGTCTTTAAATTTTAATAACTAATGACCAAACCTAAACAAAATAGAAAAAGTAATATTTTGGGTTGGAGAGAATGAACATTGTCAAGAGATGGTAGAAAGAAAAAATGAAGCTATTAATTACTGAAACACAACTTATAATTGAGAATACAAATAACACCAAGATTCAACAGCAGATCACTGCAATTAAACACAATTTTAAAATAATAATTTCAAATATTAAAGCCTTCAATGCTCCAACCAAAAGACCCAAGCTAGCTGAATGGGCCAAGAAAAACATCCAACTATCAGTTGCCTCCCAGAAACACATAATATTTTTGACAATAGACACTTCTTTAAAGTGATAGGATATACAAACACATGCCAATCAAGTGTGACCAGCAATCAAATGTCACTATCCTAGTATCTTTACATATTAGACTTTAAACTAAAACTAATTAGAAAGCATAAATGAGGACATTTATTTCTAATCAAGGAAACAGCTAACAAGGGGATATTGCTGTCCTGAACATATGAGGCATCAGACTCTGGTGCACCCAACTTCCTAAAAATGTACTACTAAGATGCAAAGGCATGGACTAATGTCAAACCATTAATAGTATGTGATTGGAAAGTCTCACTTTTCTCTAATAAACCAATCATTTGCGCAAAGAAACGAACAGAGAAATCAGAATTAATTGACATCAGACTTCAAGTGGACTTAACAGATATCTATAGATTTTTCCTACCAAACACCAAAGAATTCTATTCAAAAGTAAATGAAAGCTTTTCTAAAATAGACCACATCCTGGGACATAAAAACCAATCTTAACAAATTCAGAAAGATTGAAATAATCCCTGTATCCTATCTAAACATAATCCAATAATACTTCACATTGACAGCAAACAAATCTCTAGTAAGTACACAAACTTCTGGGGATTTAACAACTCATTACTGAGTAATGAATGGATGAGGCAAAAACAGATATAAGAAATTCAGCTTATGAAAAGGGAATACTATCGGAGCCTATAATCTATTAAATTGGAAATGGATGAACTTGTAAATTCACCCAAACCACCAAAATTAAGTAAAAAGCAAACCAACAACCTCAACAAACCCATAATAAATGAGATTGAACAGTAATCAAAAGCATCACGGCTAAAAACCAAAAAGACCCCAGGTAGCTAAAGAATCCTGAACCAAAAGAATAATGCTTGAGGGATGGCCGTTCAAGTTCTTAAGACATATTACAGAGCTATGGTTTTGTTGTTGTTGTTGTTGTTGTTGTTGTTGTTGTTGTTGTTGTTGTTGTTGTTGTTGTTGTTTTGTCAATATGGTCCTGGCATGAAAACAAATTTGTAAACCGATAGAATACCAAACACAAGTATGCATAACTACACTATTTAATAATCAACAGAGATGCCAAAGACATAGGAGAAAAAAAACATTTTCAACAAATGATAGTGGGAATATTAGATGTACACACACAGAAGAATGAAACTAGACCTGAATCTATCACCTTGCAAAAACCACAGCAAAAACTGAAGCAAACAAAGCAAGACAAACAAAACAGAAACTAAAACCAACTCATCGAAGACCAAATAACCAAATGCCAAACACGAAACTGCAGGACGACAGTACTGGCCATTCCCTGCAGCAGGAAGGCAGTACTGGCCATTCCCTGCAGCAGGAAGGCAGTACTGCAGCCATTCCCTGCAGCAGGAAGGCAGTACTGCCCATTCCCTGCAGCAGGAAGGCAGTACTGGCCATTCCCTGCAGCAGGAAGGCAGTACTGGCCATTCCCTGCAGCAGGAAGGCAGTACTGGCCATTCCCTGCAGCAGGAAGGCAGTACTGGCCATTCCCTGCAGAGTAAAGGAAACGATTTTCTGAATAGGACTCCATTAACTACAGCTACCAGTTGACTAATGAGACCTCATAAAGCCAGAAAACTTATGCACAGCCAAAGTAATAATTAATGAAGTGAAAATGAAGCTCAAAATTAATATCCAGAACACATAAAGAACTCAAAAAACTCCAGAGTCAAAAAACCCAATGACCCATTCGAGAAGTAGCCTTGAGATCTGAACAGAATTCTCAAAAAAAGAAATAAAAATGGCTAAGAAATATCTCGAAAAAAATTTCATTGTCCTGAGCAATCAGGGAAATGCAAACCCAAACAGCTTTGAGATCCCATCTTGGTCCAGTCTGAATGGCAAAGGTCAACAGAACAATGGTCAACCAACGCTAGAAAGGATGTGGGGCAAATGGAATCCTCCTCATTCATGTGGCTGGGATTTCAAACTGGCCCATCCACTCAGGCATCATTGCGGAGAACCATTAGAAACTAAAAATAAATGTGCCACATGAACCAGTGATGTTACTTCTTGGCATATGCCAAAGAACCCGTCCTCCGTCACAGCCATTTGTTCGGCCCATGTTTGTTGCCACTTTCTTCATGCTACCAAAGAAATGGGAACGACCTAATGCCCTTCAACTGATGAATAATGAAACTGCTGTACACACACGATATGGAGTACTATTCAGCTGTAAGAAAAATCATGAATTTTGCAGGGAAATGGATAGAACTGGGAAAGAGAATATTGAGAGATGCACCCTGGACCTGAAGGACAAATGTGGTGTGTGCTCTTTCACCTGCAGTTCCTAGCTTGACGGCTTCAGACGTGAGTATATAACCTGGTACAGCTGCAGAAACCAGGAAAGTAAAAGGAGACCGTAGCGGGGGCAGGGGAGCAATAGAGGAGGGGAATATCAGGGTAGATGGAGAAATGGAGGTACCCTGATTGGCGAGTGAGATCAATCTGGACAAAGGAGGGCAGAATAACAGTAAGGATTTCTGAAGCAGTCATGATAAATCCTATTCATTACATATACTAATACAAGTCTGCGATTACCTATATAGATATAATTTCCCACTGGGGCTGACAATATCACAGGCTAACAAGAACTCCAACACTAGGCAGAAGAAACCCACTTTTAAGTTGTTGTCAGAGTTGTCTGAGAGACTCAAACAATCTCTATTGTCATTGCTTTGGTTGCCTCCCAGAGAGTGAAGTTAAGTCCTTAGTATTGAAGACACCATATGCTTCAGACACAAGGCCCAGAGACAACTGAGGGGGAACTGACTGAAAGCCTCCTCTATAAGGGCTAGCTTTCATGGTACCAGAAAGTACCATGAAAACCCACAAGGAGGGAAGCAAGCAATGGTCCTATGCGGCTAGGACACCTATGAACCATTACAATGACTGCTGGAGTGATAACCTTAGGGTGCAGTAGTGATGCACATAGCTTGGGGGTAACCAACAGCTCCCTGATTGGACTCAGAACCCACTCAGCAAGACAGAAATCATGCCTGGTACTGGAAACATGGCTAATTACCTTGGGCAAGTAAAGTGCTGGGATTAAAGGCGTATGCCATCACGTCCTCCTTAATTTTATTTTTTAGTTAGTTTACAAAGTAGGAGACTTCCTTATGTTTTTCTTTTTTGTTTGTTTGCTTTGTTTTGTTTTCTGTTTTTGCACTTAGTTTTATTTGGTCCCATTCCTCTCCTCCTGTTCCACTCCCAATATTTTCCCTTCCATTTTCATATTATAAGTGATCTATTAACTGCACTGCCAATGGGACCATTTCTGCTTCCCTTATACCTATGCATGCTTATCCACACATAAATACACATACCTAAAACATCACAGCTAGGGCCCCATGTAGAAGGGTTACTGCACTTAATAAAATATTTTTCAGTTGTATTTATTTTCTTGCAAATTTAATAATTTAATTTTTCTGTACTGACAAGTAAAATTCCATTGTGCATATGTACCACATTTTCCTTATTCATTCATCAGTTAATGGACGGCTGTTTCCATTTCTTGGCTCTTGTTAATAGAACAGCAATGGACAGAGACCATCAGGTCTCTCTGCAGCAGGGTATAGAACCCTTAGGGTATATGCTTAGGAGTGGAACACCTGGGTCATGTGCTTGTCCTATTTGAGAAAACTCCACACTGACTCTCTAGTGTCTGTACCAGTTTATACTTCCACCAACAGTCTAAAAAGGTGAACTTTTTGTTCAGCTATTTAGCGCATTTTAAAACCTAGGTTGTTTATTCCCTTCTCATTTAGTGATTTGAGTTTTAAAAATCAAAATCTATTCATATAAATTTATATTAGGAATATGGTTTGAATGAGAATATGTCCATAGGCTCATGCTCATTAACACTTGGTCCCCTGATGGTGGTGCTATGTGTAGCATCTTTAGGACTTAGGGTGTTGCTGAAGGAAGTATATTACCAGGTAAGAGATTTGCAGGCATGTACCTCACCCCACTTATTTCTCTTCTCTACCTCCACCCACTCTCTCTAGTCTCCAATGCAGGTCAAAAGCAAGGGTACCATGTCTTCCTTACTATTATGGGCTCTCCCTCTGGAGCTGCCAAGTAAAAAAGAAAAGGTGAAAAAAATAGAGTTTTGTTCTTTGTAAATGATTCAGGTAAGAACAAGTAGCAATAGAATCACGACACAAAGCAAACCAAAACAAATACAGGTATATGTAAGTAATACCCTATAGTCTGTTTAACTGTAACAAAACAGTCTGGTATCAAAAGCAAGAGATCACCACAGGAATCACACTAATTTACAGAGGTTAAATAATACATTTGTTGAGTGATAAAAAAAACAAAAAAAAAGAGAGAGAAACATTTCTTAGGACTGAAAGAACATAAACACAGAACACAGCAAAGTCTATGGCAGATACACCATGACAGCCATCCACACAACATACCAAAGACTATGGTATATATACACAATGAAGGCTATCCTCAGAGGTAAGTCTATGATCCTAGATGCCTACATATGATATTGGTGCACTTCCATTTGGAGATGTATCTTAAGACCTTAGGAAAACAAAACAAAACAAAACAAAACAAAACAAAACCCCAAACCCCAAACTAGTAGACAGGAAGAAATAATTAGGATATCAGAGCAGCAAGTAATGGATAACAACAAAACCAATTAAAGAATCAATGAAACAAATTCTTTGAATAGATAAAATTGACAACCCTTAGATAAATTAGCCAAAAGAGATAGAATGGAAGTTGAAATTAATAAAATTGCAGATAAAATGGAGACAGGTAACAGGGAAATTAATAAAATTCAAAAAGTCATTAATGACATTCTTTTGAAACCTATATCAAACGAAAGCAGAGGAGTCCAAAAGAAAGGAATGAATTTCTAAAAGCAATGACCCACTAAAATTAAACAAGATAAAATCATTGAAACAGATCTATAACTAACAACAAGGTCAAAGCAATAGCAGTAATTGAAATTTTTTTCACAGTTAACAAAAGCCAGGCTCCACCCCTGAGGGTCATGATGGTGTCCGCGGCTCCTGCTGCAGCAGAGGACTGTGTTGATGTGGTCTCTTCTGCCGCTGAAGACCATGCTGGGGTCCATGACATGTGGTGATGCTGGAGGCCATGTTGATGGATGTCCTTGGTTCATGTTGTTGACTGAAGCCATGTGGAATCCATGATATATTCTCTTGCTAACTATAAAGGGCAAAGAAGCTATTGTCGCAGTGGAGCTGAGGACTGCAGACTCATAGTTGAGAGAAAGAGAGTCATAGAAGACTTCTGGGATGACCCCTACTGTGATCCCAACCCCCTACCCAACAAAAGTAACAGCCTATACAAGAAGCCATTAAACAGAACTCCTAAAAATTGTGATAAACCTGCTGAAGTATAGCTCTCCACAACTGCTGGCTTCTGGTGTAGATCTGGTGGGAAAGAATCAGTCTTCTGGGGTTGACCACTGGGAGTTTGACTAGTTCCCAGTGAGTACAGGGGCAACGCAAATTGGATTTCTGTTTTGGTTTGTCTGCTTGTTTGTTTAATTTTGTTTTCTTTTTCTTTTCTTTTTTTTTTTTTTACTCTTGGGGGGGGAGAGTAATAAGGGTGGGAAGGTGGACCTGGGAGTGCTTGGAAGTGAGTGTGATCAGGGTATATTATAACCAATAAAAATAATATGTTGAAAGAGAAAATACACAGGCCCAGACAGAAACATTGCAAAATTATACCAGAGGCCCCAAGAAGAACCACCACTCTTCAAATCACCCCCACAGAATATATAGGGTTTTTTAATCAAGCGTAAAATACTAAAGAAAGAACCTGATCGATTGAATGTCAAAATCAAACATCACCTGTCAAAAAGTATAGCAAAAAGATATTAAGTTGGAAAAGACTTACATAGGTCCATTACATAATAGAATAACAGCAGAAGTGTTAATTCATCAGGTAATATGGCAATAATTAATGTACCATCAATTATTTACCCTTCATTACTACCCTTAGGGAGATAACAAGTGTTACCCACTGTACAGGTGAAGACCCTGAGGTTTCTTAACTTGTCAAGTCATAGCATAAAAAGGCAAAGCTTGGCTTGAACCTCTGTCGCCATGGCTGAGTTCAACCTTTTCCTTTCAAGATTATCTAGTTGATGCCAAGAAATTAGAATGTGTCAGAAATGGAACTGTGCTACAAAATTCTGCCAAGATGGGATGGAGGTAAGTGAATACTCCAACAGCATCTGAGAATTCAACTTTAGAGACGAGGAAAAGATGATATCCTGGTTAGTTTTTATTGTTAGTCAATTTGATGCATCCTAGAACCATGTGGAAGGAGAGAATCTCAATAGCAGAATGGCTAGTGCTATGTCTGTGAGGGATCGTCTTCACTGTTGACTGATGGGCAAGGGCCCAGCACACTGTGGGAAGAGCTATCCCTAGGCAGGTGTGCATGGGCTGGGTAAGAAAGTTAGCAGAGCGTGAGATAATGAACCAGCCAGTAAATATCTTTTCTCCACGGTTACTGCCTTATGCTCCTGCTTTGAGTTCCTGCCCTGACTTCCTTCAGTGATGGACTGTGATCTGGAAAGGTAAGCTTAAATAAATTCTTTGTTAAGTTGTTCTTGGTTATTGTATTTGTCACATCAGCAAAAGACAAACTAGAACAGAGGGGGACTTACAGTGTAGTGACTACCTGGTCCCGGGTCCTCACTCTCAGTCTTTTGTCTAAGATGAAATAAGAGTGTTCAACATTGGTGGTGGTGCTGGCAGTGCCAGTGTGTGTGTGTGTGTGTGTGTGTGTATGAAATATATATAATATATACATATATATATATATATATAGTGAGAGAGAGGAGGAGGAAGGGAGGAAGGAGGGAGAGAGAGAGAGAGAGAGAGAGAGAGAGAGAGAGAGAGAGAGAGAGAGAGGGAGAATACATGTAAGGAGTACATATGGAGGTCAGAGGACAGCACCAGGTTTTATTTTTTGCTCTCCCACTTTGTTTGAGACAGGTCTCTACTTGCCCATTACTGAGGACACCACAGGATTTCTGAGATTGCAGACCTGTGATACCATGTGTGGCTTACATGGGTTCTGAACTCCCCTCTCTTACACAGCAAGCACTTTACCCATGCTGCCTCCAGAGTGCTTGGTCATTTGCTCTTTACGAACACATTTTTAAAAAAATCTTTGGCTAATGTTGCTGATTAGGGACAGCATAACATCTCCAAATTTCATGGTCCTCCCTTTGCAGAATGGATGCTCCATGAATTTGAGTGTCCGGTGTTCAAGTCCTAACTCAGCATGTGAGAGCAAAGCCCCATTCTAAACAAATTAGTGTTCAAACCAGTGCCTCCAGCTAATAATTTCCACAACACAGAGCCCCGTTTTCGTTTGCAGTGCAGTGCCATGAAGAAACCATACACTGTTTGTTCTCCAGCTCATATTATGACCTGCTATAAAAAGAATTAATATTCATAAATCTTTTTTACTACACTAATGTTAATGTTTTTAAGTGGTGATTACCACCTAACTATGGGGGCGGGCAAAAGAGTGAAGGAACCTCCAGATACCGTAAGGGCCTGTGGCCACATGGATGTTTTAAGAGGAAAAGCCCAGGAGAAGGTTCGCATGCTGAATTTGGACTTGAATACCAGTACTTTGAGAAGGTTTTCCAGGAGGACTCCAGACACTTTGGGATAAGAATGTCCTGCAATGCAGTTGTTCAATGTCTGGGAACGTGAGCAGAAGTGTTAAGCATGGGTTATGTCATAGGGAACACACCACACGGCCAACCTTTCTGAGATTTTCCAGATGGAACCTACAGTGTGCAAAGCTTAGAAACATCTCCCAATGATGTCTATGCTTTCTATAATTAAAGTCCCCTCAGGCTCTGACAGCTGAGCCGTGTGTTGGCTCCAACTGTCCACATCCGAAGCTACCGAGCAGTCGTCCAGCTACCTGAGGAGAAGTGAAAGCATTACACTGTCCAACAGGAAATAGAACATACTAGCAACTCAGAATGCTGCAGTACCGCTCTCCAACAAGCAACTTAAGAGCCAGGGAAGAACATGCCCTTCCAGATGGTTCTACCCAAGCAGCAAAAGAGCTGAGGTAACTAAACATCAACTTCCTTCATTCGTTGGCAAATCATTGCTCCTGGAATATGTTAATTCCCACTAAGGAAACTGTATCAGGGAGACAACCCAGGTGCTTGCAGAGGGAAGTTGAATCCCCCCTTGTGTCTTGAGTGATGAGGACAGGCAGTGAGGATGAAGCTGAATGTTCCGAAATTTGTCTCCAGCCCTTTCAGCACCATGTCTTGAGTGCTCCATCCAGGGAGCAGTTAGGCTGATGAAAGCCATTGGAGGAATTGCAAGCAAAACATGCTGTGCTCCCTGCTGCAGGGACCCAAGTCCTGGTGCCTTTCCACATGTTTGTCTCTTAGTGTCTGCTCAGTGGGTCAGACTGGACAGTGGGCGTGTCTCTTCACGATGATGGTTCTTGGCTCAGCTTTGGGAAAGCAGAATGCCCAGGCTATGACCAGGCAAGCTCCCTTTCTCACGTTGAACGCTGAGCCAGCTCCATCAGGTGATTGCTGTTGCAATGGACTCATTTGCTTCTCAAAGCCCGGGCTCTCTGCTTCTTACTGCCTCACTTTTCCCTTAAAGCCAGTTGTTAGATGGCTTTCACGTGAGCCTCTGATGCCTCCTCCCAGCCCTGACCTCCTCACACTCAGAAGACTTCACTCACTCCAGTGCTCACCTGGTGCCCCAGGAAGCCTCTGCCTCTGTCTTCCAGTCCAGTCCACGGGATGCTGAGAGAATCTTTTAGCCACTGTGAAAAAATGCCCAAGGCCTATGGCAGGACCTGAGATGCTAGCTTCCAGAGGAGAGCCATTCTATATGACATTCAATACCAGATGCAGGAAGGAAGGGGCCGTGGAAATTAGATAAACAGATGCCCAAAGATCCTAAATTCAGCTCCTTTGCTCTTCCCAAAGGCCTCAGAAGTGTGTGGCACTAACTTAATGTTAAGTTATGTTAATGTTAATGTTGAATGTATTAAGACCAGAAGATCTTGGAATTAAAGCACCATGGCCCAGGCATAGTCCTCACATAGGTACCTCCCTCAGCCAATTGTCTATGTTGTCTGCAGGCCTCTGTGTGTGTATATTCACCCAGATGTCCTGACTACAAGCTTAGCCTCCTTGCTTTTCTTCAACCAGTACCCTGTGCTTTGCCTGAGAAACTAGCATAAATTTGCCTTTGAAAACTAGCATAAATTACTTCACATGAATTTCAGTCTTAGACTCTGCTTCTAGAGACCCCACCTCTCTGAACAGGCTAAGCACTGTTTCCTCCCACTTCTAAAGCAACTGTACAAAGTCTACAGCACAAAGCTTCCCCATTATGTTGATGACAAAATGCAAGCTTGGGCATACTTAGTAAAGTTTTCATCACAAAGCCAGTGCCCAGGAAAGCTCTAACTCAACCACAAACTCTTGACTAGGATGCTATGCCAGGCCTTGGCCTGGAAAGCCCCTCCTCTATCTTTCCTGCATATTTTCCAACCTTGAGACTGGGGTTCATTCTGGCGATCTGTCCTAGGAGAGAGGAGGGTCCGCAAAGACAGAGGGTGCATTTATACTGTATGTTCTCTCACCTAGCCAGCTCCCCTGATGAACCACACTGAATGTATTTCAAAATTACCTGCATACAGAAAGGGAGAATACAGTTTTTCACAAGATCTGTTCCTGGGCTTGTCTTTCAACTTTTTCCTATTTCTCCTATTTCTTCTCAAAGGTTATACATGGTTATTAATATTCTCCCACTCCCAAGTTCATGAGAGGTAGTTGTAAAAGCCTGTATCCTTGACGCAGGCATGAAGTAGTGCACCTGTATTATGAAACTGCTTCAGCAAAAGACTCAAGAAAAGTCAGGCAGGGTTCCTAGGGATTTCAGACCTTGCCTCCCTTTTTCTACCTTAATCAATGCTTCTTAATAAGAACCCACATTTGTTAGGCTTATTATACTCCCCATAAACTGCTGAGGTATGCTCGGTCTTGGCAAGTCTTGGTGCGGTTCACATTGCACAGCTATGGAAACTGAGCTTTAGAGGGAATAGGACTCACTGGTAATACGTGGCACAGACTCAACTCATTCATTCCCAGACCCTTGGCTTGCCCACTACTCCCTGTGGCTCTACACAGAGGCTAGCCAGTCAGTCTCAAAAACCATGGCAGCCTTCCATAGGCTGGGTAGAACCAGGCACCAGGCCTGATTCTTACACAAGGGACTCACCAGAAGCTCCGCCACGGACTGCGTGGCGTCTTATAATTTTTCTGTTTTCCCCAACATGCCTAGCACTACATAAATACTTGCTGACCACTCGTTCCAGCCTCACTTCCAAGTGTCTCTGGCCTCTTATCTAGGCAGTCTGGCCCCACCCTGACCTTTTAGACTCCCGGCACCATTTCCCTCAACTCCCAAAGTCTGAATTTGGATAGAAGAAATGTGTTTTCAGGGACATGTGCTGGTACAAAGAGAGCAAGTAATGAGGTTGGGGACCAATTGAGCCAGGAGAGGAGTCTTGACACTTTTAATTAATATCAACAAAAATGTATGCCGGTCTCTGAAGAATTATTCTTGGTATACCACATAATAAATACAATATAATGGGACCATATAATAAATATAGACATAATCTCCAGGCTTGGTGTCCTGGGTGAATCCTAGATCCCTATGGCTCTATTCTGTGTCTTAGAATTTTTCTCTGTAAAAGCAGGTCATAAGTACCACCGTAGTAGTCTTGCCTGACTGGTAGTAGGTACTCCATAGATGATGGTCACTTCCTATGCCACCAACGCTTTAACTCCATGAGGTCAGCTTGTCATTACCATTCTGTAAGGAGACAAGGCTGAGCAATGGCGAATGTGGTACGTGAGTTCTAGAGTTAACATTTCTATGCAGGTAGGACTAACTCCCAAGTCCGGAGCGTGTGTACATCCTGTTTACAAATCCAATCATTTATTTGCTTTGGTTATTCTTCCCATATGAGTGAGAACAAATTATAGTCATCTCCCATTACACAGCTAAAGCATCTGTTGGAAGTACGTTCCTTGAGGGAAAACAATAAGAATTAATATAATACAGTATTATTATAAAAAGTGAAAGAAAAAAATACCTCATTCTCCAGAAGAGGATTGACAACATAGCCTATTGTCAACTTCAAGAGGGTGGCTCCAGTTTGACTGTATCGCACCAGAACTGAATCTGAGTCACCAGAGGACCCTCTCATGCCATGCCTCTCCCTTCTTCCTGTCTTTTTGCATTCGGTAAGCACCACAATTGATCTTTAATTCGCCTACTAAGTAAAGGCTTCTAACCATGTTACAACACAGCTACTGAGCTGTAATCACCCCCAAAATCTGACCTTGTTTACTGTTTCCCCTACAATGACCCCTCTACCTTAGTATTCAGCTTAGAAATGGCTTTCCCTGTTTTCTCTACTGGCTCAGGATTGTACACGGAAAACATGGCCTGCCTGCAGTGGGATTTATAAAGCTCAAGTGAGGAAGGGCAAGATGCTTATAGGAGAATAATGAATCTGACCCTCTTTCTGGCACTCAGGTAGGTGTCTCCTATGCAGTAATCCGTCTGACTTTTACCAGAATCAAGTAAGACCAAGAGACGGTCCAGGTGATCAAAGTAAAAATTAGCAAGCCTAAATAGGCTAGGCTACTTCATTAGGTAGTTAATAGCTAGCACTGATTTCCAATTTCCAATCCCAAGGCTAATTTCACACTATCCAGAGGCTTTGAGATCGGGAAGAAATGTATCTTTAGTTTCCTTATTTAGAAAATGCACTTCTTGCATTATTTATTTTGTGTGTGGCACATGCATGTGTGCCATGGCATGTGTGGTCAGAGGACAGCTTGTGTGAGTTGATTGTCACCGTCCACTGTGTAGGTTCCAGGGATCATACTCAGGTCATCAGGCTTGGGGGGCAAGTGCCTTTTGTGTACTGAACCGTCCTGACAGCCCCATATCTAGTCTTAAAGGTAGGTTTGGGTAGTGTTAGGATGGTGAGACTGGCTATGAGCAGTGGAGTGACACACAAAAGGAGGTAACTCTTTGCCAGAGGAAGGGCCATGCTAGGCCATATGAGGCCACATAGCAGAGTGCCAATCATTCAGGAGGCAGAGAGACTGAGAGGGCAATGCGAGCAGGAACTTTACTGTGGTTTCCCTAGAAGGAAGAAATAAGACAGAATAAACAGGGTCAGCAGGTTTGGGACAGGTTGGTTTCCCTCATTTCAGGCTCTGAAATCCACCCCTTAGGTACCTAGTACCAGGCCCCACTGCTACTGAGGATGAGGGGTCAATGCTCAAGTGTGGGAACCCAACAAGGCAGGCAGGCAGGCCAAGCATGGCTTCCCTTACCTCAGAGGAGATGCTTGTTACCTGGGAATTACCTAAGCCTGACTGGGGGTGGGGTGGGAGTGGGGGCTTTCTTGTTTCAGCCAAAGCGCCGAAACAGAATAGATGCCTTCCATAGCAGCTTTGCAGGCAACAGAACTAAGCTGGGTTTTGTTGTTGTTGTGTTTTGTTGTCGTTGTTGTTTTTATTAGGAGAGTCTAACCAGATGGTACCCAATCTGGGTGGGTGCGGGTGGGTGGATCAACGGACTAACTCTCCCAGATATCCGTAATGCAGCTCTAATGCACATGGTTGCTACAGGGAGGGCTTCCCAATTTCAAGGCCAAGGGAAAGACAGACTGACAAGGCAGCATTCATGGGACCCCGGGCAGACATTTTTTCCATTGCTTCAAAATGAGGATCCTGCAAAAGGACATGAGGGAAAAGACACCAGCATGCAGTCGACCACTGGGGATTTCCCACGGGTTGCCATCCTCTCCTAACCCGAGTGCTCAGCCACCAGAGTCAACTCTTTCCACAGTCAATCTGCAGCGTCTGACTGGGTTATCCGTGTGACTCTGGAGAAGAATGGGCATGTAACCCGATTGAGAGCACCATGCCTCTGAATGGGTGCTTTCAAGGCTTTGTTGGCAAGAAGCACATTCAAGAAAGCCAGGTTGGTTCTCAATTGCCTTTTAAATAAATTATAAATAGCCGCTTCTGATGCTTAGACATGGGGGTCCCAAATGGCTGGATAATTCATCAGCTTGGATGGAGAAAGCACATTTCTCTGTCAGTACCCTGGACTCATCACGCTGTGACCTCCAAGCTCATTCCTACCCGGGAAAGAGCACTGTGCTGAAACCCAGCCCAGCTCAATTCAGAATTTACCCTCTCTGAACCCCTGCGATTGGGACTTTTCCTTGTGGGGTATTTCTCCAGAAACTCATCTCTAAGACAAGCTATTAATTGAAGGAGTTTATTTATCCTATAGGTTTGATAATCAATCATCGGATTTCAGCACTTGTTCTGTGGGATCCCATCTCATCACCCGCTACAGTATATATTATTATTCATTATAGAAGTTTGGTAACGGTGTATTTATTTGAGCGAGTCTCCCTCTAAATAAAGGGGCCTTATAACGTTTTTTTCTTAAATAAAAGGTTTATTTTTATACCAGCTATTTGCTTTTCTATGCTAAACCTCTGTTGACGGCTCCGAGGCAATGTGCAAACCAAATTCCTGAGCCTAAGGCCAGGATGGGACTACTGGGAAGGCGTCGATAAAAGCATCTGCAAGGCCCTTCAGCAGATTTGGGATTTTGCATCCCCATCAGTCACTTTCTCATGGAGTTGGGGACAGGGTGGCTGGTAGAGATTAGGAATTGGAATGGGTAACCTTCTACCTACTGCACAAAATTCTTTCAAATGAATGCAAGCATTAAATTGTCCCTGAGTTTTGACATCAAGCAGATATTAAACTGTGTATGCCCGGTGGTGTTGGTACCAAGTTATGTAGGCAGTTCTAGCACACAGAGTCTAAGCCTTGAGGTAAAAATGTTTTTAACCAAATTTTGTTATTTCAGTTGCTTCCTCCCTCCCCTTTACACCCGTGTGTTATAATTTAAATGTTCCCCGCCCCCCTAAAAAATGAATTTTGGCAAGCCGATAGTCCGTAATGTGGTCTAATGCCTTTGGGTATTTTTTAAGCATGTAAAAGGCCAAGGTATTTAAGCTTTTGAGGTTGAGAAACTGTGCACGCACCTTCACCAACTTTTTCAGCTGCATTTGGTACACGTCTTTACTGCGCATTGCATTATATCATAGGGGGCTGATTAGACTCAAAAATTAGTTGGGGAAAATACCAAATATGTGTTCCCAGCAGGGAATGTCACAGGAGAATGTATCTCCTTGCTTTTCTCTGCAGGGTAAGGACTTGGAATGAGGGACAAGGGGTCGCTGACTCATTCTCCTTCCTGTTTGGTACCACAAAACACCAGACATGACAGCTCTGTCCAGCCCTGCTCCCCAGCATGGAATTACATGGACTCCAGAGGGAAGGCTAAGCGTCCAGACCTTGTCTTTCTAGATTCTGTCTCCTGTATTGACTGGAGCCTGTTCCTGCCCCTTGTGGACATGAATTCTGACTCTTCATGATTCAACACTGCCGTACCCGCAGACAGAACCGGCACCCTGAGCAAATATTCCAAAAATAATGAAAATGCATTAGAGCCTAATCCGCTGTCCAGATCATTGAAAACTTACAGTTATTACCTCATTTGAAAGTAATTTTTAACAATTAGCTTAGGAAAGTATTTTATGATTTTTTTTTTTTGCTAGCCTTACACAAACTAAAAAAATTTTTTTCATCTAATCAATTAAATCTGGCTGCATAGCATCAGGCACTCATTAGACCAGCTTGTTTGAAATTCATGTACAATATCTTCCTTATGGGGGTGTCTACTGGAGCTTGCGAGCTTGTGCTGAGATGCTGGCAACATCCCCCAAACATCTCAGACACATTGTCTCCCCGAAGCTGGGTTTTTTTAATGGTGGTTAAACATGTTGTCTGCTTTGGTTTCCTGTCTATCTTCATCATGAGCCAGCACCTGTTTCCAATAAATTATACACAGAACTGTATCAGCAACACCTTGGCCACAGCTGCCACCTTTAAAAGCGGAGTGCCCTTGAGGACAATACACCTGTGAACACAGAGCGTGTTTATTTAGCTGAAAGCCAAAACTCCAAGTTACATAAAGCAATTATCTAAAGCCTGATGTATGCCCATTATTAACACAAAATAACCCTGTTCTTAAAAACCAATAAAAATCTATTTAAAGGATTTTTCCAAATCCCACTGAAATCTGTACTTAACTCGAGACCAGGTCTTAACCTAGGATTTAAATTTTCTAATAGTGGGCAAGGCGGAGGTTTGTGTGTGTTCTAATAGTCTGAGCTCATGCTTAGAGTCCAGGGAGCGAACCTGCACGGTGATATGGCCACAGCTTTGGACTTTGCACAAAGACACGTGTATTTAAAATGATTTTTGTTACAAGTCACTTAAAAAAGTGTTTGACTGTGGTCTGCAGGTTAAAAAAGGGACTAGATTGTTTCGATTTGTATTTAAATGTTGGAATGGTTCCTCTGGATACCTTTCTTTATTGATTCAACCCTCCTTCAACTTACTGCTCATTACCTAATAGCATTGCCCTTGGGGAATGGGTTAGCAGTACACTAAAGGAAACGGAGCCAGCATCAGGTAAAAAGAACTTCAAATGTTCATCTTACTGTTTGAAATATATCACATGGTGAGATTTCGAGCCAAGTACAGTATCTACTGGATGTAGTTCGAGTTTGAGGTGTTTAATTTGTAGCCTGTTCAAGAAATCAGGTCGCATATGCTTTATAGATAGATGAAAACAGGTTTTAGGTGGTTTTCAACTTAAAACCAGGATACATCCTCATAAAACCATTTTAAGTTGATATCGAAGACAAAAAAAAATCATGCACCAAATATATGCAAACAACTTGAACATCACAGCTGACCCATAAACATATTTGGTCTCTTCCATTCGCCAGCTTGGGCAGAATCATCTGACAGAGTCCACTTTATACAAATGTCAAATCTTAGGTAACAAGGGAATTCTCTACTGAGTGTGGAGTGCAGAACTGTTGAATGGACATACCCCAGGACCACTGTACAGTCCAAAGAAGAATCAACCAAACATGTCCCAGAACGGCTGGGTGGTTATAGTCTCCCTCCTGCAAGTCTCACAGAATATGAGGGGGGTTTTTTGTTTGTTTGTTTGTTTGCTTGCTTAGACTTCCTAATACATCAATCATATCTGATACGTCTGGTTGACATTAAACTGATGGGCCTATCATCACGCAGGAGCAAAGGTGATTTAGCACTTTTGTTTGCCTGAATTCGAATGCTGAAAAGGAAACGTCGTGAGCACGGCGTCTCCAGCTCACTCCAGGGCACGGAGAACCAGACGGCCATGGAAGAAAGAAACTGCAGATCTGTGCTTCATGTGAAGACCACAGCACAACCCCTCAAGCTTTCCTGAAACTGGCGAATACAAAAGCCTGGCATGTGAGCACTGTGGCCATGGTGGGACAGTGGGAGTAACTGTGTTTGAAGACCTAGCTGAACCCCAAAGCCACAGCTACCAAGAGGAATCGCTTCTTGCTAGACTCTAAAGAGTGCATGTGTGTATCATAAGTATCAGTATAAAATTAAATCAAAGTCTTCCCAGTGGGTATGTCACTTCTGGGTGAGGCTGGCCTGCCTGCAGCAAGCCCCTTTTCTTTTAGTCCTTTGAAGAACAAATCCTGGGCCATCAACAATGGAGAACTGACTGGAAGTTGCAAAAGACATGGAATGTAAATACACTTTGCAGAGTTCAAGCTGAGTCACTTCCTGATACCCTCACCACCACCACCACCCCACCCCCAGCTCAGAGAGTCTCCCTAAGTACTAAACACTATTTTTGAGGTGACTATGATTGCTCTAAGATCGAACACCCAACATGAAATGCAAAACGCAGCCTGAGCAGTGGTTTCATTGGCAAAACCCCTGCAAGCATTCCAGCCTGCCTAATTCCCCACAGGACTCAGCTAATGGGTAAGGGGATCCTTCAGCCAGACTGTGTGTGTGTGTGTGTGTGTGTGTGTGTGTGTGTGTGTGTGTGTGTGTGTGTGTTTAAGAAGGTGCAAGATTTCCTTCTTTGATTTATTTTCTTGGTTATGCACGTAAATGTGAGAGGCACCCAGTTTGGATCCCAGGTCAGTAGAAATGAACCAGAATCGGGCTAAGAAAGAAGAGTGGGTTTCCATTTTCCTGGAAAATTTGTCTTTATTAAAGGTCAGCAAATTTACAGCCCTCCTTTGCTAATTCACTGTGTGTATGGGAAATAAATAAGTGGAGAGTTCGCACAGGAGACAAGATTGGCTGTGTTTCGGAGACACTGGCTTCTGAATATTGAAACGGTAATGTAAAAAGCATTTTGAAATCCTATTGGCTTTTGTGCCTGCTTGTCAGAGTTCCCACTGGTGATGAAACTGTGCCAAGTCTAGATTTAGTGCCCGTCATGAAACGAGACCTAGACTTGTGGTTACTTGATAACTGTGATAATAAATTTATCCATTAATTTCTTTCCTGTTTTCCTACACGAGTAACATTAGACCAAAATGCTATGCTGGTGGATGGAGAGATTTATTTTCCCTCATACCTCACTCACTCTCTCTCCCTGTGAGTATGTGTGCGTGCGCATGTGCACGACTGAGCGAGTGTGTGTTTGCTCACTTTCTCTCTGGGAACTCTGTTATACTGCTAATTCCCAAAGAATGTGTCTATATAGTAAAAAGGTTAGAAATGAAGTCACCTGGATCAAGGCTCTTAGAGTGACGGTGTCTATGATCATGTACACATGCATTAAAGCTACATTCATAATGATAATACAGTAGTCTCGTCTTCCAAGTGGCCCACAGATAAATGGGGCTGAGACGACTTATACACTATTCTTAGATTTTTTCCTTTATTTGTACTTGATCACATGTATTTGATTGTTTTATTTATTATTTATGTATTGTATTATTTGAATCTAGGCCTATGCATAAGAGACACAGTATATTTTTATGAATTTCTTCACGTTACATTTGACTTGAGAGAATTTATCAACTTTGGAGGGCTACACCTAGGTAGATCATGATTTGGTTCATAAATGGGTGATTATTTTATCCAATTTAAAAGTTGCTGGTATCCACACAATAGTGTGACCAGCCTGCCCACCTCCTTCACATGCTGTCCTGTGGGGTTTGCCCTGTTCACCTTTCCTCTTCTCCCTCTTCCCTCTTACCTTGAAAGCAGAGTGAAGGATCAAGAGGAGCCCAATGGCTTCCAACCATGATCCACTGCATGCAGGAGACGTACTGAAGTGTTTTTCATCTTTCCAGTGCTGAAGAGACAAGAACACAGTCCTGGTGAGGGTGATTGTTCTTGCTCTGTATTTGGCAGAAACCCATTTGCAATTGCCAGTTTGTTCGTTGTAGGTATAAATTTTTTGCAGCCTACTTTTAATAAGGATTCAACCTCTCCTCTAGCCCACCACACAGCAGAAATAGTGGAAGAGAAAAGTTATTAGGATATGAGGTAAGTGAACCTGTTCAACATTAGTTCTTTGGGGGCGAGCTCGATATTCTTGAGCAGCAGTTCAGTCCTGTAGCAAACACCAAGTATGAATTAGCAGCTACAGTCCAGTCCTTCCAACAAACAGACACCAGGTAGCTGTACTTCAATCCTGAGGAAACTACCAGGCTTGCCAACTGGCCTGAGGTAAGGCTGCAGAAAGAGCAAGCTGCTGCAGAAATCTTGAGATCAGTTCTTGAGCAAGTTTCTCTCAATGGCTGTGTTGTCACAACTTGGCTCAATAATGCTATGTCAGGCAAACCAATACTTGCTTGTCTTTAGTGAGTAGGAGCAAGGCAGAGCCTACCAAACCAAAGTTCGGTGCTCATTTTCCACTGTCTAGGGGTCATATTTATACTTCTTCATCAAGAGTCTTTTCATACATTTACTATATCCAAGCTTCCTCTCACCTGGGTCTGCTTCAGGAAAACAGTCTTTCACCGGTTTGCTTTAGCAAGACATCCTTTTACCTGAGTGCCCCAGCAAAACATCATTTGACCTAACTTTCCAAAGAACTAGACATTTCCATTTCAATTCTTTAAGAGTGCACACCTGTACAGAGACTAGTGTCAAGAAGTTTATTTCCAGAAGAATGTTGGTCGGCTCCTGGAAACCCTATGGGGGTGGGGGCCAGTATTGGTTGTGTTAAGAATAAGGTCAGCAAAGTGGGCAAACATAGTCAACATCAACTGCTCCACACTGATGCCAAACACGCTGAGGGAGAACTCAGTAAAACAATCTCATTCGCAGTCAAAATCACCAAACAAACGACCACAGACAGAAACCGGAAATGACTGGGAATAAATACCTGACCAAGGAAAGGAAAGGCTCTACAGTTCAAAACACTGAAGAAAACAGCCACAAGGAAGACACTAGAAGACGGGAAGACTGTCCACACTCATGGATTGGAAGGACTGAATATTGAAAACGTTATCTTACCAAAAACAACCTACAGATTCAATAAAATCCATATCAAAAACCAAATGATGTTCTTCATAGAAAAAAATCTTAAAATTCACATGGAAGCACAGAAGACCTTTGGTAATCGAAACAACCCTGAACAGAAAATAAAATGATTCTGAAAGTTTCATTATATCTGGGTTTAAGCTATGCTACAGAGCCATAGTAACAAAAGCAGCACAGTCCTACACCCAAACAGACAGACAGACAGACAGAGCCAGCAAATGAAATAAAGGACTCAGATACAAATATACCCAGCTATAGCCATGTGGTTTTTGACAAGATCCCAAAAATATGTATTGGAGAGAGCAAACAATCCCTTCAAGAAATGGCGCTGAGAAAATTGGATACCCACATCTAGAAGAATGAAATTAGACCTCACTGTTCACCCTGAGTATGGAAAATGTTCATCCACACTAGGTGTGATGGGTGATTTTGTCAACTTGCTCCAAACCTAGACATAGTTGGGAAGGGAGGCAGGGACTCTTAATCGAGAACATTCCTTAATAAACTTGGCCTGTAACAAAGCCCATGGGGCATTTTCTTGATTAATGATTGATGTGGGAGGGCCCAGGCCAATAGGTTGGTGTCATATCTGGTCAGATGGTCCTGGGGTCTGTAAGAAAGCAAACTGGACAGGTCAGAGTGAGCAAGGCAGTGAGCAGCATTGGAGCAAGACCTCCATGGCCTCTGCTTCAGTCCTTTCCTCCAGCTTTCTGCCCTGGCTTTCCTCAGTGGAATATGAGTTGGTCATACACTCTTCCCACCCCATGCTACTTTTCGTCTTGGCATTCCATCATAGCAATAGATGGACGCTAACCATCTGAGAAATGTAAATTAACCAAACATTGAAAGTCTGTCTTTCCCCAGTCAGAAGAGCAATAATTAAAAAGCCATAACAAGTGGTGGTATGTTTGCCTATGAAAGAGCATCCTTATACCTGGTTGTTTGGGAATGTAATCTAGTCCAATCACCATAGAAACCAGCATGAAGATACCTCGAAACCTGAAAATGGATTTTCCATATGACTCTTCTACCACTCCTGATAATTGCCAAAGGACTTCATGCCCACACGTCCCAGAGATCCTTGTGCATCAGTGCGTATGGCAGCCCTCATCTCAAGAGTCAAGTTATGGAACCAACCATTGGTAGACATAGGAAAACAGGGGAGAAAAAAGAAACATGGCATATGTCCACAGTGATGTTTTCCATTCATACAGAACAGAGATATGCCATTTTCAGAAAATTAGTACAATTGGAGATAGTCACATTAGAGAAATTAAGGCAATCTCAGAAAGAAAAATATGACTTTTTTCGTATTTTAGGGTCCCTAGCTATTAAGTCAATATGTAGTACTATATATGCATATGTGACATGATATAGAAGCAGAACCATGTAGGAGGGAGGTGCTGTAGAGGGAAAGAGGGAGAGGCAGAGGGGGACTGGGGTGCCATGCTCAACATAGGGTCTATGTAGACTTAGGTGAAAATGTCCTTATGTGACACAGTGCACAGGGATGGGGAGGAGCGAGGGAGGTTAGGGGAGGAAGGAAGAGTCCCTTTGGGTTAATGAAATGAACCTGAAAATCACTCAAGTGGAGAACAGCTTTTTGAATTTCAATGCTGAGGGAAAATAGTGATCTCTGATCCCCCCCAGGCAGGGGAATCTGTTGTGACCCCAGGCACCGGCTGTATTCAGGCAGACTTTCTGGAACTGGGTTCTGATCTTGCCGTTTCCCACCTGTGTGATGTGGGCAGGCTGTGCAATGTGCTGCATTTGATGGTCTGCTTAGTAATAAAGATGTTGGCTGCACCTGTCGCAAGGGACTGAAGCGAGAATTAAATGAGATAATGCATCTTAAATAGACAGGATATTTGACAAGGTGTCTGGATAATACAAGTTAAGTATCCAGCAAAGAGCTTTTATTACTTTATATCTGATATTGTGAATCTTTATACTAGCCGTAGCGATATAAATGACAGTAGAATGGGAGGGAGAAGGCAGAGAGGAAGTTGCTCCGTGGATAAAGGCCACCCACAATGCCAGAAACTATGTGCCACTCTGAGGTAATAAAGTCAAGGGGGAAATGTAGAGATGCAAGTAATGAACACAGGCTCCATCCCAAGATCCTTCTAGTCCATTTGCCACTAGTGGCATGGCACAGAGAGCTACAGCAAAGCAAGACCGTTCTTCAGGCTAATTCTATCCACATGCAGCAGTGCAACGGGAGGAAGTGTGGGGTGTGGTGGAAGGCAAAGATAGCGGAATGAGGGGAGGGAGAGAGGACGGGATGGAAGGGACAGCCAGACTGTGGCTAAAATATCTCCATGTAGCTTAGTGTATATCCTACACACTCAACTTCCTGGAAGCTGCTCACTTCCCTCTCATGGGAGGAAGCAGAGACTAATTACACACGTGGCTCAAGGACACGCACAGGGAGTCAGGTCAAACTCATCTGCTGCCCTCACAGAGACCATTTAGACAGACATGATTACCAGGGTGGCCATTACTTCTTGCTCAAGTTCTTCCGCATCACATCCTCCAATACTTTCCTGGTCTCCCAGTCTGTCAAAGACATGGCTTTGCCTAATTGGTTGTCCCAACAACCTCAGCCTAATTCTTGACTCTTAATGTGGGAGGAGCTCTCTGATGGCTAGCATCCTACCCTCTTGACCTGTCTGCCCGGAACCCATCATAACAGCACCTGGAAATGTGCTCAGTAGGAAGTTAAGTTGTGAACTTAATCTGAGTTGTAACACCTTTCAGCGGATAGGTGGGCAAATCAGCAAAGATCACCAATGTGATTATCACTTTGTACCATGAGTTTCTATGAAATGCACAGCACAATGAAATGGACAAAGAAATTATGGGATAGAGGTGATGCTTCTGGGTCATGAGCCCTGAATCTGATTATAAAATATGCAGACATGTATTTAGATAAAAGAAACATGGAAGTGCCCAGAACTTGTGTGGTGGTGGTGGTGGTGGTGGTGGTGGTGGGTGGTGTGTGTGTGTGTGTGTGTTTGTGTGTGTGTGTGTGTGTGTGTGTGTGTGTGTGTGTGTCTTGAAGGGACTTGTTCAAGGCCTATTTTGAGAATAGACTGGGAGTATTTCTCAGCAGACTACACTGATTCTCTGGTCTTCTACATGAAGACCTGTGTCTGGGAAGGTTCTCTGCCTCCTTCAGTTGGAGTCATGATGTGAGTTTAAGCATTATCTCTGAACCAATATGTTAATTCCATTATTACTGAATACAGGGCACCAATTAAAGGAAGCAGTGTGGGTTTTTTTTTTTATTATCATGTTTTCTAGTCACTGTGTTAAATATATCCAATTTGGTCTTTCAAGACCATTGGGAAATAGATGTTACTCTCATTTTTCACATATAAAAAAGGAAGTTCAGAGAGGGTCTTGTTGCTAGAAGATGTTGGAATTTTTTAATTGATTTTGCCTGCCCTATTCATTTTACAGAAGCAAAATCAGTAACTGGCTGGGGAAAGGTATCTAAAATAATGCTGTCAATATTATGAGAAACAAGTGTGGAGTGGAGAGACAGCCCAACCAGTAAGAGTGCTTGTTCTTTCAGAGGACCTGACCTCTGTTCCCAGTACCCATGTCAGGGAGCACACAACTGCTAGCATTTCCAGTATCAGGTGATCCAGCCCACTTTCTAGGCTCTAAAAGTGTACACACACACACACACACACACACACACACACACACACACACACACACACACACTTTATGGTGTTTTTTTAAGAATTGCACAAATCCAATGCCCGATGTACATATACTGTGATCTAGTAGTGAAACATGCTATTACATCAGGACTTCTCTGCATATCGGAAGCTTGTGTCTACCTTCTACCTTTCCCTCCATTCCTTTTCCTGTCTCTCTGCTTTCCCCTCAATCTTTTCCTTCCTCCTTCCCTTTCTCCCTCTCTTCTTCCCTCCTCTCCACACTCTTCTTCTTCCTTCTCATCTGTAGTGTGGCCTGTATGTAGCAATTCTACTTTACATTTGAGTATTTACTGTATGGTGTTTATCCCAAAGAACAATTTACTAATGAGTAGCACTAAGTATCCAAGAATGTTCATTTGTGGCATAAGAGAGTCAAACCAAGTCGGGCTAAACACATCAAGAAGCAGTGCCCCCAAACACCCACTGATAAGAGTAAGAGAGACAAACATTCCAAAGCTGCAGTGAGAATTCTTCTTGGCCTTGCAGATGATACGCTTTCAGACTAATAGGGATACTGACTGTCCAGTAAAAGGAACAAAACTTTACCTACGACCAGAAAGAATGTCACAGAGTTTCAGAATAGCATTCTGAAAAAACATTCCGGAAAACTGCAGAGAGGAAAATGGATTCCAACAAAGAAGTAAAGTGAGCATAGCATTGCTGTTTCAGGAGTATCCAGAGGACAGCACCGTAGCTGAGCTATGCTGGGGTGTGGGACCTTGTTGAAAGAAGGCGAATTGTCTCCTACAAACGCTGGGGGTAAATTAGCTCTAAATAAATAGAATATGAAGATATGGGAAAGTACGAATATTATCACTTCCAGGAAAAACCAAAAAAGAAAAAAACACTGTATAGGAAAAGCCAAATGACCATGATATGCCATAATAATCAGTATTTTCAATCATAGCCACAGAGATACAGCTAACCTCATTTTACTATATTATTATATTGCCATGTCAGAGGGAGGAGACATTTCATAGATAATAATATGGCTAAGCAGAAAAGAATAAATACAGTTTTTTTTCAATTAGTTTTTTAATTAACATACAAAATAATGGGTTTCATTATTACATTTTCATAGACACATTGTTTTTTTTTTCATCTTTATTAACTTGGGTATTTCTTATTTACATTTCGATTGTTATTCCCTTTCCTGGTTTCCGGGCCAACATCCCCGTAGCCCCTCCCCCTCCCCTTCTATATGGGTGCTCCCCTCCCCATCTTCCCCCTATTACCGCCTTTCCCCCAACAATCATGTTCACTGGGGGTTCAGTCTTGGCATGATCAAGGACTTCCCCTTCCACTGGTGCTCTTACTAGGCTATTCATTGCTACCTATGAGGTTGGAGCCCAGGGTCAGTCCATGTATAGTCGTTGGGTAGTGGCTTAGTCCCTGGAAGCTCTAGTTGCTTGGCATTGTTGCTCATAAGGGGTCTCGAGCCCCTTCAAGCTCTTTCAGTCCTTTCTCTGATTCCTTCAATGGGGTCCCATTCTCAGTTCAGTGGTTTAATGATGGCATTCGCCTCTGTATTTGCTGTATTCTGGCTGTGTCTCTCAGGAGAGATCTACATCCGGTTCCTGTCAGCCTGCACTTCTTTGCTTCATCCATCTTTTCTAATTGGGTGGCTGTATATGTATGGGCCACATGTGGGGCAGGCTCTGAATGGGTGTTCCTTCTGCCTCTGTTCTAAACTTTGCCTCCCTATTCCCTGCCAAGGGTATTCTTGATCCCCTTTTAAAGAAGGAGTGAAGCATTCGCATTTTGGTCATCCATCTTGAGTTTCATGTGTTCTGTGCATCTAGGGTAATTTGAGCATTTGGGCTAATAGCCACTTATCAATGAGTGCATACCATGTGTGTTTTTCTGTGATTGGGTTACCTCACTCAGGATGATATTTTCCAGTTCCATCCATTTGCCTATGAATTTTATAAAGTCGTTGTTTTTGATAGCTGAGTAATATTCCATTGTGTAGATGGATACATTTTCTGTATCCATTCCGCTGTGGAAGGGCATCTGGGTTCTTTCCAGCTTCTGGCTATTATAAATAAGGCTGCTATGAACATACATTGTTCTTATTGACCCTCTTTGCCCACCTCTCCCACTGCCTATCTGTCCTCCCCATTTCATCCCCCTTCCCTATCTCCATTTCCTGTCTCATGTATTCTATTACCTTCTTCCTTAAGATCCCCCTCCCCACTCTCATGGTCTCCTTTCTAGTTTAATAAGCTACAACCCTTCATATGCATATTTGACATTAAAACCTAGTGTCTCTATTGTATATGAGAGAAAATGTGGTATGTGTCTTTTTAAGCCTTCCTTATTTTGCTTATGGTTACTTCTATGCCTATCTACACATCTTCCTGTGAGTATCTGGTTTCTGTTTTCTTTACCCCACTGTGCTATGTACCACACTTTCATCACCCAATCATCTGTTGGTGGACATCTAGGCTGCTCCCATTTCTAGCTATTGTGAATATGACAACAATAAGCATAGATGTTCTCTGTGGTAGACTGTAGAGTTCTTTGAGAACATGCCCAGTGGTGGGGTAGATGTGTCGTATGGTAATATTAATGTTAATTTTCACACACATTTCTATATGATTTTCATAGCGATTTTGTCAGACAACATTTCCCCCAATTAGGAATAAGTTTCTTCTCACCAGACCTTATTCACAATTGGCTGTAGTTTATTGCCTTGATATCAGTCACTGTGACCTGTTGAGATGGAATTTCAAAGTAGTTTTGATTTGCATTCCCTTGATAGCTAAGGATCTCAAACAGTGGCTCGTGTATTTATTAACAGTAGGTGTCTCCTCTCTTGAGAACTGTCTGCTTTATTTCATTAGCCCATTCATTAATCAGGTTACTTTCGTGTACTTAATCTTTTTCAATTCTTCACATGTTCAAGATATTAAATGTAACCCGTACTACAGTTGGCAAAGATAGTCTCTTATTCCATGCGTAGACTGGCTCTCCAGTCTAGTAACTGTTGGCTGGGCCGAGCTTTATAACATCCTATAATCCTATTATTCAATCTGCAGTGTTTCCTGTGTTGTTGGAATCCTTTTCAGGAAGATTTTGCCTATGCCTATGCCTTGAGTTTTCCTGTATTACTCAGCAGTTTCAGTGTGTTAGGTCTTTTCTGTTTTCAGAAGTCAGCTAATTGAATCTGAAATAAAAAAAAAAAAAGAACATCAGAATATTCGTGTCATTCTGATATGCAGAGGAATAGTAATCATGAGAGGTGGGATTCAAGGCCGAGGCAGAGGCTGGGTCAAGGTTGTGGCACATATGTTTGAGCCCCACATCCCAGACCTAGAGGAGCTGAGGACAATGGTGAGTTGGTGATGGTGAATCTTGGGTGTCAGCTTGACTATATCTGGAATCAACTAAAACACAATCAAAAGGTTTTCTTTCTTTCTTTCTTTTTTTTTTGTTGTTGTTGTTTTTCATTTCTATTCTTTTTTTTTTTATTAACTTGAGTATTTCTTATATACATTTCAAGTGTTATTCCCTTTCCGGTTTCGGGCAAACATCCCCTCCCCCTCCCCTTCCTTATGGGTGTTCCTCCCAACCCCCCCCATTACCCCCCCCCAAAAGTCTAGTTCACTGGGGTTCAGTCTTAACTGGGACCCAGGGCTTCCCCTTCCACTGGTGCTCTTACTAGGATATTCATTGCTACCTATGAGGTCAGAGTCCAGGGTCAGTCCATGTATAGTCTTTAGGTAGTGGCTTAGTCCCTGGAAGCTCTGGTTGCTTGGCATTGTTGTACATATGGGGTCTCGAGCCCCTTCAAGCTCTTCCAGTTCTTTCTCTGATTCCTTCAACAGGGGTCCTATTCTCAGTTCAGTGGTTTGCTGCTGGCATTCGCCTCTGTATTTGCTGTATTCTGGCTGTGTCTCTCAGGAGTGATCTACATCCAGCTCCTGTCGGTCTGCACTTCTTTGCTTCATCCATCTTGTCTAATTGGGTGGCTGTGTATGTATGGGCCACATGTGGGGCAGGCTCTGAATGGGTGTTCCTTCAGTCTCTGTTTTAATCTTTGCCTCTCCCTTCCCTGCCAAGGGTATTCTTGTTCCCCTTTTAAAGAAGGAGTGAAGCATTCACATTTTGATCATCCGTCTTGAGTTTCATTTGTTCTAGGGATCTAGGGTAATTCAAGCATTTGGGCTAATAGCCACTTATCAATGAGTGCATACCATGTATGTCTTTCTGTGATTGGGTTAGCTCACTCAGGATGATATTTTCCAGTTCCAACCATTTGCCTACGAATTTCATAAACTCATTGTTTTTGATAGCTGAGTAATATTCCATTGTGTAGATGAACCACATTTTCTGTATCCATTCCTCTGTTGAAGGGCATCTGGGTTCTTTCCAGCTTCTGGCTATTATAAATAAGGCTGCGATGAACATAGTGGAGCACGTGTCTTTTTTTTATATGTTGGGGCATCTTTTGGGTATATGCCCAAGAGAGGTATAGCTGGATCCTCAGGCAGTTCAATGTCCAATTTTCTGAGGAACCTCCAGACTGATTTCCAGAATGGTTGTACCAGTCTGCAATCCCACCAACAATGGAGGAGTGTTCCTCTTTCTCCACATCCTCGCCAGCATCTGCTGTCACCTGAGTTTTTGATCTTAGCCATTCTGACTGGTGTGAGGTGAAATCTCAGGGTTGTTTTGATTTGCATTTCCTTATGACTAAAGATGTTGAACATTTCTTTAGGTGTTTCTCAGCCATTCGGCATTCCTCAGCTGTGAATTCTTTGTTTAGCTCTGAACCCCATTTTTAATAGGGTTATTTGTCTCCCCTTGGTCTAACTTCTTGAGTTCTTTGTATATTTTGGATATAAGGCCTCTATCTGTTGTAGGATTGGTAAAGATCTTTTCCCAATCTGTTGGTTGCCGTTTGTCCTAACCACAGTGTCCTTTGCTTTACAGAAGCTTTGCAGTTTTATGAGATCCCATTTGTCGATTCTTGATCTTAGAGTGTAAGCCATTGGTGTTTTGTTCAGGAAATTTTTTCCAGTGCCCATGTGTTCCACAAAAGGTTTTCTTAATTGATCATTTGAGGTGGGAAGACCCATTCTAAGTCGAGCTCACACCTATTGATGGCAACCCACATAGAGGCCATAGAAGAAGGAAGGTTTTGATTTTTGCCTGCTTGTTCTCTCTCACACTGGCAAGTTCATGTCTCATGTAGTGGAGGCACCCTATGCTGCTTTTAGAATCACATCTTTTTTAGGATTCTAACATAGACTGAAGACGAACAGCTTTCTGAGAGTCCTCTGGGATTCCACACAACATCAGTATTGGTAAGGAACACAGTATCATGAACTAGACATCTACCCTTGTTTTGGCCTTTGCATCATTATACAGCCAGTGTTAAGACTACCTGTACCACAGACTGTAAGATAGTCTATTAAATCCTATACTTGCATATTTTTGTGCATGCGTGCACGCGCGCGCGTGCGCGTGCACGTGCACACACACACACACGTTTCTTTTAGTTATGTTCTTTTGAGAAAATCCTAACTAATACAGTCTATATTGAAAGATCCTGACTCAAGAGCAGAAAGAAAAACGACTATGCAAACAGGAAAGCTAAATGGAGTTGCCAGGAGCTTTTTAAAATTTTAAAACTTTGTAACACTGTTCCACTTTTTAAGCTATATAACTAAGACCTTGATTTGAAAAGTTAAACCAAAGTTGATTTATTACATATATATTAAACATATTTGGAGAATAAATTGTAAAGACGATAACAAAAATCACTACAAATCCTATCAAGTACACTTCTCGAACATGACCATCTTTCTATTCACATGCTTGGTAAGAAGACGAAGTGTTCAACTCTTAGAGGTTCCATTGATTTCTGACAATATTTTATGTACACACACACACACACACACACACACACACACACACACACCCACAGCCAATTGTGTAGTTACCAGTTTTAATAGCTTGACAATATTCCAGTTTTGATGCTGGGTTATTATTTAATGGCTAATTAATTGTATGGATGTTAGCCAGGTTCTAATCATTCATCAGAGCACACTCTTCTATGATAACTATCTCCATGCGTAAACTGTTGCTGCATTCAACTTTGTTTCCCTGGGATAAACCCACTCAAAGTTTACAATGGTTCTTATATGAACATTTTACTAATTGTCAAAGTATGCTACATTAGCATAAACCTATAATGAACGTAGGGATTAATTAGTTCAATACATTAATTCGTATTTTCATCATGGAAGGAGAAGAAGACATCCGGCCACTGAGATTATTTCTTAAGCAGTTTTACAGATATTTTCCATTACATTTACAACAAACTGTAAAGAAGTATAAAATATATATATGTATATAATATATAATATATATATATGTGTGTAAAAATTTCTACAACTCACTCGCTACAGTGCTTACCTCTGAAAGGGGTGAGTTTTGGAGATAAGCAGGAAGAAAATTATAACCTTTCTAGAACATACACGCCTTTATCAAAGTGGACATTGAATTGGTATATTTGTATATGGTTTAAAATATTACTTATTTTTACATGGAACTCTGTAAAGGAAAATGCCCCCCTGGATTCCCTCTGATCTCTGCGCACAGAGGTAAGTGTGTTACAATTCTTAAGATGACTTACATAGCCTACAAAAGACTTCGAGCTGCCTTGCTATTTATCACAAAGCCGTATAACACAAGCACTGTTTTTCTCCCCCTTGGATCTATAAAGCAGATCTATACCTTAGACAATATGCTTTGGACAGTGTAGGTCAAGCCCGCCCCCCACAGTTCTTCCTGTATCAGGTGTGAGAAGCAGAGAAGGGCCCATGCTTGCTTCCCAAATCCCTGCTCTGATACCAAGGAGTTCATTCCCTCTCCACTCTCCCTCCCTTTCTTCTTCTTTTTCACTCAGCTTCCTGCTGTTCTTTAATTTTAATTTCTCCAAAGTGCTCTCTCTATAGCCACAGTCCAAATGGATCTTCTAGACCATACTGGGGCCTTTGGATCTTTCTGGAATTTGTGCTCTCCCTATAGCCACAGACCAAAATGGATCTTCTAGACCATACTGGGGCCTTTGGATCTTTCTGGAATTTGTGCTCTCTCTATAGCCACAGTCCAAATGAATCTTCTAGACCATACTGGGGCCTTTGGATCTTTCTGGAATTTGTGTTCTCTCTATAGCCACAGTCCAAATGGATCTTCTAGACCATACTGGGGCCTTTGGATCTTTCTGGAATTTGTGTGATGCCCTTTCCTATGCTTAGAGATGAAAACATGGTGCGCTGCAGACGTTCAGACCCCCCGCTTTCAGGGGGCATGCATGCTAGTGAGAAACAGTCTCTGAAACAAAGGGAGAACTTGGAGAACAGGCATTGGAGTGGGTTCCCCTGGGGTGGCTATTGTGGGGTGAGTTCAAACAGAACCTTCGAGGAAAGTCTCTGGAGGAACAGCTCCATGAACAGACTGAAGGACGAGGAAGAGCAGCCTGAGACTCTACCTTTCCCTGAGTGGTAGGTGCCCTGCTGAGATAGGGAACAGGAAGACCATAGTGCAGAAAAGAGAGTAAGTGTTCAACTGACCAGGAGAAAAACGAAGTGGCAGTTGTGCAGTTCAGATGGAGATACATGATAGGCTGTCCTGCTAAACAGGACACATTTGAAATGGTGATTTTGTTTGAAAATTCTGGAGCTTGAGGACACTTTTATTAGAGGTTAAAAGAAAAAAATCTCCAAGACAGGAAAGCTACAAATAAAGGCAGCTGCCTAGAGGAAGTGGTGGGGGGAGAGGAAAAGGATCCATGTTGTTTGGGTGAAACTGGCATGGAGGTCAAGCCATGTCCATGTGGCAAGGAGGAAGGTTTGGGAAAGAGTAAGGAAGCCTATGGTGTTAGAAGGACGTGCTTAGAGTAGAAAGAGAAAAGGGGAACTTTCCACCATATAGACCCACAAGGCCAGGAGTCTGCATCTCTGTAAGGGAGCGCACTGCATGAAACACTGAGGGAAAGGGGAAGGATAGTGTTTCACTAAAGGCGTGGCTATCTTTTTACCATGGTTTTAGGTGGACTTGGCTCCTCAGGTGCTCCTTTATACACTGAATCTGCCTAACTGCAATGTTAGGTCTCCAGCCCTGCCAGAGATTTCATTCTCTGGACCAGAAGCTTCAAAAGAATGGATCTTTATTAATAGATCTGGGATACTACTGTGCTATTTTTATCTCTGAAATATAACCCTTGAATTATTTAGAAGAAGGACTGAAGTTGAGGAATACTATTATATTATATTATATTATATTATATTATATTATATTATATTATTATATGAAAACCTAGAGATTCAGTTCCAAAGTTGTCCACCAGAAGGGATCAGCCTCTGGACTAGAGTTCAGACCCCCACCCTCAACACACATGTAGTCCCTAGGCAGAGGGGCACCCAGTGAAGAGATATATAACCAGAGCTCCCTTCTGGCAATCTTTGACCAGGTTCTAGAACTGTTGCTTTTCAGGCTTCTGACACAAGCTGTCTGCCCAGTTTGTACCCCTGTTCTCGTCACTGTCCCCTCTGAAGAGATCGCCATCCTAGCTGCCTTTAGGGCATTGGAGAAATGGCTAATCTGGTTTCATAGAATTGAGGGGTGGGGAGGAACGGCAGTTGGGTACCCCTCCAGTGGGCCTTTCTAAAACATTCAAGTGTGCAACAATTCACTCCTTCTTTAGCAGCCTGGTGCATGCAGCGGGGAAAGGAAGTCCATAACTACTACTGTCTGGAGACAGAGTTGCTAACATAACAAGTCCAGGGCAGGAACTAGGAGAAGCCAGAACAGAAGATATATATATATATATAGTTTTTTTGAAGTCAAAGTTCCATAGAACATCCTGATGCACTCACAAGAGCAGTCATCCACTGGTCCCTCCTCGTTTTTCTTTTGGCTTCCAAGACTTAACTCTAGAGTGATGAACCCCAGGATCCTCTTTCAGGCACGTTGATATCTTTTGGAGTGGCTAGAATCACAGTGTGAGGTCCCTCCCAGGTGGCTCTGAGATAGGGAGAGAGAGAGAGAAACTTAACCATCATTTGATTTTTGTATTAAAATAAGAGCAGACCTGTTTTTCTTGGCTTGTGCAGAGGCACTGCAGTGTTGAATCGAGCCAAAGTCATGACGTCCAATATCTGGATAGCATTTTTCTTATCAAGAAGAAAATCATTAGTGGAAATCGTTGTCTAAATACCATCTCATGTGGATTTAGGTCTAATGTTTGGGAAGTGTGATCCCATGAACTATTAAAAAGCATAGCAATCATTGTAGTCTTTGGCTATGCTTTCTTGATGGGTGTTTAAGACCATTCAGTTACTCAAAATGGCCTTGGCAGTTAAAAAGGCAAATGGTGAATCTTAGACACTTACATGGGAGGTTTAACAGCAGAAGAATCTAGGGCTGTTTCTAAGAACCTACTTAGGCCTTCTCAGCAGCACACTCCAGGAGATGCAACTCACATGGCATATGAAGAGGGTTCTCTGCTAGTAGGCTGCAGGTGGGATGGATGAGCACTCTGAAAAGGCTGTCACTTGGGTCACCTCACCATCTAATGTATTTCTTACAGCAATGCAGGGTGTGCCTGGATTTTGAGGAGAGACTGAGAACTTGGTGAGATTAGGTTACCCGGTCAAGGTTCTAGAAAGATCATGTAGCCGGTTCGTGGTAGAACCACGTTCTATCCTGGATGGTCCGACATCAGAGCCTGCTATGCTTTCTGCTTCTCCACGCCACTACCCTGTTTCTCATTAGACTCACATAAGCCCTGGAAAGGCAGCTAGCATGCTCTTTGCCTTTGGGAAATAGCTCTGGTGTACTTAGTAAAGTGCATGTTGCATTGCTTATTCATGATATGGAAAAAATTAAGTATCACATCACTCATTAAAATACCAGACAACATAGAAGACAAGTTTAAATATTTTTATGAGAAATAAAAAAAGATATTGTGTATTATAATAGGTTCACTACCATAAGAAAACAGAGCGATTGTAAACATTTAGGCTTAAGAGACACGAAAACATGAAGCAAAAGCTGATGATACTGAAGGAGACACATGTCTACAAAAGTAGACTTTCATGCCTTAAGCTCAACAATGACTAGAACAATCATAAAGAAAGAAGAGCAAGGTCCCCAGCTCCGAAAAAAAGAACCAAAAAAAAGAAAAAAAAAAAAGAAAGAAGAGCAAGAAAACAGGGCGCTGAATTGCAGCCATTTCAAAATGTATGTCTAAGTGTCTCTGTATGTGTGTGTCACATGTGAATGGGGAGTTACCCATGGAAGCCAGAAGAAAGTGTTGGATTCTGTGGACCTGGAATTACAGACAGACGCAAGCTACATGACCTGGGTATTGGGAATTGAACTGGGACCTTCTGGAAAAGCAGCAAGCACTTCTGACCACTGACCCATCTCATCAACCCCAAATGCAGACATTTTTTAAAGGAAATAAACCCAAAAGGAAACCAAAGTTGCATGACAGCACATGACCAAGTAATCTGACTTGCACATTATTGGGAACTCAACTGAATCCCCAGGATCACGTGCGATGTCCCCACCCTAGAGTATATTTCTGAGCCTGAAAGTGAGTCATCTTAAAATATCCCTAAGCATCTAGACTAGAAATAGTATCTAGAATATATATAAAAACATAAAACACACACACACACACACACATGCAACACAATATGAACTTTATTGAGTACACTAAAGCTGTTTCCCAAAAATATGATCCATGCTCATTGCTTTTCCAGAGGATTTGTGAGTCAACAGAGAAACGACATACTAGCGTATAGGGGCAGAAAGCATATATAGAAATTTCTTGCACACATATACAAATACAAAAATGCCAATGCCTACATTTTTCTAGACCAAGAATTTGAGAAAGCCTTTCTGTACAATATTCACAGGGTGAGGGGCTTGACAGGATCTAATGTGCCACCCAAATTTCTGGGGTATGTCTATGATATGGTGGGGTATGTCAAACAAGACAGAGAGAAATACCGAGAATTCTAGGCAGTCTGGGCTGCCCAGAAAGATCAAAGCAATATGGAATACCTTGTGGAATACTAAGGAGAAGAAAGAAGAGGACATAGAGGAAGAAGAGGAGGAGGAAAAGGAGGAGGAAGTGAAAGAGAAAGAGAAGACAGAAAAGGGAAGGAGGAGAGGGAGAAACACAATGCTTTCGTTACTCCTAGGAAAATATAACCAAAAGATAATGATGGCATTCAGCCCCATTTCTTTTTATCAATAATCCCATGATGCTAAGCAAGGAGCATGTACATTTCCGTAACAAGGAGTTGCTTAAGGTGTCATCCTCCATTATTGATGCCTACTGATGTTCACATTCAGTGTGGTCCCCTGGCTTTAGTTGTGAGAACACGTCAATTGCTTCTAACCTACAGAATGTGGCAAAGAAGATGTCGAAGCTCTGCCTCATTGTGTGGATGTATCCCATTAGATTCTCCAACTTGACTCTTTCTTTCTCTGTTCCTTTCTCCGACCCCTTACTCCCATCCAGGAGATCATGTTGATGGATTCAGAGCAAGGGACTGTGATGTAACTCACATAGCCCATAGAGTGGATAATGCCCTTGCCTGGCTGCCAACAGGAAATCCCCAAGCTAATCCCGTCTAAGTAACCTTGGAAGTGGAACCTCGTGCAACAAACTCCAAGGTGAGGCAATAGAATCTTGGTCTTGTGGGACCAAAACAGAGGATCCAACTAAGCCACACCTGAATTCCTGCTCACACAGAAACTGAAATATTCTAAGTATGTATGATTTTTAAGCTACTATGTTTGTGGTGATGTCAGTGCCCAGTAGAAAACTCATACATTGTTCCCTCTGGGGACTGAAAAGCTAACTACTATCTGTGGGAAGTGATCCCCCATGAGAAAGGTTAAGACTTTTAAGAGCACTTGCCAGTTTGTGGCTTGTGCTGAGGCTACAAGGCTCCTGTTAGCCAGGGTCAGACATACTGGGCTTTGAGAACTGGGATCCTATTGCTTTTGCTCTCAAGAAGTGCTGAAATGTCAGCTATTTTCACATGTGTGAAGGGATCTTACACAGAGGGTTCATGTCTCAGAACATGCACGTGGTGTTTTTATAGCAAAAAATAATGTTGGTTTGCAAGGCCTACGTAAATAGGATTTTACTAGGGCAGGGAGGCCTTGAAAAAACCTCCCAACTCAGCAAGCATGTGTTTTCCTTTCTAAGAAATGCCAATGGAGCTTAATTTAAATCAACTGAGAAGGCAAAGGTGAAAAGAGGGGAGGGTGCACGTAAGAACCAGATAAGAAAGGAGAGAGCAGCCAACAGCATCGTTTATGAGAATATCATTAAAGAAATCATCCAGCTCACATTTCAGCCATGCTAATCATTTCCCCAGATACGCTGCCCTCTTACAAACTCATCTGAAGGTGGCCTTCCCTGAGCACCTGTCACTGAGAGGCCACCCCGTTCCCCACATAGGCCCAGCATTTGCCGACTAGGTTTCATGCTTCTGTTTCTAGAAACTCGGACAAGAACTGGGTGAGAAGGAGCAAAAGCAGAAATATCAGAAAAATAAATGGTCAGAGAAGATTCAAATAACTTACCAGGATCCAAAGGGAGACATTAAGTACAGGAAATCTGAAGCAGATGAAACAGTTCTGTGTGGGAAGACAAGAGCTGTGCTCTCCTACAGGGTGATTCAAAGGAAATTACACGCTTAGCAAAAGTTGTCTAGACACCCACTGAATTAAGTGACACTGAAAACAGTGAACATAGGATGTTTTTGCTGGGCTGAGCCCTCATTTGTTCAACGGATCAGAAAATCCACTAACTTACATGCTGTTCCTCAATGCCAGGAAGCATAGAGCACCATAAGAAATTCTCCTTTGGTAGATAAGGCCACTGACGGTGGTTAGTGTTTGACTCACAGAACTCCAAAACAGTGGACTGCAGAAGTCGGAACACCTTCCTCCTGCTTTCTTGTGTTTAGTAAAGGAAATGTCAGCTACAGTGGAGCAGGAACACAGACATACAGGGCACAATCTCTTCAAATAAATACCCACTCACAGATGTAGAAAGGGCAAGGAGTCAGGGAAAGTGCAAAGCAAAGGCCTCGGTGGGCGTGTAGAACAAATGCACCAAAATGTGCATGAAGAAGGCTCTGAGAGCAAAGACCATTGGTGGAAAATGAACTTTCTGAACCTTGATTTAAAATAGACCTTGCAAACCACCATGACAGAGGTTTCGAGAGCATATAAGAATTGGCTTGCCTGTATCAGAATCACACTGGGATCTGGTTAACAACAAGGCACATGAGCCCAGCTTTCAGACCATTTGGAACAAGGGAGCATCAGCCCAGAGGCACAGAGATGCGATGAATGCCTGCCTCAGTACTTAGGAAGGGATTCTGCTCACCCAGAGCAAAGGCTGTCACCGAGATACTTTGGACGGGTGAGCTCACTGAACCCAAGAGTGGACTGCACTTGCCAGGCCTAGATCCATGATGCAGTTAGGAGGAAGAGGAAAAGGAGGAGAAAGAAAAAAGGCAGGAAGAGGTAGAAAGCAAAGGGAAGGAGGAAAGAGGAAAGGGACTCCAGAGGGGGCAGGGAAAGGCAGAGGGGGAGCAGGGGACTAGGATAGTAAGGAAGCAAAGGAGAGGAGAAGAAAGAGAAGGCAGAGAAAGGGAGGGTGGGATTGTCTGAGGAAGACTGGTGATGTATCCTACCCCTTTACACCCACCCTAGAGCATGAATAAACGAAGAAGACATGCTAGATGCTGACAACCTGGGAGGATCACTCTGGATGAAGTTGCATGTCCCAAACTAAAAGAAGCCCAAATGGACTGTCAGAGACACGCCTGTGAGGATCCACAAACTGTAACATTTGTAGAACACAGGAAGTTCCATCCCACTAAGCCATGCATGCTAAGAGCGCTTTCCATAGCCCCATCCTACACAGACAAGGCTCCTGCTGCAGTGTCAGAGATGGCCTCCTCTTGAACTTACTCTCTGCTTCTCCCAGCAATGTTGGGGACCACTAGCTTTCACTCTCTTTACTTGTATATTTTCTCGAGAATATCACAAAGCACTATGCAGATGGCGGAACTTGTGACTTTCCCTGGACTCTAATGTGACGTTTCCTTCTTAACGTCTCTGAGAAGAGAGATTAGCCCAATCCCTGGGACCAGCCCTATACTCCTGAATACCTTGTTACTGCTGCAACCATAAGATGGGGGATGGAGATGCTGCTGTTGAAATCAGAACAGTATCAGGCCTGTGTCGTATGCCTCACAACCACCACGCTGGCCAGAGACACTGCCTAGACTCCCTCGCTGCCAATGGGCATGCTTCCAAAGGATCTGATCAGTCATGTCTGAGACATCTGCCAAACCTGCTTTGCAGAATTCATTCAAATTGTGTGATGGAATGGCTGCCACGGGCAAGCATATTAACTTTAATTTGAATGCCAGCAACAGAAAGAAAGAGACGCGAAGGAGCACAGAGAGGGAGTACAGGTAAGGTGGTAGATCAGGCTGAAGATCAATAGGTCAACTAACAGAGAAGTGGGCACTATGGGCCTTTTGCAGGTAATAGATGGCCAGAGGCTACTTCAGGAGTGTTATGCAGCCAGAGGAAGAACTTAGGCACCCACTTTTAAATATTTGTGAGTTTGTAGTTGTTTACTGTTTTGTTTGCTTCTTACTGATAGAGAGACTCACTGCACATATCCCAAATGGGTCTGGGTCTCACTCGGTAGCACAAGTTGACCTTTAATTTACAATCCTTCTGACTGGGCCTCCTGAGTGCTAGGATTACCCCCATACAAGAGCAACACGGAGAAACCCATGGTAAAACTCTTTGCACCTGCGTCTATGCTGATGACCCCAGACATCTTCTCTGGGCATCCCACTCCAGGGCATGTAAGAGCATAGCACTCCTTTGCATCTTGTTTCTACCTTTGCATTTCTGACCAGTGCTGTCAGGAGCGGGCCAGGTGACTGCTCAGTCCCAGGCTTGGAGCTTCTCAGAGCTGACATGGAAGCTGAGGTCTAGCTCCCTAACAGTGCAATGGTTTCCATTAAGCCATGAATCTTGCCCTGTAGGGACGGAGCTTTAAAAAATGCATAAATTATTTAATGTGAGGGCTTTGCCGATGACTGATAAAATCAAATTAGCTGCTTTGGGCTAAGGATGAATTTGAACCAGAATCCCTTCCTTTGAAGAGACGGTGACAAATCCAGTTGATAGATCTGGATGGCAAAGCTTCGGTAGAAAATTTAACAGAATTCTTTGTTAGGCAAAGTGAATGAGACTGTCTTCAGTTATGAGGTGGTTTTTTATAAAATTTCCCTTACAAGGATTATTTTTTTATCTCATTATTAAAGCCATACCCACTCACTCATACCAATTTTATTTTAAAAACCAAGGTGGTGGGGGGGAGTCACCCATAATTCTCTTACTACAGCAAAATCTGACATTTGAGCAAGCCTTCTCAGCCTTTTGTCTGTGTGAGTATGAATTGTGTTCCAAAATTTAAGTTATATATGCACACATATAGATAGAATTTGTATGCATATTTATATATGCATATATATGGGCATTTAATTTCCTTGTATGTCCATCTTTTAAGTGTCTAATAAATGACCCAGCAGCTAAGAGTTTTTGTTGCTCTTACAGATGTTTTTAAAAGTTCCAGGGAACCCAACACCTTTTTCTAACCTCCATGGGCACCAGGCACATAGGCAGTGCAAATACACATATGCAGGCACATTAATATATATAAAATAAAATAAGTAAGCCAAAAGATGAATAAAATTCATGATATATATAAATTAGGTATATAACATATTCCACCTTCTGCCCCATTTGGGTTGTGGCTTTGGGATGGTGGCTTCTGTAAAAGACAAAAGTCCATGGCATCAAAACCTTATAAAACAATTTACACACGCCAGTCATCTCCAACACGTTTCCTGGTTTATTAAGTGTAATCACCGTCTCATTGCCCTTTGAATTGAGTAATGAAATACATTGCTTTCAGCCTTCAAATCAATAACTTTCTCTTTTGTAAGTCAAAGTGGTGTGGGAAGAGGTCGGCTGCTGCCATGTTTCTCTCTGCCATGTTTCTCTCCAAATATATGTTTTCCTAATTCACTAAGTGAGTAATTACAACTGCTCTAACCAAGACTGTATGTTTTGAAGTAAAAATGTATCACTTGTAATCTGAATAATTTCCTGCTCACATACAATATGCTACTAGTGTGTTTCTCATTCAAATGAGCATGCCAGAGGAGCCAAACTTAATAATAGCTTTAATAGCAGATGTTTAATTTTATACTCCCTCTTAAAGTTCCAGTTCATAACCCATGCTGTTACTATTTTAAACTCTTGGCTTCTTTTTCTGATTGGTTGTTGTTGTTTTATTTTGTTATTTGTTTTAAATAGGGTCTTTGGCCTTGAGTTGACTCTGAACCCAGGATCCTCTTGCCTCTACCCTCTTAGTATAGGACCACAGGCATGCTTTGATAGCATTTCTTCTCTTCTCTTTTATGGCTTTTTGAAATTATTTTTTAAATAATTATACTCAGAGTCCATGAGGCCTTGTACCAGGTTCCAAAGTGATTGTCATTCCAAATGTCCATTCTTAACTTCTCCCCATATTAAAGATTTGGAATTACAGACAAGTACAATTGTAGGACCAAAAAAAAAAGACTTCTATTCAATGCAACACACACACACACACACACACACACACACACACACACACACACAATATCCATCTTTTCTTTAGAGTGGCATTTTTGAACCCTACTGCCCTCAATGTGTGAAGGAGACACATCATTGTACACTGTGGCCCAAGCTTAAATGGAAAGAACACATGAATATTAACATGATATTGTAGAGTATTATTAAGTGCTTATTGTCATGAGAACATAGATCTGTGTGCTTAAACAAAAGACACAGGAAGGAGGATGACTAAATGTTTCCTGCTCCCTGCCTGACTTAAGCTGGGAAGAAGAAAACCATAGACAGAGAGATAAACTCTCTTTATCAAACTAAAAACTAGGAATGATTCAAGAGAAAATTCTTTGGCAAGGTATGAGGTCGTATCCCTATGATCCCAGAATTTAGGAGCTAGAGGCAGGAAGATCATGAATTCAAAGCTAGCCTGAACTATATCAGCGTGGATCAGCCTGGTATACACAGTATGCTGAGTGGTGTTATGTCAACTTGTCATAAGTTAGTCAATTGGGAAGGAAAAAGACCTCAGCTAAGAAAATGTTCCCACCAATCTTGGCCTCTGGTACATTTTCATAATAAGTGGTTGATGTGGGAGGGTACAGCTCACTGTGGGCAGTGCCACCTCTGGGCTGGTAGGTGTGAGTGCTATTAGAAAGAAGGCTGAAGAATCCATGAAGAGCAAGCCAGTGAGCAGCACTCCTCCATCGCTTCTGTATCGGTTCCTGCCTCCTGGTTCCTGCCCTGTCTGCCTTGGACAACGGGCTACAGACTATAAGGTGAAATAAACCCATTCCACAGTGACATAAACATTAGCCCAGTGAAACAAGCAATGAGACCCTTTCTTAGAAGGATGACTATTTCAGAGAAAGGAGAGCTGTTAGACAGTAATGTGAATGCCATGCTTGTTCCAATGATCCATATTAAGACAGAACACACTTGCTCTAGATTGCAAGAAATGGCTGATGGACTCCAAATTTTAGTTCTTCACTGTACCCTAGTTTACAAACTGTAACCCCCAACTTCAGATTCTTTGAAGTTGAGTTTGATGCAGTTAAAAGTGTTGCAATGAAGCCTACTGTGGAAGAAGCACGTTTTACATCTTTGTTTACTGAGTGTCTCCTTTGAGTTACATACTGTGTGTTGACAAGGGACATCTTACTGCATATAGAGATGTCCCTTGTTTCCAGAATATCATAGGAGATATATTTGCCAGCTAGCTATGCTTTTGACTTCAGTTGTCCTTATTGTCCCTTTTACAAACCCTCCTTACTGCTAAGTCTTTTTCATGTTTCTTTGTAAAATGCCATAAATTCCTGAAAGAAAGCTCCGTGTAAACAAAAGACAGCTCCTATCTAGCGATGCGCCAGTCTGTCGTGCCTTACACTTGATTAGCTACTTGAGGACAGGGTTCTGTCTGGTTCATTGGAACATGGTATTTATCTTGGAGCTTGCCATAACACTCAGCATGGGATGTGGTACAGTTCTCAATAAATATTTGTAGATAGAATCTGTCCTGCTAAAATAGTTTCTATGTGCACCCATCCTTGAGGAAAACAACACGTCTGCAATCACTCAGGAAAAGGGCATTGACGTTTCCAAAATAAAGGCTTATCCTGTGAAGTATTAGGTTTCCAAGAATCTGCTGGATGGTGAATAGATAAATAGGTATCCAAGGCAGACAACTTGATTGTCAAAGGGTGGAGGTGTTGGTCAGCAACTCATTATAATCCTAGAAAACCAAGATGGAAATGGTCTCCTTCGATGGTGACAGTATACAGCCTAGTAGAAGCTGGGAATCAAGAGAAAACAAGGGCTGTTGTAGAAGCAATGATGTAGATATAAATTTCCTGGTTTCCTTTAGACACTCAAAAGGAAGGAAGTGAGAAATGAAAAACCTTGGGCTTTCTTTGGAAATGATCCTCTCTGTTCTGACTCAATATGAGGCACCCCTGTCTAATGAAATAATACCAAGTTACCAACACAAGCAACTGGTAGAGACTTGATCAATATCACATCCATTCAGTCAGAGTCAATGAGTTCCATACGCTCTTGTCCTAAATACTTGACCTCCAAGTAGACCATGTAATGTGGGATGTTCTATAAATGCTAGATGGTAGTACAAACGTGGAGAAATAAGTTACTGAGGTATTCACCTTTGGAGGGGCAGTCTTGGCTGTAGTACTTTGGGCCTAGCATTCTGCATCTTCTTGAGAAGAAATTAAGAACAGCTCTCACCACATACTTTGACTACCATGATGTTCTGCCTAGCGACAGGTTGAAGAAAGCATTGACTGAACCATTAGAAACCAGGAGCCAAAATACACCTCCCCTCTTAAGCTGTTCCTCTTAGGTATTTAACTGCAGTGATGAGAAATCTAACACACCTCACCTCTTATGCACAGGACTATTCTAACTTAGAAGGAAATTTGAGGAAGTTGGCAGAAAGTAGAAGAGGCAAGAATAAGAAGTACACAAAAAAGAAAATCTCTGGGCCCAAGACTGGGGAGTAACAGACAGGGGAAGCCTTAGAGGCTAAGTGAGGGAGCCTGATAGATAAGCAGAAATGGAAGAACAAACATTGTTCTAGAAGGGTGAAACTATGGGCTCTAGGGCAAAGAAATGGGAAACATGCTCTCTCCTGAATAAAGCATACTCTCATGAATAAATAGCACATGTCATAAATTTAGAGATATATAAGTGACTGAATTGCTTGCCCTGGTTCCACACAGATATTTCAATTCCTCACAGGAAGATCTAGGCCATGGAACTTTATCTTCCACATCAATGATAGTTCTTTGAGAAGTCACATATGTTTCCCTCTTCAACGTGGCTTCCCTGTCTCAGCTAAGCCATGTTTGTTTGCACATACCTCTGGGAGTGAAAGATGGGATGCTGCTATCACATTCATGTGCACCAGTGACTCTTACGTTATACTCAATGTCACCAGACATGTCTTTAGAAACATTCGAGATTTCCTGGAATGTACAGGAAAGTAGCCGAAGTAGGGAGGGATAGAGTCAGCATGCCCCATTTCAAAGAAAGCAGGGTTCCTTTACATGTTCTTCCTCTGCATAAGTTTTCCTTATGAAAAAAAGTTTTCACATCACCAAAACCAACAGAAAAACATTTCCTGGATAGCTGAATATTTGGAAAATGACCTTATGAGGTTTAAGAAGGCTCAACATGGCTGCCAGTAGGGGAAAGAGGATGCGGAAGGAAAAATGCCAGTTTTATTACTTCAATAACACACTGGGAATGGATTTGAATTTGCATGTGAAATGACCTCCAAGTCCAGACCTAAATATGGCTTCTACCCTTAAGGCTGTGACCTTTTTGGAACAGAACGAAGAAATCCACTGTGTGGAGATAAAGAGAAGTTCTTGGGCAGACATAAGCAAATGTCAAAAACAATATACAGACTCAATGTATCTGTTTCTTTTAACGATAGAAACACGTCTCAGAAAGCTAAGTAACATTTTCCAAAGCTCACAGTTAATTAACAGGGGTGATTAATAAACACAGGGCAATAGATTATGCAATACTTTTGCAATGCTGGCTTTGGGACCCAGAATCATTTGGTTGTACTGGAAAATTCCACAGAAAGAACTTTATTCATCTACCATGGCTGCTGTAATTGTCAGGTCGTGGTTTTAGAATTCTTTGTTTTGTAACTGATCTTCTCATGGACAATAAGACAGACTTTAAACAACTACAAGGTAATTTAGTAAGCAATGAGATGGGTAAAATACAACAAGCTTTGACTTGCAAAGTATACTGTTCATGGTTTTGTGATTTTATCTATATTATTTTCTATATTTTTTCATTCTCTGTTGGCACTTGGCTTCAATTTTTTCGATAAATATGTCAAAATGTGTATCCTTCTAAAACATCTTTATTACTAATTCTTACATTCCCAGAATCAACATCTTAAATCTTCACAGTCTATTTGTCCCAGTTACTTCTAGCTAAAACAGACATAGCCAGCCTACCTTAAAGAACATTATGGCACAGACCTCTGGAAGGTGTGTCTTTCATGTCTTGAACTGTTATCAGCACTGGTACTAATATTTTTCCACTGTGCAATCTCTCATGAAACTATGAGTTAATCATTTTATCAGATTGAAGTTGTTAATTTGCAGGCTCTACTTTTGGGTCCACAGATGTTCACAGCTGAGAAAAAGAGCTGAGAAGGTCACTAGCCTGCTGTGGGGAAGGATCAGTTGGGCCTCAGGAGCAGAAATGGGGCATTTAAAGAAAAGAGACAGAAAAGGAGATGGGGGCAAGAACCTAAAGAAAGCCGGAAAGGGCTTTCACTGATCACAGTCAAGAAGAAAATGGCTTCTTATGATGTTATGGTTTAGTGAGCAATGGCCTTAGTTGGACCATGTATTTGATCACTGGGTCCCCCAGCCAGTGGCACTGTTTTGGTGGGGGCTAAAGAATCTTTTCTCCATGGCTTTAGCTGACAGATATGAATTGCCAAGGGACAGAGGGCTACAGACAGGTTCTCTGCCTCCTGGGCAATATCGTGTTGGAAGCTTAACCAATCACCCCACCCATGCTGGCTTTCTCCTGAACTGTCAACTGAAAAGAAAAAACAAAAACCTCTCTTCTCATAAGTTGCTTCTGTTAGGTATTTGAGCACAGTGAAGAATAGAATAGCAAGGACATACAAGAATAGCCTCTGGGCCTTATGTCCTGTGATGCTCCCCCTGCCCTTGTCACCTACAGTCTCCAGGCAACTATTTGCCCTGACTCTTCTCCAGCTTCCTGCTACTTCATGACCTGAGTTCTCTCCCTGTACATTTTGCTTGTGGTCATGCTTATTTCCCCCTTGGAGCCGCAAATGAATTTATGTCATGTGACTAAGAGCCCCATCAGTGTCCGGTAAAAGATTTATCTACTTCCTGGGGTCGGCTTTGCATCAACAGTACAGCATTTCTGAAATACATCCTGATGACACATCTTCTATTGTTCAGAGCAGCTTGAATACTTCTTGTTGCCAGGCACTGTGCAGCAACTTAGAGTAGAAACACACACCTCATAGCTGGCTGTAGAAAGCACAGCTCCCTTTGATGAAAGTTACCTTTTTCCTCCGAGGACACCAAAGTCAACAGTCTCGGGGAAAACCTTTGTGGCCTGAAATTGAAGTAAGACAGAAGTGTTGAGTAGGCGTAGCACAGCATGGGGCAGTAAGGAGGGTGAAGAGATGAGATAGCTCTGCCCACTGCCCAGCCTCCACACTCCTGATAAGGAAGATCTTTGTCTTAGGGCCACGTGACTCTGTGTGAGGACTGGTCAGCACAGTGCTCATCTATGGTCTTATACATTCTGCACCATGACATCAGGTTCAGCAATACTGAAACAGAAAGCAGCTTTTGGTCAGGGAGCATGAAGAACTTGAATGTAGGGTAAGGAAGGGCACATGATGCAGAGCTTTGCAAAATGGCAACCACTCCAACGGCTGTGTCTAGAGAGAAACACAGGTAACTCTCACCAATAACTCCACTACAGCTGCCCACTGACTTAGGACATCCTACGAGAGCAGGGTTTATATAACTCAGCACGTTGGTGTTTGAGCCTGGAGACTTTTATAGGGCCCGTCTTCTGTATTGTAGGGCACTTAGCAGCATTCTCCAACTCTCCCACCTGGGTCCTGGAAGCAATGTCACCCCCGGTTCAAATAAGGACACAAATAGAAAGCAACAAAACTATCCCCAGACATCACTCAATGTTCAAAACTTCTCCGGGCTGAGAAACTCTACTTTCGTGAGTAGCAGCTCTCATGTCCAGCTACGAAATAAAACCTGGAGCTGAAACTTTCTCCAAACACAGTCCGAGCCACCCCTGTGGCCCCATCTAGTTGTGCTTTCAGGAGGCAGGCAATCATTTGCACTCTTCCCTAGTGTCAGATCACCAGTTCTCTCTAGGATATATAGAAGGTCACTGGACCCAAGAGATTCAAGGCGTCCTGGAGAAGAATAATGCTATATTCTTCAGGCTTCACCATTAAATCAACCATTACCTGATAAATAGCATAATAGATTATAGTCATGGGATTTTTAAAAAGGTCTACCCTAAGCTTCTTTAAAAAAAAAACTCTCCTTCTTCTCTTTGTCTCTATCTGTCTCTCTGTATGTCTCTGTCTCTCTCTCTCTGTCTCTCTCTCTGTCTCTCTCTGTCTCTCTCTCTGTGTGTGTGTGTGTGTGTGTGTGTGTGTGTTAAGCTTGCACACATACCTATCTGAACTTTGAATTCTAAAGGTTGACATCAAGTGTCTTGCTCAACCACTCTCTAATTTAGTCTTTGAAACATGGTCTTTCTTTGAACTTGGAGCCCTTCAATCTGGCTCGGCTGCCCAGCAGTGAGCTCGAGGGATCACCTAGCTCTCCCTGGCTCTGGTTTGCTAGGCTTTTAGATGGCTGCTAAGGATTAAAACACAGATCCTTAGGATTATGGAACAGGTACTTGATTATTTGAGACATCTTCTAGACCCTTTTATCCGATTCCAGAGCAAAAAAAAAAAAAAAAAAAATTAAACAGTACTTTTAACTGTTGATAAATTCTAGGCATAGTATTTCTTGCCTATTAACTTTTAGGCCCAAACCATCCCTCTGCTTCACTTTTTCAACTCATTGTCAACGGGGATTCAAATGTATGCTTAGTGTTCATCAGAATTGACAGCCTTTGCTCAAACAAGGGGACCACAGCCCAGAAACAGAAGACACCACTGAATGCCTACCTGAGAGTCTTTTTTTGCATCTCCCATCCACCCAGTAATAACTCAGATGAAAATCTAGATTCCAACAAGTTCATAGACGAAGGACCTAGTTTGGTGTCTGTTAGTGACCGAAATCCTCTTGAAGAAGAAAGGGTTTATTTGGCTTCTAGGGTACAGGGCATCATTAATGGACGCTCAGGCAGGAGATTGAGGCAGGAATTTGTAAACAGAAACTGAGAGACCATGGAGGAACACTGCTTGCTGGCATGCTTTCTCTGGTTCCACTGAAATACCTTTTCTTGTACAGCCCACATCTCCTTTTCCTGGGATAGAACCATTCACACTCGACATCGACTAGCTATCAAGACAATGCCCCAACAAACACTCCAATAGGCCAATCAAAGGGACACAATTTCTTAATTGAAGCTACCTCTTCCCAAGTGTGTTAAAGTTTCAATTGAAGTTAACTATGACAACCGGAAGTTACAAATGTAGTCATGAGAATTGAAAAAAAAGTGCAAAATGAGATTAGGAAAGCAGAGGAAGGGGATGTCACACAGTCCAGGAGGTCAGCAGATAAATACTCTACATACTCAGTTATAGTTTAGGATGACAGTATATTTCAATGAGGTTTTTTACCCTTAAACACTACACTTCCCTATTCTATATCACCATAACACTTTCTGGGAAGTCTACTCCCTAGTCATGTGCTTTCTTCATTTTCCTTGCCTATGGGGTGACAGCATAGACTGTCATTTCTCTGTCAGGTCTCTGCACAGCACTGATCCTTGTATCAAGTGATATGTCTCATTTGACCAGCAACTAAGGTCCCTTCTTTTTGTCCCACAGATTTTTGGAGTTTCTCAGTTCAGGCACCAGAATAGTCTCTAAGCTACACTCTCTACATGGATAAGGCAGGGTGTGGACAGGGTCTCGTGATTTGAAAAGAAAGGAACCTCCAGCCTAGGCCCATGAGTGCTTGTTCCCAGCTGGTGGCACTGTCTTGGGGACTGTAGAACTTCTAAAGAGCAGAAGTAGCTATACAAAATCAACTCCTAGGTAGGCTTCTAAAGATACCAGTCTGCTTCACGATTGTGGCTACTCTCCTTTCTGTCTTCCAAGTCTGCCAATAGGTGACCAGCTGATGCTGCAAACTCTCACTGCCACAGACTGAGCTACACCCCTCTGTCTCCCATCCTATTATGGAGTACAAACTCTCTAAAACTATGAAGCGAGATTAACCCTGCCCCCTTTCATTTGTCTACATGACAAGCTTTTGTAGCAGCAATGCAAACTTAACTATCAGAACCAACAGGTCAGAACATGCAGGAATTATTATTTCCTGGTCCTGGGATGGTATGACCCCAGCAAGCTCTCATCGCAGGATACTTCTCCAGCAGGAGCCTATGTTTATGTGACTGGGAGTCAGGGGGTCCTCAAGAGGTCCTCAGCAAAGAATGATAAATAGAGTGACAGACCGAAGACAGAAAGATCACACCTGGCTCAGGCTCTAGTCCGGTTAATATCCTGCCGTCTTTTGCGCCATACTTTCTACTCCCAATAGAGCCATGAAACCACATGTGAGGGAAGCGACCCGGCTCAAATGAAACAGCATGGATAAAATGGCCTCACATGTGCAGACCTCCTCTTTCTGGGCCTTGGCTACAGATCCAAATCAAAGCACCTGTGTCTTTGCTCTGCAAAAGGAAGTTGTGGTGGGTCAAGCGTAAACTTAAGAGTTCTGACCTTAAGAGGTGCTTGCTGCTTTGAGCATCATTCTATTACTCTGACAGTCACCACTGTTCTGTTTCAGGACACAGTGCTTGTGGAATGTGATGCTAGACACTGCACAGGGTAGAGGCAGGCACTGTGGATGTCATGCTGGATAGCACAGTTTCATAGTGACATTCCTGTAAGGTGCTTCACAGGGCCTTTGTAGACGTCATCTGGTCTGACAGTTCATCCCACCCACAGTATAGAAATATAAGTGCTTGAGAGTAAGTAGTTTGAAATTGTAGGGCAAGAGAGGGGATGCATGTTGATCTAAGAAGCAAAATTCAGTTTTGCATTCTGTACCTAATTTAGACAACATGATCCACAAATTCAGGGTACAGTGTGCTTTATAAAGATAGGGGAAATGGATCGTAATGTAAATACACAGGCCTTTGGAGTAGCATGAGGTTCATACCCATGACTACAATAGAAGGCAGGTAAAGAAGGAAGCCTTGAGAGGCTGAGCGGTTGAATGCTGTAGGAGGAGGGAGAATCAGAAAGACAAGGGTTAAATGCTGTCTCTCAGAAAGCCACAGGGGACTCCCTTTCAAGCTTTAGAAAGTTTACCCAAAGAAGTAACATTAACAAAGAAAGTATTGACATGCTCTAAGGTGACGGCTTAAATATTCAGATAGACCATTTAAATATGAAAGAGTTATGGTCAAATTCAAGGCAAAAGAGAATTTCTGGAAGGGAAGGAAGAGTCAGAAACAGAGGAAATTCAAAAGAACCCCCAAGATGTCTCCCAAGAGAGAAGGACTAGACAGGGAACAAGGGAGTTAGTCACTCCATGCACCTTTAGAGCCCCTTTGCCTTTACCTTACAAAGGAGAGAAGCTACCTCGACCAGGTGAATGTCTATCAGATGGCGACAGGCAAGTACGTAAAAAGAACATAGTCAGGGACATTTCCAAGCTTGGCAGTGAAGGCTGTGGGTGAAGATAGAAGCCAGACTCTGTCAAGATCTTTTTAGTTCTAGGGTTCTTCTAAGGCTCCGACTCCATAAGAGAGTCTCTCTCTCTCACATCAGAAGGGAAGAACTGAGATGGAAAATACCCATGCTTGAGGGGGGGTCTTCTCCTTTCTCTGTGCAGAAGTTTCTATCAGACTGGAGGTTAGTAGAATGGAGGCATGGTCACCAACAGCCATGACTGTCCTCCTGAGCTGCTGAGGAAGTACCAACCTCTACCCTAAATGCCGTGTCACAACAGAAGGGCTCTCACTGATCAAGGGAACAGCTATGTTCTGGCAAAGAGGAAAAATGGGCTACCTGCCTTTTAAAATAGCGATGGGGAAAACTGAATAAAAGGAAAAGAACAAAAAGGAGAAAAGGAGAAAAGGTTTTATTTTCTAAACAGAAATTTTGTCTCCTCCCCACACCCACCAAAAAAAAAAAAAAAAAAAAAAAAAGATACCATAAAGGAGCAGGCAGAGGAGTGGAGAGTACACCTCTGGCCTCTGGTGCCCACGAAGGTTGATTAGGTGGGATTCAGAGTCCATCTGAGCTTCACAGAAAGACCCTGCCTCAACATAAAAGAACAGAGAAGAGAAAAATAAAGATGTTAGGAGAAACCATAAGGAGTCACATTAATTTTTATTTACCCTAAATTACATATCACACACACACACACACACACACACACACACACACGCACACACACACACTCAGTGGGGGGAGGGTGTTAAATTACATGATGACAATTGAGCTGACAAGGCTCCCCATGAAGAACCATAGACCATTTAACAAAAGCTCTAAAACCAGGCATGAGAAACTCCCTTTCAAGCCATCCAAGAGATTCCCAAAAGGCTTTACACTATTGCTGTTACCCTTGGTCTCCTTCCAACGGTTAAAGATAAGGCCCTATTGCTGAAGCTACCATGTACTTTGGACTTAGGAATTAGAAAGGCCAGCCTGGGCCTGACCTGCAAACTTCCTCCCTGGGGACTAGCTTTCGTAGTACCAGAAGGTACCAGAAGGTGCTGTGTAAGCTGCCAAGGCTGGGAAGCAAACAATTGTCCGACCCGGCTGTGACACAGATAAGCCACCATGAGCACCATGACAAGATAACCCTCAGGTACAATAGTGGCTGTCATACAATGCCTGTAACCAAGAACTGTCTGATTGGTCTTAGGATCTAATCAACGAGGTGGAAATCGTGCCTGGCACTGGAAACCTAGCCAACATCCCGGAGCTACTGAGTTCATGGATTTTAGAGGAGAACCTACAACTTCCGTTCTCTTAAATCAGTATAAAGCCTAAATAGTTCTAAATAGTTATCCTTATAGCCAAAATAAATGTAGCTTTAACCCCTCATCAAAGAAGCTTCTCTTTGCAGCAGAGGGAAATCATTACAGAAAATCACACTGGTCAAAATGCAGACAACAGCGGTCATGAATGCTTTCTTTTATAAAGTGCCTTGGTCGTGCGTCTCTTTGTAAGCAATAGAGAAGTAACTAGAACACCACCCCAAATAAATCCTGCTAACAAATTAAAAAAAAATAAATAAAAGCCCTCCACATCTCCTATATGAAAGAGAATGGCAAAACCACAGATTTAAACTATGTGGGAAACACCATGAGAACATTCCAGCCAAAAATTTTATAAGATATAGCAATATCTAAGATGGGGGAATTTATCTTCTCATGTTTGTCAATAGCAGGAAAGATTGAGAATTTTAAGGCAAAAATTTCTCAAAAACATAGAGAACGTACCACAAGGATAACAAGGAAGTAAAAGTGAAAAAGGAAAAAATAATAGTCTTTTTTTTTTTGTAAAAAGAAAATAATATTGAAGAAGACAGAAAGCAGGCTAAGTATTTGTGAACCCAATGAAACAGATTAGCCAGCATTAATCTAATCAATAACCAAAAAAGGGCTGCTTCAGACTTAGAACTGATCCCAGGAACAGGAGTGAACTCAAGAGCTACTGAGTACAGCACAACCAACACAACTATGCTAATTCATGTAAAACTGACATCAGGAAGGCAGTGCAGCCAGAAGGTGGCAATGATGTAGTCACTGCCCAGGTTCACAGAGAGAGGAGCCAGTAAGCCCAGTCCTGAATGGAGCAGTAACCAGCGCCTACTGTCTGAAGGACTGTCTGGGGTAGTCTATGGATAGTCTGGGATATGGGATAGGACTATGCTTGTCAAACTTCTGACTCAGGGAGTTGTCCTGAAATGTTACACACACAACACGTAGTTACACACACAACACTTCATGTGTGTGTGTGTGTGTGTGTGTGTGTGTGTGTGTGTGTGTGTGTGTGTGATGTAAGAAGAAAACTCATATACAATATGTGTCATGGGAAAATGGCATAGATTTAAATGAACTTGAAAATACACATGCACGCATATAACAACTGTTGATAAAAAAAATAAGAGGCCATGAATTTGAAAGAGAGTAATAAAAGGTTCAGGGGAGGGTTTGGAAAGAAAGGGAAGGGAGAAGTGATGCTATTGTAATCTCAAAGATAAGTGAAAATATGAGCATGTGAAACGGGAAATAGTAAACCTAAAAATGAATACATCAAAATGTATCCATCCACACACAGGAGGAAGTGGCCATGGGCAAGACTGTGGAAGTTCCTGGCCCCATAGAGTTTGGGGGCAAAATACAAGCCAGAGTTTCTGGGAGTGTACTCCTGGGGAGGGTGGGGTCTCGGTGAACAGTAGCCATTTATATTTAATAGGAATACAGATTACTTCTACCTTCTGTTTAATTCCTCTTTTTACTGTGTTTAAGGGTTCCCTTTTACTATACTTGTTAGATTGTCTTAATTAGGAAAAGACTTTTCTGAGAGGCACAGAAATCATAGGTGTTGGAGGAATAATGGAGGCATCAGAGGTAGCATTTGCACTTGTACAGACCAAAGCATTTTCTGTTATGATTGACATCAGTATTCTTCATGGAATTTGGTATTATTGTCAATAAATTTTAAAATAAGAGTAATTAGACTTTCTACATAAACATAAAATGTTGTCTGAAATCTGAGCATAAAAAGACGATCACCAAAATCAGCTCATTACTGCTTGTCTAAGGCCTTAGTCCATCAGTGTCTCTGACTGAGTCAGAAGGACAACAGCTCCTGGGCTTCAGTCTGGCTAAGTCCACCACAACACTGGCCATTTCTTAGAAGAAGCCCTGCCTTTATTTGAGTAAGCAGGAAAGTGTTCGTCATAGGAAAGACATCTTTGACTTGCATTTGAGAAATACACACTTGGGGTTTCGATGATGGCATCTGCTTTATGTTTTGATTATTCCTAAATGTGTGCTTTGATTGATGTGAACTTCTCAACTTTTGGGTGAGGTTTGCCATCCCAGCCACAAAACTGCCATTTCCCCAGAAGCCAGGCACAGGAATAACAGGGTGATATAAGCACTAGCACATTCTGCCTGTTGCTGGCCTCTGGAAGCCACTGGAGTCTCTGTAGTTTGAGTCAGAGGTTCAAGCTCAGCACACAAAGTTGCTATGAACACCATGTGTCTTCATCTTCTGAGAACTCCTTGGTCTACCTCTCAAGGGCAGCGAGCAAGAGTTCAGCTCCTTATCTGTTGAGGATCAAGTGGACCTTCCCATTGAACTTTTTAATTTAAAAGAATGCATTTCACATGTGCATTACATACAAACTAGGAAAAATACAAGCTTTGAAAATAAATGAATTGTCTCTACAATAATTGCTTAGCCCAAGTCAGAAGAGTTTAATAAGATAGAAGTTTGCTTTTCAAACAAATAACAAACTGGAAGAAAGTCAATCTGGATAGTTTGATAAACCCATTAAGCATTCTAATTTTGGCACGGAAGGGCAAGATGGTTTTAAAGTTCTGAACAGCCGGGACATAAGGGAGTGATGGACTCACATGCAGACAGAGGCTGGAAGAGTGATTTGATTAGTAATGTCTGCATTGTGCTTTGGAGGGGGTATGGCTAATGTGCAAGTCTGTTGTCCTTTTTAGACAGGATGGCTTTCAAGTTACTGAAATCAGCAGCAATACCATAATAGATGCCATCAGCTCTGGACCATTTTCACATGTACTTCTAATGATAGATAACAGTTATCTTTCCTCGTGATACCAGTTCCTCAGTTTTCTGTAGATATCCACAAGACACTCAACAAAATGATTCAACTTTTAGGATAGCTTCAGTCACCCACAATTAACACAAATCTCCTGATCCAGCGATCAGTCATATAGGACTAACAACCCCCCAACCCCTTGCCAGATACCAGCTGAAAATCCCAAGACACCCAGAACTTCTGACTGACTAACTCTGGATCCAAGGAGTTCTTCCTGTGACTAATGGGGCAAGTGAACCATGCAACCAGACAGAAGAACTGGTAAGGCTAAACCCAAGAAAATCTCAGACATGAGAATGGCAGGATGAAGCCATCTCCCTGCCAACCGACCTGATCTGGAACATGTGACCATGACACCCCACTGAGAAGACCACGACAATCAGTCATGTACCATAAAAACCTGGGGTTCTCCGTGCTAATGAGGTATCTAAATAGGCTCCAAATGTTTAGCCAATGAGCTTCCCATCCTGGTCATTCCTTCCTGCAAAAGGTATTTAATCCCTGGTTTACCCTGAGTAAGATATAGGCATTCACATCCACCATCAAATAAAGCAGTTTGTACAAACAAGGCCTGTCTTCTTTATCAAGGTCCACTGTGGGGGTTGGGGCAGGCCTTCATCATAAAGAGCAGAAGTCTCCCAGAGAAGACCTTCCCTCCAGCCCCACTGCATTCTTGGTACTCATTCAGAACCAAACCTGATTCCACCTCAGTCTAAGGCTCACCCTTCCCCTTCCTGCCTGGTGCTTAAGGGAAGCTCAAGGACCCACAACAGACCCTGGTTCCCAACTCTCAGCAGTCCCCAGTGGCATCTGGGTACACAGGGTGCCAGGAATCACTACAGGTCCCAAGGGAGTTAAGAGCTATATGGCCAGAAACAGGGACAAAGATCAAATCTTTTTAAAATTATTATACTACAGGCCATGATTATGCAGATTTGCTTAAAAGTGGGCAGTACTATTTAAAAGCAGCTTACATTTTAGTAAGCCGTGTTCTACAGTAGATGTAGGAAATGCAGGTGTATGAAATAAACACACCCTGGTTGATTAGTCCAATCCAAGATACAGTACTTCAGCCCTCCCCCCCCATGACATTCTATAAACACCCATTCTCAGGATTTCCCAAGGAGCTGGGCTAATGGTAGACATAACAATGATAAATGATATGGGCAAAGCTCCTACTAGGTGCTCACATCATGCTAAACCCCTCCCCGATCACTGCCTCATGTCAGCAACCCTGAGCAGAAGACAGCACCAGGAGGTATAATTCCTTGATGCTAGTCCTCTGGCAATGGAAGGTAAGAGTTATGCCCTCGAGCCTGCAGCTAGTCAGTGATAAGGAGATGGCAGACGGGGTCCTTCAGCTGAGACTCTTCACTTGTCATTGTCGCTAGGGCTTAATACCTGGGGCCCAAGCAGAGACTCCCAATTCATAGGAACAGGAAAGGAACTTGATTGCGTGTCAGTCCTTCCCTGGGCCTGATGGTTACCAGGGTGGATTGGTGCCTTTAAAACCCATAGGCATGAAATGACCATTTTCAGACATCTTACTCACGTGCTTCCTAGTGAAAAGAAAATCCAAAACAATTGAAAATATATGTTGAACTTATGAACTTCTTCCACAGCTTTCTTATTTTAGTGTTCCTAGATGGTTGAGTTCGACTGTTGAGTAGGATTAGGGAAGTGAATTAGGGAGCAGGTGGGGCTTTCTCATTGGTGGAGTGTTACCTGCAGTTTACATGCAGAGGGAAATCTACAGGTGGCAAATTCCTGGACCCTGGCCAATCACAACGGATAGTGTCAAGGCTCAGTCAAGGGGAAGCTCATTCTCATGACCTATTTCTCTTTCCTTCTAGACAGTGTGGGCATACTCACTTGTCCGTTCCTCTGTATATTCCTCTCTAATATCTAGAATGCATGTTAGATGCCAATGGTTGCTGTAGACACATAGGAGACAATTATCATGTGCAAAGTGGCTTCTCTGCCCTCAGTGAGTCTGTAGCTCTGGGTCATACAGACAACACCCACACTGACCAGAAAACTAAACATAATCACAATGATAAAACACTGGTGGATGAGTGAAAAGTGACTCTTGGTTGAGTTCAGAGTTTGAAAAACAGTCTCTACCCACAACTACAGCATGTCTTAGAATAAGCTTTTTGACACCATATTAAGTTTGTGAACAGAAAAGGGACATGACGGCTTCTATAGTCACCTTTTCCTTTATAATGGAGTACTTAACATGAGGCAACTTAATTGAGGGAGGGGTCATGTTATCCTTTAATTAAAAGGAATATAGTCTGTCATGGCAGGAAGGGCATGTTGAGAAAGACACAATGGCAGAATCTTGAGTCAGTTTGCTCACATTGCATTGGCGGTCAGGAAGAAGATTGGCAACTAGGCTAAAGTGGTCTAGGCTAAAGCTAGAGTCCCAGTAACTTACTTTTTTCAGAGAAGCTCCATCTCCTAAAGGTTCTAGGTCATCACACGACACCACTAGGTACAGTCAAGCGTTCGATCACATGAGACTATTGGGGCATTTCACATTCCAACAAGAATACTATTCTTTCTCTTTAAGATGGTCTTGGAGTTAGAGATTTTTCTCAATGACAGAGCAAATATTTAACATACATGAGGCTCTAGATTCCATGCCTAGAATAGAAATTAGATGATAGATAGATAGATAGATAGATAGATAGATAGATAGGCAAACTGACTTACTATCTCATTCACTCACTCACTCACTCACTCACTCATTCACTCACTCCCTCCCACCCTCCAAATAGTATTGCACAGGATGTAGAATTTACCATTCATTTAAAAAAATATATAGCCTTTTAAATGATTCTTTAATAAGTCTATCTGCACCCCCTTACCATTCCAAAACTTCATGTCCTCCCTTTTTGTAATAATTCCTTGGGTACAATTTTGCTTCTCATAACTCACAGGTGTGGAGCCACACAATGGAGCATGGTCACACCTACCAGGATCCACATTCTTAAAGAAAAGAGAGGCTGTCCCCGCAGGGGCCTCAGCTGGAGGTAGGAGCTAGAAGGCCAAATGCTTTGACTCTGTGCAGGCAAACCCAGCTTCTGTGACCTCATGGGTGTAACAGTCATGTTGTATCCTGCACCCATTTTAAATGGGTTCTTTCACCTTCCTGTCTGGCTCTTAGCGTCTTTCTGCTCCGTCTTCCATGATGTTTCCGGGCCGTAGAGAGGTGATATAAATGTTCCACTGAGGCATATTCCCTGTGCTTTGACTAGTTGTGGGTTCCTGGGCTAACCACTATCTGCTGCACAAAGAAGCATTCATGGTTTTATAGGGTTTCTTTTCCACCAATGACTCTGAAGGAAAAAAAGCATGCATCTGGCCCAACACTTAAAAAAAAATGATGCATACATGAAGAATGAGAAGACAAAAAATAATAACAATAATAAACTCCAGAGCCTGCCCTGAGAATAATGTTCTACCAACGGGATATGTCATAAATACTAGCTGGCCAAGAAAGATGTTCCCAGATTTGTCCTTTGTCGTTTGTTAGCCAGACAGATAATGAGCTCCCATAGGGGATTTTTCTTTCTCATTCAAACACGAACTACATATAACTTCCATACTTCTGTGGAAAGGAAGCCCATAAATCACACATTATTATTTCCTAGAAACTGGAACTGTACAAGGGAGAGCCCAAAGAAATCTTTTGTTTCATGAGCTTGCAACTTTTTAATTAAATACCACTTTAAAGTCACACATACACAAGCCAAATGTTCTTGGCCCATTCAGCCTAGGAGCACAGTGCAGGGCTTCCTTACCCTGGCTGCTATAAAAGAGGCACAATTCTTGTTTTTTGTTGTTGTTGTTGTTTTCTGTTTTCTTGGTTTGTTTTTTCTTTTTTTTTGCTCTAATATTTTTCCTCTGTCAATTTGGGAAGTATAAAAGCAGTTCACAGGACAGAAGCTAGTTCTAAAGAACTTTGGGTAGACATCATGTCCAAAGAGTTAACCACAAACAGATTCTAAGGGAAGTGAAGAAGAAGGGGGAGAAGAAATGAGGAAAGAGGAAGGTAGAAATCAAGGCAGGGAGAGAGAGAGAGCTGGGGGAGGACAGCCCTTTGGCAAGGAGGACAAACCTAAGGCATTTGATCTGATCACAGGTCTACACAAAGGAAGCTTTCTTTGTGCAATTCTACCTTTTTTCCTGCTTGGTCAATATATTTATTCATGTACAGTCTTTATAAATCACACCTTCATGGAAAACAGCTTTAGATTTCTGCAGCCTGTTCCTGAACTCTGACAAGCTTACCATCTTTTGAGCAACCCGGTCTGTTTTCTGGGCAAGAGACATTTTGGGACATTTCTACCTCTTCTACTTCACTTCTCTCTTGGGCTTCCTCCCATAGACTGGATTCTCTCAGAGAGCAGCATGAGCTTTCTTATACATCTCCTCCATCGTGTCTGGACTTACACTGCTCTTGAGTACTGAGAGAACTGTTTCTTATACGCATCTTCATCTTCCTCCATTAGGTAGCGCGTGTAGCTTCCCATGCACATCTGCATTGAACTCCTTGCTTTCAGAGTCATAACCAGGGAATCATTTGGTACTAGAGGAACAGACAAATTTCTATCCACAGCCCCCTTCATGGCCCCAAAAACTTTATTGCCAGTTGTAGTTTGGGCAAGACCTGCATCCAAATAGGAAGTTAAGGCACCAGGCTGACAGTCAATGCTTTCTACATTGTGTTCATCTTCAGTCACCTCCACCTGGCCTTCATAGATCTTGTCCATGCCAAACCTATTCAGAAGCCTGTGGGTCAGCAGCAGGGTAGTACAATAGGCTGCAGCATACTTTGTCAAGCCAAATTTCACACCATAGTTTGGAAGTTCATGTGCATGTGCTGTGTAGATTACCATATCCCCTTGTATACGGGCATGCACAATCCAGCCGGTGATATCTGTTAGTTACACGACTATCATCCTATATTTGGGTATGATGTACTTCTTTTTGTCCTGGATTGCCAGTCATTTCCATGCATCATGGTTAGTTTTACCCTCTTGCCACCTTCTAAATCTCACTTGATGTCTTTAGAAGTAGGCCTTATTCTTTACAGCTCTCATGAACTCTATTCTGGGACCTTGGTTTCAAGCAGACTTGCAGGCCCAGCTGGGACTCCATGTTTGGCAAGGTTTTGCGTCACTGTGCAGGCTTCTTATATATAACTGAGATCATACAAGTCCTTTGTCCCTCCAGAATGTGAGAAAAGGTGTTCTAGGGCTATACCTAAAACATATTGCTTTGCTACTCTTGCTTGCTTTCCCTTTACCAGTTGGCTAGTGGGAAAGGGTCCACAGATGACTGTTTGAAGACCATGCCATGTGGGGCAAGTGGAACCCTGTCACTGGACAAAAACTGGGGAAATTGAGTGTATTCAGAAACCCCAGAAATGCTCATATCTGTGAATGGTAAGTGGTTCATCTACTTCCAACCTGACTTCTGTCTGGGAGCATGTGATCATGACACACCACATGAGGATGGTGACAACTAGTTATGTAATACAGAGCACAGAGTTCTCCATGCTAATGAGATATCTAGATGAGCTGGACCGGAGGGTTTAGCCAATAAGCTTCCCTTTCCAGACATCCCTTCCTGCAAAAAGTATTTAGTCTCTGGTCCTCCCTGAGTATGTTGTATACATCAATTTTCCATTACCAATAAATAACTTAGACAACTAAGGCCTGTCTCTCTCATCAAGAACCACTGTAGGGGGACGTCTTTGTCATTCAGAGCACATAGTGTCTGCCATTAGGACACTCACCTCTGAATTAAGACAAATTACCCCATCCCCAGGTCCTGGGCTCATCACCAGCCCATGGTCCCCATTCCCAACTCTTTGAGGTCCCTGGTAGTGTGTGGATGCCCATGAGTTAGGGAACCCCAGATTCGGCCCCAGCCTGTGTCATTTCACACTCGGGGTGAGGCCCCCATCTTAGGCTGCACCCCAATGGAGGTGAGGATGGAATGCAGCCTAGTACCTCTGCGTTTCATCTGCCAGAGCAGCATTTACACACCCTAATGCCAAGATGGATCCTGAGTCCTGGATGGCTGCACAGAACATGGTATCACCACCCAAGAGAGCCTGGGAGAGCAGAAAGAGGTAAAACAGCAGGAAATCAAGGTTACTTCTCCACAGCTAGCAGGCCTGAAATACCCACTGACATTCCATACCTGTGGCATGAGCTCAGAATGGATGCCTCTTCTCTGGTATTCACAAACATTTATTTCATGTCTCCAAAATTACAGCTGCATGTTCAGAAAATGTCTCCCATTATTAACTTCTAATTTTAGTCCATTTTCAATTCGGCTTTATTGCAATCCCTGTTTTGCATGTTTTGGTCTGTTCTGAAACAAGGGCACACTCTATGGCTCAGATGGGCTCTTAACTCTCCATCTTCTAGCTCAGCTTCTCAAGTCCTGGTCAGCAGGTATGTATCACTACACTTAGTTTGAGATTCCATTCTTAATGCCTTCAAGAATAAACCAATGGTTCAATTCAAGATGAGAAACCCAGGTCTAAATCATGTGGATGAAGCATTCTAGGATCTGGATGTGGATCAAAGAGCCACTCTTTCATTGGAGCATAAGAGCAGCCAGAGATAAAATCTAAATGTGTGGGCATGGCCAGGTAAGCTACACTTGACAGAAGCAGAAAGCAGGCATCAGGCTTGTGGCCTTGGGTGGCTGAGCCCAACTCTTAAGCCATCTCCCATTTTCACAGATTACGATGAAGGCCGTGTGCAGATTCAAGTATCAATATCAATTGTCATCCCTGAAGGTGAGGCTTACATTCATTTATCTGTTTGTTTCAAGCCTCGAGCCTTCAAGTTATAACAGATGACGCTATCAACAGTAAGTAAATCTTCCTCTAATGCTTCCTTTGAATGGGGTGCTAGAAGCGAGGCCTGAATGCAAGTCCTATTCTTAGTGATTCTGGTCAAGTGACTTGTCTCTTGTTCCCAGGTCTGTAAATTGAGGGCCATGATGTATAACTCAAAGACTTTTGGGGGCAGAGAGCCACACTGAGTAATTTTGTGAAATGGAAGTCCCAGTATAGGGGTAAGAGACTATTATCATAAGCTACCTCTCCCTTCCTGGATTCAGAATTTACTTTCGTTCCACTGGAAATGTGATCTTGCTCTCTGACAATTCCTAAAGAGGTTCACTAAACTTCAATTTATCCTAGGTCAAGAGACTACAGAGTTCCCCAAGCCGACCACCTCCACCTGTGCTATGACAGCTGGCCAGAGACCCAAATCTCCTTTACAACCACTAACTAGATGCAGGGAAGGCCGTGCTCTGACAAAGAATGTTGCTGTATCCAAGATAGGAAGCGCAAGAGAGATATGCTTCTAATGGCCATTCTCTGGGTGGCTTGACCAGCCAGTGACACAAGGCACATGCCATCCAACACAATACTGTTTGTAAGCTCCACAACTGAGATCTGAATCACATCACAAAAGTGCCTTTCACCCTCGGTAGCCCATCACAAAAGCCTTTAACATTCAAAACTAAAGCAGTAACATACTGGAGAAGTTTCTTATATAGAAAGCCTATCTTTTCTTTACAAACTTTTGTAACAGTCCTATTCTATTGAAAACCCCACGCTCCAAAGCGAGCTTGGGCCTGCTCCTCTGGACAGTCATACTGACATCTACATTCACTTACTTATATCAAAGGATAGATGCTTTGGACTTCATTGATGACTTATTAAAAGGACAATGGTATCCTTCTCCTTATCTTGGGGGGACTGGGGGAAGCAATGCCTTTCATGGGACTTCTCCATATGCACCTCTTCTAGTCACCCAGTATGCAAGCCTGACAATGTAAATTCTAGGCTTGCATTCTCAGTGAAAAAGAAGCACAGGGTAGAAGGGCAGTATCAACGCCAGCCAGGGTTCAGAGGGAAGAAAACTCTACTCAAGTTTGGTGGCTTGGCACTTCCATGCTATGGGGGGAGGAAGGGCTCTAAGTTGTCCATGAGAGAAGCCAATCATGTGAAGACAAAGACTAAGCTTTGGGATATAAATGCCTATCATGCAGGATATATCCTGCTTCCTGTGTGGCAGCTACCTTATCAACCTGGTGACCAAGTGCTTTCCCATGTCCTGAAGGAGCTGCTACAGAATACACAAAGGATCATGACCCAGCAGAACCACTCCTCTAGTACATCCATCATGTCAGGACCATGCAGGGAACTGTGTGTAAGCAGTGCTGGACCACTAGCAAATGGAAATCAGGATACAGAAGGATGTCTACTGTGAGCTAGGTATCAGTGTAGGGAGTAATGTGGAATCAAACCAGGGGCAGTGTTCTGAAAACTGCCTCTAGGTTCCCCAGAATGGCGAAATTAAAACAAATGACTACTCAAATACAGAGATAGTAAAATAGAAAAGATGGGAAGGAAAGTAGGACAATTAGCCAAGAAGCAGTAAGCTGGTGAGCACCTGTCCTGACTGCAACAGTGGTGAACTGCAGGGCCTGCCACAGAAGTAGAACAGCAGTATTCGAAGAAGCATTTCACCAAGAAACTCTGTGTCCTCCCCTCTAGGAAGGTGGCCTGTAGGAGCCTCTGTAGGCTTTCTCTTTGGTAAAGAGATAGTTCAACCAGCCTTGTTAAGGTGGCTGTCCTATTCTTCCAAGTACATGCCAAGAAATGGCAGTGAGAGTTGGGATATTTCCAGACAGCATAAGGAACAACTCTATTCTTTAATTTTAATTTTTAAGAATGGTGGCTGGGGTGAATGAACGGTACATTAATATGGTGCATAGAAGGTAGTGATTGGTAACTGGTGAGAAAGCAAACCAGTAGACCCCGTGGCTGACATGTAGCTTGTATGTGGGTCTGGTGACAAAAAGCTGTGAGCATACCGGCTCAGATCCTTTAGGCTGTAGCACTTACATGAAGGTGCAAATGACCAGCCAGAGCCAGCCTTGTCCCATCTGTGGTTCAATGTAATGCTTCAAAAAACCCTACAGGGTGTGTGAAAAATCATTTGTGGGGTGGATGCATAGACGCAGAGACATACATGCCCCCCATGCTTGTTCTCTTTCTCTCTCTCTCTCTCTCCAACCATCAGTCTAGAAAGACCAGTGCACCGCAGCAGACACAGGGGAGAGGTGATTAAGAAATGTTAGGAAACAATCTATACCGCTGCACCAGCCACCCATCCCACATGCCAGCTGAGAGCTGAGTGTGGCCCCAGTGGAAAAAGTCTCTATAGAGATAATCACTCTAAGGGATTTTGAGGGAAAACTCACTAGATAGGCCCCTTAGTTTCAATTCAGTGACAAATGTCCTTTGTGAGTGTGAGACCGAAGAATTGAGTATACAGAGGAGGCCAAGGGTTGACAAGGGAAGAGACTGGAGGGATCCAGCCATGACTCTTTGGCAATCAAGAGGCAAGAGTGTTTACTTGGAGGCAGTAAAATGTGCATGGTAAAAATGACCCCAGCCATGGTGCAGGGAGGCAGGGCCTGGGGACACCTACAGGTCATGGGGACTGAGGCTGCTGTTCTTGCTTCATCTTCAAACTACTTTCTCTTGAGATGTTAATCTCTGAAGTGATCCGCACACCTCCCCACTGGCTCCTTAAACTAAAAATCTAAACACAGCCCTTGACTAATCCTCCAACCGTTCTGTTAACTTTAACACCCCAAATAAATCTTGAATTGCTTCCTGCAGCTCTACCACATGGCCTAGGTATCTTTGCTCCCTGATCTCAACAGTTTCCTATGTGCAGTTCTGCTTCCAAGCCTAACTTTTAAGCACTGTTTCCCAGACTGTTGCTGAGGGCTACTACTGAAGTAGATACTCTCCGTAGATCCGTTTCTCAGACTGTTGCTGAGGGCTACTATTGAAGTAGACACTCTCCGTAGATCCATAAACTACATGATCTAGCGCCATTTATTTCCAAAACCATCCTGGCAACTCTTCTTTGCAAAGCTGCACCACCAAGCCCTTGCATTGACCTTCTTGATGGTTTCAAAAGCATGCAACTCCTGAGTCAAGTATGGGTCTTCACTCTTTTTAAATTAATTTTCCATGTGGTTCTTTCCTATGAACTCCTTGGATAAATTTAGATTTTTTTTTCAAGTAACTAAGACACCACCACCTCAAAAAGAGCTCATTGCCCAACTTAGTCAATCATTTCTCTGTCATGGATAGAGCCTCGGGCTTCCTCAGGGCTTCCCATTGTGGAACCTTCAGTGTTCAGAAGAGGAAGCAACCACATCTATAGGCAGTTTCCACGTCAGGAAATGTGATATTGAGCCTTTTGAATTTGGGAATATTATTGTATGCCTTTTATAGGTGATCTCTAATAGGGTCTATTTAACATGGAATTGTTACTCATCTCTCTACTGGGGATAGATGATGATAGATAGATAGATAGATAGATAGATAGATAGATAGATAGATAGATAGATTAGATAGTAGATAGATGATTGAGAGATAAATAGACAGATGGTTGGTAGATAGATGATTAATAGAGAAACAGATAGATGATAGATAGATAGATAGATAGATAGATAGATAGATAGATAGATAGACAGACAGACAGATAATTCTGCATAGTGAAGAATTGCAAACTGTAGCAAAAAACTCCTTTTGTGGGAAGTTCACAAACATTCAGAATGAACACTCATTATGGGGGTAGAATAGATGTCCATGTTTGAACGATGGGACACTGTCTGCCCTTATTAAAACCTGTTTGCCATCAATTTTCTTATTTGGGACACTGCAAGGGCAAGAATCCATAGGGTTTATTCAGCAGCAGAAACTGACTGCCGTTCCATAACCACATTTTGAATTTGTGCAAAGACAGAGCCAGGAATCTGTCTTGTTTGTTGGGTGGCCTAGGTTCATTTAGGGTACAGTCATCTCATGAGAGGACACCCAGAAAGATGTAACCATATCCCTAAATTCTTATTTATTCCATGATCCCATAATTTCTAACAGAATCAGAAACAAAGGACAATTGTGAAAAATCTTTGTCTGCACCTCTCCTCAGAGGCTCAGGAGTAGTTCTCATGGCCTAAGATGAGGTTTGGCTGGTGTGAATCCCATTGTTTGCACTTCCATTGGGGGAGGCTATCTCCTTCCCTGGACCTCATGCACTCTTTGAAAATAACACTCACTAGGGGGTGTTTCTTATAGAAAACTTTTCTCTTAGGGAAAGTTCCAGATGACAGATCATAAATTTAGAAAATCCTTGTCTTAGAAGACATTTTGAGTAATTTTGGTAAAGTACAGAAGGGAAGTGTGCCTTTAAGACAACTATGGTGGGACCATCAGAGGGAACGGACTGTGTGTATGAGAAAGGCTGGTTTACTTATTAAAACAGTTATGTTCTCTGAACATCTGAGTCACAAAATCCTTTGCATCAATAAAGAACCTATGATCCACCAGTCTACTTGACCCATGGCGGGACTGACTCTGGGGCTCTCTGAGTACAAAGGCAGTCTGCCACCTGCAGATAAGATAGATCAGGATGAATCTGTCCCAATATCTTTTCTTTTATTTTCTCTTCACGCTTATTCTAGAACCTGACATAGTTAGTGCCTAGGTTGACCCATGAAACCCTCCTGTCTTGAATAAAGTCACTGAAAGCAAGAACAGGTTGTTAAGGCCATCAAAACAGGGTTTAAAAGAAGGAGGTCATATAGTTTGGGTAACCGGTAGGAATCTTGCTCCAGATGACATCCCTGACAATCAGCTCAATACTGAAGGTCAAGATCTGATATGGCTTCCTTTGAATGCTGGTGGGGAACATGGGAATAGCCCAAGTTATCTTACTCGTTAACTTTTCTTCCTGTTTGTTATCAGGGACTCCCCTATCTATTCACATTCTGTGAGACATTCAGGACAGTTCTCAACTTAGAGTAAACTCAAAAATATTTGTGAAGCTGTTATCAATAGGTATAGTCCACCATTTCACCTGGATCTCAGACTCCTTTTTTAGGAATAAAATCGTGTATTTTTAAAGGGCTTAATTACTTTCATAGACAATATGTAGACCAATGTATCTCCCCTAGACAAATACATTCTGAGCCCACCCGTAGCCACAGCCTGAGATGTTCCTTGGACTCTCGGAAGTGCATCCCATCAAGATGGAGTATCATGAGTCTCCTCTAACAAGCTCTCAAAGATGGAGCTACACACAGCTGAGTATACAACCCCTGGACCGGAGCCCAGTGAAGTCACTACCTTGGGGGCCCAGGACTGTCATCACTGACCTCACAAGTCCATGCTTCTGGACTCTCGCAGTAGACTCCATGCACCTGCAACATCTGCCTTGTGGCTGAGCACTTTGACTACAGCAGACCGGAACCATACTCAGCTTGCCGTGGGCAAGCGTGCTGAGTCTCTCTGGAGCTCGAGTCTTTTTGACTCTGAAATGGGAAAGACCACAACTTGCTCCCCATGAGTCAGATCATAAACGTGATATGCACACAGTCTGCCTGGGATACTGTGATGATCCAGGTTCAGATATAGCAGGTCTTACATGGTGCTGGGATCACATAACTCTAACAAGCATCAGGTGATCTAAAGACCACATTAGGAGCAGCAAGGTCAAAGGGTCATAGGCTAATAAACCAGATGAGGGAAATAAAAATAGATAATTATTCATTTTGCATCACAAAGCAGATTATTTTTAGTAGAATCATTTTGTCTGAATCTCAGAAAATTATCATGAATGGAGTTTAAATCTAATTGCTCCCAGCCCTGAGTCCCTTTAAGCAAGCTAGCCATGCCATCTGAAGCTTCCTTGAACCTTTCCCCTGAGCCCGGGTGTAACTACAGAAGTCAAGGGCACAGTGGGGAGATATTTTATTACCCATGTATTTATGTATGGGTTTTGGGGTTTTTAAACTGGCAATTAAAACCTTGTAAATTTGTATTATCAACAAAATAAATGTAGACGGGTTAGTTACTCATTGCTAATAAATTTGATCATTCATTTATAAAACGAATGTTCACCCAAGAATCACAGAGCACTCTATAAATATCGCTTCACTAAGCCGCAAACCACCTTGACAAGGAAGGCATACAGCACCCCTGAGGGGTTAAACAAACCCTCCTGGCTGGGGGGCGGGTGCCTGAATTCCAGCCCCCTTATCCCCTCCCCAGTCCAGTTCAGCTTCAGCCCCAGGGACCAAGGCTTGGAAGCATGATATCCGTTTGGAAGCATTTCAAATCAGCCTGTCTGGAGGCCCAGTCCTCACATCGCCCCAGGAACCTGTCTACAGGAGCTTGGGAAACCATCTTTCTCTGCTTGTGAGGTAGGAAGGTTGTCCCCTCCCTCTCTGGACCATGCAGCTCAGCTACTGCTGAAGAGCTCACTTCAGACCTGGCTGTCCAGTTAAGCAACTGAGGCCCAGCAATAAAGGGAAGGAGACAAACTGTGTGACCTGAGATACCTCTGGTTTCCGAGCCAGTGTCAGCTTCAGGCCTTATCCTCCTCTTTTCTCTCCAGTAAATGATACTCATTCGGCAAGCATTTTACCTTGAGTTCCTGTACCTTCACGGAGCAGAGCATTATTGGTGGCTGTGGAGACTACAGGCTTCCTGTTCCCTAGAGGTGAGTGGGCATTACTGCAGGCAAGGACATGTGGGGCTGCGATGTGGTTCTAGAAGATGGGTGAGAAGGCCCTTTCCTGGCTGGGAGTTAGTCACTGGAACAGTGATCACTGAGCACATGGTGAGTTCCAGATGGCAGCATCAGCCCTGTGTCAGACTCCATTGTGCACTCTAGAAAGCTTAAACAATGAAAGTAAGAGCTCCTGTGACCCATCACACACACACACACACACACACACACACACACACACACACACACACAAACACACTCACATATACCCCATACATAACCACACACATACACACACATAAATACACACTTATACACACACACTCACATACATATACACACATATATAACCACACACATACACACACATATACACACATACATAACCACACACATACACACACATATATACACACAGATAAATACACACACATACACACAGATAAATACACACTTATACACACACATATATACACACAGGCACACTTACAGACAAACACACACACACACACACTCACACACATATACACACATACACAACCACACACATACACACACATACATACCCACACACACACAAATACACACACATATACACATATACATAACCACACACATACACACATGCACATGCCCACCCATACACACAGAGACACACACATATATACAAAAGAAAACCATAGTATTTCAGCTTATAGTAAAACTTGAATGCTAATTCTGATGTCCAATCTAAATAAGCATTTTAAGGAAGAATCATTCAAACTCTGTCTTTTGCCATTTGAGACAAGGGAGATAGAGGGGTAGCCTCCTTTTGAGAGTTAGTTCCCTAAGCAGAAAGGAAGGCCCTTGCAGGTGACTGGCCATCTAACCCTAATGGTTATTGGGTTGAACTTTTTCCCAAATTCATTTATAGACCATCTTCCTGACTGAAACATCTTCCCTTTCTACCCTAGTTAGGATTACTGTTGCTGTAGTAAAACACCATGCTCTAAAGCAACTTGAGCAGAAATGGGTTTATTTTGCTCAAAAATATAATATAAAATATAATAGTGCATCATCAAAAGCAGTGAGGGCAGGAACCCAGAGGCAGGAGCTCATGTTGAGGCAATGGAGGGGGTGTTACCTACTGGCTTTCTTCCCTTGGTTTGCTCAGCTTGCTTTCTTATAGAATCCAGGACCACCACCCTTGACGCCTCCCACATCAAACACTAATTAAGAAAATGCCTTACAGGCTTGCCTATCACCTGACCTTATGGAGACATTGCCTCAATCAGGCCTCCCTCCTCTCTAATGACTCCAGCTTGTGTCAAGTTGACATAAAACTAACCACTTCCTCATCCTCCTATCCAGCAGTTATCAATCCTGCCCTTGCTGGGGAAAGGAATGAAAATCCCCACTCCCCAAAGTATTAACAAAAAGGTGACCTGCAGCATCGCCAAACATGGCCCCCTGAGCAACCATACACCAGTGACCCCAACTGTGTCTAGATGTGAAGGGTACCCATGTGTACTTCTGTTTGTAGGTTATAAATTATCATCTTCCACCATTCTTGGTTACCTTGTGACCTCTTTTAAACTGATGGCTACATCTATGTTATTGCTCAACCTCAGAAATGGCAGGACTCCTCTTCCCTTGTACACTTTACTGCACTCCGAAAAGTTAGCTCTAAAGCCACCTTGAGATGGGTTGCTCCACTCCACACTGCCTTGGGTTGAGCAACACGGAATCACAGAATTTCATACAATCAGAAGCACAAAGCACGTGTGGGAGGTTCAGCTCGCTACAGTACATCGACAAAGAGGACGGGGTCTATAAGTTCCTAGTATCTTTGGGTTTTCTGTAGGCTGGGATTGATCCATCTCTACAGAAATCATCCATACAGCCACAACCTTAGCCACCTGCTGCAGGAGGGTTCTCTCCTAAGGGGACTAATGTGTACTCTAAGAAGTGCCACATCCTGCCTTATGGATCTGAATTTAGGCAATACTTTCCTTCCTCAACCCCTTCTTCCTCATGCTGGGGATTGAATGTAGGGCTCACTTATTTCAGGCAAAGCATCTACCACTGAGCTATATCCCTGTCCTACTTTTCATTTTACATTTATCAAGCCCTTAACATAGTTTAATTATGAAAGAATAAAGATTGCCATAGCCTCTTTTTCTTTTAGTACAGCAAATGTCTATTGGAACTTTGTGTGTTTTCCTTTGGTATTTGGTATAAATTTGTCCAGAAGATGTTCACTGCTAACACTTATTAAGGTGAGCTTGAAGTTGGTGTCTTCTTTGTGTGATTCAATAAACGCTGGAGGTAAGAGGTGGCTGCTCAATCTTTTCTGTCCATGCCTTTCTGCCTCTGGAATTTCACTCCAAGGTTCCCTCCATCTAGACAATCCACTTATATATTGCAAACCTTGAAGGTGTCTTCAAAGGCTGTCAGTCTTTACATCTCAAATGCTCCATTGCTAGCTGTTATTGATGCCCCATGAGGACATCTCCCCAAGTCATGAACGCTTTCCCCTAAAACATGGCAAATTCCAAGTGCTCTTTCATTCAGTTTTCAAAAACAGGGCAAGTCAGACTCATACTCAACTGTGAAAGATCTAGTATGTTTATATATACTATATATATATAACCACTACCATAATCTAATTCTAGAACAACCACATTGGCCAGTAGTGGAACCCAACACTGAAGGCACACTACCAATCACTACGTCCCACCCACTTCTAAACCCTACACAAGCCACCATCCTACAGTCCATCTCCACAGGCTTGTCTACTCTGGACAGTCCCTAAGAACAGAATGGCATAACACTTTTCATCCTGTGTCTGGCTTTCTCTCACATTGTGTTCTTCTTCAGATTCCATGACATGGATTAGCGCCCACTGTCTACCCATTTATTCATTGGCATGCATGTGCTTTGTGTGTCTCTTCTGGCTAGTGACACTTCAGTTGGTATTGGTGCATGTCTGCATGTTTTCAGGTCTTTCTGATACTTAGGAGTAAAATTGCTGGGTAACACAATGAGTGATTCTTTGCTAAGATTTGGAAGTTGTCGAGACATTTCCAAAGAAGCTCTACCATTATTTTTTAATTCCCAGAAGCAAGGAAAGAGTGTTTCAATCTCTGTTATATCTTCACAGTACTCATAACTATCTGCCTTTTCATGAGCAGAGATTGAAAAGACACATCTTTATTTTTAATTGTATGTGTGTGGAGTATGCAAAGGAGTGCTGTTATCACAGAGGCCAGACACAATGAACTCCCCTCAAGTTGGAGTCACAGGCAATTGGGAGCTGCCCAGCATGGTGCTGGGATTGAAACTCTTCTGGAAGAGCAGAACATGGTCTTCTCTACTGAGCCATCACATTGGCCTCTCCAATCAGGCTTGAATTCTCAGTCTGAACCTTTGTTTCAGAGAAGAAATATAAGCTGAACAGAAGCATTTAACTAGCTTACTTTAAAGTACTTTCCCCCTCTGAGTACCTTTATTGATCCTGACTACTGGTTCAGGGGACTGGGAGGCCTGTGTTTTCCCTCTCGGTGCTGTGCTGAGCAAACAGCACCGCTTTACTGGATCAATGCCCCACTTTTAGGAGCCACACAGGGAAAACATAGATTCTGTTTCTATCATCCATCACAATTAAATGGAACGTATGCATAAACCCATTTAGCAGCTGCTGTGGACCACAGAGTGCAATCTGAAAAGTTCCCTGGCACAATTGTAGCTCTGTCACAGTGTGCCTCTACAAGTGCCACCGAAGGGAAAGGATGCTTTGGATGACTTTGTAAATCTTCCATATGTGTGTGAGTATAATTATGCACACACATACACACATGTCAAGCCTGTGAAGTATGTAACTCAAATCAGATGTCTGGCCTTTTATCTGCGTGATTAGTTGGTCTCTGAGGAAGTCCTGAGCAGTTTTCATGCTGACTACTTAATAACTCATCTTTCTGTATACATTTCTGTGGTAACTTCCCAGAACCCTCCCAGATAATGTTCTCCTAAGTGTTCTGCTCTCTTCCCAAGACACATAATGCCTATTAGCAATTTCTCAAAACTCCAAGAGCAAAATGACGTGGGTGTTTCCTGAGTGAGCTACGTCAGAAACATGACTGGGCACATTTGTGTCTTTCTATAAGATCCAAGTTTATTGGGTAAAAAATATAGTCACCAGATTCATCAAATTGGCTTTAATTCACTAAGCACTCTTGGTTTCAGTGGGTATCCTTGGGCATTGGCAAACACAGGTTCTTTTATACCTATATTAATAACTAATATCACCTCTGAGATTACATATTATACTTCACTCAGTAGTATACAGATTATAGAATGGCAAAGAAAGGGTTCTATGTAAGCCACAGGCAGATAGCTGGCCAAGACACAAGCATCTCTTTGGTGGGTCAGATAGGTCAGTCATCTTCATCAATTGTAGGTCTAGAGAGCAGGCACTTTGGAATATGAACTTGAAGTAGGCTATGTTGTGGACTGGAAAACTTAGCTGGAAGCCTTGGGTCAGAGGTGGCATTTTCCTGGACATGGTTTATGACAAATGACCAGATGATAGCCCAATGTACATACCACACCTCAGTCTTCGGGTGCTTTTTTATGTAATCCCAGGTAAGAGGGTCCTATCTGCTATGATCAATAATGAAGAGTCTGGTGTCCTTGGTAGGATTTTTATATAACCATGTGTCCATGTGTTCCTGCTCTAATTGACAAGTTCATAAGTGGTAATATTTTACTTGAGTGAATAAAATAATTTACAATTCTGTGCCTTGTGTTTTGACTTACAGTGCACTCCAAAGTGACTTAACTGTTCTCCCAGCCTCAGCCTGAAGACTACTGTTCTACATAATAGAAGAAATAATGTCAAGCAGGGATTGCTAGATTCCCACAGGGTACTGAGGACCAGGGAGGTACAGAGCGTCTGTGAATAGCTTCAGAGACGCGTAGGCCTAAAGCTCAATCTCGACTGCTGCTTCCCGGTTCATGAACTTGAAGATAACTGAACTGTGAGTCTTAATGGTCCTGTCTAGAAATCAGGAAGACTCAGACTGGTTTCCACCCTGCAAGGCTCTAGCGATTCAATGGGTTTCAGCAACGATGAAGAGCTGAGAGCAGCAGCCTAGGCAAGCCAGTTCTCCTGGATCTCAGTAGACAACCCCTTCAGCAGCCAAGCTGCCATCCCTTGTGCCTCCTAAGCTCCGAGGAACAGGTGTGTCAGCTCCTTCAATCCCCACGACAGCACAAGTGTGCAGACTGGCCAGCCCTGCTTGACAGTTGACAACACAAATGATGAGGCAGCCCCCCAGAAGTCACCAGAGCCTGGTAGTTCTCCAAATGTGCCTCCGCCATGGGCATCTGGTCTGATGACAAAGTAGGTCACGAAACAAAGAGACATACCACAATAGGGCCTATTTGTCCCACATCCCTTCCAGTGACCTCCCAGAAGTGCCCCACAGCATCAACCTCACTCTGGGTGGCTACTGTGTGTCTTCTTTCATGTCTGGGAAAGAAGAGTGTTCCATAGGATCCAGCTGCCAGAGCCTTGAAGCCCTGCTCCTGCAGCTCCTTGTGTGACAACACAGCCTTTCCTGGTGTCCTTGCTCCAATAACAGAATTACCAATGGTGACTATGAGATAGAAGGCCAAGTCGACCTTAAGAACTTGCACAATGAATCTGTACTATTGGTGTCCATGTATGGATAGCATATGACAGTCTGGAAAATCAACACTGGTTGATTTGAGCCTCACTTTCTTGGCTTTGCATTTTATTTTATTAATTTTTTAGAAAAAAATAGTAGTATACAAATAAATCCCCCTAGTTAAATAAAAACCAATAAAACTTAATAATCAATAAGAATCACAGCTACCTATTGTGACCTGGCCTCAACTCTGAGCCCCAGTACCTATCCTTTAAGTCCTAACTGGTCAAAGTTTCTCTCAAGCTTTCTCCTTGTATTTCAAGGAATACATGTGTTTAAGTATGGATCATTAGAAAGCAGTAGTTTTTTCATACAACTGCTTTGAGTGCGTGTTTGTTGCTTGCAAAAACATTTCCTTGTTTTATCTACTTACCAGGAGACTTAGAAAATCCTATCCCAGTCCAGACCCATGAAAGAACATCGTTCCCCTAGACAACTGACGTACTTCCCATGCTACAGAGCTACCATCATCTGTCCAGCCTTGCTCTTTTGATGGGCATTTGCTTTCTCTGGGGGCAGATTCTAAAATGGCCACTACTGATCCCTACCTCCTGGAGTTTGTGCCCTGTGTAATCCTTGCCCCATCAACATGGAATAGCTTAATGGTTTACTTCTAATCATTCAAATGAAGCAAAGGGATGAGATGGTGCATCTGGACTGGTAAGGGAGCTCAGTGAGTACTTAACTACTAAGCCCTGGGTCCTATCACAACAAAAAGAAAGTGAAATGTCTGGCCAGATGGCTCAGTGAGTAAAAGCGCTTGGCACTAAGGCTAATAACCTGAGTTTGATCCCCTGGGTGAATAAGACAACCAATTCCCACAAATTGTCTTCTAGCTTGTGGACATGTACAATGGCACATACATGCATACATACATATATACATATACATACATACATACATGCATACACTAACATACATACATGGAAAAGGGAAAGAGAATGAGGGAAGGGGTAGGGAGAAGGAAATCCATCACAAGGGAAAGATTCTAAGTTGCCTCTCCTTAGTGTGTTCTTCCCTGTGGATTATAGCACGTCTGACAGAACTGTTGGAGAGTCTTAAAGGCGAGCTAAGAGCAACGTCTCTCTGTCAGTTTACAATCACCAGAGCCTGCCCACAACTCTGTGAGCATGGAATATGTCCTCCACTATCTCTGTCCTAGGCTAGCCCTCAGCTCCAGCTAGCAGATCATGGATTCTTACGAGAAATGGACACAAAGGATGAACACGGCTATGTTCAGTTCCATGAAGAAACTGAGATTCTAGAATAGAATCTGCTGCCAAGTTTATGTAAATTATATATATATATATATATATATATATATATATATATATGTATATATGAGAAAAGTGATGGAGATGTTAATTGCTTTGGGTCACAGTGCTAAGACAACTGCTCCCTGCAAAGAATGCTGTTCTAGAGTCCTTTCCTAGACCTGAGGCTGTCAAGTCATTGGGTAAAGATATGTAACACAGAAGTATTTACCAATGGTACTCTAAAATATATCAATCATGTAACAAAGGTCCCTATGTCTATCTTTGAGCTAAAGGAAATTAATAATTTAAAGAGTAAAACCAGAAGGAGTAAAACCAGTAACATACTCCATTGCTTGAATTTGCCTGATAAATAGGGTAAACTTTAACAATAATAATAATAATAATAATAATAATAATAATAATGTCATCACCTATGGGCCATTTTTAATTCTTGTAAGATGTGCTTCTTTCTGCTGTTTGTTTTAATTCCATTTCAAGTCAGTATCTGGAAGGGTAGATGAATGGATGTATGTTAATTTTGGGGTACTACACAGGATCTACCTTCTTGGTGATGGCAATGTTGACCACCCAAGTATCACTTGATTTCTCCACTGTGAACTCCACTTCTTTCACTCTCATGACTACTGCATGAAGTACGTCAGTCATTCTACTACTCAATAAAATATACACCAGGATTTAGTACCTGTGAATATCTGAATCCTAGTTGTAGTGGCTATGAAATGGTGGTCACTGGATGCTCACCAGTACCTAGTCATCCTTTTGTAGTAAAACACCTTTATTCCTCGTATATATATATTAACTACATGGACTTGGATTTCTATGTTCACAATGGTTCATAACTCATCACTGCTCTTTATTACTGTGGTGCCCACATTGTGTTATTTTAGATAATTGGATCTCTCCAAGTTTACTCTTTTCTCATCCCTGCCTTTACCTCTACCTCCCTTTCTGCTTTCCTCCCTTCCTTCATCACTTCTTTACTTTCTGGAACAACAGAAAAAGAGTACTGAGATGGAGGCAGGGTTGGAGAGATGGCTCAGTTAGAAATGTCCGTGCTGAGCAAGGACACGGACCTGATTTTCAACCCACAATAAAAGGCTTATAAAAGGCTGAGTGTGTCTGGGTAACCTATTAATTCTAAAGCTAAGGTGGTGGAGATGGGAGCATTCCTGGCACTTGTTGACCCATCAGACTAGCACAATCAGGGTCCGAGGTCCAGCGAAAGACCTTGTCTCAAAAAATAGGGTGAAGAAATGATTGCATAAGACACCTGACATATCACTATAATCATTCTTCACATACATGTACATTCACCTACACATACATACTATCTATCACAAGAGAATACATACATGGGAAAATATAACATATTCCAGGGTCAGCTAACAAGCACGCTCCCATTTTCTGAGGACTGTTGGTTCTATTTAATAGGCAAAGGTATTTGAGACCAAAATTGGGACCAGATATGTCCATTAAAATGGATCATTCTAAGGGTATACTCAGTCAGTAGCTCCCACAAAAAAAAAATAGCTTTTACTCCGCCTAATTAACAGAAATACCTAATTGTGCTTGTGTTAAGTCAGTCTCCTGTGCTTGACACACATTCTCCAAAATACAGTATTTTCTTTGTTCTAGAACTTTCTTTAGTTCCCTCAGCAAAGGATCATGGCTTCTTTTTCTGTATTTCTCCCTGATACAGTGTAAGTGCTCACTCAGCTAATGACAGTTAGTTTCATGTCCTGGAGAGAATTAATAATGTTCCCTAGGAGCCCCATGATTTCCCATTTGTAAAGCTCCCATTCCCACCATGTTTGATAGTTTCACAGCCTAAGTATCTCTCAGAGGTTTGCACTTGGGGACATCTACAAAGCTAACACTCTGTATCTCAAAGAATTCTCTAGTCTCCTGGCTTCTACTTCTGTAGGGGACCATTGTAAAGCATTCTTCCACAGACATCATCTGAAGGAATGACAATTGACATGAGGTTGCCTGACTGCACACTCTGGGTCTCCCACTTGCCTTTCTCCATGACTACAGGGCACACATACTTCTCCATTCACTGGCCTCCTCTTTTTGCTGGAATGTTCTCCCCTCCCCTCTAGTGCTTGCATATAACCTTAAAGTTTCCAACAACTTCTATAATGAGCTCTAAACTGCTATGGTGTACTCTTGGAAATCTGGGTCACTTTATTTTTTGGTAGCACTTTCCATAGTTGTACCAACTCCTTTGTATTTTGTGATATTTAAATCTTGGTCCCCATAATTAGAATAGATTGCAGAGTACTCTCAGAACTGCACTTGTAACATATTTATTAAGATAGAAACTCACTGGAAGTGTGCCATTGAGCAGGTGTCAGAAAGAAATATGATAATTCATGGCCTAAACACAGTACAGCACAGAACATACAAAAAGTACCCTGGTGGGGACCTGTCCCAAAACCTCTATGAATGTCTGAAACTGTGGATGAAACTGAACATGACGTTTATATACATACCTATCTATAATGAAGCTCAGTGTATAAATCAAGAAGAAAATAACAATAGCAAAGTAGCTTAATTGCAGCTGAACACTATGCAAAAGGTCACGTGATTATGGTCTCTCAGTGTTAACCTATATATTATGTTCATACACCTTAGCAAGCTCAACATATTACTTTTTTATTTAGGTGGAGAACATTCACCGCTTTAACAACTTCCCTTACTATTTCTCTTTGGCATGTCTAAACCTCCAATAATGCTTCCATTAGTGTTTAGCCCATCATTAAATATCAACCTAACCTTGAAACACTGTGGTAGTCAATGCAGTAATCAGGGTGTCTGCTGAGTGACTAATGGGCAGGCTACATAGACAGTATGTGTACTCTGGACAAGGGGTGGGTCATATCCCTAGCAGGATTCTAAGAGATTCATTGCGTTATCAATATGATACAGTGTCTCAAAATCTGTGGACTGTTTACTTCTGAGATTTTTCACTTCAGACTGCAGGTGACTGTGGGTAACCAAAGGGATGCAGGACAAGAATGCAGGTAAGGACAGGCGATGGTAAGGCATTGCTGCCTGAGGGAGGAGGCTGCAGATAAGGAGAGGTGACTATACAGTGTTGCTGTCTGAAGGAGAAAACTGCAGACCCCGCCCCTCTATTTACCATTTTTTCTGTGAGCTTTTTTTATATGCCTGATTTTTTTACCAAACAATATGCCTCTAAAGTAAAGACCAAGTCAAACTCCTGTTTCTCCCACATCTAGTACAATAGCATCTGTCTTATTAAGGGGATTAGTCCAGAATTTCTCACTTAGGCTATGCTAACGGGCCAGTGAGCCCAAAGGTCTCCCTGTCTACACATCCCCTGCAGTGAGATTACAGTTGCACATCAGCATATCAGGATTTTTTTATAAGGATGGAATTCAGGTCCTTGTGCTTGCAAGGCAAGTACTCTACAGACTGAGCTATCCCCGGCCAATCCTACAGAGTTTAAAAGAGCTAATTATTAGCTGTGTGATAGAACGGATATATTTCCTTCAACTGGTTTTCACTTGTCATTCAAGACACAACTATTCATTTGCTGTCATTGAATCAAAGCTTAATTAGGTCATATAATAATGTAACCTTCTTCCCAATTAGATTGCTTCTTAAATATATATTTATACTATATAATATATAGTATATAATATATAACATAATATACAGTATACATTTTACATACGATATTATATAGTATATAAAGAATGAATATTTTATATATGACTATGGATATATATATATACACACACACACACACACACACACACACACACACACACACACACACACACATACCCTTTTCTCAAAACTTCAATACCCAGGGCACTGTTTATTTTCTAACTTCTTATAAAGTATGATCAATGTCACCCTTGCTCTACAAAAACTATCGTTGGCATTGGGGCCACCCAGTCATACTGGTCAGTCAGCTCTATAACGTGCAATCAGTGCAGTTCCTTGTATTCCAACTGAGTCACCTTGCTTGCAAAGGCACAGTGCTCTTTAATGACTCAGGTAGACACAGGGTGATTTTCATAGGTTATTTTCTCCTGAGGATGATTCTTGTAGCTCTGAAAGAGAAAATTCAAGATGGCAGTCATCTTCTGTTCAGAATTTACCTCCTAGCTAGGAAATCTTTGGCATTTTCCACTCCAGTTTATTGGTGTGAATCTTATCTGGGAAACCAAATCATGCTTACAATTCCTTACATCCCAGAACATAATCCTTTTTCTTCAAAAGCAAGCAGGACAGTGTCTTGGGCTTTCTCTGAATGCCTCTTTGAAGCCAGACAACCTTTTCCTTAGAGCCAGAATTGAGCATTTGCGCTTGTCATTGACTCTGAGTAAAAATGAAAAAGATCCAGCCTTCCAACTGGCTCTTCTCTGATCGCCTTAATTCAAGGGAAGCCAAGGAGGAAACATTGGTAGGTTCAACACTGTTGGACAAGGGTAAACAGAATCATATCACATTAACTGTAATTTATAGCATTTCAACACAGTGCTGCCTGTGCCAAAGCCAGCAAAAATCCACCAGCATTGGAACAGGGAAGAAGAGGGTGAGGCTGGGGGCTTAAGTAAAGAACCCAAATTTCTATTTTCTACGCCAGAGTTTGAGAATTGGAGCCCCATCAACACTTTCTTGAATGTTTTGCTCATTCATACTGTAAAAATAAATATCACAAAATATTTTCTGGGCTCAGCCTAGTATGTTGCTAAAACCAGAGCCAGCCAGCTTCCAAACAGACTCACCGAGGCTCGCTTCACAAGCACGGACATTTTGAGGCTGGCAGGCAGCCACTAGAGGGGTTATTGAAATTCAATTCGAAGTGATGGACTCTGCAGGAAAATGCCCATTTATGAGCACTCCAAAGGGCCCAGAGCTTTACAGGAAGATGACAGCAATGACAGCTTCTAGGGGTGCCTGGAGATGATTAGCCCCCTAAACACACTCTGAGAGCTTTGTTGGAGAGTCTTCTAAAGACGAAGACTGTTTGAATGCATATGGAAACTTCTCCATAGATGAGGCTGCTTATTACAGGCTGAGAAAACAAACACATGCGCAGGCGGGGGACAGGGTGGAATTTGTAGATAAAATACCCCATAGCAGGGTCTAAAACATGAACCCCAACCAGCATACTCACATCAGAGCCTAGACTAAAAGGACTGTTTTCTAGCCTGGGGACAGCTTTACACACTCAGGGGTAGAACATTGGGAAACTATGTTCTTTCTGGAGCATCCCCAGAAACACTGTTAATATAATATTTTTACTCATAAATGACCTAAGAACAGCTTTTATGGCTAAAACTATGTCTATATGATGAACGACTCCAAAAACATGGTGCTCCTTTAAGAACTATCTTTTTCTCTCAGGACATGATATCAATGAGGACAGGAAGTTATCATATTCATTACTCCTTTCCAATGATTGAACAAGTATTCTCTAAAGCCACAGGCCGAAATACTCATATACTCATGCTCAGTTATTTCTGAGTTCTAGGAAATGCATTGCCTTTGTTTGTGAGGCAGACAGTGCCAGGATTTGTAAAAAAAAAAAAAAAAAAAAAAAAAAAAAAAAAAGAAAGAAAGGAAGAAAGGAAGAAAAAGAAATAAAAAAGAAAGAAAATCAAGGGCAAGGGGAAGGATAAGGATTTAAAAAAACTTACCCAGCATCATTATTTCATCTTGGACTTTGGGAGAAGAACACCATTATAAAATTTAAGAACTGGTGACCATTTCTGGATATCATAGGTCCATTAACATTGGATAACAGCATGGATATAAGCAAAGTTTGTGAATTATTGGCTTTACCCACTCTGACATTGCTTAGAATGTATGCTTTGGATCCTAGTCAAATAAAAGGACCTTGTTCTCAGCATTGGTCAAGATAGATATTGATTAATACTCATACAATAAAAATATTTCAGCAAGTGATTCCATGTTATGCATAATGTCTCATCACCAAAAATGCTATTAACACAGGGGAGTCAAGGTATCCATGAATCTGGAGATGAAGACGTTCATCATTCATTTGATGGACAGCTAACACAAGGCCTTCTCATTTGCCAGGAACTTAATCATGCTCTGGCAATACAATAGAGAATGCCATCAAGTCCTCATTCTCACAAAATTATTTTGTTTTTGTGAAGTAGAAAGATCTAGATTCAAAATCGAGTCAATCGGAGGTAACTAGGGAGAAAAATAAAATGAGCTGCAGATTTAGAGGAAAGTCACTGAGAGGGTATTCTGGAAGGCTTCTGTGGGGAGGAATATTTGAGCAAAGGCTCGCATAAGTGAGAGCTTACTCTGCTAATGGGGCCATCAACATCTGACAAGGCTCTGAAGAATGTTCTGGTTTGAAACAGCATCACACAATGACATAAAAACCAACAGACAAGAACAATTTATTGCACAACAATGCTTGAATGCTGAAAATTGGAAACATGTTGTTTCTCCAACCAGGCTGGCAAACACTTAGTGAGGGACACGGAAAAAAAAGGGAACAGGGGCCGAGTAAGTAGGGCACGTTCTGACGCATCTATGTGAAGCTGGCTAAGTTACTACCAACTCAGATATGTATTTTCAAGAAGTCGTGATTCTTTAACTCTCATGACTTAGTTCAGTGGGGCTGCTATAAGAGAAACAGCACTAAAAACTACAACTTACAGACAGCAGCAGAAGTCCATTTCTTAAAATTGGGAAGATTAAAACCAAGCGAGGCTTTGGTAGATTTGGCTTCTGAAGAAAAGAACTTCTAGGTACACAAACTGCCAGGGTTTTGCTCTAATATCACCTGTCAGGAAGAGAGAGAGATCTGTGAAGTCTCATGTCTTGCTCATGAGGACTGGCTAATCACCTCCCAACCTCATCCCCAAGCCTCCAGTAAATACCATTGCAGGGAGAACTGGGTTTCAACATTGTTAGGGGTAGGACATGAGCATCAGTCTATGGAGACCCCCCAGATTTTATTTGTGGAATTATGCTTTATGGCCAGCATGAAAAGAACAGCCACAGGGATTTCAGCTGGGAGAGGATTAGGTTTGGAGCTAGACATGACAGTGTAAGTCTTAGCAGTATAATACCTGCATCATTCATCTGCAGCTTCCTTATGTATGTCAATTTTCTCATGAGGAAAGTGGAAATGTGACTGTGTTCTCTCTCTCTCTCTCTTTTTTTTTTGTGACTGTGTTCTTATCTAGTTCATGTTACTGTGCTGGGGATTATTAACAAGTCCCTCTCAAATCCATTCTATTGGTGGTAAAATGAAGTAACACATGCAATTTTAGATTAAAATCAGAAAGAAAATATGATTCATTTTAACTGATAATCCTAAGGGTACTTTTCCTTCTTCATCCTCAGAAAAACTTCTTAAATAACAGCCCATCAGAACCAGTACTCACACTGCAGTCATAGACTGGTCATATTTTTTAAATCTCTTTCTAGGATACATTATATAAATGGCTGATTCAAATATGTATATGCTGTATGGTGACTTGAGCATAGGTACAAAAAGCCAACTCAAACTATTTGGGAGCAAGTCTAGTCTGAATTACTTGTGTTATCATACACAGAATATTTTAAGAATTCTAGGCTTCTAAGTGTTTTTAGAAAAAGGTGACCTACAGGAAGAGATTCATTGGTACCTACAAATGACTGTGAGACAACTCCTTTTATCTGAGTATTTATTCTCTGTGGATCAATTTATGTATATATCTATTCAGCCATAGAAATTGACTGAGTTCCTGGCAGTAGCAGTTAGAACCCAGAAAACATAACGAGTGATCCGATAGGGCATATATTCTAGGTCAGAAGACAACGAACTTCCTTGTGATGAATGTATTCCCTGCAGGTGTGACATGATCATCTCCATCATGAGCCAGAGCTCTGTGCCAACCAAAAGAGGACCTTGGCCCCCAGTCATAGCAATGATAAAAGCACAAGATAGTGACAGCCAGGTCTGTGGCAATGGTGATGAATCTGTTATCCTTACCCCCTCTCCCCCAGGAAGAGGGAGATTCCAGTCACCACTTCCTCCTGCCTCCCAACTGCAGGTGACCCTATACCTAGAGGACAGGGAAGGTTCACTGGGGGTTCAGATGACTCAAATAAACTCATTGTTTCCCCATGCTACATTTTGATGGAATCCTTTCTTTAATGGTGAGCATCCTAACTAAAGCAAACAGTCATTTCTTCATGAGAATCACATAACACCACAAAACAACAAATAAACAAACAAAAACAAAATGACTTCATAAATAATTTGAGGTATGCAAGAATACTATTATTACCAAGATCTCAACTAGGCTTCTTCTGACTCTCCAATCTTGTACTGAATGAACTCAGATGAGACATATAGAGTATAATTTAGAAGATAGACAAATAAGGGCAAATACATCATTATTCTAGCCTTCTTGAAGAAATGTGCTTTGTATTATATCTTAGCGTTTCTGGACTTTATGGAGATCCATGTGACTGGTAGGCTCATTTAGATTAACTTGTAGGGAAAAAATAATAATGTGCCTCTGTTCTTAAATTGAGAACCTCTGATACATGATAATCTTAAAAATGCCAAACCCAGGTCAAGAATAGACAGATTCATAAATAATTTGAAAGAAAACACTCTTTACATTTATACAAATAAAGGCTTGGCTAGAAATGTCAAGAATAAAGAATACACAGAAGATCCTAGAACTTATATACCAAGTGAGGAATCTTTGGCCTGAATTGGTTATATTTGGCCACCTATAATTCCAGGACTTGAGAGGCAGAAATAGAGGATCCCTAGGGCAAGCAGAAATCTGGAATAACCAAAACTGGTGAGCTCCAGTTTTCTAAAGAGACATGGCTCTATAAATAAAGTAGGAAGAAATCCCTAATATCAACTGCAGGCCTACACATGCACATGCATGTGCACACATGTGCACACATGCACATACATTTGCACCTGCACACAAGATCGTGACCACATATGAATGCTTGCTACCCACAAAAGTGGAAAAACTAGCCATTCTTTACCAGAAAAAAATAGCTTTCCTTTTATGAGTCTTCAGCTATCTCCGCATCCTCCCCTTCATGTGGTACTTAAGGTGACACAATTGGGATACTGTCCCCATCTTTTACGTGGTGTTTCAAATTCTAAGGAAGAACAATTGTAAAACTTTCCCTGAAAATTAGTGCATTAGGGAATAGAGAAGTTGAACCCAAGAATGATTTTGAGGAGGGGATTCATCCTTAATGACTTCTAACCCTTTCATTTTTTTAATGAGCTACTTAACACTGTGGGGAATTTTATTAAGGCGATGTGGAGAACAAGGTCAAGGGAGGTAGAGTGGGATCACAACACTGTAGTCAAAGAGGTAATTAAATGTGGTTAAAGATGTGACATAACCTTTTTCTACTTGCTGAGAGAGAAATCAGGGCAAAACATCCCTTTCACAACAGTGTTTTAAAAACTAGGAATTCATCTAACCATGGAGATAAAAGGCTTTTTCGATGAGAAGTTTAAGACATTGAAGAAATAAATTAAAAACACTGTAATATGTAAGGCCTCCCATGCTTATGGCCCGGCAGAATTAAACCTAAGAAAATAGTTATATTATCAAAAGCAACTTTCATGTTCAATAAAACCCCCATAAAATTACTTCTTCAAAGAACTAGAAAAATCAAACGAAAACTCACATGGAAAATAAAAAAATAAACAAAAATAAAACAAAACAAAAACAGAACTAGAAACTAGAGTAATCAAATCAATGCTTAGCAGAAAGGACAATTCTGGAAACATCACAATACCTGGTTGTAATCTCTGCTTCAAGTCACAGCAACAAATACTGTATGAAAATGAAACTAAAAAAAAAAAAAAAATGTGGTTCAGACATAAAGCCACACAGATACAGCCACCTAATTCTCCAGAAAGGTGTAAAGGGATATCCAGTGTCAAAATAAAACGACCGCCTTTTCACAAAGAGTGTTCTGGAAGTGGACATCCATATGAAGAATAAAATCGCATGTAGATATCTTACAGCGAACATTTCTCACAAAGGTCAATTCGAGATGGAATTTGGTAAAAGGCATAAAACTTTGAAACTGCTAACGTAAACTTAGGTAAAACTCTTCAAGATATAAGACATGATAAAGAACTAAAAAAATATAGACCTATTATTCTGAAACGGGAGCGGGGACTACAACTGATTCTTAAGAAATCCCGAGGATCATAAAGTGATTTAACATTTGTGAAGAACTGGAAATTCTGCAAGAAATGGGTGAATCCCTGGATAATATGCTCCACCAAAATGAAATCAAGAAAACATGAAAAATTACCTGGAAAGTACTCAAATTTCACAGAAAGTAATCCCCCAAATTAACAAATGAGATTCTATGAAGTTAAAACTGGTCTGCACAGTAAAGGAAATGATTACCACAGTGAAGATGCTATCTGCAGAACTGGAGAAAATCTGTGCCAAGTGTCCATCAGCAAAGGGAATGTTTCAGCGAATAGGTAAAGAAGGATACAGAGGAAATACCAAAACCTGAAACCCAGTCATCCAATGCCAAATAGAACCATGAACTGAAGAGACATGCTTAAAAGAACAAAATTACAAATATCCAATAAATAGTTATAGACATGTTTGACATCTTTAAACTCTAGGGGAAATGGCTTTACAACTCATTTGAGATCTATCTTACCCTAGTCAGAATGTCTGGTAGCAAGAAAATGAATGGCAATAAATACTGATAAGGGTGTGTAAGAAAAAGAACATTTATGCTGTTGGAGGCAGTGTAAACTGTTACAGTCACCATGGAAAGCAAAACAGAGGCTCCTCAGAAATCCTAAATGTTCAACAGCACATGACTCACCAGACCACTTCTGGGTGTATATGCAAGGAACCACAGAGGGATTTGCACCCCCATTTTGTTGTTGTTGTTGTTGTTGTTGTTGTTGTTGTTATTGTATGATTCATAATTGCTGGGAAATAGAGCAAGCCTAGATGTCCACCAACAGATGAATGGATGACAAATGAAAGGGACATGTACACAAGAGAAGAATGAAGTCAGGATATTTGCAGAATGAATAGAATTAACCATGATTATCCTCCGTGAAGAGCCCAAACTCAGCAAGACAAATGCTGCACGTTTCCCTTCCTGTGTGAAGCCTAGATTTTAATTTGCATGTCTGTTTACACTTCTGTGAGGTGATGGTAGATGATAAAAGTAAAAAAGATGACCATGAAATAAAAGAAAATGAACTTTATTTTTTGAAATTGTATTTATTTTTATTAGATATATGTCTTTATTTACATTTCAAATGTTATTCCCTTTCCTGGTTTCCTGTCCATAAGCCTCCATCCCCTCCCCTTCCCCCATACAGGTGTTCATCCCACCAATCCACTCCTTTACTGTACCCCGAGACATTCCCCTGCACTGGGGGGTACAACCTTGGCAAGACCAAGGGCTTCCCCTTCCACTGGTGCCCAGCAAGGCTATTCTCTGCTACATATGCAGTTGGACCCGTGGGTCAATCCATGTACAGTCTTTAGGTAGTGGTTTAGTCCCTGGAAGCTCTGGTTGGTTGGCATTGTTGTTCTTATAGAGTTGCAAGCCCCTTCAGCTCTTTCAATCCTTCCTCTAATTCCCCCAAACAGGGTCCTGTTCTCAGTTCAGTGTTTTGCTGCTGGCATTGGCCTCTGTATTGGACATACTCTGGATGTGTCTCTCAGGAGAGATCTATATCCAGTTCCCTTTCAGCATGCATTTTTTAGCTTCATCAATCTTACCTAGTTTTGGTGGCTGTATATATATGGGCCACATGTGGGGCAGGATCTGAATGGCTGTTCCTTCAACCTCTGCTCTAAACTTTGCCACCATATCCCCTCCTATAGATATTTTTGTTCCCCCTTTAAAGAAGGTGTGGGAGCATCTGCATTTTGGTCATCCTTCTTCTTGAGCTTCCTGTGGTTGGTGGATTGTATCTTGAGTAATTCGTGCTTTTAGGCTAATTTCCACTTATAAGTGAGTGCATACCATTTATGTTTTACTGAGATTGGGTTACCTCACTCAGGATGATATTTTTTAGTTCATTCCATTTGCCTATGAATTTCATGAAGTCATTGTTTTTGATAGCTGAGTAGTACTTCATTGTGTAGATGTACCACATTTTTTCAATCTATTACTCTGTTGAAGGGCATCTGGGTTCTTTCCAGCTTCTGACTATTATAAAGAAGGCTGCGATGAACATAGTGGAGCCTGTGTCCTTATTATTTGTTGGAGCATCATAACAGGAGAGGTATAGCTGGGTCCTCAGGTATTAGAATGTCCAATTTTGTGAGGAACCTCCAGACTCATTTCAAGAGTGGTTGTAACAGTTTACAGTCCCACCAACAATGGAGGAGTGTTCCTTTTTCTCCACATCCTCACCAGCATCTGCTGTCACCTGAGTTTTTGATCTTAGCCATTCTCACTGGTGTGAGGTAGAATCTCAGGGTTGTTTTGATTTGCATTTTCCTGATGACTAAGGATGTTGAACATTTCTTTAGGTGCTTTTTGGCCATTCGATAATCCTCAGCTGAGAATGTTTTGTTTGGCTCTGTACCCCAGTTTTTAATAGGGTTATTTGGCTCTCTGAAGTCTAACTTCTTGAGTTCTTTGTATATATTGGATATTAGGCCTCTATCAGATGTAGGATTGGTAAAGATCTTTTCCAAATCTGTTGGTTGCCATTTTGCCCTAATGACAGCGTCCTTTGCCTTACAGAAGCGTTGCAGTTTTATGAGGTCCCATTTCTCAATTCTTGATCTTAGAGCATAAGCCATTTTTTTTTTTTAGGAAAAATTTCCCAGTGTCCATGTGTTCGATACTCTTCCCCACTTTTTTTCTATTAGTTTGAGTGTATCTTGTTTGAAAAACTATCTTAAGAAAGGAAAATACGATATTATAGTACTGTGTTACAAAAGCAAGAGAATGTATTAGGAAAAGAAGAACCAACAAGAAATGACTGGAGCTTGGGGGACAGCATTGGGAGAGGAATGAATGAGAGCACAGTATAAAGGCATATATACTCAAAATGGCATAATTGAGCCCACCATTTGGGTGAGCAAACTTTAAAAAGTAATTTTAAAGGATTCTAGAAAAATGAGCAATGAGCTCCATTTACTCCTTGGACTTTGGGAAATATTTTGTTCTTTTCTCTCTACTTGACTAATTAAAATATATATATATATATATATATATATATATATATATATATATAATTGTACAGGTCATAGTTACTGAACATACATTATTTTAAAGACATATATGCAGTAATTTTCAGAACAGACAGTTCTGAGAAATTAGAGAATTTCAAATGTGAAATTAGACTAGCAATTAAGGAAATAAAAAAAGGGGGTATTTTCACATACTTAGAAATTATGCAGCACACTTCTGTGAAATCTCCAGGTTGAAATCATTGTAATGGAGGCTGGAAAACATTTTGAATTAGGCAAAAATATAAATATTGCATATCAAAATATATGGGAAGCAGTTCAATTAGTGTTCTGACCTGAATGTGGAGCTTTAGGTACAGAGAAGAGCAAACAGGAATGAAAACAAATTCTGGATGCGTCTATCTCATTAAACAAGTGTGTTGACAAAGTTAATATGCAACAAGAAAAGAGAGAACACAGCACAGGCTGTAGTCAAAGCAAAGAAAGAGGAGACAGGGAGACGTGAAGGAAACGTTTAATGAAGTCAAACGCAGACTGTTTAAGATGAGTAAGGAAGGCAGGAAAGAAGAAAGGAAGGAAGGAAGGGAGAGGAGGGAGGAAGGGGAGAAGGGAGGGAAAGACGAAGGAGCCAGGAGGAAAAGGCAGAGCTTTGAGGGTGGGGGTTGGGGGGAGTAACCAGTGTCAGGATATAAAAAGCTTACCCCATGGCAGCTCACACAGACATTAAAAATATTATAATGGGCTGTTTTGGATAACTTTTTACCAATAAATTCAACAACTTAGATGAAACAGATAAAACCCTTGTAAAATACAAGTTTTCCAAACTATCACAAGAATAAATAAGAGATCTGTTAAAGAAACACAGCTTTTAATTAAAAAACTCTTCCAACAAAGAAAATTCTGGCCCAGATGGCTTCATGAGTCCTATGTTTCAAACGTTCAAGAAGAAATAACAGCAATCTTATATAACATAAGCTCGGGGGGTTAAAGGAAACATTTTTAGCTCACTTTATGAGGTCACAATAACCCTAGCACAAAAACATCAGAAAACCATTACAAGAAAAGAAAACTACAGGCTGAGCTCTCTTATAAACACAAAGATAATAATACTGGCCACTAAGCACATTTCTTTTAAGCTACACATTTGTTTCGATCTCTTTTGTTGAATTGATCTAACTTGATCTTTGATGGCTCAAAAAAAGCATTCAAGAACATTCAAGAATGGCAGGTTTTCTTCAAAGTTTTGAATTAAAGATACCTATTCTGGTTCTGGTGCCTCTAAGAAATACATTTGCATCCCTAGCAGGAAGATCACTGGGACTCTTTTCTTGGATGAAACCCATCTTTTTGTCCACAATGCGGGGAATAAAATGATCTCAGCCCAACTTGCTTCACACCATCTGTATGACGAGTATCTGTTGACACAACAGATAATGGCAGACCATTCCTTATTGTAGGGGGATGAGTTGCAATGAAAATACACAATCACACATTAGGACACATTTATATACAAGGGATGTGTGTAACTACTTGGCACCACATCTTCATGACAAACAATGACTTTATTAGACAACCCACAGCAATGTCCCATCTTGAGTTATTCTCATATAATCAACTGTTGGATCAAGAGATAGTAGTCCAATTTTATCTTTCCTGCTCACCCTTTCAAATATTTTCATGTGCTATTATATTAAGCTCAACACTCCTTAAATGTGTCTACCTGGTGTTGCTATGTTGGCATATGCACTAGTCAGGCAAAACTACCAGTAACCTAGAGAATAACCTGGTTATTGTTCTAAGTTGGCCAAACATTTTCAATGAGTTCATTCATGGTTAGCTGTGGTTGCCAAAGATTAAAGAGTCTCAAGGCAGGGTACCCAAGCCAGCAACATGAGCTTCATGTAAGAATCAGCTATAAATGCAAGACCTCTAAGCCAGACCAATTACATTAGAATATGATCAGAAATGCAGAAACCGGAGCTTTTGTCATTTTCTTCTGGGTGGTAGGTATCCACTAAAGACTGAGAACCACCGAGAGTCAATGTTACCCTTCTTTATGCCATACCCGTCTTGTGTCTTATAACATCTGTTCCATGTGTATGTCCCATATGCAATACCCTCCCAAAGACATAAGTACCTAAGGAGCAAATAAAAGTTAGGGAAAGATAAAATGTTTCCATAATCTGAGACCTTTAATTATTAAAAAAAAAAAAAAAAAGGTCAATGACTGTTGTTGAGTTTTACCTGTGACATAGATATAGTCACATGGGCTGGGATCTAATCTGTAGATAGCTCAGCATTAGAAACCCTATTCTCACCAAAGGACTCTTACCACAATACAAATTGGTTGTGGTGATGTACCATGTCCCCACTACACTGTGTTAATGAGCAACAGAAAATGTATTTTAAAAAATGGGGGAAGAAAGCAGACCACTCAGAAAGAGAGCAGACCACCCAGGAGTGCAGACATCCTGAGGCCACAGGACAAACTGCCACCTCTGCACACCTCAGCTCACATCCCTGGTTCAAGGGGGAACTGCACAGTGCCTCTGGACACAGGGATATAGGTTCTGGTCTGCAACCAGGACTGAACTGAACGGCCAGACAGCTCCCTGCACCCCAAATCCTGTGGGGAGAGAGCTAGACCCACAGAAATATGGATATTCCTGAGAAGTCAGAGGAGACTACCCTCTGCCCATAGTCCAGACCCAAGAGGGAATCATAGAGTGCCAACTGTGCCTGCTGGGTGCAAGGACCTACACGAGCAATCAGGGGCAGGACTCTTTGATTCCTGCCCATGCCTAGAGCTGGAAGACAGTCTCCAGAAGTGCCACCACAGCTGAGAGAAGAGAACCTTTTCTCAGGAAAGGCTGAAAGAAAACGGAAAACAGTTCTACAGAAGTGTTGACACAGAGTCCTACAACAGGGGCAAGACACTCTCAGAAACAGCAAGACAAGCAAACACCAGAGACAACCCAATGCCTAGAGGCAAGTACAGGAACCTAAGCAACAAAATCCAAGACTACTTGGCATCATCAGAGCCCAGTTCTCCCACCAAAGAAAATAATGGATATCCAAAGACACCAGAAAAGCAAGATTTAGATTTAAAATCACATTTTTTATAATGATGGAGAACTTTAAGAAAGACATAAAAAAAACTCCCTTAGAGAAATACAGGAAAACACAAGTAAACAAATAGAATCCCTTAGAGAGGAAAAGCAAAATTCCTGGAAAGAATTACAGGAAAATACAACCAAACAGGTAAAGGAATTGAAAATGGAAATAGAAATAGAAACAATAAATGGAAATAGAAACAATAAATAAAGCACAAAGGGAGACAACCCTGGATAGAGAAAACCAAAGGAAGAGACACGGAGCTGTAGATACAAGCTTCACCAACAGAATACAAGAGATAGAAGAGAGAATCTCAGGGGCAGAAGATACCATAGAAAACATCAACACAACTGTCAAAGATAATGTAAAACACAAAAAGCTATTGGCCCAAAACATACAAGGAAATCCAGGACACAATGAGAAGATCAAATCTAAGCATAATAGGTATAGAAGAAAGTGGAGACACCCAACTTAAAGGGCCAATAAATATATTCAACAAAATTATAGAAGAAAACTTTCCTAACCTAAAGAAAGAGATGCCCATAAGCATACAAGAAGCCTACAGAACTCCCAATAGATTGGACCAGAAGAGAAATTCCTCTTGTCACATAATAGGCAAAACACCAAATGCACAAAACAAAGAAAGAATATTAAAAACAGTAAGGAAAAACGGTCAAGTGACATACAAAGGCAGACCTATAAGAATTACACCAGACTTCTCACCAGAGACTATGAAAGCCAGAAGATCCTGGACAGATGTCATACAGATGCTAAGAGAACACAAATGCCAGCCCAAGTTACTGTATCCAGCAAAACTTTCAATTAACATAAATGGAGAAACCAAGATATTCTATGCCAAAACCAAATTTATGCAATATCTTTCTACAAATCCAACCCAACAAAGAATAATAGATGGAAACCTACAACACAAGGAGAGAAACTACACTGTAAAGAAAGCAAGAATATAATTTCCTTGCAATGAAACCAAAAGAGAGACAAACAAACATAATTCTGCCTCTAACAATGAAAATAACAGGAAGCAGCAATCAATATTCCTTAATATCTCTCAACATCAACGGACTTAATTCCCCAATAAAAAGACATAGACTAACAGACTGGATATGTAAAGAGGACCCAGCATTTTACTGCATGCAGGAAACACACCTCAGAGACAAAGACAGACACTACCTCAGAGTAAATGGCTAGAAAACAACTTTCCAAGCAAATGGCCTGAAGAAACAGGCTGGAATTGCCATTCTAATATCAAATAAAATTGACTTTCAATGAAAAGTCATTAAAAAAGATAAGGAAGAACACTTCATATTCATCAAAGGAAAATCAACCAAGATGAACTCTCAATCCTAAATATCTATGCTCCAAATGCAAGGGCACCTACATTCATAAAAGAAACCTTACTAAAGCTCAAAGCACACATTGTACCTCACACGATAATAGTAGGAGATTTCAATACCCCACTCTTATCACTGGACAGATCATGGAAACAGAAATTAAACAGAGATGTAGAGAAACTAACAGAAGTTATGAAGCAAATGGATTTAACAGATATTTATAGAACATTCCATCCTAAAACAAAAGGATATACCTTCTTCTCAGCACCTCATGGAACCTTCTCCAAAATTGACCATATAATCGGTCACAAAACAGGCCTCCACAGATACAGGAAGATAGAAATAATCCCATGCATCCTATCAGATCACCATGCACTAATACTGGTCTTCAATAACAAAAATAATGACAGAAAGACTACATATACATGGAAGTTGAACAATGATCTACTCAGTGACAACTTGGTCAAGGAAGAAATAAAGAAAGAAATTAAAGACTTCTTTGAATTTAATAAAAATGAAGATTCAACATTGCCAAACTTATGGGGCACAATGAAAGCAGTACTAAGAGGAAAACTCATAGCTATGAGTGCCTGCAAAAAGAAACAGAAGAGAGCATATGTCAGCAGTTTGACAGCACACCTTAAAGCTCTAGAACAAAAAGAAATAAATAAACTGAAGAGGAGTTGAAGGCAGGAAATAATCAAACTCAGAGCTGAAATCAACCAAGTATAAACAAAAAGAACTACACAAAGAATCAACAAAACCAGGAGCTGGTTCTTTGAGAAAACCAAGAAGATAGATAAACCCTTAGACAGACTAGTCAGAGGTCACAGAGAGTATGTCCAAATTAACAAAATCAGAAATGAAAAGAGAGACACAACAACAGAATCTGTAGAAAGTTAAAAAAAAATCATCAGATCCTACTACAAAAGTCTATATTCAATAAAACTGGAAAGTCTGGAAGAAATGGACAAATTTCTAGAAAGATACCAGGTACCAAAGTTAAATCAGGAACAAATAAACCATCTAAACAACCCCATAACTCCTAAAACAAAAAGAAGCAGTTATTAAAAGTTTCTGAACCAAAAAGAGCCCAGGTTCAGGTGGATTCAGTGCAGAATTCTATCAGACCTTCATAGAAGACCTCATACCAATACTGTCCAAACTATTCCACAAAATAGAAACAGAGGGAGCACTACCAAATTCCTTCTACAAAGTCACAATTACTCTTATACCGAAACCACACAAAGACCCAACAAAGAAAGAGAACTTCAGACCAATTTCCCTTATGAATATTGATGCAAAAATACTCAATAAAATTCTTGCAAACTGAATCCAGGAATACATCAAAACGATCATCCATCATGATCAAGTAGGCTTCATCCCAGTGATGCAGGGATGGTTTAATATACAAAATCCATCATTATAATCCACTACATAAACAAACTCAAAGATAAGAACCACATGATCATTTCATTAGATGTTGAGAAAGCATTTGACAAAATTCAACACCCTTTCATGATAAAAGTCCTGGGAAGATCAAGAATTCAAGGCCCATATTTAAACATAGTAAAAGCAATATACAGCAAACCAGTAGCTAACATCAAACTAAATGTAGAGAAACTTGAAGCAATCCTACTAAAATCAGGGACTAGACAAGGCTGCCCACTCTCTCTCTAATTATTCAATATAGGTAGTTCTCGAAGTCCTAGCCAGAACAATGAGACAGCAAAAGGAGGTCAAAGGGATGCAAATTGGAAGGGAATAAACATCACTATTTGCAGATGATATGATAGTGTACTTAAGTGACCCCAAAAGTTCCACTAGAGAACTACTTAACCTGATAAACAACTTCAGCAGAGTGTCGGGATATAAAATTAACTCAAAAAAATCAGTAGCCTTCTTCTACTAAAAGGATAAACAGGCTGAGAAAGAATTTAAGAAAATGACACCCTTCACAGTTGTCCCAAATAATATAAAATATCTTGGTGTGACTTTAACCAAGCAAGTGAAAGATCTGTATGACAAGAACTTCAAGTCTCTGAAGAAAGAAATTGAGGAAGATCTCAGAAGATGAAAAGATCTTCCATACTCATGGATTGGCAGTATTAACATAGTATTAATATAGTAAAGATGTCCATTTTGCCAAAAGCACTCTACAGATTCAATATAATCCCCATCAAAATTCCTGTTCAATTCTTTATAGAGATAGAAAGAGCAATTTGCAAATTCATCTGTAATAACAAAAAACCCAGGATAGCGAAAAATATATTCAACAATAAAAGAACTTCTGGGGGAATCACCATCCCTGATTTCAAGCAGTAATACAGAGCAATAGTCATAAAAACTGTATGGTATTTGTACAGAGACAGGCAGATAGATCAGAGGAACAGAACTGAAGACCCAGAAATGAACCCACACACCCTATAGTCACTTGATCTTTGACAAAGGAGCTAAAATCATCCAATGGAAGAAAGGTAACATTTTCAACAAATAGTGGTGGTTCAACTGGAGGTCAGCATGTAGAAGAATGCAAATTGATTCTTTCTTATCACCATGTACAAAGCTTAATTCCAAGTGGGTCAAGGATCTCCACATCAAACCAGATACACTCAAATTAATAGAAGAAAAAGTGGGGAAGAATCTCGAACACATGGGCACTGGGGAAAATTTCCTGAACAAAACACTAATGGCTCATGCTCTAAGATCAAGAATTGACAAGTGGGACCTAATAAAACTGCAAAATTTTGTAAAGCAAAAGACACTGTCATTAGGACAAAACAGCAACTGACAGATTTGGAAAAGATCTTTATCAATCCTACATCTGATAGAGGGATAATATCCAAAATAGACAAAGAACTCAAGAAGTTAGACTCCAGAGAGCCAAATAACCCTCTTAAAAATGGGGTACACAAAAGATGCCCCAACATATAACAAAGACACATGCTCCACTATGTTCATAGCAGCCTTATTTATAGTAGCCAGAAGCTCGAAAGAACCCAGATGCCCCTCAACAGAGGAATGGATACAGAAAATGTGGTACATCTACACAATGGAATATTACTCAGCTATCAAAAACAATGACTTTATGAAATCCATAGGCAAATGGATGGAACTGGAAAATATCATCCTGAGTGAGGTAACCCAATCACAGAAAAACACACATGGTATGCACTCATTGATAAGTGTCTATTAACCCAAATGCTTGAATTGCCCTAGATACACAGAACACATGAAACTCAAGAAGGATGACCAAAATGCGAATGCTTCACTCCTTTAAAACAGGAACATGAATACCCTTGGCAGGGAATAGGGAGGCAAAGTTTAAAACAGAGGCAGAAGGAACACCCATTTAGAGCCTGCCCCACATGTGGCCCATACTTATACAGCCACCCAATTAGATAAGATGGATGAAGCAAAGAAGTGCAGGCCGACAGGAACTGGATGTAGATCTCTCCTGAGAGACATAACCAGAATACAGCAAATACACAGGTGAATGCCAGCAGCAAATCACTGAACTGAGAATGGGACCCCCATTGAAGGAATCAGAGAAAGGACTGGAAGAGCTTGAAGGGGCTTGAGACCCCATATGAACAACAATGCCAAGCAACCAGAGCTTCCAGGGACTAAGCTACTACCCAAAAACTATACATGGACTGACCCTGGGCTCCAACCTTATAGGTAGCAATGAATAGCCTAGTAAGAGCACAAGTGGAAGGGGAAGCCCTTGGTCCTGCCAAGACTGAACCCCCAGTGAACGTGATTGTTGGGGGGAGGACGGTAATGGGGGAAGGATGGGGAGGGGAACACCAAGATAGAAGGGGAGAGGGAGGGATATGTTGGCCCAGAAACGGGGAAAGGGAATAACAATCGAAATGTAAATAAGAAATACTCAAGTTAATAAAGATAAAAAAATGGGGTATAGAAGTAAACAACACATTCTCAGCTGAGAATTATCGAATGGCCAAAAAGCACCTAAAGAAATGTTCAACATCCTTAGTCATCAGGAAAATGCAAATCAAAACAACCCTGAGATTCCACCTCACACCAGTCAGAATGGCTAAGATCAAAAACTCTGGTGACAGCAAATGCTGAAGGGGATGAGGAGAAAGAGGAACACTCCTCCATTGTTGGTGGGATTGCAAACTGGTACAACCACTCTGGCCTCAGTCTGGAGGTTCCTCAGAAAATTGGACATTCTAATACCTGAGGACCCAGCTATACCTCTCTTGGGCATATACCTAAAAGATGCTCCAACATGCAACAAAGACACATGTTCCACTATGTTCATAGCAGTCTTCTTTTTAATAGCCAGAAGCTGGATAGAACCCAAAAGCCCTTCAACAGAGGAATGGATTAAAAAAATGTGGTACATTTACACAATGGAGTACTACTCAGCTATCAAAAACAATGACTTCATGAAATTCATAGGCAAATGGAATGAAGTAGAAAATATCATCCTGAGTGAGGTAACCCAATCACAGAAAAAGACACTTGGTATGCACTCATTGATAAGTGGATATTAGCCCAAAAGCTCAAATTACCCATGATGCAATTCACAGACCACAGGAAACTCAAGAAGAAGGATGACCAAAATGCGAATGCTCCCACTCCTTCTGAAAAGGGGTGAAAATATCCATAAGAGAGGATATGGAAGCAAAGTTTAGAGCAGCGACTCAAGCAATGGCCATTCAGAGCCTGACCCACATGTGCCCATATACACACAGCCACTAAAACTAGATAAGATTGATGAAGCTAGAAAATGCACGCTGAAAGGGACAGGATATAGATCTCTCCGAGAGACACGTACAGAGCATATCCAATACAGAGGTCAATGCTAGCAGCAAACCACCAAACTGAGAATAGGACCCCCTTGGGGGGAAATAGAGGAAGGATTGAAAGAATTGAAGGAGCTTGCAACCCCATAAAAACAACAGTGCCAACCAACCAGAGCTTCCAGGGACTAAATCACTACCGAAAGACTATACATGGACTGACCCAGGGCTCCAACTGCATAGGTAGCAGAGAATAACCTTGTTGTGGCACCAGGGGAAGGGGAAGCCCTTGGTCCTACCAAGGTTGGACCCCCAGTGCAGGGGAATATGGGGGGCCAATAAGGGGGATGTATAGGGGGAATACCCGTATGGGGGAGGGGGAGGGGGAGGAATGAGGGCTTATGGACAGGAAACCAGGAAGGGAATAACGTTTGAAATGTAAGTAAAGAAATATATCTAATAAAAAATTTTAAAGATATTAACTAAAATAGAAAGGAAATCCTTTAAAAAAAAAAAAAATGGGCTCTAAAACCTGGATATGAAGCCTGCCCCTCTCTTTAGCTATGAGGGCTTGGGTTTCAGTCTTATTGTGCTTTGATTTACTCAGACATCCTTTTATTTCATGGGGCTCGGAGGATTAAGTGGAAAGGGATGATGCACACATAATATATAATACACATATGCTTTGTGAATGAAATGGATGAAACATATTTATACAGAGTATTCTTGGGCTAGGGCTTGGAATTCAGGAACCTCTCAATAAGTGTGAGCAATTGTCATTATTAGCTTTTATACTCTTGGGCCAGCAAAGGTAGCTTATTCCTAAGTTTCATCATTGAAGTATCAAATTGAACCCTTTTAATAGCAGGAGACAGAAACTCAAAGCTAGTTTAGGCAAGAGGGGTGGGGATGGAGTTACTGGTTTTTTAACCAAATTACAGAAATGGTAGCCTGACTCAGTGTAAGGCTCAAGGATTCTAACATGCTCAGGACACTTTCTGGTTCTTCTTTCTTAATTGCTTCATTTTTTACAAAATTATTTGATATTTCATACACGTATGCAATTGAATATTATTATATTCGACCTCGATCGCTCCTTCCAGCCATGGATTTCCCTAACATGTTCTTCCTCCTCTTCCTCCTTGTTATGGTTTGTATATGTTTAGCCCAGGGATTGGCGCTGTTGGGAGGTGTAACCTTGTTGGAGTAGGTGTGTCACTGAGGGCACAGGCTTCAGACATTCACTCTAGCTGCCTGGAAGTCAATCTTCCACTTGAAGCCTTCAGATGAAGATGTAGAACTCTCAGCTCTGCCTGCACCATGCCTGCCTAGATGATGCCATGCTCCTACCTTGATAATAATGGACTGACCTGCTGAACCTGTAACAACAAATGTATGTTGTTCTTTATGAGACTTGCCTTGGTCATGGTGTCTGTTGTAAAACCCTAAGACACTCCTCTTCCTCTTCTTTGTCATCATCATAGCTACCACTGCCATACAATACATTAATCCAAATATGTACATGGATACAGAGCATCCAATAGAGCATGGGAAACCTACTTCCAGGAACACGTTTAAGATGGAATGATCTTCCTTCTCTCTTCTGGTTAGCCTTATTGTCAGCTTGACACAGCCTAGACTCATTTGAGAGAAGAACATTGACTGAAGAATTGCCTGGATCAGAGTGGCCTGAGGACATACCTACAGAGGATTATCTTGATATTAGTAGATGTAGGCGGGCCGATCTACTGTGGGTGGTCTCACCCCTGGGCAGACAATGCTACACTGTATAAGAAAGCTGGCTAATCATTAGTCTGTGAGAGAGCCAGCAAACAGCTACTCCTGATGGTTTCTGTTTCAAGTTACTACTTGAGTTCCTCCCCTGAGTTCCCTAATGATCTGGAAGAGTCAGGCAAATAGATTCTCTCCTTCCCTAAGTTGTTTTCTGTTAAAGTGTTTTGTCACAGCAATGAGAAGGAAACCAGAACATGTCCATAGATCTACCAACTGCCATTAGCTCCTCAGGAAGAGGCAGGTCCTAGAGAGCACCTCCCAATCGATACCCAAATTTTGGCTAACTTGACCTTTTTGGGGTCTCCCAGAGATAAGCACAGCTGCTGTGAGTTTACCGTCATTCTTGTGCAATAGGACCATTTCTTTCATGGGGCATGGATCACTGTCACCATGTGTTTCTAGGTTTACAGTCTTTGTGATGAGAGATGTTCCAAGGAAAACACTCAAAAGGGGAAGTGCTGCCCTTTTTGAGCACCTGTCCTTCTTGGAATGAGTTTGGCTACAGGAAAGTGCTGCCACCCATCCTGTCCTGTCTACCTATCCACTCTCCAAGCCAGCAGCAGTCTCTATCTAGACTTTTGCTGAGAACTTGTGCCCTTGATGGTTACCCTGGACAGTCTTTCCAAGCCATCTGGTCCAGGAGAAGTAAACAACCATGTTATTTCTTCCCTGATGTTACTATTGCTCTGAGCATTTCACAATCTGGAACTTAATGAGTGTCCCCATCTTTCATGGCTTTGGTTGAGTTTGACCTCAGGCTAAGAACTGGACATGTGTTTATTTTACCTGATAAAGTAGCCATGGCTGAAAGGCTGAGAGAGCACTTGAGTACTGTACACCCCCCACCCCCGCTTCAGATGGGCTTGTAATTATAATTTAACTGTCTGGGTCCAACTTAAGGTGAGGAAAAGATATATTAAGTTTGCACACATGTTATTTGCCCGCCCTACCCACAGCCCTTACACATTTCATATGCAATCACCTTCTGTGGGAGGTGTATGTGTGTGTGTGTGTGTGTGTGTGTGTGTGTGTGTGTGTGTGTGTACAGTCATGTTACAATTCTCATTTCACGAAGTCTATACAAAAGACCAAACACCTGGGTTGAGATTTTCCTAAAGGAGTCATCTGAAGTAGGTACTTCATGCCAAAATGTCACAAAGATTTATGTGCTTTCATTTGTGCATTAAATTGAGGACAGGTGGAGAATACTCTAGCCTAAGAAAACCTGATAGCACCTTTCCTTTCTCCCTCAGAAGAGGGGTGGCTGTAATGATTACTGCTGTTCTTGTTGGAAAATAAAGGAAAGAAAGAGGAGTCATGGTAGAAAAAAGGTAGTATTTCAATTATCATTTTATACTTTTCAAAATCATGTTCTCACAAGTGGGGACTCTGTACTGGCATCCCAAAATGAGTCCTAGCTCAAACATACAGTCTATTTTATACCCATAGAACCAATAAACATCTAGGCCTTCTTTCATGACTATGGTTAAAGACTCTAGGACCTCCATACATTCTACTGAAATGTCTTGAGATGGAGTAGGTTACCCATATGTAACAACTCAGTTTTTAATTTGTTCTTGTTTCAGACACCTTTGTAGGACTCAATACATCTATGAATTGTGATCACTTAATAGGTCCCCCACTACTTTTGTGCCCACTGGGCTTGAAACAGGCCATCCTGTGTACTGAATCTTCACCTGCAGTAAGAGTGTGAGTGTGCATGTTAGAAAGGGAGCTATGATCAGAAGACATGGGTAGGCACAGCCCCTTGCTTGCTAGAGGTATGTTTCAGACATTGAAATCACTCCGTACATTTATTCCTTTAAGATCCGAGCTGAGTTTCTGAATCAAATATTTATCAAATTATTGGCTAGATTGGGAAAGCTATAATCTGGTACATGGTAAGCAGAGCTATGTTCATTCACACTGAGGTGCAAAGGACATATGGTTAGTATTTGTTGTATGATCTCACTCAACTCTAAGTCCAAGAAGGACATTTGAAGCCTAGTTATTTCTTATGTTTTCTTATGTAGGCAATTATAGCAACTATTATGACCTGTTCATCATTCAAAATGACCTATGAATGAAATGATCAGACAGTCAGAAATGCCAGATCCCAACGGTAAAAGCTTTTCAATAAAATACTCCATTATCCCCAGAAAATTTTGCGTGACTTTGTTGATCACTCAGTATGTGAAACATACATGTTTGTGGACAAGATGGCTGCTGGAGAAAGATAGAGAAAGGAAAGCATTTTTTCCTAAATTTTAATGGTTCTTTATGAATTTTACATTATGTACCCCAATACCAGTCACCTTCCCATCTCCCCTTCCCCTCATATCTGCCCTCTACCCTTTTAACTCCTTCGAACTGAGAAAAAAAATCTTGTTGTTGAAGCTATAGTGTGTCACATTGTGTCACATAGTATACACTTTTGTCCACACTTTTTCACTTGCAAATTCATTTCAGTGGCTCATTTGTCTGGTAAGAAGCCTCTAGCTTCTGCTTCTCTATCAGTACTGGAACCCCACTAGGACTCCTCTTGGATATCCTGTTGTTGCCTTGTGTCATAGAGATCCTAAAGTTTTATATCTATAGGACTGGCCCCTTCATACACTCCAGTACTTCATTAATGGGGTAGATATTAGGATAGGCCAATTCAAAGCCCTGCATCTGGATCTGAAAAGTACCTGAGCTGGTCAGCCTACTGGCTCTCCTACTCTAATTCCCTTGGGATGGCTCACCAGCAACTCTTGCAACCAAGGCCACCTCTACCGTACTACCCAGGTGAGCTGCAGAGCCCACTCTCCTAACTGTTGCAACCAGTGAGTTACAAGTCTATAGCATTAAAAAATAAAAAAAAGATGATGCACCATATCTTGATAACTCTGGCTATCATCTGGCTCCAATGGTCTTGCTGGCTTCCATGTAGTCTATGCCTAGCCCAATGTGTCAATGACCATCTCTTGGCTCTCTTACTGTGGACTCTGTTCACATTCCCAGCCTTCCTGTGGTTATAGTCACAAATCCAAGTTACCTGGTAAAATCAAAACTCTAGAGCCTTATAATTTGTCAATCAGATTTATATCTCACCCTACAAAACATCTACACATTAAACTGAGAGCTAATTGATATTGATATAAATGGCCTACCTAGATAAGACAAATTGTCCTGTAATTATCCATCCCCTATAAGATATTCATTCATAACTACCTGTGGTTATTTAAAGCCACTCAGAATCTGGATCATATTTCTATTCCTTCTCTTCTTTCCTCCCCCTCCTCCTCTTCCTCCTCCTCCTCCTCCTCCTCTTCTTCTTCCTCTCTCTCTCTCTCTCTCTCTCTCTCTCTCTCTCTCTCTCTCCTGCCTCTCAAAAATTCTCAGCCTGCCCTCTTTTTCTAGTATCCAATCATAGGCTGTAGCCTTGTCTTTTATCTGGCCTTACCTACTTACAGACAGAAATCTGCACAAGTCCTCTCATTATCATGACTCTTGGGTCAGCTCTCTCACATGCCATAGGTGGTGAAGGATGAGGAAGAGGAAAAGGGAATTCTCTTCTTTCTATGCCACTGTTCAGCAGACAAGACACAGGACCAGGATTGGCTCTTCTGCTCTAATACCCTTGGAGTAGGAGACAAGACCAGCTGTACCGACCAGGCAAGGTACAGGGTCTGCTTTTACAAATGCTCTAGCAGGTGAGGGACAGGGCCAGCTCTCCTGCTTTCATAACCCAAGGGCCAGCTCTCCTGCCTGCCTGACTTAGGTGGCAAAAGACAATGGACTGGGAACTCATCACTCCCTTACCTACACTGCTACACAGCAGACAAGAGTCAGCTCTCCCTTGCTCATACCTTTGGGGCAGGCTCACCTGTGTCCTGCCATCAGGCTTAGCTCTGCATTGCAGCAAGTGAAGCACATTAAATTTTGAGATTATGCACATTTTTCTTGTGCATTTGAGCTGAAGTTCTGATTAAAATTCTATTACTTGGTGCAAAGTACTTGAGGTTATTTGGTCATTGAAAAATAAACAGAAGAATTCTATTCTAGTGTGTGTGTGTGTGTTCACTATTTCATTTTTGTTTTGTGATAGGCACCTTGTGCATGGTAGGCAGGTGCTGCAACACTAAGATATAACCACTTCTCTCATAATAGGTTTAAATGCTTCAAATGAGACTCTAACATAAATTCACACAGCTCCATTGTTCCTATTCACTTGGAGTATATCTAATACCAGCACACAAATAATTGCTTATAAATGTCAATGGATGGATGGATGATGCAGTACCCCCTCATGGACACTACGTAGGTATGTAATTGGGTAAACATGTTTAGCTCTATACTTGACCTTCTCCACCTGTAGCACCAATCTCCCTGGATGCAAATGCAGATCTCTCTAGGAATTAACACTCAGGCACAGGACCTGTCCACCCCAAGCCAGATTTCTAGCTGAACCCATAACATAAGCATAACTTCTGACTCATCTGTTAAACACCACTTAGCCATGAGAAAATATACACCTCATATATAACCACAGTGCATGTTACTTTAAACATCTTCACCAACATTTCAGTTTCTCTCACAGATATGAATCTGTACTCCAAAATATTAGAAATGATTCCATCAGTTGATGGAAGCAGAGGTTGAAGAAGATGAAAGGTTGTGAGATTTGGACAGAAGGAGGCTGCTGGACTTGGTGTAACAAAAGTCACTGAAGGTTACTTATTCATCTTTGCCCACCATCAACAGAACATGGTACCCAGAGACTACATAGCTAGGGTCTGGCTGGAGGTAAAAAGATGGAAAAGGAGTTCCCGAAGGTAAGAAGTCTGAAGACAAACCAATATTTCTTGATTCCCATTCAGATGCAAATGGAGAGTCAAGAGCAGCACTGTTGTCCACAGAGGCCCATTACAATAATTCCTCATGGGTACACATTGTCTATGTTTAGCCCATCTCCATGCCAGCATCTGACTGTGGGCATTAAAGTTTGCATTGTCAGAATTTAGATCAAAAGTCAACAAGGCAAATCTGTTCCTGAAAACCCCTGACTCCACTCACAGACTAGAACGGAGACCTACCTCCATTGGTGCATCATTGTAAATCCTTCCTCCAAGAAAGGAAGAGATATCTGTCCCTGCGGCTGTGTACCATGCATAGCTTGCTTGACTAAAAGGGGTATATTTTTCAAATAAGATAGATTTTCACATAGCATAATTGCCTTCAACATAGGTAGACACTTAGGCTAACAAATATACTAGGAACATGGCTAGAAAAGGAACACTGGATTCCCATATCCCATTCCATGCCAAGTTAAGCAGAATAAAAGGGATGATCCCCTAAGATGACCTTGGTGACTATGGTCCTGCTTGGCCAAAAGAAGCATGTTAAGGAAGGAGTCCTCTCTTCCCTACTCAAGCAGGGCTGGTGTTCAAGTATCATACACTGGGGATGCTGCACCAGCCAGGAAAATTTCTAACTGATCAGACCCCAAGGATTTCTCTCCCTGTTGCTAAAGTTTTCAGTCTTCTTTACCAAATGTATATAGGGACCCCACACATGGAGCTACAAACACACACACACACAAACACACACACACAACACACACACACACACACACACACACACACACACACACACACACACACACACACACCTAAATCTCCTTCATTACAGCAAATACATTGTTTTGGGGCTTCCTAGAGTGAATGGTGCATTTATTTATCCTCCAAAGCCTGGCTCAAGTCCCATCTCCTCTGGGCAGATTCTGATTTTCTTCAAACAGACACCATCTCTCCTTCACTTTCTATCTTCCCTTTCCTTACACTCTCTCTTTTATTGCTGTTGATTGAAGACCCTATGTCCCATCTGGGAGGGAGGATTGGCAGTGGAACTCGTAGATGTTACTAGCCCCAGCTTTCGAAAGTATTATAGTGCAGTCTGTCACAAGGTCAACATCATCAAATGTTTCCATGGAAAATAAAGTAGCCCAAGAATGAATGGGGCCTTGAAATTGTATATTCAGGATGAAGAAAATGTGAGAACACTAGCAACATGTGTTACCTCTGAGGAATTCCGGTACTCAAACCATTCTCGTCTATAGCTCCTGGGCTCCTCTTCCAATTCCTTAACCCCACCCTCCCCCTTGAAAAAGGCAGAAACCTCAGAAAATAAGAAGCAATGAAACAGAACTTGGATTTGGCTTTAATTAATATGGAAGGCATTAAGTCAAGAACCATAAGTATGCCTTTGTTTTATCTTTATAGAAAAGGCAGGACAGGGGTTGGGGATCTAGCTCAGTGGTAGAGCGCTTGCCTAGCAAGCACAAGGCCCTGGGTTCGGTCCCCAGCTCTGAAAAAAAGAAAAGAAAAAAAAAAAGAAAGAAAAGGCAGGACAAAGGATGTTTTGCCCTTTTCCAGCTCCTGCCATGGTTTGAATATGGTTGTACTGGGAGGCTCCACTGTGTTTGAAGGCTTGGTCTACAAGGTGTGGTGCTAGTAGAACCTCTGTGAGGCCTCAGAGGAAGACTGTGAAGGCTGTGAAGGGTAGAAGGAGTTTCTCAAGTGACCCTTTGGTACAGAAGGAGCCAGCCTGACCCCACAGCCTTTATCAAGAATGTGACCTTGAATGTGACCACTTGCTTCTATAGATACTCCCACTTGGACGTACTGCTACCTGCTGCCCACCCAGAAGACAAACAACCATGGCTGGCAAACTACAAAGCTATCAGGTAAATAAAGGTTGTCTGGCATCTGCCTCAAATACTCGACTGTAATAACTCAAAACTGAACCACTCTTTCTCCTCCCTCTTCCCTCTCCCCCTTGCTCATCATTCTTCTCTGCTTTCCTCCCTCCTTTCTCTCTTTCCTGTTTTTAGAGACTCAGTGTCAAACTAATCCCCAACTCACTAAGTAGTCACAGATGACCTTCCACCTCTGATCCTCTCATGCTGGGATTACCATACCCTGTATATGTGGTGTTAGTGATCAAACCCAGAACTCCACACCTGCTTACTAGAGCTCTATGACTGAGCTACATCCTCAGCACTGTATCATAATCTTATTACTAATTTCTAAGTTCCCCAATTACCTATTTCCATAGCAGAAAATAGCCTCTTCCCTGTTGGTGCCTTTCAGAGACTATATGTCCTATACTTCCTTCCTCTAGGGAAGGCCAAATGCTAGAGGTAAGCCTATCTTTCATGGATGAAGCATAGACCAAGTGAAACTCTGGCCCAAGACTTTGAGAATTGGTCTCAGAAGTCAAGGTCAAGAGGTCAGTTTCCAGAGTAGTGACAATACTGTCTAAATAGTCTGGACTAGGTTATTTCCCTCATGGTCCCTCTCTCAGATCCTCTACCTAGCCTTTCATACTCACTTCTGAAACTTTTACCTTTCCAGCCTCTCTTCTTCCTTCCAAGTTCTACCTACTTTCCCTTTAGCCCTGAATGACCTCTCTAGCCTCCCTTTTTTCTCTCTATGACCTTTCCCACCTGTGATTCCCCCTCCATGAACTTCCCTGTAGACACTTAATGAATTCCTTAACACTTTAGCTCACCCAGAGCCAAGAATTTAATCAAGAAATGCTTCAGGAGGAAACGTTCTATGCATACTGTGGTGACACACACCCAGAGATGGTTTCAGCCACTGAAAGAGCATGGCACTGCAGAGCAGCCTGGTGACGACTGAAAAGCTAACATCCGTCAGTGCACAGGTGTCATGACTTCTAGGGAATACGCTCTCTGCCAGTCTGACTCTCATGGTCTTCAGTGTTACCTGCCTAGCTTGGTGGCCATTTCCTTACAACAGCTTAACCACAGACTCCAGAGAAAACATTTTTCCTCAAATAGTCAATATTACTCCTGTTGTTTTATTAGGGACAAGAAGCGTTTTCATATTGTGTTGTCATATGCCACTCCATTCATCGAAGATAATCGTTTTGTTTCTTTAATGGGCCACACTTTCTCACTCAGTCCTCTGGGGAGAGCTCAATGACTATAACTTAACTACCTTTGGAGGGATATTTTAAATGATTCCATTCAATTGGCTCTCACTGCATAAAGTAGCCAAATCAAAGCTTTGACGTTCCAACCCAAATATTTCTTTCTTTCTTCTTTTTTTTCCTGGTTCTTATACACATAATTACATGTGATTTACAGTGACGCACAAAATTTCCGGAAATGAAAACAGAAATCTTTGCTCAAAATGTTATCCACTCCAGAAAAAATATACCCGGGCAACAGAAGACAGATGTCACCAACATGGTGTATATGAGGTCGGAAAATGTTTGCTGAGTAAGAACAGCTCTGGCTCCCAGATAAAGGCTAAGATCTCAAGCTAGGCCTTAGCCATGGCCCAGGAAGAAATGGAAGTTCTCAAAGGGCCTCCAGAGTCATTTCTGCTACTCGTCTAGTGATCCCGTTGTTTAAGCCTCCTCCCACACACTCTGAACTTCTACTGAAGAGCAAACTGGAGATTATGAGCTTGGTGGGGGCCAGGTCATGGAGGATCCTATAGAAAACGGCAAAGTAAGCAGGAGTTCAGTGTTCCAAGGTCAAGGGATCCACTGCTTAGTACTGGGTCTCTAGGGAAGGTTTGAAGGTGGATAGTAGGGGTTATCCCATTGGCCCATAAGAGAAGGTTAACCTATTAAACATTGAAATGTTTTATGTGAGCTGAACATGTGAGGTGCTAGGGTTTTCTCATCTTGGGTAATGACAGCTGTGTACAATTATCAGCTCTAAATAGCACGCTGCCATTGAAGGAATCTGGGCCAAAACACCAGCCAGGGTATTCTGAGGACTTCTGGGTAGCATCAGCTTTCCTCGGGTGATCGTAAGCCATATTCTCCCCTATCATCACCCTGGCAAAAGGGATGTGATGACCTTGCAACTGTCATCTGTGGAAACTCTTTCTCTAGATAGGTGCCCACACCCATCTTGTAAATAAGTAGATGGAGGAAATGCTTCTGTCTGCAGTGAAGGACCCGGGAAACAGTATGGGGCCCCTGTCTGCTTTTTTAGCCTCTCTTCCTCCCTCACACCTCATACATTCTTCAGACTTCACCTACTTCTAGATCTTATTCTTCAGTGCCTTGCCAGGCAGCTGATGGCTACTGTTCTTCTGCTTCCAATGTTCAACCCATGGCTGGCTTCTACTCCCTTGGCTCTCAAATGTCAGCTTCCATTGAGGAGTATGTGCCTAGAGATTCAAATAATCCCCACTTTCTTCTCATTGTCGCTCAGGGGCCAAATCTGGTGGGCTTCTTGTTTTTACAAATAAAGTTTTATTAGTAGGCAAACACACCTCTTCATTTACATATACATGACCTTGTGACTGCCTCCACCTTGAAACGGTAGAGTCAAGTCAGTATAATAATAGTCATAACCTACAAACCGAAAACTAGTTCTTCATTCTCTGGCTATTTACATATGGTAAAGTAAAGGATTTCTTGGCCCTCTTCAGTAGACTCCACACATACTGTAACTGTTTTTTCTTTACTTACCTCTTATTTACAATCAAACTTTTAAGTCCAGACATGCAGGGGCCCTGCCTATAATGTTTAGTGTTTATTCTCAGCATCTAGCTCATTGTCTGCACAGACATCCCATGGCTCTGTTCTAGGGAAGGATTCTTGCCCTATTACACAGGTGGAAATGATGAGGGAACTGTACCTGTGAAAAGGGGCCTCTCCAGAAATAAGAAGACATAACTCTTGCTTTAGAAGTACTTGTCTATTTATTTATTTGTTTTTAATTATGTATATGGGGTTGGTATATATACTTGAGTGCATATACTTGTGGACGCCAGGGGATTTTAATCCCCTTGATCCTGATTTATGGGTAGTTATTGGCTACCTTAAACAGGTTCTGGAAACTGAATTTAGGCCCTCTACCATAACAATATATGTTTTTAACCACTGAATCTTTCTGGTTCCAGCATTTTTGATTTCTTAATAACATTTATGCAGAATGGTTGGGTGAGTCTGTCTCTTCATTGGAATGTAAGTGTCAAGAAGCCAGCCTCCAACTTCCTGCCTTGTTCAGTGTGATGTCTTTAGCACCTGATCAGCGCCTGACACTTGAAATGTGTGAATGAACCAATAAGCGAAAGGACAGCCATCACCTCTGACAGGGCTTCTAACGCTGCCTAGGGCTGCCCACTGACCGTGAACTCTGCTGTAAGGAGCCAGCGTGTACAAGCTACTGCTCAAATTAAATAGTTATGTGCCAATCACATCACCATAGAGGCCCCTGGCTCTGGTAATGCTGAATGTACAGTTGTCCCCAGGAACCTATTCTACTGAAGAAGAAAAACAAAACAAAACAAAAAAAAACAAAACAAAACCCACCCTCTTCCTAAGCACCTCTGATCAGAGACCTTGCCTGGTGGGAGTGTCACCTTCAGGAGATCAGCCATGTTCCCTTTGCAGGTGAGATGAGAAGGGGGAAATGATGGAGAAAAGCATTACAAAATAACACGATGCTTCGGTCCCAGGCTGGATGCCACATTCAGTCTCACTATGCCCACCCATGAAATGGGAACACCAAGTTCGACCTTCCAAGTTTTCTTTATCATGAGATGAAGATGCATCAGAATTTGCTTGACATGATGCGCTGTTGGTTCATAGGAGCGGCCCCTACCATTTTCAGCACTGTCAGCAATGGATTTCCAAAAGAATTACTGTTCAAATGACTAATATGACATAGAATCGGGTAACCATAATAGCATGTAGAGTACCAATAGTTAATGATGGAACTTTAAACATCTAATTGTAAACCATAGCTCTAAGTAGCTATCTGACCATAGGCAAATTGTTGTTCTCCTTGCTGCTGTTGTTGTGTTTCATGATTTTTCTCGAGAAACTCCTGGGAGATTTCCCTTTAAATTGCATGGCTGAAAAGTGGGGTATGGCTGGGAATAAGAGTTGGAGTCGACTCCTCAGAAATACCCCAGGACCTGCTTTCCAAACCATGTTCAAGCTAGAAGTCCTTCTCTATCAAACCTTGAAAACATAGTCCCTTTCAACAACAGCTAGGATTATAACCATAACATATTAAGCAATTGGGGAAAATAAGCTTTAAATATAAATAGTGACCTATATGCACAGAGAAGAAAATAAGAGACTGGAGTTTCTACAAAAATTTGAATGTCTTCGCCAGTCAACGGCAGTCAGTTGATCAATCCCAGCAGTTCATGATGCTCTCCTGTTCACTATATGGGAAGTTACGATTTGGCTGAGCCTCACATAAGAAGAGAGGATGTGGGGTATCCAAACATGGCTCCCCTCTAAAGGACCTCTTTCCTTCCAGTGGAAGAGAAAATCACAGGTGTGAATGAGACTCTCTGAAGGCACAGAGTCCAGTCCTGTTCAGCATAACCCAAGTCTAGGGGAAAGTCCTTCTATATTTTAGTATTTCCCTATCTTGATCAATCTCACCACTAAATTCTTGGGCAAAGTCATTGACATTAGAACTTTTTCTCCATTCTTCTGGGTCCACCTCTATCCCTTTGGCTACAGTGACACTCCTGGCAGGCGTTCATAAATGGGGCACAGAACACATATTTCTGTGCCATATGCCTAATCAGTCTGCATTTCTCGTTCTTGCTGCCATAAGCCGTTTTTATTAATACATTTAGTCAGCACAAGGATTATGATTAGATACTCCTGTTTCTAAAACTTCATCCTGTGGATAAGACAAGCAGGAATTTGCTTCCAAAGCAACTTAACTGTTGCTACTTTTTAATAATTGAAGGTTTTAGGGCAGTGATTTCTCTTTAAGCTTCCCGATAATCCCAGCAAAATCCGCATGTCAGAAAGTGGAGGGCAGCCCTCCTGCCTCAATACTGTGTCTCTGCAACAAGGGTGCTGACTGAGTACCGCTTGGGTTGAAGACTGGTTCCAAACAAGAGAGCAAGCTGCGGGCAAACCAGGGATCCCACACAAATCCCCCTGTAGAACCAGGAAGTGAGCAGGATGGTGAAAAATGTGCTGGCTTTTCTGCCTCCTTGCCCTTTCTTAGCTTCTTAATGTTAGCTTAGGCCGAAGCCCTACATAACTAAAGCAGGGGAAAGAACCACAAACTGTAGGCTTCGAAAGACCTTCACAGGAAGGCATGGAAAAGGGGAATCTCTTCAATATACCACCAGATCACGCAATTTATGTCACCAGCCCCTTCAGAGCCTGATAAATATGGGGAGGAGTGGGAATTCCAAAAGCAAACACAGACCTCTCTGGGGTGTAAACTTAGCAGCACCAAGTATTTTTCAGGGTTCCTACCCTGGATAGGCCAGGAGACAGTGCACATTTTCTGAAGGGGTGCTGCTCCCACAGGCAGTCAGAACAGAGCTGTCCGTTGCCAGAAACCATTCATCAGACTCCAGAAGAGGCTGTCAGCTCAGCCTCCAGGCCTCCAGCCAGCCTGTCAGGATCCAGGCAAGCGGCCAGAGTGTCAGGGGCTGCGGCTGGTAGCCAACCAGGACTTTGATGTCTAAGGGTTGGCCAGCTGGTATATGTGAGGGTGGCCCGGAGGCTCTGAAATCATATACCCAGCTTAGAGGGCAGAGGTTCTGGAGCAGGCTAGCCATGAGAGTATAAAGATGGATCTTATAGACATCTTATATTGTTAAAGAATTATTTGAATTATTTCAGTATTTGTTTTTATTTAAATTTCCATTACACATGCTTTTCATTATGCAACTCAATTAGTATATAGAAGTTTTTTCTCTCCTTAAAATGTTTAAATGAACGTATTTGTTCAATTTGGAAAGATTACAATGCTTTTATTTAATTAACACTGCAATAAATACATCTCTCTGTAATGAACCCCATACTTTTAGGCCATTAACCATTCAATAAATTTGCAATATGGAAGGTCCTATATGCAGAAGAAGATAAATAAAGCTATTTCCCTGAACGTATGTGAGCCATGATGCCGAAGAGCAGATTACTGTGTTTTGCTTCTCATCCCTGAGAGCTACACCTTGATTACAAACATATGTGCCTGCAATAAACACCACACATTTCCACTGCTGTTTTGAGCATGAGCTACACTGGACATTAAAGAAAACTTCTAGGGCTGAGTGTTCTCCATGGCACCTTCCCAACAAGAGAGGTTCTTCCAACATTTGTTCAAAAGGTTCATCTGTCATGTGCCTAAGCATACCTAGCCTTGGCCTTCCAGAAAAAAAAATCACATCTAACCAGCCAGCCTCTCCAAGGTACTCTCTTCCTCAGATGCTTTGTGATGTAGGATCGTCCAAGGCAGACCTCATGGCAACCAAGGTCATGTTTCCCATAGCAAAGAGCTCCTAGTCCTGTGTCCATTTCCCCTTCCCAACACTGCTCATATTCTCTTCTCTTCACACATTCAATTCCACCTAGGATGGATCCCTGAAAGGACTGAGTCCACAGCTGGTACCCAGCTTTAAAGGAAGTTCCGAAAAGCTAATTAGAGCGAGGAAGAAAAAAAAGCCAATAGCTCACATGAGAATAATTTTGTTTCCCGCTCCATGCACCTTATCATTGTTTTGCCACTCTTGCAGAGCAAAGTAAGCTCTGGTTCTCAACGCAATACAATGTCTCAGGAAATGGCCTGACCTTGGAAATAGCCCTCCCTTGTAGCAGGACTGATCTGAAGGGGCAATAGCCACTTCACTAGAAAGACTAAACCTGGGTAGTAAGGTTGGCATTTCAGTGTAGGGAAAGAAAGGCACCAAGAACAAGAAGAAAAGGAATAGAAGGGGAAGGCACAAGCAAACTGGGTTGACCCAGGTGTGCATGAAGCTGTTAAACAGTAGAAAATCCTTCCAACCATCTTTCGGTCGAGATAACAGCCCCACCCATAGCCGTTCTGGCATTGTCTCTCCACAGAGTCCAACACCTGGTAAGAGGGTGCTAGCAAGAAGCAGCTTTGAAATTGGGGTATATGGGCATGTTTTTTGAGGTATTTGGGTTTGTAAGCTAGTTCAGGTAATCTTGGATGTTACACTGTCATGGATCACAGGGCACATAAATATATCCATAAAGTATAAAATGGATTCTGACTACAGTCAAGGAAGCAAGTAGGACCAGAGGTAAGGAGGACTGAGCATTCTGTATAAATGGTGTAAGTTTGCAGCCCTGGTGAATTCACTATCACTTGTAAATAGGTTTGTTGAAGGAGGTTTCCAGTGAATAATTCAACCAGGGTCTAGAAAGGGCTCAATGAGACATAGTGTGAGAACGCTTTAAGAGAAGGAGCAGAGAGATTTATAGAAATCCACTGCCAGTGGTGGTTGACAGGCAAATTGGAGAGGACACTACGGAACCTAAAGTATCAGAAAGGAAAAAATTAAAATTTTGGAAATCATCAGGAAGAGCTTTGGCATCAGAACGATGTAGGGATATGTCCTTGGCCTGAGAAAAATGCAATTTTGTTGCCTGATTCATACACTTTACTAATATTCAGGACCATAATTAATAGCTAAAATGCAGTGTTAACACTGAAAACGGGCTGCTCTTGGGTGATCACTGTACGCCAGTTACTCTGCACTTTAAAGAGGAAGAAACTAAGGCTTTGATGTATAGGGAATTGGACCATGATCACAAGACAAGCACAGTGGAGTCAAGTACAAGTTCCCTAGCTGCTTCATGGCTTCTCTCTCCACATATACCTGAGAAACTCTTTCAGCTGACTTACACAGTATTGTCCCCTTTGTTTTCCTCCATACCCTATTCCTATGGTTTGGTCCTGCCTCCAATCCATGTTATAAAGGTCACACACTGGAACTCTTTAACCCTTCCCCCCACCCTCTGTAGATCAGGAAAGACAGCAGACCATAACCATACAATGTAATACTCTCTAGTATTTAATTGGCTACATTTTATTTATATGGCAAAGGTCTTTCACGAATAGGAAACCCAAAACTGCATTGTTTGTGGAGGTGGCTCTGGTTTAATTCCCATCAGCGATGTACTAATTGAGGAGCTTTGACAGGGTTACTTATCTTCTCATGAAGACAGCATAAGGAAGTTATAAGTAATAATAATGATTTATATTTTCATAGAGCTACTATGAGGTGTAAGCCATAACATCAAACTTAGCAAAATTAGGGAAAGCATGCAGTAAAGCAGTGTTTGACAGACACTGAATGTTTCTAGTTCCTAGGCTACAAATTCAAAGGAAATTTAAAGAGTTCAATTGATCACAACAATCTTTTATGGATCATTTTGTTATCTCCCTAGTTGTTGCAGCCAAATATCTGATAAAAGGCAACTTAGGGGAAGAAGGGTTTATCCGAGCTTACAGTTCCAAGTCATACAGTCCATCATAACAGAGAAAGCATGGACGGCGGCAGTCTGAAGTGGACAGCTGCACCTCACCTCAGTCAGGAAGCAGAGACACAGACCTCCAGTTTCATCCCCAGTGACCCATGTCATCTTCCATGACAGTGCTGCTAGCTGGGTACCAAGTGTTCAAACCACATGAGCCTACAGAGGACAGGTCACATTCAAATCTCAAGAAACACCTACTAGTATCTGGACATTGCTCTGAGCCCTTGGGGTAGAGAGATAAAGTTTCTATCCTGATCCAATACTCTTTTAGACAAGGTGGTAGGCATGAGGGTGTGTCTAACATAAATCAGTAGACTAAAATATATTTACATCTGTAGGACAAGAAAGGAAAAATAGAAGAGTTGAGTGTGAGGTGGGAGCCATTCAGAGAGCCTGCATTGAAGTCTGAACTCAGTAGAGGGCCACTTGCTGTGGTAGCTATCACATAGCAGGCTTAAGTATGGGTTGTCCAGTTTGTCCTCCAAGGGTCCAGTGTGAGCCCCGATTTATTCATTCCAGAGGCATAGACGTATTTACAATGACCTTCCATCCCCAGAGGAGTCAAACTAGCTCACATGCTTTCCAGAATGTGACGCCCCCATTACAGGGGAGTAGCACAGTGATCCCTTCTAGACTCAGACCTTCAGTATTCAGATCTCTCTTCACAGAGGATAAACATTGGGAAGAAAATGGAAAAGGAAGGCAGGATTGGTGTCAGATGGCAGACATGGGAAAGAACTGCTAGCAATGGTGAGAATCCAGGCACGGCCATTTGGTGGAAGGGTAAGTTCAAAATCCTAACTTAAACCCCTCTTCTCTAACTCCTGGCAGTGTGATCCCCTTCCCAAGCATTCCCCAGTCCTATGTAAAGTGCACATATCCTTACATAAAGCAAGGATAATGGTAACCATTCATGGCCATTCTAGATTACAAGTAAATGATGACGGTGTGTTGAGTTTTCAATACCTGCACAGTAAACTGGTTCCCTACACATAAATGTACAGAAACAATAAGAAGAAAAAATATGCATATTCCTGAGACAGAGATGTGTCTGGTAGATTGTGGTTAATTTTGGTTTGGTTTAGTTTGGTGCTGAAATCCATTTTGAATCCTCACAAGGCATCAAGTTCTACCTAGGAGTGGAGATGAAAAGGGAACCTTTCTATCCCTGAGGGCGGCCTCTTCGTCCTGATTTCCTAGTGGGCTTTGATGAGATTTTTTTTTCTTACATGTCTTTGCATCCTTAGCCACAGATGATTTTAGGAAAAATCCAGGATGTAGCCAGATAGTTGGTTTGAAAAATAGAAGGATGGAAAGGTCATCCAAGAGAAACTTAAGAATGTTCCAGAAACATAAACCCTTACTCAATTAAAAACCAAAGCAGAATAATCTGGCATTTTCATAGCTGGGCTGACCTTCTCTTTTCTTCCTGAACCTACTTTTCTCATCTTCTCCATTCCTTTATGAGCAATGAAGGGATCTCATGAGTTGGGATAGGGTGTCTTCTGTAAGGTCTTCTGTGAAAACCCTCTATCCTCCAGTAACAAAATAAGTCACTTTTACATAGTTCTTAAAGGCATTCCCATCTCTTAGACCAGCTCTGTGTGGCAGACAGGGTGGTTATTCTAGTGCTTATTGTATAGTAAGGAAAGCAATAGAAAGAGTCACCAGAATTGTTCAGTAGATCTGGACAAAAAAAATCCAGAAGGCCAGACCCCAAATGCCATACCAAGTAATGTGGAAGATGCTCTCCCCAGACTCTACATGTCTCATCTTTCTCTTATCTGCTTTCTCTCTTACTGTTTTCCCTTAACTCCCATTCTCTTAAAATGACTTACACTTGACCTATATCTACTACACCTCCCCACTTCTTTCTTTCAAGCTGCCTGACCTCAAATCTGCTATTCAGCACTACAGATTAAGCTTACTACAGATATTGTTAGACCTCATATTTACTCAGCTCTCTCATATTCTCTCTCATATCCTCTCCTCTCTCTCTCTCTTTCTGTCTCTCTCTCTCTCTCTCTCTCATTTCTAGTGTCTGAGCATTCAGCACACACAAACACACAAACACACACAAACACACACACACACACACACAGCTTCACAGCATTCTCCTTCAGTGGACAGCTGTCATTTCCCTCCCTGGCATTTATCAGTCCTTCTCTAGAACATTCACAGCAATTCTCCTGGAGAGAATCTGCTCTCCCCTTGACTCATTCTGTCTTTGCCTTTCTCAGGTTCAATGTGTCTGCATGAATCTAGTCAGTAAGAGCCTTTTCAGTCCTGCAACTACAGGGATTGGGACTCAGATGGACAAATGAACCAAGATAGGCTGATGAGAGATTCTCAGAGCTTTCCTGCTGGGTTATAAAGCTAGCAGGCTGTGTCTACAGTTGTCAGGGCTGTCTTTCCCACCTCTTGGGAGCAAATTACTTGAAAAGAAACCAGCAGAGTAATCAACAGAGATAAGGACTTATGACAAACTACTAAACATTTTATTTGAGCACCGAGATCCAGTCATGGCTGAAATGAAACTACTTGTAGTCTTTGACAAACTATAAATGACCTGGGAAAATAATCTGGTTTAAAAGTTATTGGTAAATTAATGCATTCCCCTTTAATTCCACTCTTCCTTTTTATTATTATTACTTTCTTTGACTATTATATTCATGTATATACCCACTCATCATATATGTATGCCTTTGTTTTATGATTTTTCTGTTCTATGAACTATTGCAATGTTTTGTAAATTACCTTAGTGATCAGGATGTTCGGAGAAAGGAAACTAGACCTGAGATATACTTTTTTGACAGAACTTCTTCATTCACAGACTTCCATTCTTCCACTCTATTTGAGTGAGTCAGAGTCAGCCTACTGAAGGAGACTCATAAGGCCCAGTTACCAAGCCAGTCATAGCACATCTGAATGAACATGGTAAACCCACTGTAAATTCGTGATCAGCCCAGGCTTATAAACTAAATAAAAGAGGTGGCAGAGATTAAGAGTGATTTGTTAATCATCATGCTGTGTCAATAGATAAACAACAGTGCTCGTTTCCATCATTTACAACAAAGGGCATCTAAATAAAATGGAAATCTCATCCTCCCCCACATGATGGATCTCATGAATAATATAATCTTTTATAATTGGTGCTCACTATATATCCAGACCAACACTGTGCATAGAACACTGCCAATGATTGATATCCTCTATTTCTGTATTGTCTATGATGGGTACCACTAGATAGATGTAATGACTGAATTCCTAATGGGGTGCATTGGTGCAATTAAGAATTTTCTGGAACTAGAGATATAAAGATATAACTAAGAGGGTAAAGTGCTTTCTCTGTAAGCATAAGGACCTAAATTACTTATATAAAATACAGCACTTATATAAAAGCCAAGAAAATGGCACATGCCTATATTTCCAGCACTGAGGAGCAGAGACATGGCTTGAGAGCCAACCAGGTTTGTTGAAATGGCAAGCTCCAGGCTTGACAAGAGGAGAGACCTTCCCTAAAAATGTAAGATAGAGAATGGTGGAAGAGGACATTTGAATCTGCTCTGACCTCCATACTTAGACTGCACGGGTGAATGTACCTGCATGTACACGCATGCGCGCACATACACAAGAATTTAATTTTATTTAGAGTAATTCAAGTTTCAGTAAGCATCTGCAGCTGCTAACTACCATATTTCACAGCTGCAACGCCTCCTGTTTGAAAGCGGGAGTTGTGTCAATCTTGTTTATAATCATACATCCAGTGAAGGAAACAGTGACTGACATGTTTTACAGTGTCACACTCAGTGACAAGTGTGCACATCCACACTCTCCTACCACATGTGTATCTTATGCCAGTTTCTCTTGACATGCGTATCTTTTTTTAAACGTGCATTGCTGTTTTGCCTGCATGTAGGTCTGTGTAAGGGTGCCAGATCTTGGAGTTACTAGCAGCTGTGAGCTACCATGTGGTTACTGGGAATTGAACCTGGGTCCTCTGGAAGAACAGTCAGGGCTCTTACCCACTGACCATCTCTCCAGCCCTATACCATGTGTATCTTTATTCAGTGACAAAGGGGACCTTAAAATGTTATGTGCTTTAGTCTGAGCCCTTGGGAGTCAGCAGCAGAGAAAATTCATAAAGATACCAGGAGATGATAGGACCCTGCAAAAAGCCACCTTTCTGACCCTTCCCAAAGAGAAAGGTGCTGAAGCAGATACTTCAAGCATGCGGCAGAGAGACTCCATGAGGCCACCTGGGAGCATTTCTATGATTGAGATTATCATCCCAGGCCACCAAAGGATCTTATGTCCAATCCTAACTCCTAATCAAGGCCAAGTCAAAGAAAGGAAAATGTTTTGACATATCTAGAGCCTACCTTAAAAAAAAAAGCAAAGTTGTTATTTTGGAATTACATCTTCATTAATCTTGAGGCAAGGTCCTCCATTCGACAACTGTTAAAGAACAATACTCTCCCCCTCCCAAAAAAAAAAATCTTGTCAGCCATACACCTACCAGAGAATTAATATCTAGAACATACAAAGAATTTTTTGAAAAAGCTTCTGCCCAAACCAAAATAATCCAAACAAATAAGAAAATGAGTTGAAAAGATAGTACAGTGTGTGTGAGAGAGAGAGAGAAAGAGAGAGAGAGAGAGAGAGAATGAATGAATGAATGAATGAATGAATGAATGAATGAATACTGGAATAGTCTTATCCACCAGGAAAATGCACATCAAACCAGTACAAGATTCTAGCTGACCCCAGTCAAAAAGTCTCTCACCAAAACAAGGGACAAAAACAAACCCAGGAAAAACAATAAATGCTGACGAGGATGCCCTTCCCGAAAAGGACCCCAAACACAGCTGGTGGGGATGTACACTAGAGCAACCACTGTGAAAATGACCATGAAGGTTCTTCATAAAACCAAATACATACCTTTTGTATGATCTAGCTATACCACTTCTGGGCATTGCCTAAACAGATCAAAATCAGCACATCATAGAGGTACCCGCATGCCCAAGTTTGCCGTAGCACAATTCACCATAGCTAGACGGTAAAGAATCAGCCCGGATACCTGTCCTGGCTGGTTTTGTGTGTCAACTTGATGCAAGCTGGAGTTATCACAGGAAGGGAGCCTCAGTTGTGGAAAAGCCTTCATGAGACCCAGCTGTAGGGCGTTTTCTCAACTGGTGGTCAAGGTGGGAGGACCCAGCCCATTGTGGGTGGTGCCGTCCCTGGGCTGGTGGTCTTGGGTTCTGTAAGAAAGCAAGCTGAGCAAGTCAGGGGAGCAAGGCAGTAAGAAACATCCCTCCATGGCCTCTGCCTCAGCTCCTGCTTCCTGACCTGCTTGAGTTCCAGTCCTGACTTCCTTTGGTGATGAACAGCAGTGTGGAAGTGTAAGCTGAATAAACCCTTTCCTCCCCAACTTGCTTCTTGGTCATGATGTTTGTGCAGGAATAGAAACCCTGACTAAGACAATACCCATCAACAGATAAGTGAATAAAGAAAATGTAATGTATTTCTACACAATAGTGTGTTGCTTAGCTGTAAAGTCGAATGTAATTATGGCATTAGAGAAAAGTTGGTGGAACTGAAGATAACAATGTCTGCTGAAATAAGCAGGCTCACAAGGACCAGTGCAGGGCTCTATTTATGTGCAGGATCTCTATGTAGGAAGGGAATTCTGATGGCGCAAAGAGGTGGGTGAATGTGAGCAACACTCTTTCATGGTAGCTTGAAAATGTCACACTATCAGGAAAGTAGAAGTGAAACAACCTAAGGAACTAAAAGGAGAGGGGGTGGGGTGGGAAGGGATGAGGGGGAACATGTTCATACAAGATAGACTTACACAGAAAGGCACCTTCGAAAACCAGCACTGTGTACAATGAGAATATGCCAATTAAAAGCAAAATAAAATACTGTTTTATGTTTTAAAAAAGAAGATAATGATCTGTACAATAAAAGTAATGATGATAAACAAATAAAAAAAAAAACCAATGCCCAGAGTATAATGGATGCCTAGTCAATATTTGAATCACAGCTTTAAAATGATTGCTACTCTTTTCAAGCCTCAGTATCAGATACTGGCCATCTCTCAAGAAGATAGATAGGAGGTTGAATGTTTTTTTCTTTTGTTCTGTTTGTTTTTTAAGACAGGGCCAGGAGCTCACTATGTAGACCAGAGTAGTTTTGAACTTACAGAGATCAGCCTGCTTCTGCCTCCTGACGTCAGGAACTAAAGGCATACTGGTACTGAAGGGATGGCTCAACCAATAAAAGAACACCCTGTTATTGCGGAGGACCTGAGTTCAATTCCGAGCACCTTCAAAATTTGATGAGTCAGTGGCTAAGAATCCCTCTAGGGGGATTATGATGCCCCTAGCTTCCAGCATCTACATTCATACACTCACACACACACACACATGCATGCACACACATGCACGCACACACAGGTGTACACGCACACACACTAACATTCATACATATTTTTATATATGCACACCCACATGCATGCATGCATACACTTACAGACACACACTAACATTCACACATTATACATATATATGTATATATACATACATACACACACTGACATTCACATATATCTATACACACACACAAACATAAAAATATGTCCTTTTAAAATGTAAAAATATCACCAAGTGTTCTATCATCATTGTTTCTTCTATATAAAACTGAAAATACTTTCTAAGCCACATGATAAAGGTTAATCACAAAATATTTTGCCAACCAAATCAGTCCCACCCAGAAACACTTTGGGGGTCTTACAGACTCATTTATCCACAGTCTTTGTCATTGTTCAAAGTCAACTAGAAGCCTGAAGTTTGAATGTTTCAGTCCAGATGGGCTACAACTGAACAGATCAGAGCTGAAGATGGATTTGGCAAAACAAAAATGAGTACTTACTGCAAAGGAATTCTGTATCTTCCAAGGCTTTCTGGGAGGTGTGGGTGCTGAGACCCCGACACAAATGACAACATTTGTATCACCAAGCATAGCACCTAGGCTAAGAACTTACTGTTCTATATACATCCAACCATAATAGGAACTTTACAAGCACGTTCGCTTTTTGTTCTTCTAGATGACCAGAGCCATAGGCAGGGGTATTCTGTCCTATTGACAATTGGAGAATCTCAGAGGCAGAAAATTGTCTAAGGTCATTCTCCTAGAGAGTGGCATTCAAGAGAGAAAACCCAGACCTGTGGACCCTAAGGCACATGGTGAGGCTGCCATTGACTCCTGGAGCAGAGGTTACTGACTGCCAAGAAGTCTTGCAAAGCCAAATGCCTCAGTGATGTGCTCCTCTGGGACGTGTCTTCCATGTTTCCTTAACAGTCCTTAACTGCGCCTAAAAACAAGTAAACACTTAAAAAAAAAAAGCGCTTTTTTTTTAAAATACATACCAGGAAGTCTAGACACCTGCTTTTGTATATTTTCTGGAGGGGGAAAATAGGCTCATTGTATGAAATTTATTTCAGCCATTTGAAGGGGATTTTGTCAAGATGGGTTAAATTTGCAATTCAGCAATGAGACATAAATGTTTAACACAAGGTCTTCCTCCTCACCCACCTTTCTTCGAAGGATGCTTTGAATAAGGCAAAGCCTGTTTTAAACTCTGCTGATTTACTTGAGAAAAAGGATCAGACTGTTTTGAAATATTGTTCCTACGGTCTGGAGGACGGGAGCGTTAAAATGCAGAGTAAAACTCAACAAGCCACTTCCTGTCAGCTGTTTCTCAAGCCTTCGTGGGTTCCCAGCACTGAATAAAAAAAACACGAGCTGTAAATAGTCCTTGATTTCAACTGCGTTTTCCATCAAATGAATGAGACTCTTGGAAGACTGCTTAGTTCATGATGGTGAACACACACACCCTTTGTACTTAAACTATTCATTTCCTGTGCCTTCATTAAGGACCTACTAGGTGCTGTGCGTTTTACTGTTGCCTAGATTCTCATAAAAGGAATGATATCCAGATATCTTTTTACCTACAAAAAATTACAGTGTCGTGTAGTTGAACTTAACAGATATTTCACATATTTTATCTTGTAGGTCTAGACTAGCTGGTAGGCTAAGTTATTTTAAAGTTCCAAGGTCATGAGGATGTCAGTCTAAAAGAACAGAAAGATGTGTTTTATCACCTCAAAGTCCCCAGTACTTAAAACAGGGGTTAGCCCAGAAAAGGTATGTGTTAATTATTGGATGGATGGACAGATGGATGGATGAATGGGTGAGTGGGTGGGTGGGTGGATGGATGGGTGGGGTGGATGGATAGATGGATGGGTGGATTGATGGATGGATGGGTGGATGGATGGGTGGATGGATGGATGGGTGGGTGAGTGGATGGATGGATGGATGGATGGGTGGATGGATGAATGGGTGGATGGGTGGGTGGATGGATGGATGGGTGGATGGATGGATGGGTGGGTGGGTGGGTTGATGGATGGATGGGCGGGTGGATGGGGAAGGGGGGGGGCGGGGGATGGGTGGATGGGTGGGTGGGTGGGTGGGTGGGGGGATGGGTGGGTGGGTGGGGGGGTGGGTGGATGGATGGGTGGGTGGGTGGGGGTGGATGGATGGGTGGGGTGGTGGATGGATGGGGGGGTGGGTGGGTGGGTGGATGGAGTGAGGTGGGGGTTGATGGATGGATGGATTGATGGATGGGTGGGTGGGTGGGTGGATGGATGGATGGGTGGGGTGGGTGGGTGGGTGGATGGGTGGTGGATGGATGGATGGATGGATGATGGAAGGTGTAGATAGATGAATTGAATAGATGAATTGACAATCATAACTGGATAGGTGGGTAAGTAGGTGGATGAATGGTTATATGTATGGGTAGGTGGTAGATAGATGCTAAACAAAGGCTTAACTAGGCCATTCAGGTTTTAAATACAGGTCTATATGTTGCTGCGACTACGGCAAAGCGTGTCACTGACCAATGATTTGTTAGAGGGAGAATGCACACTGCTCCTCATTTCTAGCCCATGACCGTATCCTTTCTCTAAAGCGCGCTGTGTGCCTGTAGACAGAGAAAAGCTCGACATATCCGATGACAACCAAGTGCCTTCTCCGACCTTCCTGGGTCTAACACATTTGGAGCAGAGAAGCATAACAGAGGGGTTATCTTTGCTGTCCAGTTCCATGACATTTTAATCCTGAAGACCTAAGGTTATGCAGAAAAACAACATCACAGCCATCGAAGGAATCTAAGATGGTAAAGGGGTGCCCAAGGTTTATGCTATAACATGTGGAACCGTATCTGCCACCATGCTTGGTTAAGTGGGTCCCTAAGGGTTAACTGGGAAGGTGGAAGGGCAGAACGGAGCTGGGGAGAATAAACCCCAGGAGAAGGAAGAAGGGGAAGGCAACTTGGGCTGGAATCGTTTTGTTTTATGAATAGTTTATGAGGCGTATCAGGAGTCACACTAACGGGCAGGGGCTGGAATGTTTTCTGACTTTAAAGTGAAAGCCGCCCACCAGGCTAGGAGTGTGGGAGAGTCCAGATATGAAAAACACGGGGGCCCCTCTCGGCACTGCCCAGATAGCTTGTAAAACCTGGATCTTGGGGCTGCAGACACTAGCAAATGTGTCTCACTGGGGACACTGAAACCACCTTCCAGTTTTACATGACCACTGTGCTGCACTAAACGTTTCGGGCCCTGTCTTCTTCCACTGCCTGGAAAACTATCAGGGAAGACCTGGGGACTGAAAAGAAATTTGGAGGGGAGGAGGACCACAGAGCCCAGGGGGCACTCTCCTCCACACCAGGGGTTTCTGTGCCCAGAACTGCACTGGTCACATGGAGCACGGAGGGGGTTCAGCCAGGGGTAGGTGGTCTTGCCAGTAGGGAAGAACACACAAGGGGCCTCAGAAAGAAATCATTATTTGTCCAAATCAACTTGGTGTCTTTAACAAGTCCCTCTGTATTCACAGGCAAAGACATGGGTGCCCCACAAACTGACCCCTCCATCCAAAGCCTCGAGGGCCAACTCCTTCCTCCTTCCTGATTCCAGGGTTCCATTTCTAAGCACAGAGCCCGACACCTTCGGGGATCCACATTCAAACACCCTCCTTCCGTGTCTGATCTGTTCCTGGGTTCTCAAACCACCCGAAGAACTAACTTAGCAACATCTCTTGTGTTCTCTAGGCCAACGTCTTCCCTCTGTTCCATTGCTCAGGCAGGTTCTGGGCCCACATCAGCCTCTGGATTCAAGCCAGCATCTGATTCCTGGCCCCTTGCTTGCATGGAATGTGAATTCAGATGTCAGTCAGCAGGTTAATGTAAGGGACATTCTTGTCACAGAGCCTGACTGTCAGGTGCTGAAGTCTCTCCTGGCTGGGTATGCATTCCTGCCTCTGCCTTTACTGTTCTGTCCCATATTGATGTGAATTTGAAAGCCTGGCTTCCTTAATCAAATCTGTACCATCCCGAACCCCTTGATATCTCCTTAGAAACCCAAGTCAATCCATCTCCATAATAAGGTATTTTTTTTCTTACTCTGAGTTAGAAGGTTTTGGAATTTTGTTTGCTTTTCAGAAGTTTTTCTAGGAGGATCGATACATTCTCTTGTGTTATTAAAATTTATACTGCTATGACCCAGAGCACATTGCTGTTGCCACTGGGAGCATATCATGAATTTATCTGTGGAGTCTGCTAAGCTTATGGTTTTCATGATACTGAAGAACATAAACTCCCAGAAGTATAAGGACGTTGGAAATAATAGTGCAGATATCAAATAAGCAAGTGTGCCTGTATTTCCCCCTTACTCACTTGTTCAAGTCAGTCCGTTTCGCATGTTCAGTTGAGTTCTGAACAACTAAAATGACAGCAACAAGGGGCAGAATAAAAGTTCCTGGGAGAAAATACGTAAATAAACACGTGTGATCATACACGTTGGTGATGAAACCATACAGGCCACATGTAAAGGTAAAAAAATGAGGGATGGGAAGGAGTCCAGTGGCCTATGAGCAACACCATACACGGCACCTCAACAATAACCCGACATAAGGCTCACATCAGAAACACCCTCTGAACAGTGTGGGTCTGAAGAAACAACAGCTATTGAACCAGAAGAGCAGTTGCCATTTCAGCTTAAGGAAAGAACGTGTAGCGGTCTGAGCAGCAAAGACAGAGATCTATCAGGAACCAAGATAGTGGTCTATCAGGAAGTTGGGGTAATCAACAAAATCTAGTCAAGAGAATCTGGTGACTGCTTTGCTAGGATCATGGTGGGCCTAATTAAGTAAACTTTCCAAGACTCACAATCTCTGTGTGCAGCCTAGAGACTTGTATTGTAAATTCTCTTTGGTGGTTTAAAAACAGGAGAGAGAGAGAGAGAGAGAGAGAGAGAGAGAGAGAGAGAGAGAGAGAGAGAGAGAGAGAGAGAGAGAGAGGAGAGGTCTCAGGAGCTTGAGATCAGCAAGGTCATTGGAAAAATAAAGCCCACACTTGCAGAGGAGGTGAGAGGCCAGAGAGACACTTAGCAATGCCAATGACCCTTTACCTGGGCTGGCAATGAACAGGGTAAACAGGACTTGTCTCTCCTTTTTCCTTCCCCAGAGACCTGGCTGAGAGTATGGAAGGCAAACCTGGGTTTACCCATAAAGAACAAAGAAGAACACACCCACCCCAAACTTCTCTGAACTCAGGTCCCGGAAGCCCACCGATTTAACTGCAAGGAACAGAAGTAAAGATGGTCAGGGAGTCTGACACCCAAGAATTTCATAACTAGTTGCTGTTAAACCTCATTTTTCTGAGGACTGTATAAATTGAAGGTTTGTATAGTAACCGGTGGGAAGGTTCCTGGACTGTCGAAAGCAGCTTGTGAAATGCAAGGACCAACCTAGGTCCTGTAATTTCTTCTTCCCAAGATCTGTATTAGAGGGTGGGGGTCTTGGCCCTGAATCTGCTTCAAGAGCGTATACAATGTCCTTTGTGCCACTAGCTCTATCAAAGGGCCCGGTGTACCACAGTACTCTGTAGGCTGTAGGCAGGAGATGCCTTTGGGTTGATGTGGGGAGCTTTTATCTTCCTACAGAGGGGCTGGCTGTGACCTGTTCCCTGTTGCCTTTCTGTTGGGCTTTCTGGGAAACAGTGGGCCATTGTGGGGGGAGGGTCTGTCTCTCTCCACATGAAGCCAAGGGCAGCTTGGCTTCTGTAAATGGTTCCATGGGACTAGTGAACAGGTCTCCCATGGCAGCCCTTTGAAAAGCCCAGCATGAGAGACTGAGAGCTGAAGGCAGGTCCCCTCTCTGGGGCAGGACATGGCAGTGCCCCAAGACCCTCATCTCTATTCTTGAAACATTTCAACACCTTTCTGGGTCTTACCACATTGGGAAGGAACAGTCAGTTTGAAAGAGACATTTTGTAGACTTGGCCAAAGGCAAAATTTTACACCTGGCTGAGTAAAACCAGCTATATGGCAGAGCTGTTCCAGACAGAGCATTTCGGTTACATGCTGACACACGGACACACATACACACTTGGCAAACTCAAGTGCGCTGTCCTCCAGGAACATACCACATGACCCAGGCTAGTTACACCCAGGCCAGAGGAACGAACTCAGGCATGAGACTGAATGACTATGGGTAGAATGTATGTGTGTGTGTGTGTGTGTGTGTGTGTGTGTGTGTGTGTGTGTGTGTCTGTGTGTCTGTGTGTCTGTGTATGTGTGTGTGTGTGTGTGTGTGTCTGTGTATGTCTGTGTGTGTGTCTGTGTGTGTGTGTGTCTGCGTGTGTGTGTGTGTGTGTGTGTGTGTGTGTGTCTGTGTATGTGTGTGTGTGTGTGTGTGTGTGTCTGTTTATGTTGATGTGTGTCTGTGTGTGTGTGTGTGTGTGTGTGTGTGTGTCTGTGTGTGTGTGTGTGTGTATAGTCCCTGCAAGAAGCCGGTATTATGTCTCATCAGAGTCTTGTATAGAATAAGGAGGGGATAGAGGCATCTAAAACACACCAAGGCAAGCAGGTTTCCCAAGAGATGGAACTTAAAACTGGCCTGGAGGAGCATCCCTTCTTGCCAGAAGTGATACAAACAAAAGCAAGAAGGAAGCCCTGAAAGGAAACTGTGGGAAAATATGGGGAAGTTGTTGGCAGATTGGCAGGGGAGTCGAGAGATTAGAAAACAAGGAGTCAAGCAAAAGTTTCCACTGGCTGAAACAGGGAAAGAAATTTGACATGGAAAAATACCAGCCCAGCAATAATCAGTGGGGCCTCTAGGAGTTTCTGCTATGAATGCAAAAAATAGAGAAGAGGCAGAGATAAGACTACAGGAGTATTTACTTTTGCTTACGTGAAGATACCCTAGTGACCCAAACAGCTGGACATCTTCTCCCATACACTGTGTGTCATCTACTAGTCTCCAAAAGTGTGGGGACACATAACCACAATGGCGCATGTGTCATCTCCTGCATTTGGAAGAGCAAATGACAAAGCTCCTTTAAGTACACTTATAATTCAGAGGATGGGGAGGAGAATAGGCAGCTTATACCCTAGAATCCAAAATTATGCTTTCCAATGCAATATATGTCTGCATTGGACAACCTTCCACAGAGGTTCTTCCATTCTGTCTACACAGCTTGCCCTCCATGCAGCCTTACTGCAAAGTCAGCTAGCTAGCTGCCTTCCTTACAGGAAATAAAAAAAAGTTCTTCTCTGGGAGATTCTTCCCAAGGGACTTTGTAGAGATAAACTTGAAATAATAAAAGTGTCAGAGATCATCAGAAAAGGATCAAGCCTTTAATAGGGTGATAATCACAAGTACAGAGGAACTGGGATCTGAAGCTCCAATTCCTGCCACAGATGTTTGAGAAGTGGTACAGCATGCAGGCTTCCCATGGGAAGCAAGAGGTATGGAAGCCCTAAGGATAAATTGGTTTTACCAACAAGGGAAGAGAGCCCGTTTTAATACAGGAAGGAAGTGATCCAGGAAAAGGGGACTTATTCAATTAGAAGCACAGAGACTTTGGAGAGCAGGATGTACAAATGGATTGGAAGGAAGTTCAACCAAGGGAGAGAAGTTTATGAGGTGTTAGCAATGCTAAGAGATGAATACAGATGGGTGGTACAAGGAGGACCCTGTGAGCTACCCTAAGCTGCCTAGATCTGTCCTTCCAAGGAGGAAGCAACTCTTTCAACAATCCTGGTAACATCAGAGGTTGAAGGCGCACCAATTATGCTTCAGGACCAACACGACAAACGGAGTTGCAATGCTAGAAAAAGGTTGGAAACCTATGAAATCATAGTCCCTTAACCAAGGCAGCATCCTCAGAAACAGGACTAGGGTAACTTGGAATTCACATGGAGAATAATAAAACTGTACTTCTATCTTTAACAGTTATAAAAATCAACTGAAAATGGGCTTAATTTTAAACATGAAGACACAAAACTATAAAACCACTAGAAGAAAATACAGAGAAGATATTTAGAATGGGCAAGTGTTTGAACAGGACATTCCCTAAGCAGAAAATAAGACCAAAAGTAAAAAGATTTATGGCAAACTCGGAAGCCTTGCAAAAGTAAAGAACCGGCAGAAAGAAGAGACAACCTACATATGGAATGGGGGGGTGTCAAAATATGCAGACTACATAAGGAATTTCAAACATTCATAAAGTTTTGGTTTCAATTATCTGTATGCAGGTATGACTTTGTAGGAGTATGTGCATATAAGGATGCCATGGTAGCCAGAGGTGAAGGATCTCCTGTGGCTAGAGTTATCTGCCCTTATAAGATGCCCAATGTGGGTGTTATATGTAGAATAGTTCCATGTTCTCTATAAGACCAACACATGCTTTTAGCTTCTGGGCCTTCTCTCCTGCACACATCCTACTATTATCTTGATGTCAACTGCTTAAAAATGAGCAACAGACTTTTCTTTTTTGTGCATGCATACAAGTGTGTGTGTGTGTGTGTGTGTGTGTGTGTGTGTGTGTGTGTGTGTATACATAGAGGTACACACCCATGGAAAGAGAGAGATGAGTAAAAGTTGATCAGTGGGTAACAAGTAACAGTTAAATAAGAGAAAAAAGGTCTGGGTTTTGTGGTGACTACACCATCACTTTGCATCTTAAGCAGATATAAGAAGGAATTCTGAGAATTTTCACTATAAAGAAATGATACACACCTGTATGATAAGTTTTGACTTATGCATTGCACAGTTTATATCAAACCTCACCTAGAACTCAATGGACATGTCTGCTTTTGTATTTTATGTAGCATCATAGAAAACATTAAATATATAAAAAAAAATAAAAATTTGATCTCCTTTTCCCATCCTTGAGAGAGAAACTTTAACTCAAAGGAAAATGTCCAGATTGACTACTGAAGGACTCTGATTCACTGGCATCTTCAACTCCACAGATTTCCTTTTGGTAGACTGTGGAAGAGAGGGAATGCCTATGTTGGAGGAAGAGGATGGGTCCCTGGGTTTTGCTTAGAAGGCACCTTGTGAACTAATGTGGAACACTTGCAAGGTGTGGCTGAAGGCAGTCTGATACATTGCTAGATTTGAACCACAGCTGATGGGTAGCCAGTCATGATCCTTCTGAGCCTGCTCTTAGGAGGTATAGGAAGACCCAGCTCTAAGGTTTGCTTATGCCTTGATATGGCTTGATTGATAGATTTCTAGATTTCTCCTGTTCTTGATGTTGAGCTGATCTTAGTGACAGAGATTTAATGAAAGATCATGGCAGGGGTGAGGTCTCTATTTGCCTCTCTATGAGCAAGTCATGGGTAAAGAGAGAAATTCAAGCCTAGAATCTACAGTCTGCAATCTCTGCGCTATTACATGTTCAGTCCCATCAAGTCAAACAAGGTGACCTTGAGGGATTTATTTACATCCTACTATTAATATAAATGTCCATTCATACCCAGTACACAGCATCATCTGAGTTCAGTCCATCCTTAGACCCCATCAGGGGAGGAGGGGGGCATGTGTCTGATGTATGTATGTAGGCACACATGCCATGGTGTACTTGTGGAGGTCAGAGAATGACTTTTTAGGAAGTAGGTTTTCTCCATCCACCTTTATGTAGGCTCCAGGGATTGACTCTGGTTGCCATGTTTACTTGGCAAATTACTTTACCACTCCCTGTCTTCAGTCCTCTCAGTGACCCTTGTACTAATTTTAATGAGACAACTATTACCATTGGCAAAAGTAGTGCTCTCATTAAAGCCTACTAAGGCTGGGATGACCCATATATGCTAATAAATAGATATGTAGGTCCACAAGCAGTGCCTGCATGCTGCCAAGAGAACTGCAAAGCCACTGTAAAACCACATGCCAGTCACACAGCAATCCTCACCATCAGGAAGGAGAGAGGTTGCCAAGAACTGCATTAGCTTTCACTTTCAAACTGGTGGAGGTACTGGTGGTATTAGGGTGCCATGCGAGACAGAGTGTGTGAAGTGGGAAAAGCACAGGATGTATTTTGCCAATCCCGAGCAACCACACAAGGCAGTGAATGACAGAGCAACAAGGAGTGTGGGGGCTGCTGTTCCAGACCCATCAACTCAAGACACTTTCCACACATTTCAACACCTGGTGAGCTCTTTATGGTGCTGGGAATTCCAAATTGCCTGTGTGTCAAGAGACAAGAGTAAAGACAGGACTTTTATAGGTTTTGACTTCCTGAGTCTTTATGGTGCTCTGTGAACTAGAGCTGCTGTGAAATCAACTCAACAAAGCAGTGTGCCTAAGCCTGCCCCAGAGCCTGGGAACGGAGCAGAAAAGCCAATCAGGGTGCTACAAAAAGGGAAGGTGCTGTCACAACACTTTGTTAATTCATAAGAGACCTTGCAGCCTGTGTGTGAGGCCTTACCTGGTCCACACTAATGTCCTGGAGCTTTTTTTTAACCTTTGAAAATGATTTAATCCAGGGTGATGCCAACTTGACCTCTTGCCTGAACTGAGTGTTGCCACATTGCTGGTGAAATGCTGACCAGTTCCATTCATTCCTTCCAGATGTGATTTGCATCTGAATCTGTAACCTCAGTAAAGATGGCTCTCACCAGCTTGAGTGACCGTCCTACTAACTACCCAAGCCATAACAGAACAAAAAAGTAAGTAAGAACCCACTTCCTCTGGGTGCGTTGGATATCTTATCTTTTTCTACACATGGGAATCCACACTCTGGAGTCTCAGGCCTTTTGACTTGGACATCAGACTTTGAACTTTCACATTTCACCAGCTTTCAGCTGACAGATTGGGAGTAGGGTGTGGCTTCTGTAATTCCATGAACCACTCCCCATTATATACAAATATATACACATATAAAATACTTTATTTCACATAAGTAGATAAGAATTATCTATTTTGAAGTTTTCCTGGTTTGCTTCTCTTATGACAATAAAACACCAATCAAAAGCCACTTAGAGAGAAAGGATTTATTACAACTTGCAAATAACAGTTCATTGTTGAAGGAAGTCAGGGCAAAAACTCAAGGAAGGAATCTAGAGCCAGGAACTGAAACAGGGGCCTTGGAGGAGTACTGCTTATGAACTTTTTCAGCCTGCTTTGTTGTGTCTGTATGTCTGTTTCTGATGAACTTTCAAGGGATTAAGCTAAGCTGCCCACAGTGGGGTAGACTCTCTCAAATCAATCATCAACAAAAAAAAAAAAAAAAAAAAACCCTCCCAGACAGGTTCATAGGCCAATCTGATGGAGGCAATTTCTCAATCGAGGTTACTTCTTCCTAGATTACTCCAGTTTATGGTGATGAAAACTAACTGCCACAGATGCTATATAAACTTCTACAGTAAGATACGAACATAAATGCAAGTCATTTCCTACTCTTTAGTCAGATAAGAATATCAACATAGGTACATATTATTTATAATAATGTATAATAAGTATATTATGGAATAGTAACAACAAGCCCTAGTGTTTATGATAATCCAGGGAAAGCATTTACCAATGTAATCCTTTGCCAACTTGTGTCCTCCCAAGCAATTGTACCAATTTACTACTCCAACAGGGACATAGGAACCACCTCATTTCACCAACACAAAAGTGGGTCAGCAAGAGCAAGCCCACGCCAAAGTCATTTGGTTGGTGCCTGCTCCTTTTACCCTGGCCTAGTGTCCTACCTTCTTGCTGCCCACAGGACATTCTTTAAAGAAAGACTGTCTGCAAAACACCAAGCTGCTCGCTAATTACGCTGTGTCATGTTGGTTCCAGACCCTGGGGCTCAAGAAGTTTGCCTCCCAAGAAGGCCAGCCTGCTGGCAGAAGGCATACTCCCCAACCCCATCCGCCCCACCACACAAGTATGCGCCTCTCCCAGCCAGCAAGACTTTTATTTTCATAACTTTGTCATTATCTCTGTGCAGAATTGTGAGCAGAGAAGAGGAAGAGGAAGAGGAGAGAGAAAAGCCTGACACAGGGAACATTCTTCCGAAATCACCTCCTTTCATTCTGAAGTTTTAATTACCCCGGATGACTTTTATCTCCAAGGAAACAGCCCCAGTTCCCAGAACACATGCTCCCAGCCTCATTTGACCCCCACATGGTCATGGGATAAAACAAAAAGCAAGGCTGAAGCTACTGACGAGTCATAAGGAAATCATTTCTCCACAGATAGCATCTGTCCACAAGAGTGCTCGGGATACCCCAGCAACAATGACAGTTTCCAGGAACCAAGCAGACATAGCTCGTATTTCCCAGTGTGGCAGCTGCAGATGTTCATCCATCAGGAATCACACTGCCCACAACTTCCCACCAGTCTTCCTCATGGTGGTCTTCAAGCCCCACCTCAGTCAGCGGAGGCTTGAACTCTGATCTACCAGAGTCCAAGGAGAACAGACCCAACAAGACACTGGCCGCAAATATTCTGCCTCCTAGTGCTAAGCTTAGTATATAATCCTCTCTGAATCACTCTGGGAAACATGGACAACAGCAGTTCTCCTGCTTGAGACCTTCTGGATGAAATGAGATTAGGCAGTAAAGCTCACCCACGACAGTGCATAGGAAGGTACCTGGCATGCAGCACCACACTGAATGGTAGGCACACAAACTAGTTATACTTCAAGGTCTGACTTTTCCATTCTGATCCTGTCCTCATTCTCTCTCCAACTAGAATAATTATCTCCTCCTTGCTCCCCCAGTTCCCATGCCTCCCTCTGATTCACAGACTGCACAGCCAGTAGAAGCATCATTCAATAGTCAGTCAGGCAGTCAATAGAGCCCATTTCATTTGAACCCATTTCATTTGTTGATGAGAATTTGGCATCTGGCGCATGTTAACGTGTACTTCTGGGTCCAGGTATTACTAAAATGTATAACTCTGAAGCCTTTATCAAGATTTACCAGTGCCTTTTCTTCAGCAAAATCTGCCTCATTGGGAAGTTATCTTAAAAATTGAGTTTGTATGAAATCCATCCAAAAGTCTTGTTCAAATGATGATTTCCAAGCTCTCCATGGTTGGCCAGCTCTGAGGCAGGCAGAAGCAATCCTTTATAGAACTCCACTATCAGAAGTCAAAATGCTGAGGTAGGAATAGACATGTATTCTTCCTGTTGCAGAATTCACCCAATATCTGGGGTACAGAGAGCATTATAATTAGAGCACTGGGCCAATTAGAAACCATCTGAGTTCTACCAGGAGATTAGGTAGCATCTACCAGTTGAACATATGCATGGGTATTGCCATACAGCAAGGAGGACAGGCACCTATCCTAAGTTTTGGGAAACCATGTGCTTAAAATTCCTGCAGTTGTGGTTCTGATACTACTTTCTCCCACAAAGTCCCAGTACCCTTCACTCCCAGCCCTCTACGGTCCACTTCCTGTACCACACAAGCAACGGTGTACAGGAGGGAGGATAACGACTAGGGAGAGGCAGTTGTTAAATGTTCTTAACTTTTGTGAGCCACATGACTTGATAGCCTTCACTTGGCCCTGCTAGATGTATTTGTACCAGCGAAGGCCACAAAGGCAGCAGACCCAGTCTCCCCACAGTCCTGAGAGCTGGTTGTTAAATATTTACTAGCACACCATAGCAGAGAGGTTAATTTGCCCCTCTCCCGTTCTCCCTTTTCCCACAGTACTCATACTGGCTTGACCCCTACCTCTCAGCTCCAAATCCAACTGACTGTCTCAGAACCATCCAGACGAAACTTCAGGCCATGTTTAGCTCTTTTCTCTGGGAGAGTGGTTGAATGCCAGGTCACCATCCCACTGGCAAAGATGCTCATCTTTAATGAATTCCACCTGCTGGCCACACCCTGAGCCTTTGGTGGATTAAGAAAGAATGTTCCCCTCCAGCAACAAGGACAGTTGATGGGCATACATAGGCCCTCTCTCCCTCCCCTTGCCCCTATTCTCACTCTGTCTGTCTGTCTTTCTATCTTCTGTCTGCCTCTGTCTCTATCTCTCTATGTGTCTCTGTCTCTCCATCTCTTTCTGTCTGTCTCTCCCTCCTTTCTTCCCCACTTCCCTTTTTCCCTTCCTCTCCTCTTCCCTTCTTCCTTCCCTCCTTCCCTTCCTCTCTCCCCACCTCCCTTGCTCCATGTGAAAGCAGGTCATTTCTGAGAGTCTCTTCCAAAACTGTGTGATATGTGAGTGATGTGCTCCAGCAAATTTCTTCATGGACCTAAGGATGGAGATGCATTGGTCCTGGTGGGTCCTGCAGGACGCCTCCTGATCCAATCAAGGATTGGCCCCACCATTGGAGATTCTTTGCCAGAACATTCCCTCCTCTCCAGATTACTATAATAGAAATGCAAATGGAGAAAACCAGGCCATAGTGTTGAGACAGGAGGGCCTTCGACAATTCGCCTCACACTTCAGCAACTTTGCAGTTTATGTTTGTAAACCTCACATATTTACTTGCCCTGGTTTTGTTACAGTAAACTCATTTGGAGTCACCACATAAAAGGACTTTGTTTACATGGCCTCTGCTTTCAGTTTAGATTCCTGGTTTCATCTATTAAAATGAGTCCAGTTTTATTCTCCCAAAGAATAAAAATGCTCTAAATAAAGCCCCAAGCCTTCCAGACATGGATAACAAGCAGGTCCAAGACTCTGTACAAAAGGCTTACAAAACATGGCTGGTGAAAAGAAAGAAAGAAAGAAAGAAAGAAAGAAAGAAAGAAAGAAAGAAAGAAAGAAAGAAAGAAAGAGAAAGAAAGAAAAGAGGCAAAAGGGGAAGGTGAGAGGGCAGGTTTGCCTGGGTAATGGAACTTAGGGCTTGGGGTTTATCCAAGCTTTCTGGCCTGAAAATCATGACAAGGTTCCTTCTGGGTATAGCTGAGAGTTTGAAACATATGCTGCCTCAGTGGAGCTACAATGAGAGTCCTAGGGGTTCACATCTATCTGGTTCCTTCTACTCTGTTCTCCTATGACCAATACCCTTCAGGGGCAGCCCATGGGATACCTTAGTATTCATCCATCATTCAGAAGAAGATAAGGATACTTGCAAAGGAAAGAAATAATAACAATTAAACAAAAAGAAGAAACTGATAGCATTGTATCATGACCCTCCTGCACCGAAGTATCTAAGTATATGTATGTGTATAGCACATCTTTCTGGAGTACTGAGGAAACCTCTATTGACGTTAGTAGGCAACTAAGAGTAGTCAGCTTGACAGATACTAAAATCACCTAGGAAACGGGTCTCTGGGGGATATTATGATTGCACTGAGGTAGGAAGACCAGTGTGGGCAGCGCCATTCCCTGTGTGAGATCCTGGACTGTACAAGTAGAGAAAGGGAACTGAGCAGCAGCATGCATCATGGTTCTCTGCTTCCTGAATGTGAATGCTTCAGGCCCCCATCAGGATAATTGGATGGAAGAAAGAAAAAACAAAAAAACAAAAAAACAACCCTTTTCCTTTGAGTTGTCTTTCTCAATACATCTTATCACAGCAGTAGCAAAAGTGACTCAGTGATTGTGAAGACCAGGTGGTAGAAATGAGGACTGACCTCCAAGCATACCAACTAATTTTAAGTCCTTAGGTGTCTCATTTCATGATTTGAAATTCTTGAAGAAGCTGAAGGAGCTTGCCACCACATAAGAACAACAATGCCAACCAACCAGCGCTCCCAGGGACTAAACCACCATCCAAAGAGTACACATGGACAGATCCATGGCTCTATCTGCATATGTAGCAGAGGATGTCCTTGTTGAACACCAATGGGAAGGGAAGCCCTTGGTTCTGCCAAGGCTGGACGACCCCCCACCCAGTGTAGGGGACTGTCGTCGTGGGGAGGCAGGAAGGGATGGGTGGTTGAGTGGGGGAACACCCTCATAGAAGCAGGAAGACGGGGGAATGGGATAAGGGTTTATGGGTGGGAAACTGGGAAAGGGGATAACATTTGAAATGTAAATAAATAAAAATCTGAAAGAAAGAAAGAAAGAAAGAAAGAAAGAAAGAAAGAAAGAAAGAAAGAAAGAAAGGAAGAGGCAGGAAGGAAGGAAGGAAGGAAGGAAGGAAGGAAGGAAGGAAGGAAGGAAGGAAGGAAGGAATGATTGCTGGGGATTCTTAGGGGATCTCCTGATCCATCTGCTTTTGCTTTGCAGGTCTAGGTAATAGCATCTTGGGGTGATCTTTGGGCCCAGGATTGGAGACTGTAAGCATGTCTTTGAATGGAGAGAACTGAACTTACTAGCAACAATATCCTCACAAACATATGCTGACTTTTTCAATCTATAGAATATTATATGAGAGTTCAGGGGATACCAGCATACCTGAGTATTCTGAGGGGAAGCATCCTCTGGGACATGAGGCTTAATTAAAAGGCATGTGTGAAACAGCACATCATTCATAGTTTTTAAAAGTTTTACTTTGAGGGAAATTACACTGAGGGAAATAAAAGAGCAGTGTCAGAAGTCTTGATGTGGTCTGATGTCATAGTTACATTGCTGAGGAAACTGCAGAGGTGCAGAACTGGAGAGCAGACCAATGGCTGGCTACGAGATGAGTGGAGGTCATGGCATGGAGAGAAGTATGATTACAGATGGATGGGTGATGACGTAATTAGAACGGTGTGTTGACAGAATAATTCCACATCTTGGTAGTGGTGGTAGCAACACACATCTGCTTGTGGAATACAGTCTACAACTATACCAGTGCCCGTCTGTGGTTTTGATACTGTCGTGTAGTTATATAAGAAGTGACTGCTGGGAACAACTGGGAATAGAGGACAAGAGACCTCACTGTCATTATGAAAACATCTTGCAGATCAATGGTTAGTTTAAGTCAAAGTTTAAGCCTCAAAATGGTACCATGTACATTTGTAGATACATTTGTAAGCAAATAAGAAAATGTAAAAGCCCGTCGAAGCCCGTAGTCCTCACCCTAATGAATATTGTTGGGATGGGGGCTCTTTGGAAGATACTTCTCCTATCTGTAATGTTGGAATATTTTTCCAGCAGAATGCATTTGTGTATTTTTGTGTGGATAGTTTAGAAAAGCATTATAAACTTTGTAGAGGCAGCCAGAATCAACAAGTATTGATTGAACATGCACTGTTTGCCAAACACCGGGCGTGGGGGAGTTGCCAGACAAAACCCCTGTCCTCATGGAGGGTCAGCCCAGCTACGAAAACAGTCATTAAGCAGATGGCCATTTGTGTAATGGCTGCCAGGACCAAAAAGCATTGTGGGCTGCATTGACCTGAAGCAGGGAACCTAGGATTCCTTTCTGAAGCTCTCACTGCCATAGAACAGTGCCAGGAGCTGCTTACCCACTCGAGGTTTGTTTGTGACATTTGCCGTGCTTTGCAAGACTCTACTGAGGAGTTGGAGAGGAAGATATGAAGGTCTTGCCTCACTTAGCAGAAAGCACAAACAAGAACATGATCACTGCTAAGCCCAGGAAGAATGAGAACAGAAAGACAGCCATGAACTAGAGCCAGGCAGAAAGGTCTCACAAAAGCCACTCCCTAACCTTTAATTTCCATTGATCAGATTGTTAAATACAGTGGTTATTTCAAACAAACTCTAATGATGGCCATTGTGGTGCAAGTGTGCAATTTTAGCTCTTAGAAGTTGAAGGCAGGAGGATCAGGAGTTCAATGACGTTCTCAGCTACATCATGAGTTTGTGGTCAACCTGGGTTACCTTGCAATCCTGCCTTTAAATGAAAAACTTTAAAAATTACATTCAAACATAGGATACATACATTAGCTACTTTTCTGTGGCAGATAATTGACAGAACCAACTGGAGGAAATAGAGTTCTCTTCATCTGAAGATTTGAGAAGGTTTAGTCCATCACAGTGGGGAGGGCATGATGAATCAGCCTGGTTCACAGTAAGGCTGTCAGGAACAGAGAGAGAAGGAGAGAGAGAGAGAGAGAGAGAGAGAGAGAGAGAGAGAGAGAGAGAGAGAGAGAGAGAGAGAGAGAGAGAGAGAGAGGAAAATCAGGGCTCTGCTGTCTCCCCTCTCCCCAGTTGTGTTCTGGCTATAGGCCTTTAGCATATGGAATGGTATTATGCAGGGAAGATCTCCCTTCTTGCTTTACCCAAGTTAATCATCTCTGAAAAGACCCTCAAAGATACACCTCAAGATATATCTCAAACTTCCAGATGCTTCTAAAATCAGTCAAACTCACAGTACTAAGCTTATATTGCATACAAAGATCAGGAGTCCTTGCTTTCTGATTATTTCTTTGTATCTTGAGCTAATTGATAGTTTGTGTTTATTTCTACCCTTTGAGTTCACATGCTGAAAATAATGACCACGGCCTACAGTTGGATATCTCTGCAACCTCTTAATGTAATGAGGTCATGTTGGGAGAATTTACACCACAGAAATGAGCAAATGCCACAAATCAAGGCTCCCCCAGATTATGTTTAGCTGATTTCTAAACATATTTATCATCCCACATCCTACCCAGGTCAGATTCATGAGGAAACTTGGGTCTTACATGTTGAAACTGGTGCGTGAATTTTAGTTCTTCTATGTCAGGCAAGGCCATGGAAGGTACTCATGAGCCCCTTAGTGGGCAGAGCCAAGATTGAGCAGGGCTTGGTTCTTCTGCTATTCTTCCTAGTAGCTTCCAACAATAGCCATGTTTCTCTTGTGATGTTCTTTCATTTGGTATCATTATTTGTCCCTGGGAGAGGTAGAGACAGCCTCTTCTTTAGACCCTAAAATGGTTCTCATGCATCAATGCAGACACCACTGACCTTGGATTGTTTGCATAATCCTATAGACAGCCATATTCTGAGATGAAATTCCTATCTGAACCAGCTGGTAATACCAAGAATTTGCAACCCAGGATAGTCCACACCTACTTATAACTGTATCTGAGGTGTCTTGTGAGTCCTCTCCTTTGCCCAGCATCTCTGTTTTTTTTTATAACCCTAATGCCTTCTTCTTACAACCAAGGCAGGTGTTTTTGTTACTACTGGGATCGCAAATTTATCCACTTCCCAGGGTGTCTGTATGCATCATTTGTCTCCCTTAGGAGATAGAATATTTTCTCAAGTTTTAATTAAAATCTCCACATAAAACTGGTAAGTATCAAACTTCTCTCACAGAAATGAGACTTGAGTAGGTTGACTAGTCAAGCCCTGCATCCTGAGTCATGTGAGCAGTGACCCCAGAAGTGGGTGGTTTGTTGTTTGTTTGTTTGTTTGTTTGTTTGTTTGTTATGGGGGTAGATAAGTACTTGGAATTGACCCTTACATGCCAGGTAACCACTCTGCCAATGATTTTTACCTCAGCTCTCTTTTTACTTTTTATTTAGATATAGTATCTCAGAATATTGCCCAGGCTAGCCTTAACTTTGACAATTCTCTTGCCTCAGCTTCTAGGTTAGGTGGATTGCAGGACTTCACCAGAAGGTGCTGCTTCCAGTTCTGAATTTGAGAGTCTAGAGCCACTGAGTCTTTTCTACTTTGCTTGCACACCCTACCCAGTATCTTTCTCCCAAGCAGAGCCTACAGAGCTCAATGTAAAGAGATGTCTTTCCTTTTTGACTGGTTGATATCTATCCACCTTCCTCTCATCTTCTAGATTAAGTACTGTGTTCTCAGGGTAAACAATTTCCTTTCTCATCAAACCATTGTCATGTCACTTAACATGGTCCCACTCTCAAGCAAAGGAGCTGGCTGTCAAAACCAGTGGTATCCAACTTCAAACCTCTCATGACGATCGTTGAAAAGAGGCATTATTCCCCCAGAAGATGTGAGAAGAGTTGTAATACATGAATAGACATCCCGTCTGAGAATGGAATGAACATGGGAAAATAGAGGGTAACATCTGAAGGATCCTTAACAGCATCCTTTGAGCTGCAGTACTTGGACCTGCCTGAAGACCAAAGCTAGACGGTTCTGTGTTTTTATTTAAGGGAGCCAGGAAATCTTCGTGGGCTTTATCCTGTGTACAGTTTTCTCTACAGTTTGGAAGCTGCTGGGGAGTCAAGGACCCTGGACTTATGGCAAGCTGCTACAGTTGGCCTCCTCAAGTGGTAATTTCATGCTACCACAGTGGGTCCTTATGAAATCCTTCCTAAAGCTGCCTTACTTTGATAGATTAGATCTCCCACAAAGTCTGCACTGTTAATCAGGACAGGCAGTGTTACCCAATTTACCTGAACATGATGAAAAAAATCAATCACGTCTATGGTTCTATGGTAATTGTAGTAAAGCTTAGGGGTTAAAAAACAATGGTTTCTGACAAGGCCAGACTTGGCTAAACATCCTACCTGTCTCTTCTAACTCACAGTAAGTAACTTTTGGCAAGTGATCTTACTTCCCTAGGAGCTTTTTTTCTCACCTTTAAGATTTTATGGAATCCCTACTGTCTTAGTCACTGTTCTATTGCTGGGGAGAGACACCATGACCTAGGCAACCCATAAAGGAAAACATCTACTTGGGGGCTTGCTTACAATTTCAGAGAGTACATCCATGACCGACTAGATCTAGCATGGGTATTGGAAAACTCAAACCCACTCCCACCAACAGACCTCCTGAGACAAGTCTACACTCCTAATCCTCCCAAGAATTCTTCAAGTTGAGACCAAGCATGAAAAATGTATAAACCTATGGGGCCATTTTCATTCAGACCACCACACCTACTTCAGAGACCTATTGTGTGGAAAAGTCAAGAAAAATAAATGCTTAGTGAATCTGAGAAGAAATTGCTATCCACTGGTACTGACATTATCATAGCCATCTTCTCAGTAATCCCATAAGTTGACCTTGTTACTTCACTCTACAGAGGAAAAAATGGACTCTTCAGAGGGCTATGACATTTGCTTTGGCTTTGGTAGCCTTAGAGTCAAATTGTCTGGAAATCACTCTTATTAATATGAATACCTATAGAAATTGTTCAGCACAAAAAGGCACTTGCCATCAAACATAATGACCTAAGTCCAATCCTTGAGACCTACATGATAAAAGGAAAGAATCACTCCCAAAGTGTTGCCCCTGACCTCCATGTGTGTGCTGTGGCATTTGTGCACATGTACACAGAAGCACAAACACACAAAATAAAACAAATGCAACCTTTTTAAAAAAGAACTCCCTTTACCCCTATGCTAGAGGTCCGGAAGCAGTCTGCTCTATTTTGAGAGGATCCCAAAATGCTCGTATAAACCAGAACAACTTACAAGCCTCCTGCCTGCCGGATTTAGGAGATTCATCTTTAGAATTTTCAATTCAACCCACTCTTAGAGACTGCAGACCTTGGACTGGACCAAGTGAAGTTGGAGTTGTACAATCTCCCCTCATTCCTCAGATACTTCAACTGCCCATGCCCTAGGGAGGTTTTGGGGAAAGCCCATCAGAGCTACACAAAGGATGTGTTTACGTGGGCATAGAGAGGTTCTCAACTGAGGTGAAGGCACCAGCATCTCATCTCCCATCACCACAGATTACCCTGCCCTCTTAGTGACGCCCACCTCAGCTGGTGCAGCCCACCTCCTCTGTCAATGTCACCAATACCCTTTTGTCTAAAAAGAATACGTGTAACCACATGGATAGCCTGCGGTCAGCTCCTTGCAACCTGTTCCATTTTCTGTACCTATAACCGTTTTCATCCACAGAACACAGATCAAACCCAATCATTCTCAGGCTAAGGAACCACCAAGAACTCGCTGTTTCAAATGTGATAAAATACTGCCCAGTAATTGATACCCCACTACACACCTCCTGACATCCTTTAATCCAACCACAGAGCTCTGAGAGAACCCTACCTGCTTCCAGCTCTACGCCTTATCTTAGCTGCTTCCTGTGTCCAAGGGACCTTTCCCTGCTGCCTTTCCTTGAAGCCAGTCAGCCACCTATGCTTTCAGTGTCCTCACATAAAATTCTGCAGAAGTCACAACTGAAAATGAATTACTGATGTCTGTCTCCAGTGAGATTCGAAGAGAAGAGGGGACACAGTACTTTTGCATGATGGTCTCATAAGACTCACCCAGAGGTGAATCTCTCAGCCCAGGAACAAGGAATGGAAGCCTAAATATCTCATTTATGGTGACAAATTCATCAGTTCTTTCACACGTGCCCATGACTTTGTTTCAAGGACTCTGTACTCATTAATCAAAGTCACGGGGGAGATGTTCTACTAGACAAGTATGCATCAGTCCACATTTGAGTCTCCAGGTCCCATTGCTAGCTAAAGCCATGTGACTATTTATTTCTTTAGAGTGGGCAATAAGCAATGTTGTAAGCCCATCCAAAAGCTGGGAAGCACCAGCCAGCAAGTGAAAGAGGAATCTGGGGACAGAAAGTTCCTAACAGTGAAGTTGCTTTCCAGCTAGCTGTAGCAGTGTTCATAAATTTCACTTTTAACATAATCTGCATCATTGATATCACCAACGACTCATTCCCTACTCTAGAACATGGGGTTGGTGCCCAGTAGCATCAAGGCTGTCGGCCATTGTCCTCCTGCCAGCCCACAGGAAGAGAGGTGTTCACATTACTTGGATCTATTTTTACCCCGAACCAACATCTCTTACGACCTCCTGCTCCCATTTTCCCAGCTGTGCAGAATGACATACAGACAGCCTGACCTGACACGTAAGTGAGTCAGTACCAGTTTTCAAGCCTTAATTTTTAACTCTTTTAAAAGATAACCATCACCACTTCCTCTGCCAAGTGAACACAACTACAGTACTGAGAAAGGAATCATAACTTAATCTCAAAACAAAGAAGCACCAGGAGGGCCCATTAAGGATAGATGTTGAAAGACGATGCAAGAAGAAATGAGTGGCCTCCTCAGCTTTCTCACTGGTTAGGTTTAATGGGTATGTGTGTACACATTGGCCTAGCCTGGGCCTTGGCAATTTGGGCACTCCTAAAGAGGAATCCTTCTACCTTCTGAGTCCATACACTGATAGCCCATTTTGACTTGGCTTGGGCATAGAAGGTCTTTAGAAAATATGGTTTAATTTCCACACTTCCGGGTGGGAATTGCTGGGGAGAAGACTGAATCCTGATGGAAAGGCCCTGCCCTTCACAACTCATTTTGACTGTGAATTTTGAAAAGAGATCTGATATTTGCAAGGGCCTGCTGGAGGAGCTCCCTCCAGTCCCAACCCCAGCTTTGCTCACACGTACCAGGCAAGGCTTCTGTTCTTTCAGTCAGTATCCTGAAGTGATCATGTCTTAGTGCTCTCAGGGTTACCTGGGAAACCAAAGATTCCTTGGCTACCCAGGAGGCTGGCTTCAGCCCCTCCAAAGCAGGCTGACACTAATTAAGCAGATGTTTCCAAGTTCCTCTGCCTCTCAAGGACTTGTCTATAAAGGATCCAAGGATCTGTGCTAGGGATGACTGGGAGGGGTCTTCCTGCTTCTGGGGAGGTTGGAATCATGCAGAAACTATGGACTGGTACGGCTTTGGGCGATGGTGGAAGGAAGTGTCTCTTCATGTGGGTTGACACACACAGAGAATTGTAGCCAAGTGAAGAATTGCTCACACTTAGATTCTCCTAATGAAAAGATACTGCCACCAAACCAAGTTCAGAGACAAACGGAACAAAGAGAGCTGAGATAGCCTCCAACCTCAGCTTTTTGACTAGACAACCAGCCTCACTCCCATACCCAATTTTAGATTTAAATATGCAAACCTTGCTCGCACCTGGGCCTGCCTGCATGCTCCAAACTCATGAGTACCCTCCAGTACTTGATGAGCATCGATTCTCTGCCTCCTCCTTTGCTGACATGGCGAGAACAAAATGTGTGTAATCCTCACTCCCCACCACACACACACACACACACACACACACACACACACACACACACACACACACACACACGCACACACGCACACCACATATAACATGACGTGTCAATTGGAGGCAGGGGTATCAGGGCAGAGCATTGAAAAGCTCAGGTGAAAATCCCTTTCCATTTCACGAACTCCATCCCCATCTAAGCAAGCCTCATTACATACAGCAGTGGGCCTCACATTTCAGCAGCACTGGAATCACCTAGAGAGGAAATCTGAAAACAGCTCATCAAGCTCTCCTAAGAGCTTCCAGTAGAACTGGTGGGTGATGCTGCTGAAAGCATGCTTGCTGAAGGACTGGTGAGGAATTCAAGAATGTGGCTCTGCAAGGTGACGCTTGGTGCCATCAGCAGCCAGTAGTAAGTGCTAAGTAATATCGTGGAGATAGAACACAGTCCCATCAGTCCATGGTGAAGTCACAGGTCTATAGGCAATAGCCACCAAACTGTGGGCCACCTAGCCAGTCAAAATAGCGTGTTGCATTCAGTGCCAACTAAGCCTTACCTCATTTCTCTATCGTAGTGTTCATTTATACACAGTATGGTACAGCCCTGTTATGCCATGGTTTAAAGACTATAATTAGATAGTAAATATCACACGCTATGTACTTTTCTTCATCATCATTCTTTTTAATTACTATAGCAATAATGTGAAGAGGTAATGATAATATCTGACATTTAAGTCTGGCCTCTTCGGAGACAGGAACTTCCAGTGATTCTCAACCTTCCTAGTTCCACATGTGACCCTTTAATAGAGTTCCTTAAGTTGTGGTGATCCACAACTACAAGATTCCTTTCATTGTTACTTCATACCTGTAATTTTACCAATATTATGCATTGTAATGTAAATATCTGATATGCAGGATATCTCAAATGTGTCCCCTATGAAAGAGTTAGACCCCCCCATAAGGTTGTGACTCACAGGCTGAGAACCACTGTTATAAATGAATGATCAGGAACACACACCAAGGACCAAGTCCTGCCTGCCTCTGTCACAGTTAGCTGCTGTTGTCAACCTGACACTCCTAGGGAAAAGGAATCTCAGCTGAGGAACTGCCTCCATCAGATTGGCTGATGGACATGTCGGTGATTAATTTATTGACTATTGATTGATGTAGGAAGGTCCAGCCCACTATGGGCAGTACCATCTCTAGGCAGGTAGGCCTGGACTGCATAAGGTAGGTGAGCCAGGGAAAGCAAGCCAGTAATCAGCATTCCTCCATGGTTTCTATTTCCAGTCCTGCCTCCAGGTCCTTTGCTTCCCTCTATGATGAATTGTAACCTATGACCCATAGATGGAAATATACCCTTTTCTCCTCAAGCTGCTTTTAGTCAGTGTTTTCCCACAGCATTAGAAATCACACTATGATAGCCATCTATTCTGCTATCTACCCTTTAAGGCAACAAGCTACACTCATTCACCTACTCAGAGTCTATAGAGCTTTTCTGATAAATTAGTTCACCCTGAACTCACTCTGTAGACCAAGCTGGCCTCAAACTCACAGAGATCTGCCTACCTCGGGTTTCCAAATGCCAGGTGCACCACCACCACCCAGGCTATTTGAACTATCAATCCGTACTCCCCACAAAATCCAAATATCTTTTATTGGATATTTTTTATTTACATTTCAAATATTATTTCCTTTCCTAGTTTCCCGGACATAAGCACCCTATCCCATCCCCCTCTCCTTCTTCTATAAAAGTGTTCCCCTCCCAAACCACTCCCCTTTCCCAAACCCCCATATTCCCCTACGATGAGGTGGGCAGCCTTGGCAGGACCAAGGGCTTCTCCTTCCATTGGTGCCCCACAAGACCATCCTCTGCTACATATGCAGTTGGAGCCATGGGCCAGCCCATGTGTACTCTTTGGGTAGTGGTTTAGTCCCTGGAAGCTCTGGTTGGTGGACATTGTTGTTCTTATGGGGTTGCAAGCCCCTTCAGCTCTTTCAATCCTTTTTCTAATTCCTCCAACAGGGATCCCATTCTCAGTTCAATGGTTTTCTGCTAGCGTTTGCCTCTGAATTTGACATGCTCTACTGTGCCTCTCAGGAGACAGCTATATCATGATCCTGTCAGCATGCACTTCTTGGCATCAGCAATATTCTCTGGCTTTGGTGGCTGTATGTATATGGGCTGGATCCCAGGTGTGGCAGGCTCCAAATTTTTTCCTCCATAACTCCTCCTATAAATACTTTTGTTCCCCCTTTTAAAAACAGCTGACGTATTAGCACTTTGATTGTCCTTCCTCTTGAGCTTCATATGGTCTGTGGATTGTATCTTGAGTAATATGAGCTTTTGGGCTAATATCCACTTTTCTGTGAGTGCATCCCGTATGTGTGTGGGTTTTGTTTGTTTGTTTGTGATTGGGTTACCACACTCAGGATGATATTTTCTAGTTCCATCCATTTGCCTATGAATTTCATGAAGTCATTGTTTTTGATAGCTGAGTAGTACTCCATTGTGTAGATGTACCATATTTTCTGTATCCATTCTTCTGTTGAAGGGCATCTGGGTTCTTTCCACCTACGGCTATTATAAATAAGGCTGCCATGAACATAGTGGAGCATGTGTTCTTGTTATATGTTGGAGCATCATTTGGGTATATGTCCAGGAGTTGGTATAGCTGGGTCTTCAGATAGTACTATGTTAATTTTCTGAGGAATCTCCAGACTGATTTCCAGAGTGGTTGTACCAACTTGCAATCCCACCAACAATGGAGGAGTGTTCCTCTTTCTCCACATCCTCACCAGCATCTGTTGTCGCTTGAGTTTTGATCTTAGCCATTCTGACTGGTGTGAGGTGGAATCTCAGGGTTGTTTTGATTTGCATTTCCCTGATGACTAAGGATGTTGAACATTTGTTTAGGTTCTTCTCAGTCATTTGATATTCCTCAGCTGAGACTTCTTTGTTTAGCTCTGTACCCCATTTTTAACAGGGTTATTTGGCTCCCTGGAGTCTAACTTCTTGAGTTCTTTGTATATACTGGATATTAGCCCTCTATCGGATGGAGGATTGGTAAGGATATTTTCCTAAACTGTTGGATGCTGTTTTGTCCAAATAACAGTGTCCTTTGCCTTACAGAAGCTTTTATGAGGTCCCATTTGTCCATTCTTGATCTTAGAGCATAAGCCATTCCTGTTCAGGAATTTTCTCCAATGCCTATGTGTTCAAGACTCTTCCCCACTTTTTCTTCTATTAATTTGAGTGTATCTGGTTTTATCTGGAGGTCCATGATCCATTTGGACTTGAGCTTTGTACAGGGCAATAAGAATGAATCAATATACATTCTTCTACATGATGACCTCCAGTTGAACCAGAACCATTTGTTGAAAATGCTATCTTTTTCCACTGGATGGTTTTAGATCCTTTGTCAAAGATCAAGTGACCATAAGTGTGTGGGTTCATTTCTGGATCTTTAATTCTATTCCATTTATATACCTGCCTGTCTCTGAACCAATACCATAAAGTTTGTATCACTATTGCTCAGTAATACAGCTTGAGGTCAGGGATGGTGATTCCCCCAGAAGTTCTTTTATTGTTGAGGATAGCTTTTGCTATTCTGGGTTTTTTGTTATTCAAAATGAATTTGAAAATTGCTCTTTCTAACTCGATAAAGAATTGAGTTGTAATTTTGAAGGGGATTGCACTGAATTTTGACAAAATGGCCATTTTTTTTACTATATTAATCCTGCCAATCCATGAGCATGGGAGGTCTTTCCATCTTCTGAGATCTTCAATTTCTTCTTCAGAGACTTGAAGTTCTTGTCATACAGATTTTTTACTTGCTTGGTAAAAGTCACACCGAGGAATTTTATGTTATTTGTGACTATTGTAAAGGGGGTCATTTCCCTAATTTCTTTCTCAGCCTGTTTATCCTTTGAGTAGAGGAAGGCTACTGATTTATTTGAGTTAATTTTATATCCAGCCACTTTGCTGAAGTTGTTTATCAGGTTTAGTAGTTCTCTGGTGGAACTTTTGGGGTCACTTAAGGATACTATCATATCATCTGCAAATAGTGATATTTTGACTTCTTTCTTTCCAATTTGTATCCCTTTGACTTCCTTTAGTTGTCTGATTGCTCTGACTAGGACTTCAAGTGCTATATTGGATAAGTAGGGAGAGAGTGGGCAGCCTTGTCTAGTCCCTGATTTTAGTAGGATTGCTTCAAGTTTCTCTCCATTTAGTTTGAGGATGGTTTGCTGTATATTTATTTTACTATGTTTAGGTATGGGCCTTGAATTCTTGATCTTTCCAGGACTTTTATCATGAAGGGGTGTTGAATTTTGTCAAATGTTTTCTCAGCATCTAATGAGATGATCAGGTGGTTTTTTTTTTTTGAATGTGTTTATATAGTGGATTACATTGATGGATTTCCATATATTGAATCATCCCTGCATCCCTGGGATGAAGCCTACTTGATCATGATGGGTGATCGATTTGATGTGTTCTTGGATTCAGTTTGCAAGAATCTTATTATTTTGGCATCTATATTCATAAGGGAAATTGGTCTGAAGTTCTCTTTCTTTGTTGAGTCTTTGTGTGGTTTAGATAGAAGCATAATTGTGACTGAATAGAAGGAATTTGGTAGTGTTCCTTCTGTTTCTATTTTGTGGAATAATTTGGACAGTATTAGTATTAGGTCTTCTATGAAGGTCTGATAGAATTCTCCACTAAACCCATCTGGTCCTGGGCTTTTGGTGGTTGGAAGACTTTTAATAACAGTTTCTATTTCTTTAGGAATTATGGGACTGTTTAGGTGGTTTATCTGATCCTGATTTAACTTTGGTACCTGGTATCTGTCTAGAAACATTGTCCATGTCCTCCAGATTTTCCAGGGTTTTTTTTGACTATAGGCTTTTGTAGTAGGATCTGATGATTTTTTAAATTTCCTCAGATTCTGTTGTTATGTCTCCCTTTTCATTTCTGATTTTGTTAATTTGAATGAACTCTCTGTGCCCTCTGGTTAGTCTATCTAAGGGTTTTTCTATTTGTTTATTTTCTCAAAGAACCAACTCCTGGTTTTGTTGATTCTTTGTGTAGTTCTTTTTGTTTTTACTTGGTTGATTTCAGCCCTGAGTTTGATTGTTTCCTACCGTCTACTCCTCTTTGGTGTATTTGCTTCTTTTTGTTCTGGAGGTTTTAGGTGTGCTGTCAAGCTGCTAGTGTATGCTCTCTCCAGTTTCTTTTTGGAGGCACTCAGAGCTATAAGTTTTCCTCTTAGCACTGCTTTCATTGCGTCCCAAAAGCTTGGGTATGTTGTGCCTTCATTTTCATTAAATTCTAAAAAGTCTTTAATTTCTTACTTTATTTCTTCCTTGACTAAGTTATCACTGAGCAGAGGCTTCTTCAACTTCCATGTGTGTGTGGCCTTTCTGTCGTTTTTGTTGTTATTGAAGATCAGCCTTAGTCTGTGGTGATCTGATATGATGCTTGAGATTATTTCAATCTTCTTGTATCTCTTGAGGCATGTTTTCAGACTGGTTATATGGTCAATTTTGGAGAAGGTACCATGACGTGTGTGCTAAGAAGATATATTCTTTTGTTTTAGGATGAAATGTCCTATAAGTATGTATTAAATGCATTTGGTTCATAACTTCTCTTAGTTTCTCGATGTTTCTGTTTAGTTTCTATTTCCAGGATCTGTCCATTGATGAGAGTGGGGTATTGAAGTCTCCCACTATTATTGTGTAAGGTGCAATGTGTGCTTTGAGCTTTAGTAAGATTTCTTTCATGACTATAGGTGCCTTTGCATTTGGAGCATAGATATTTAGGATTGAGAGTTCATCTTGATGGATTTTTCCTTTGATGAATAAGTGTCCTTCCTTATCTTTTTTGATAACTTTTGGTTGAAAGTCGATTTTATTGAATATTAGAACAGATACTCCAGCTTGTTTCTTGGGACCATTTGCTTGGAAAATTGTTTTCCAGCCTTTTACTCTGAGGTAGTGTATGTCTGTGTCACTGAGGTGTGTTTCCTGTACACAGCAAAATGCTGGGTCTCCTTTATGTATCCAATCTCTTAGTCTATGTCTTTTTATTGGGGAATTGAATCCCTTGATGTTAGGAGATATTAAGGTAATTGTGATTGTTGTTTCCTGTTACTTTTGTTGTTAGAGGTGGAATTATGTTTGCTTGTGTTTTCCTGTAATTCTTTAAGGGTTTTTTAGGTTTCCTCTTTAAGGGCTTCTACTTGTTTACCTATGTTGTCCTGTATTTCTTTAAGGGCTTTATTTATGTCCTCCTTAAAGTCCTCTATCTTCATCATGAGATGTGATTTTGAATCCAAATCTTGCTTTTCTGATGTGTTGGGATATCTAGGATTTTGCTTCGGTGGGAGTCTGGGCTCTGATGATGTCAAATAGTCTTGGTTTCTATTGCTTTGTTTCCTGTGCTTGCTTCTCACCATCAGATTGCCTCTGGTGTTAGCTGGTCTTGCTATCTGACAGTGGCTTGACTCTCCTGTAAGCCTGTGTGTCAGCACTCCTATAGACCTGTTTCCTCCCAGCTGGTTCTGGGTACAGAGATCTTTGGGACCGGGTCAGCTACAAGCACAGGCAGAAACCGGCATGGTCCTGTCCCAGACTCCTCCTGGGTTCCTGTGTCCTGAGGCCTCCAGGAAGGTCATTTGGAGCAGAAAAATTGGTCTTACCTCTGCTCTCAAGTGTGTCAGTGCTCCTGGTGAGTGGCTTTCAGTTCTGGACACAGGCAAAGACTGGAAGGAACCTCTCCCTGACTGCTCCTAGGTTCCTGTGTCCAGAGGTCTTTAGGCATGTTCCTCTTGGGTCAGAATGTGAGCAAAAGTAGTGGTTTCCCCTGAGTTCTTAGGATTGTCCACTCTCCTGAGAGTCTATCTCCCTCCTACACACACACGAGATTTGGGTACAGAGAAGTGTGGGAACGGGTAAGCTCTGGGCACAGGCAGAAACCCAAAGGGTCCTGCCCCTGACTGCTCCTAGGTTCCTGTGTCCAGAGGGCACTAGGTGGGTTCTTCTTAGGCCAGCAATGTGAGCAGAAGTGGTGGTCTCCCCTGAGCTCTAAGGATTTTCCAGCACTTCTGAGAGTTCAGCTCTCTCCAACCACAGGATTTGGGTACAGAGAGCTGTGGGCTCATTCAGCTCAGTGTGCAGGCAGAAACTGAAAGGGTCCTGTCCCAGATTGCTTCTGAGTGTGTGTATCCTGAGGGATCCCGGCTGGTCTCTTGGAGCAAAAGAGTTAGTGTTACCTCTGCTCTCAGGTTTGTCAGTGCTAATATTTTCTTTATGGACCTCCACAGGGAAATTTTCTCCACCTTTTAAAAATCAATTTTCTTAGTCCTCCTCCTCAGCCTACAAGTGAGTGCTGTGGTAGGAGCTACATAGTACTGTTCGCCATTTGAACTATTTGGGGGTGGGTTTAGAGACAAAGTTTCTCTGTGTAGCCCTGGCAATCCTGGAACTTACTCTGTAGACTAAGCTGGCCTTGAACTCACAAATATATGCATGCCTCTGCTTCCCAAGTGCTGGGTATACCACCTCCAATTGGCCCATTTAAATTACTTTTAGTGTGGAGTTCACTGATATTAAGGACGTTATTGATATGCAAGGAACACTATCATTCCTTGCTAGAAGTTTCCATCTTTCCAAATTCACTTCCAAGTCACTGGCAAACACTGTCCTCTGTACCTTCATGTTTCTGTGAGCTAGAATCCTTCAGTTCCCCATGTCAGTGTAATAGAATAGTATTTGACCTTCCATTCAGTGTTTTTTCACTTAGCACAATGTCTTCACAATCATTTGCATTATAACTTGCACCAAAATTTTATTTTCATTTTTTTGGCTGAATAATATTCCATCATGTACATGTGTATATTTTATATTTGTGCATATACATTTCTAAGCTGATGTCTCTTTAAGTGGCACTGAGTATTGTCATGCTTTCTGTTCGTACTGGCCATGAATGTGATTTGGAGAAAATTTACTTTTTAAATTAGAGTGTTGGAATTTGGGCTTTGTTTCTGCATTTTTTTGTTGCATTTAGGATTTGTTTTGTTTCGTTTGTCTATTGTGGACATTATCGCCCATTACATTATGTGAGGATAATTTCTCTCCCATTCTGTGGCTACATTTTTCTCTCTCTTGATAGCGATCTTTTCTATACGGAAGTTTTTTATTTAATAAAATATACTTTTTCTTCCTTATTTTTTCTCCTATTGCTTCTAGTTTGGGGGTCATATCCAAGAGGTCATTGCTAAATATAATGTAATTAGGCTTCTCTTCTCTTTTCTTACAGTGTTATTATCTTTTACACTTAGACTCTGATACATCTTTTTATACAATAAAAGATATAGTCTCAGCTATTTTTTTCTATTGCATATGGATATCCAGGTTGCCCAACTATATATTCCTCCTGGGAAATGCACATCATTTAATTATAGCCAAGCTAACATGGGCCTGTCTTCATGGTCCTGTCTCCATGGTCCTGTCTCCATGGTCCTGTCTTCATGGACCTGTCTCCATGGTCCTGTCTCCATGGTCCTGTCTCCATGGTCCTGTCTCCATGGTCCTGTCTCCATGGTCCTGTCTTCATGGACCTGTCTCCATGGACCTGTCTCCATGGTCCTGTCTCCATGGACCTGTCTCCCTGTCTCCATGGTCCTGTCTCCATGGACCTGTCTCCATGGACCTGTCTCCATGGACCTGTCTCCATGGTCCTGTCTTCATGGTCCTGTCTCCATGGTCCTGTCTCCATGGACCTGTCTTCATGGTCCTGTCTCCATGGACCTGTCTTCATGGTCCTGTCTCCATGGACCTGTCTCCATGCTTTTCTCCTTTGGTCTCTCATCTGTCTTCGTGGCAGCAACATACACTTTAGATTGTTGTAGTTTTGAAGCAATTTCACAATCAGGAAACCTGAACATCCTGTGTGTGTGTGTGTGTGTGTGTGTGTGTGTGTGTGTGTGTGTGTGTGTAGTGTATGCAAATGGAGACCAGAAGAGAACCTACAGTGTCCTGCTCCATCATTCTATACTGTGTTGCCTTGAGATAGACAATGGAGCCAGGAATTACCAGTGATCCTTCTTTCTCTGTCCCCCACCCCGGATAGTAGAGTGATAAGTCTGCACATGGCCAAATCCAGTTTTTATATAGGAGCTCATGACTTGAACTCAGGTTCCCATGCTTACATAGCAAGTGCCCTTACCTACTGAACATCTTCCCAGCCTCTAATTAAAAACAATTAAAGAGCAAATTTATTAGTATACATAAATGACAATGGAATTCAACCCTAGGGTTACCCCTGAAATTACACTGGAGTTGATTTATTCAGACCTAGATGGTATGAGTGGACTACATGTGTTTTATAATGACTCCAGCCAACACTCCCTCAAAGGAGCTAGAGTTCTAAGTTGAATTTTAAAGGCATAAAAGGAAGGTGACACCTAAGCCACTCTCCCCTGCAACCTCCCAGCATAGACTTTACAGCTTCCCCACTAAGCATTCATGTGGAACTAGACAGTCAATAAGGGATTTCTCATTCTGTGCTTTACAGCAACAGGTCCAAATTCTGAGAAACACCCAGGCTTCCAGCCTTTCAAGCCAAATGAAATGACACCAACTGGCTTCATTTGAATCCATGGGACTCTTAAGCTGGCCAAGAGGTGGTCACTTATACCTTGCAATGGAATGCCGTGAACTCACACCGCAGTCCTGGGCAGAGATCCCGAAAGGTAATGAACTTGAACTAAACAAGCCTCCTCATTGGCTGATGCTGTTGATGTTGTAAAAGACTCTGCCCAATGGCTTTGGGCCTGAGTAAATGTTGGCTTGGCTGACCTGGTCCACTGAGATGAATTGAGCATGAGTAAGGTGTAAGGATGCCAGCTCTTCCATTAACTGGGAAGGCATGCAGGGGCAGCAGAGAGGGGCCACATACCAAAGCCACAAACAAAGACTCCTATCCAAGCAGGCCAGTTTGGAGGAACAGCTGGGAGAAATGGGAGAAGACAGACCTTGAGGACTCTGGGGCAACAGACTTCTGAACTACAGCCAGAGGAAGAATGTGATAGCTCACAGCAGACATGAGCCCAGCCTCCCTGCCTGGGAAGTGAGCTTAACTCTCACCTGCGTTTCCTGGTAATGGAGAAATCACTGTAGGGATCAAGTGGCAGGGCATGGGATAAGATAATGAAAACACTTACGTCCTTAACAGGGACACAGCAACATCCCACAGTGCTGGGTGGGGGTAGGGGGGTAAAGGAATGGGAACAAATCGAAGGGCTTCAGCTTTGAGGACAATACTTTAGGAGGGAGGATTCCTGCATGATTCCTGTACATTTCAAAGGCCCCTGTGTGTGTGGTAGATAGATAAATCAACTCATTCACAAAGAATTGAGCTCGGTGCCAATGCACACACCTCTTCCCTCCCTGTCCCATTTAATTCACTCTTAGGGGTCGGGTACTTTATGCCTTGGGAAGTCCCATAGTCCCGTGTGTTATTGGTTCTGAAAATAGGTGACGTTCTTTAGTTACAGTCTTAAGAAGTGTGTCATTTTGATAATGCATGTGCAGTGCCATACTACAATCAAAATAGCACTCAAACTCTCCACTGCCCTGGGCTCACAAGGCCTCACGTTAGGACCTACAATGCAGGCGTGACCATACTGATTCGCCCTTATTTGCTGCTTTGTTTCTATCTTCCTTCTGACAGTTGTGGGATTTCTGACTCCTGGGGCCTTGGCATGAAAAGTCATAAGTTCGGACTAATACAATGGGACACTGGGGTTTTTATAGCCATGGGAGATACTTACAGTCATCTCTTTTTCTCAGGGCAAACCTGGGGTTCTAGCTGACTTGACAATTCTTCCTTCACCCCCATCACTGGGTGGGTGGAGTCCTGCGCTGTGGTCCTTTTGTAGGCAAGTGTGTCCTCCCTCTTTATCCCATGATTGTCCCTTGCTCTCTGGCAGAGGTCAACCCATGCAGGGTCTCACTGTTGACCATCCAGTATCCCTGAAGTTGCAAGCGCTCCTCAGTATGGCAAGCCTCTGGTCAGAAAACAGTCAGCTGACTAGAGAGCCTCTCAGAACAGATATCCCCTACAACTGGGAATGTCCTCACCCTACTTTCAGGACATCAAGTCTCTTGGTGAGGTACCTCAGGCTCTTGGGGTGCAAGCTTGGAGCTCCATCCATTTACTGGGGATTAGTGGGAAGCACCCCACAAATGGGTCAGACATGGGGGAGGTAAGCACCACAGCATCCCCTACTTCAACCTCTCCGCATCTTCAGTTTTTCATTGTCTTCTGTCCTCCAGTGAGAGGCTAAGGCTTACAAGTCTATCCTACCTAATGCAGCATCGAAGGTCCAGAAAACGCTTCCAAATGTTACACAACACTAAAGGGTCATTTTTCTGCCTCTTATCTATAGTGTTTCTCCAAAACAATCTGGCTTAATATACAGTCAGATGCTTTAAGCAATAATAGTTCTTTTGTCCTGGCACAGAACTCTTTTAAGGCATTTGATGTGTCAATAATTAATTATAAGGGCTAGAACTATGAAAGAATCTTATATGTCTCTGGTTTTGAAAAAAATAATTTATAAAGGAAAATGAGACATGCCTTATTTTAAAACTATCTTTATACAAAGTCAGAATCTAGTGTTTTTTTTTTACTTTATTAATTAAAAAACCCTTGGAAAAACATTAAAACATCATAACCAAAATTGACCAGGCCCCAAAACTATTAAATTAGTGAATTTACATGCTGTTGGAATCTGCATTTGAAGTGGAAGTTGTAATTTCTCTCATTAAATTTATGAAATTTATCTACCAACAAAAAATTAATGACAGAATTAGAACTAGGAAAACATTATATATACATAAATATGCATATACATGTATACATATATATACATATATACATACATATTTCATACATATATATACACCTATACATACATGTTTATACATATATACATACAGACATATACATACATATACACATATATACGTACATACATACAAACATGTTCACTACCTGCCTCAGTCTTACCTTACTTTCCTTTACCTTTTCTTTTCATGTTATAACCACATTTACATTTGTTTAAATGTATTTATATATTATTGGCAGGATTCCTCATATGAGAGAGAACATGTGATTTATTTCTGAGATTCTGTGACCTCACTTAACATCATACATTCTACATTTATTCATTTTCTTGCACATATTTTATTTTGGCTTTTTAGAGCTGAGTAGTATTTACACAAACACACACGTGTACCCATTCTATTTCTGATAAAGGGTAAAAATATCCTATAAAGTAGAGAGAAAAGACAGACAAAAGAGAAGAAAGATGGAACGAGAGAGAGCAAGAATGGAGAATACCAACGAATACTACCCTAGAGATGACATAACTACAGATCACAATTTCCTTTCTACAGCAGGCTTTCTGTGTCCACCTTTGTATGCCACGTGAGGGCAGCCCTCAAGAAGCAGGTTGGCAACGCCAACCTTGTTGTGAGGGGTAAGAAGGTAGTTGGAACACACTGCCTCCAGCCACATTTGAAGAGGAATGAACCAGTTCATCTCTGCATGGAGCCCAGCCACAAGTCAAGCTCTCATGGGACAGGTGCGATGTGCAGTGTGCACCAGCAGTGTGGACAAGACTTGGGGAAGCTAATCCAAACTAGCTACACAAACAAGGCTGCAGAGACCACCTACAAGCTCTTTAAATAACATTAGCTTAACAGCATCCATTTGAACAACGTGCTAATCTCAGAAAATCTTCTCATAAAAGCAAGTTCTGGCAGCATCTCCATGACGATCAGCATCTTAGTGAGGCTGGGAGAGGAAAGCCATAGCTTTTTCTTGAATGCAAGCACATTGACTTATCTCTTATTCTCTGAGACAGAGAGCGGGCATCAGGGGCACACACCATGGGATGGAGCTAGAGTTCAGTGGCAGAGTGTTTGCTTAGCATGCTTTCGGTCCTAGGTTCAATCCCTAATACTGAGACAGACAGGCAAGAAAAGAGAAGACAGAGACAGTGAGAGATCTGAAGCAGAGCTGTGCATGGAGCATGTTCTGGATGTGACTCAGATCCCTCTCTATGCATCTCCAGCATTCTCTGGATCCCAGAAGGCTGAACTATAAAGAGTTCATCTCTTGGATTCTCTTGCTCTCTATATTTGAGTAGGGCTTAGTCAGTGGAAAGTTCCAGAAGAACATGGAATCAAGAGAGGAAAGAGTGTGCAAGGTATTTATTCATGATTCATTCATTCATGCCCTGTAGGGCTCCTGGCAGATAGTCCAGTCCTCTAACCACAGCTCTGATCAGGGTTGGTCTGGTAACCACACGCCTGGCTTTCACTTTCACATCATACTGGCTGCAGTAGAGTTCAAGAAGACTAAGAAGAGATGTAGCAGCCTTCACTGAAGTCTCTTGTGTGTCTTAGATGGTAATGGCTTCTTCCAGATGTTTGTAGTGGCAGTGATGTTGAGCAGAACACTAATTCCAGAAGCATTCAAGTTATAAAATCAGCATAGAATGTCACAGACTAGAAATGAGAGGGAAGACCAAGATTCATAAGCCAGAGGTCCCAGGAACTATGATGATGGGTTGATAATAAAAGGTTTGTGGTGGGGGCTGGTGAGAGGCAGCAGCAGGTAAAAGGCTGTCCTGTCAAGCTTGACAACTTGAAGTCAATCTTCTTGACCCACACAGTGGAAAGAGAGAAACTAACTCTCCAAAGTTGTCCGCCAATGTTCATAGGTACACCATATTGCATGTGCATACAAGAGTACACACACACACACACACACACACACACACACACACACACACACACAAAGAAGTTTATAGCACAGGAAACTGCAGAACAAGATAGATTATTCAAGGCTGAATCTTATAAAACCTTCAAAAAAAAAAAAAAAACTACCCCCAATTTTTCTCATGCTCTCCACAGAACTAAAATTCATTCTCCCAGGCCAGCAATACTCCATTACTAAAATCTGACAGAAACACAACAAACCACAGACTAGTAACTTCGATGAGCACAGTTGTAAAAATTCTCAACAAAATAAAAGTTCACATTTAACCCACGATGAAAACATCTTTAACCACATGAAGCTGCTTCCTTTCCAGAAACACTAGGACAGTTCAACATACATAGATCAATAAATGCAGCACAATACAGAAACAGAATGAAGGATAAAACCCTGTGCTCATTTCAATAGACAAAGAAAATGTGTTTTGTAACGTGCAACATTCATTCCCAACAAAAGTTTTGAACATATCAGATATAGAAGAATCATACGTTAACAAATCAAGTCTGCATATGACAAGCCAATGGTCAATATATTAGATGGGGAATGGTAAATGAATTCCCTCCTAGATCACCAATAAGATGAAGATGTCTTTTCTTAATACCCTCATTCAGTATAATACCAAAAGTTTTAATCAAATAAATAAATAAAAAGAAGAGAACAGATGAAAAATTAGCAGAAAAACCTTCAAAGCCCCACTAAGACTATTAGAACTGATCAGGAATCCAGTAATGTGCAGGACAAAGAATCAATAAATGACTTTTAAATGAAGCGATACATTAACTAAAAAAGAAATCATGAGAGGGATCCTACTCACAACTACAAAAATAAAGTAAATTTAAGCAAGGTGTTGAAAAAGAACAAACATCCAAAACAGAGAGGAAACTCAAGAAATTAAAACAAACAACGAGTCCAATAAGAATGGGTGTTTCAAACACACACTTCTCCATAAAGGAGATACAAATGATCAACAAACATACAGAAACACTCAATATATTAGCAGTCAATGAATGAAAATCAAAACTATGAGTCCATCTCAGGCCAGTTAGAGTTGCTTAGTAAATAAATACCAAATACCAGTAAGGATGTAGAAGAATAGATATACTGTTGGTAGGAATATAAATTATCATAGCCATTATAGAGAACAGTGTGGAGGTTCTTTAAAAAAAAAAAAACATAAGAATAGAATAAGATGCAGTTACATATCCCAAAGCCTATGACCAAAGAAATCTGCATACCAACAAGTTACCCTGGGCACTGTTCAAGAGAGTGACCTCAGCCTAGGGAAGACGGTCATGGATTTGTGGACAAAGCAAATGTGGTTATAAACACAGTGGGCTATCATGCAGCCAGGAAAAATGACATCATGTCATTTGCAGCCAAATGAATGGGGGTGGAGGGCACTGTGTTAAGTGAAATAAGCCAGGCCCAGAGAGGCCAGTAGCACAAGTTTTCCCCCACATAGGGAACCAACCCAAACATGGTCTGAAAGCAACTAGTGATTAGTAGGGGTTTGGAAAGATGTGGAAAGAGAGATAGAAAGGACAGCTGGATAAGATCTTTGAACACTACGTACAGATATGCTGATATCACACTAAATCCCATAAGTAAAGTAACTTCCATGCACTCACACGAAGGTCGTGAGGCTACGGGCACTGCTAAATGCTCAGACTTGATAATTACTAGTAGAAACTCCCTTAGTGAGTTGCTGTGTTGAAGAGGAGATGATGCAGGAAATAGAACCCAGGACCTAGAATAGATGAGAACCTATTACAAGGAGAGGGTTTGCAGCAAAGACAATCCCTCTTTTCCCCTCCCCTCCCTTCCCCTCCCCTTCCCTTCCTCCACTCCCTTGGAACAGCGGGGTCATTTTCTAAATGCTCAATTTGCTTCTGCACCAAAGTCTCATGCTGTTTTTCTTACAACACCTAATAAAGACAGATCTGTTGGGCAAAGCAACTTAAGAGCTCTCCCAAGTACCAAAGGAGGGGAAAGAATGAACGCTGGATTTATAATTACTGTACATTTTGGGAGAAAAAGAAAAACTCATACTCGAAGAACATTTTCATAAATCATGCCTATGATTTTAAAAATGTGGCTTGGAGAGACGTAACTGTGCCTTCTCGCCGCATCTGCTTCACATACACAAATGTGTCAGGTTTACATAAACCACACTGATAGAGATGAAAAATAAGGGAAGAAGAAGATAAAAATAGTTCTTATGGTATCAGCAACACCTCTTTTATTATTATTATATATGATGATGTTGCAATCAGTCACACTCATAGATTGCATTGGCTAATGACCTCAAACACTACGGAGAGAAGGAGCCAACATCCACAATCGATTCTTTTTCCACTTCAAAAAAAAAAAAAAAAAAGCTTTAGTATTGTATGCATGACTATTTCAGAGATAGTAAAATAAAGCCATCTCATCCCCCAAGTGCATTCATGCCCTGCCCTCAGACATATTTCTTTGGCCTGATACTCCCCCCTGGGATACAGAGACAAAAATATAACCTACAACCACCTTTCCTTTGCAAATGCTGCCATGTGTAGCTCAACTACAAAGGTAATTATGCAAGCAATCCCTAACCCAGTAGCTTCCCAGTCCTGAGGAGTAACTGATGACTGGCCCTCTTATCAACGCTAGACAACATCCCTGTCTGTCCTCAGTGAGCCTTGGGAGGGGAGGGGGCACTTCATTTTTCCCTTTAACTAAGGCAGTGGTTCTCAACCTGTGAGTGGGTCAAGACCCCTTTGGGAGTTGCTTATCAGACACCCTGCATATCAGATATTTACATGATGATTCATAGCAGTAGCAAATTCTCAATTATCAAGTAGCAATGAAATACTTTTAGGTTGGGGGTCACCACAACATGAACTATGTTAAGAGGTCACACAGCATTAGGAAGGTTCAGAACCAGTGACAGAGGAAGCATTGAGCTTTTTATTCAACAATTATAAAGACCACTGGTGTCTCCAGAGCTCACTGTTTCTGAAGTGCATGTATGCCTGACCCCCAAGTAAGGCTCCTTCACTGACAGAAGCACCCTTTTGTCTCATCCACCTGCACTATTTACAGGGCTCCTAATTCTTCAGCTTTATCTGTAGGGCTGTCACCAGCTCAGATCTTGAAGTCCATTGAGCCATTAACACACACTTTCTTCTCCTGCCAGGGGCAAACCAGTCCGGTGATGAAGAATTACTTCATGATGCAAACATCTAGCCCAGATAGAACATCTTATTGATATTAATTTCCAAACTCCTTTCATCTTGATAGATTGTTTTTGAAGTTTTTGGAATTTTGTGGGTTTTGCTCCTTGAGAGTGAGTTCCTATAAATCTGTTTAGATAGGTTCATTTTGCAGTAGTTCTATTTGAAGTCCTGCATTTAATGTTTGAGTTTGAGTTCGTGTGTGTGTGTGTGTGTGTGTGTGTGTGTGTGTGTGTGTGTGTGTTTGTGTGCATGCATGCATGCATGCGTGTATGTGAGTAAGTGCATGTGTGGGTACCTGTGCATGCATGTGTGTGTTTGCCCACTAGATTTTCATCACAGTCCCCTTCAGTTCTTCAGGCGAAGAAAGGCATGCATTTGGTTATCTTTCCTCATTGCCAGTCTCATTTGGGACAAGGACAATATGTCTGCAACATTGTAGTCCTATAAGCCCTAGAACCATCCCAGTCAGAAGTGAGGAAAAGCCAGCTCCCTTAGTTACCCCACAGCCTCATGAACCGTGGCCTCTCCCCCACCTATCAGTGACTCAAGAGACAAACTCTTCCAGACTGAGCTACCCTGGCTCCTATCAGAGCTCAGTATTCTTCCTTCCTAGCATTTGTAAATCATGAGTACTTTGCGCAGGCCAGAGGACATGACGTGTTCCTGGAGGCCGAGTAGCAATGTGCTTGTCTCCTTGAAGACTCCTCCCTTATGATTGAATAAACACAGCTTCCCTCCTCTACCACTGCCTATCCATGAAAAACAGAATGAGAAACATGAAAGGATTTTAAATCTGCATGGTGACTCCCATCAGCCAGGACAGTGGCTGGCACCATGTAGATTTCCCTGTCCTCTTTCTTTGGTGCCCAGGCTGCATTTACTGGGCTCTCTGACCACATCTAAAGTTAGTGCTCTATGTACTGTCAAGATTAGCCATTCTCCTATGGGGAACTTTCAGACAATAAACTGGCACATCCTGTTTTTCTGTGGTACCAGGTATACTTTGAGGCATTTGATTTGCAGGTGCCTAAATAGAGCTCAGGGCCTCACACTGTGGTTCCAAAATACTAATGTGAAGCCTTAGTGTACACTGTAAGGAGTAGCCTACAGGAGTCAAAGGCCACAGTAGCTTTGGTCATTCTCCCTCTTTCCTTTCTATGACTGATTTTTATGTCTCCCTGGAAGAAGTCTTTGTCTCATCAAGTTCCGTTGATGTCTAAGCTTCCAGGCTCTTAAGCATTCTGTCCCTCTGAAACACTCTCCTTTCTAATCCCCAGACCTATACATACCCCAAACCCCACAGAACCTGACTATTTTCTGTTTAGTGTCTAGTCCACAAGTTACCTTTTACTCCCTCTAAGGGAAGATGGGTCCTCTTGCCATGTCTCTTCTTCATGCGCAGTGAGCTTCCCATTACTGCCTCCCATACTAACCTTAACCACCTCTTCCTTGCCAGCTGGGGACCTCCATTGACTATGCTTTTGTTCTATCTACCATTGGGTGTCTAGCATGATGCATGTATGATAAGCCTTTAATAGAATTCCCAAGTGAATCAATGTGTTAAACCACAAGATAAAACAGGAGAAGGGAACCGAAAGAGTTCCGAAACCTTGCTTTTCCAAGACAGTGCTAATCAGTGTGAAGAAGGTAATGCTCCCTGACTTAAATGTCCCTTACCAGTGCTTCTCCCCCTCCCTCCAAACAGAACATTTCCACTTCAAAACCATTCTACCCCTACTCATGACCCATGTGAATTAGGTAACCTGACTTCATACCCCACTTCACGGGTCATTGGCTGAGAATAAGCCTTGAATATTTAGCTGGGTCTATTGGGAAGGAAGGATCTTGCTTTCTGTTACTGAGCTGCTAAAATAAGGCTCAGACTTTGGGGAGGGTTGGAGATATAAGTGTATGATGACTTCCATTAAGCACACAGCCCTATAATCATCTGTAGTAATCACAGATATAGACTTTTCAAATACTTTGATCCCTTTTAACTATGCAACTTCGATTCGTTTGATTCAGTTTGACCTTGAGTCATGTCTATTGAAATAGGTTCTCACCATCTTTATTTTGCTCTGTGCACTGTAGATGGGGACAAGATTAACTAAACAACTCTCATGTCCTTATTCTAGTCATTGCTCCTCCCCTGTGAGACAAGATGGGAATTGATCACTTGGTGACTAGATCCACTGAGAGCCCATTCCCTAGAAAACACCACCTCATGTGCCTTTTCTGCTCATGACACAGAGACCACAGAAGCATGAAAAACCCTGGGTCTCTGCAAGAGAAACATTTATAAGCAAATCGTAAAATCTACCTTGCCAAACATTTCTGTTGAGACAGAAATCCAGATAATCTCTTCCCTATGGGGCTTCTGAGACAGTCTTTCAGTTCTGAAATACAACACTTACAAAATTTTAACTTCATTACCAAATTTCTAAAGCCCTGGCTCACTTGTCAGGCCAGGCCAGCACTAGCCACTGGTGAGAGCTGGGCTACCTCCAGGTGAACTCGCTGCCTCCATTACTAATGTGGATGTTGTACTTGGATGAGAAGCCCTGGGAAGAGACATAAAACTCTGCTGAGAAACAACCACACCCCTAATACCATGGACCCACAACGATCCACTTGGCAGAGGAAACACCTACATGAGGAATTAGAGAAGGGAAGTTTTCCAACAGTCTGCTAAACCTTAGGAAACCTGGAACAGTCCAAGGATCTCTCATAAATACAGTGATACACTTTCATACACACACACACACACACACACACACACACACACACACACACACACACACACACACGAGCACGCACAGAGATATAAAAGAGAATAGGAGAAAATAACAAAATGAAATGTTATGGTCTAAGAATTTTATTTTAGAAAAATTGCTATAAAGGAATAAAATTCAATCTCGCTTAAATGCACCCAGAGTTACTTTTACTAAAAAAGAAGAAACTTACATAAAATTTGGACTATGGCAAAAGTTCACAAAATGCAAAGATGATTATTACCTGCGGGTGTTATATCTAAAATGACAAGATAGAAGACATAAAAACAAAACCAGGGTTGGGTTTTATTTACTACACACACACACCACACACACACACACACACACACACACACACACACACCCCGTATATTAGACTCTTATCTTCTTATAATTCATTAATATTATATATTAGCTTTTGGCAGAGTTATTTGCAAATGCAATGCCTTGCCCTGGAGACACCAATGTGCATAATGGTCTCTTTTAGTAACATTTGAGATAACTCAGATCTTGAGGTAGTAAAGAACAAAAAATATACAGTCCTTAATGGTGGTCCACATCAGTCTCCACATGCTATGAAACTCACTGAGGCCTATGTACAATCAAACTGCTTCATCCCCAAGATCTCACGGCACAGAAATGCTTCTCACAGATTACAAAGTTAGTTCCAAGTATGAGACAATATCACTGTGAATCTCATAGATGCCAGCTGCTGTCCTATGGCATTTGGAAAGTGGCCTAATTTCACTGACCCTTGGTTTCACTGTTATCGAGGTACAGGCATGGTAGATAACAGTACTTGATAACAGTTACTTGAGTACGGGGTAACTGACCATGTTGAGTGAGACAAATACCTGAATCATCAGAACCACCGTTCATCTGCCAAATGTTGTCTTTGCTGCAGAGCACTTTCTAGGCACTGAAGCCTTTGGTGGCCACAGAAGGGAACAGGTTTGCCTCACTCTTCTGATACTTTCCCTAGTTTAGGAGTGTTGCTGTTTCCAGGCAGACGAACTGGGGATGTTTTCACTGGGCTGAAATGGAATAACCCTAAACATCTAGTCTCTGAAAATTATAACCATGGAGTAAAATGAGACACCAGAAGCTCCAAGACAGTAGAGTTACTATCGATGAGCTCTGAGCTCCACAAGTAGGACTGGAACACTTTGGTTCACCATCATTCTTGTGGCATCCAGCAAAGGGCCTGTCACAAATAGGGCCCTGATCATCAATGTGCTTAAAACAATCAAACAGGCAAACAAAACATAGCAAATCAGTCAAGTGGTGACTGGCCGGATGAATGCCAGTTGGCAAATCACAGTCAAGGCAAGATTACTAATAGTTTTGGCAGTGGCACTATTGAGCATGGGCAAGATAAATGTCACTTCATCTCAGCATTGTTCCTTCACAATGATAGCAGATGAATGGCCTTTTCCATGGAGCCTGTTCTTGGAGCTCTCCAAGTGTGTGGGACATTAAAGCAACAAGGATGTTGGTTCAAGGAGCTCACTACATGCCTCAAAGCTGACCTTGGCCAAGCACCATGTGTACTCTGTGTGTACATCTCCATGAGCTAGTCCAAAAGTAAAGGAAAACCAATACCTGACTGTCTACTGCTCTCTAGCCCATGGTAGGTGTGGTAGTTACAATGGTCTTTTTATTTTCCTTTAACTGGCCTGAGTCAAAGGTATTGCTCCCTGAAATCAAGAGAGCGAGGCTTAATACAACACTGATTCTAGTACATTCTCTGGTTCTCTAAAGTCAGATATCCCAGGAAATAACTCTGGAGGCCCACCACTTGGCCAGTGTTAGCCTAACTTGGTAAAGGAGACATTGAGGGCCACCATCTCTTTCCAGTAGGAGAATCTCATCTGGTACAATAATACAAGTATCTCAGAGTCTAAGCCGTGCCAACAGGGTTTCAGAGGGCCCCGAGTCCTGCTGGCTGACTGCTGGTTCATGGAATTCCTTCCTACTTTTTGCCATCTAGATGTCCACAGTACAGAAATGCTCACCACCTTTCACAAATATTCCTCCAAGTTCTGCCGACTCTGACCCTTCAATCCTTTGGTAAATAGGATCCTTGGTGGGGAGGGCTAAGTGGCAAGGGCTAAGTTTGAAGTCCACTGTCTAAACCACCCTCATTAGCAATGAGAGCTCACCTATTAACTCTGCACCCACCCACTCCTCATGCATCAGCTATGGGATGTCAAATAAGTCATAGGTGTTTAAGACATGTCAGTAAAGGAAATGAATCCCCATAAAGCTTATATTATAGAGATAGAAGGATGATGATAATTATATTATGTGAAGCACGAGGAAGTGCCAAAAGCCAGCAGGACCCTATAGAACAGGTTGAGAGCTCTCGAGGGTAGTTCAACCTTTTTGTCAATATCAATATCAGCTGTGGTAATTGATATTGAATTTCAACTTAAATGGAGATAGAACCTTTGCCTGGTCAGGACGTTCATGCAGAAAGTAAGCACTTCATTAAAATCTTTTTTTTTAATTATCAAACTTCTAAATACATGGCTTCAACATGGTGGCATTTGTTAATTATTCAGGACCATAGCCTTCCACAAATCAGTCCAAGTGAGTTACTTTGTATCTTTTCTTCTTTACATGTTTAGGGAGGGGATAGATGAGAACTACTTGGCCATGAGCAGGCAGGAGCTGGAGAGTACTGCTTGTGGGAAGTGTGCCGACCTCACAGTTTGCCTGGGCCTCACCCTGCCAGGGCATCAATTCCATAAACATCTGGAAAATGAAGTTAGTACCAGAGGATTCTGATAAGCGAGCAGACGGCCACCCCTGACTAGGTCAGCTCATCTTTTTTTTTTTTTTTTTTTTTTTTTTTTTTTTTTTTTTTGCTTTTCCAACAGCAGCTGAGGATGCTGCTTCCTGGGGCTGATTTTGAGTCCCAGGCTAAGGAGTGGTTGCTGGGAAGGGGTTCCTTGGACTGGGATATCCAAAGAGGTGGGAGTGGGGTGGTACACTGGGCGCATTTCCCATGTGTGCTGGGGCACATTTGTTCTTAATCTGTCCTCCCTCTGGCTTAACTGCTTGACAGAGATTTATATGCCAGCGTCATGATCACCCTGGATCCTTTGAGGAAAACATAAAACAAATCCCTAAGATTGGGGCAGGAGGGGGCAGCCATCAGTTACCCAGAGGGAGGAAAGGCAAGCAGCTGTACAGGACTCCTGTGGTTTAAGGTGCATCTTGGGGCTTCGGGCCAAATTCCAGGTGCTGCCAGAACCCCAGCCACAGGCGGTTCTGAGTTCTTCCCACAGAGTCTAACCAAGGGACCACAACCTCCCCACCCCCATAATACCCTTCATAAGACCCTCCTACCTGCCCAGTCAGGAGCCCAGGAATGGGCAGCAGAGGCAAGGACTTTTCGGCTCTTCAGATTGTCTCAGACCTCAAAGAATCAAAGGTGAGAATAAGCTTCTCTTGGAGAGATCACTGCCTCTTCTATACTTCCTCCCCAAGAAATGGGTACACATATGAAAGCTCGCCTGGTGTATTAGGCAGGGTTCTCTAGAGTCACAGAACCTATGGACTGTCTCTATATGTTGAGGGAAATTATTGAGTGGCTTACTGTCTGCAGTCCAACTAACCCAACAATGGACAGCTGTGAATGGGAAGTCTAAGAATCTGGAAGTTACTCAGTAACATGAAGCGATATATTTCAGCTGGTCTCCTGTATAAGCTGGAATCCTGAAGAAGTAGGCGCCAATAGATGTACTGACAAATAATCCAAGCAAATGAAGAAGAATGAACCCTTTCCATTGTCCTTGTGCAGGAATCCAGCAGAAGGGATTGTCCAGATTAAAGGTGTATGCCACCACACCTGGATTTGGAACTTGGTCTGTTCCAGGCTGGCCTTGAGCTCAGAGATCTGCTTGCCTCAGTCTCCTGGGATTAAAGCCATGTACCATGTCGCCTAAGCTTTTCGTGACCACTATGTGTCAAGACATGGATCATACATGTAATACCTCCATTTCTGGATTGTACGGTTCATTCTAGATGTAGTCAAATTGACAACCATGAATAGTGATCACACTTGGTAACAGAGAGAGCTAAATTGTCAAAACCATATGAAGTCCTTGGCACATGCCCTCCCACCCAGGTCTCCAGCGATACTTTCTTACTTTGTTAATATGACAATGGGCTCGTGCATGCTTACATCACAGCCCATAGCTTTGTCTGAGATGTAGGCTCTCATCAACTCTGAAAATGGCTCTCAACAACAGTCTTGAGCCTATGAGATGAATTAATGGGTGGGGGTACTTTTGTCAAGGCCACTGACCTGGCTTCAATCCCCAGGACACACATGGTGGAAGTCAAGAACTGGCTGGACTCATGCAAGCTACCCTCTGACCTCCACACATTCTGACCCAAAAGCCCCCACATGCTTACGTGAATACAAACAAATAAATAAAATATAGTACAAAAAGTATTTATTTCAAAAGACTAATCCCCTAGGAATACAATAACAAAAACTTCTGTTTTATTACTTTAGTGTTATTCTACAACCGCAGTGGGGTGATGCGCCTTGCACATTGAGGGCCGGCTGCAACAGGGTAGTTAACCTGTCTCTTTGTGGGGAGTGTAAACCATATACATTGGCACAAGCCCAAAGCCTGGGAGAAATCAGGCTACGCAAACAAAGTCTTTAATGGAAATCATCCTTTTGTCCTTCCAGTCATGACCTGGTCATTTCAGCACTAAAGACACATAAAATTTGGAACAAAGTCCCACAAGAATCATTGGTCTACAGCAAGACATAAATCCTACAGGACCTTGCTCCATAGCATGGGATGCAACGCACTGGTCCATGTGTCTATAGGAGTTCAGCAACCACCATAGTACCAGAGAGTGAGGTTGTCTTAGTTAAAACTATGTCCGAAATATGTTCTACCCATAAAGAGGGCAGGAAAAGTATCAGAAGAGAGCATAAAAGAGAGTGAATTCGTTTCAGACCTGGGAGAGGGGTCATGGTTTCCTAGAAACTCTGGCTTCTGAGTGAGCTGGACAGTATAGAAGAAGAATGAGATACCCCATTGCATTAAGGAGTCCTGGCTCTATTTGGAGACACAGAAGCACACATAAAACACCCTCACATGTCATGGTACAGAGCTTCTCCCTCCCTTAACAAGAGGTGACCCTGGAAGGACCTATTCCCTCTCTGAACCTTTTAAAAATGGCGATATAGTCACACCCCCACTTGGCTATGTCGAAAACTAGATGACTTAGTTTAAACATTTAGAAAAAGTCACAGCATGTGTGCCATGAAGGAATCAGCTTCAATGTCCCAATATGTCGCACACTCTAGTTCTGAGGTGGAGCCCTTCACTGAAGCATCTACTGCTTGGTCTAGAGCACAGGTGGTACTTTCTGCCAGGGGACTGCTGGCTGGCTTGACACTGGGGTTTTCCTATTCCTTTTTCTTAAATTCCCATTGTTCTTTTGAAATCACTGTATACTTCACTCACAGAGCACATATGATGGATCAGAGAACAACTTTGTAAAGTTGGTTCTCTCCCATGTTTTTAATTCCAGGGACCAAACTCAGGTCACTGGGCTTGGGAGGCAGGTGTCAATTGCCCTTGCTCGCATGTACACACGTACACACATGCACACACACATGCTCACTCACCACACACACGCTGGGGCTATTTGATCATATGTGTTTTATAAGGAAGGGCCAAGCTGTTTTTCCAGACTGGCTCAGGACAACTCTACATTCCAAGAGCAGAAGATCCTTTGGTCAGCAGCCTCTCCGAACTAGGTGGAGAGACTGACGTCTCAAGTGCCACCCATCCTGATACACATACACAGTATTTTGTGAATGGTCAGCGGTGGTGGAGCTGTCTCCTGTGCTTGTATGCCACATTTATATCCTCTTGAGTAAAGTGTCCGCCCATTTCAGTGAAATGTCTTTGTACCTGCGTTCTCTGTTGAGACTTTGGGGTTTGTTATAGATTCTCAACCACACTCTTGTTACATGTATGCTTTGAAAAACATTTTCTCTCCATTGGCAGCTTGCCTTTTTCTCCGTTGAGCAAGGTCCTTCACAGAGCACACATATTTAATTTTAATGTGGTCCCATTTATCATTTAGCCTTTTATGGGTTATCTTAGCTCAACCATAATAAAATACCACAGATGCAGTATCTTAGGCAACAGGTATCAGCAGAGTCAGTGGAGAGCAAGAGCTGTGTCCTCGGGCTGCAGACCACTGACCCCTTGAATAGACTTCCTTAAGTTGAAGTGGGTGGAAAGAAAGAAAGCAGGCTCTTTGCTGCCCTTCTTCCTTAGATACGAAACCTTTTATGAGGGTCTCATAGCGTGATATTATCTGCATCTCCCTAGCTCCTCAAGAGGCATAGCTCCAATATTATCATGTAAGGGCCAGGGCTTCGAAGTGAAAACCTCAGTGGAGAGACACAGCTCAGACCTCAGCATGTCTCACACTCTGGCATCAGCTCTAACTCTGCCTAGCCCGGTGTTCTGGGTATTCCCCTCCAAAGTTTTATGGTTTTATCTTTTACATTTTAATCCACGTACCACTTTGAGCTTTGTAGGATGAGGTCATTTCTTGCCTTAGGACGTCCAGTTTTCCCATTGTTGAAATGATTATCTTCCCACACTGAACTTCTTTTGAAACTTTGACAGACAACACTGGATGCATTTGTGTGCATCTGCAGTTGCTATTCCGATCTCCTGGTCTGTGTCTCTCTTCTTCCATAATCTCCACATGACCCCCATGGATGCAAATACACTGAAATCCGTAACCCTGAGGAGAAGAATTTCTCTCATTTTATTCTTCTTTTGAAAGATTGTTTTGGCTATTCTGGGGTCTTTCCATATAAATACTGTAATAAGCTTATCTATGCCTACAGAAACACTTAATGGAATTTTGTTAGAAACTAAATTAAAATTGTAGCTCATTTTGCGATGAAATGACATCTTTGCATGGTGGAATCTTTGAAAAGATTGACATTTTTCTCTAGTCTGTTTTCTGTTGTTGTGATAAAACACCCAAATCAAAAGCAACTTGGGGATGAAAGGGGGTTATTTCAGTTTCTACTTCCAGGTCACGATCCATCACTGAGAGATGCCAGTGAAGAAACCTAAGGCAGGAGCCAGGGGAAAGTGCTCTTTGATGGCTTACCCTCTGGCCTGTATAGGCTCTCGCTCAACCAGCTTCCTTACCCTGCACAGGCCCGCCTTTCCAGAAGGGTTTACCTCCACAGTGAGCCAGGCCCTTCTGTGTCAGTTAACAATCAAGATGATCCCTCACAGACATGGCCATAGGCCAACATGATAAAGACAATCCCTCATTTGAGACTTTTTTCCCAGATGATTCTAGGCTTCATCAAGTGGACAGTTAAAGCTAAAGAGAGCACCCCACCCCTTGTCAGCTTGACACAAAACCACACCACTTTAAACCTTAAACTTACACTTCCTTGTCCCAGGAACTCATGTTAGTTTTACATAACATGATGCAGCTCTTAAAGTCTTACAGTCTTTAAATTTTTCAACACTTTAAAACTCAAAGGTCTCCTTTAACATACAAAAATTCTTAAATATGGTTTTCTATAAGATCAAAAGAAAGGTCTATATATTCTTATTCCAAAATGGAAGAATTGAACATTTTAAAAAAGTCAAAGTTAGACAAAATCAAAACCTAGTAGCATAAGTCCAAATTCTGTTGCTAAAAGTACTGACAACTGGGACTCACTCACTCACCTTCTGGCTACAGAAGACATGAGCAGTCCCACCTCTCTAGGTCTGGCATCCATTACACACACAGTTTGTGGCAAAGGCTCATGCTGACTCTAGTTCACACCATGATGGTCTCACACCCTTTCTGCCATCTCCAAAATCCTGGTATCTCCATTGCAACAATGGCTTCTCCTGAGGGAATCCAACACTGCATGTGGTGCCAAGTCTCAGCCTCACTGCCTGACCTCTTCGATCCTGTAGCTTTCATGCTTTCAAAACCATTATCCTGTGGGTGACTCTTAACATTCCGCCAAGATCAGCTACTAGCTTGAGATGCAGTCTCTGATACCTTGGACCTCAGCTTCTGAGTACTGACTGTGTGAAAACATATTTCCCCCCCCAGGGAAGCATAAAGTATATCACTTCAATAGGACAGGCTCTTGTTGATCACAGCTAATTTTACAGTCCTAGCAGATCAGTACCCTACTAACCCAATGAACTCCAAAGGTTTTACTTCCATGATACTGGTTTCCTTTTAATCAGAGCTGATTCTTCAGCTCCAGAGGATCAGCACACACAGATTTATTTTTTCTCTTTTCTCATACATTATGTACCATCACAGTTTCTCCTCCATCTGCTTCTCCCCAGCATCCTGCCCCTCTCCACAAGATCCACCCCCTGCCATTTTCTTTAGAAAAGAACAGGTCTCCAGAGGATATCAAACAAATACAGCATAGCAAGTTACAATATGACTAGGTACAAACCTTCTCATCGAGGCTCAATGAAGTAACCCAGTAGGAGGAAAAGAGATTTCAAGAGTAAGTAAAGAGTCATAGGCACCTCTCAATCCTAGTGTCAAGAGCCCCACAAAAACAAGCTACACAACTATCGTGTATATTCAGGAGACCTAGCACAGACCTGTGCACACTCCATGATTGTTGATTCAGTCCCTGTAAGCCCCATGAGCCCTGCTTAGTTATTTCTATGAACTGTGTTCTCCCGGAGCATGCACAGATTCTCAATCCAAAAGTATCACAGGAGTAACCACTATCACACAGCCAGGAAGAATCTTTGTTTAGCAGTGAAACTTCATGCCCATCTCCACAGTCAATATTCCTCTCAGTACTCATGTCTCTCAAGTTTCAGCAGAACGCCCCATTAAACTCTGCACCCTAAGGATTTTCGCAGTTCCAAGTTCCACCATCCCAAGAAACGGTACTACCATAGTAGGCTGGGCCATCTTATATCAATTAATAATCAAGACAACCAAACCCTTGCAGATAAGCCCACAAACCAATCTGCTATATTTGATGACTTAACTGGGAACCTATTGTCAGGTGATTCTAGGCTGTGTCAAATTGACAGTTTAAACTAATCAGAACAACAGTTATAAGACTGATTCCACATGTGGCTCAGAAATTTAGTGTACAGATTTTATTACCTATCTTGTCAAGTTCATACCTAAGTACTCAAGTCCTCTGGAGTGTTTAAAGGATTTTTGTATTCTAGTTTTTCTTATCTCGTTTACAGGATTAGTAAAGGACAATGTGATTATTAATTCTCTGTGCACTGATCTTGAAGCTTCTGGAGTCCCTTGGGTCAAGGAGACCTCCTATAGTACCTTTGGCCTCTATGCAGCATACCAACTGCCAATGAAAATTATCGCCTTATTAATGTGTATGTTTTTCATGGTGTCCTATTCAGATATAACTACCAAGTTGTCTGAGAAGAGAAACCTCAATTGAAGAATTGCCTAGATCATATTGGCCTGTGGGCATGTGTGTAGAGACCTAATCTTATTACTTGATACAGAAGGCCCAATCCACTATGGGTAGCACCATCCCCTAGGCATGTGGTTCTGTGCTATTATAAACTAAATTAGGGGTTGGGGATATAGCTCAGTGGTAGAGCGCTTGTTTAGCAAATAAAGGCCCTGGGTTCGGTCCCCAGCTCCAAAAAAAAAAAAAAAAAAAAGAAAAGAAAGAAAAAATAAATTAAAATTAGCTAAGCATGAGCCAGTACAAGAGCTAGAAAGCAGAATACCTCTATTGTTTAAGTTTCCAGTTCCTGTTTAAGTGGCCTGACTGCCCTCAATGACATAGTATGAGCTGGAAGTGTAGGATGAAAGGAACTTTCCCCTCCTGTAAGTTGCTGCTGGTCAGAGTGTTATCACAACAGAACCTAGACCCAGTGCCTTCCCCCATGTCAGATACTTTTCTAGGTACACTGCAGGCATAGTCTTTAGACGGAGAACAACACACCATACAATCAGGTAAAGCAATGGTCCCCCATACAGCATCATTTTGTCCAGAGAACAACACAAGCCACCAGGAGTACCACTAACATCTAGTAAAAGGAGACCAGGGATAGCTTTGAGCATCCTACCAGGCAAGGACAGAGAATTATTCTGCCTCAAATGTCAACAGTGCTGAGGCTGAGACACACTGGGTTAGTGTTAGATCCCACTCATATGCTCCCACACATACTCAGAGCTGGGTCCCAGTTATATGCCTCCACTGGACAACAGTTGAGAATTCCATTTCCTTGTCAATTGTGAGGGTGTTCATTTCAGTCCTCAGGTCTGGCAGTCCCCATCAGTTTTCAAATCTACCTTTGAAATTCATCACAAAACCCATATACTAATTACTAACTTTCTCATGGTTAAGGTAAAATCAGTATGTCTATAGAACTGCTACATCTATAGGGTTATCACAGGTTATACACCCCAGTGCTTTCTGATATTGTGCCAGAAAAGGCCTTTGAATATCATCCAAGAACAAGAGCACCCAGGAAAATATGCCTTCCTTTACATTTCAATCATTTTCTCCAATTATCTACCAACCACAACCATGTAGTATGTTCTAAATAAGAAGGGTACATCTTGTCATCAAGAAATGGAGCTCCTCCAGCAAGACTTAAGATCCTATTATAAGACTATTGCTACACAAAAAATTAAATGCTCAATTCCTGAAAAACTCCTAAGAACCAGGTTACAGAGATCCCTTGATCAGGACCCAGAGAAACCTTCATCAAAAGTTATCAAGACCTAAATTATGATTTGGCTGAGTTAAGAAACTGAAAACCCCCAGGGGCAGTAAGTTTAGTCACGGATGGATCCAGTTCTCTCTCTCTCTCTCTCTCTCTCTCTCTCTCTCTCTCTCTCTCTCTCTCTCCCTCTCTCTCTCTCTTCCCCTCCCTCCCTCCTTTCCTCTCTCCCTCTCACCCTCCCTCTTCCTCCCTCCCCATCCCTCCTTTCTCTCTCTTCCCCCCCCCCCCTCATCCTCCCACCCCCTTCCCCCTCTCTCTCTCTCTCTCTCTCTCTCTCTCTCTCTCTCTCTCTCTCTCTCTCTTTCTATGTGCACATGTGCTCCATTTACAGAATAACTCTGTTCTCAGGGTATTAAGATAGCTTGTGGGGGGTTGGGGATTTAGCTCAGTGGTAGAGTTCTTGCCTAGCAAGCGCAAGGCCCTGGGTTCAGTCCCCAGCTCCAAAAAAAAAGAAAAGAAAGAAAGAAAGAAAAAAAAAGATAGCTTATGAGATGGTCTCCTATATAGTCACAGACCATGGCTCTGAGGAAAAGATGATGTGACTTTCTTCTGATAACTCAAATAAAAAATCTCAGTGTGCTTCTTACCATAGCACATGCCCATCCCTGAAACAATGTCAGAGCTCAGAAAAACATGCTACCCATCTGTCTGGGCTGTACTAGCCATTGGGGATAGGGAAGAGAAAGGGAGACACAGCTTCCTGATGAGCCACAGTGAGCAGGAAATAACACAGCAATGGCTCTCCACTCAGCTGTGCTGGAGCCTAAAGATCAAACACATACAGGATCCTCACCTGGAGGGACCAGCCCAACCTTCAAGTGACCCCATGGAGGGCATTTGTCCTTTCTAAAGAACCCCCAAGTTCTCCTCAACTGAAGAATCAATTCCTATGTGAATGTCCTCAACCCTCACTATAGTTTGAGAGCAAATTGTTCCGTAGGTCACAATGCAAGAGGAAAAATAGAGATGGGGTCAGTGGAACATGACCACTCCTATACATCTTTATCAGAAGTTTAAGCAAGTCCCTGGCTGGGGAAATCTTTGTGGTTGCCCGATTTCATTAAGGAATAAATCGGCCATCTTTGGAGATTCTGATTAAAAACTCTGGAACACCAAAAGGATACAGTGCCAAGGGTAGCGGCCATAGAAGCCCTCTAGAGTCTGACAAAGATGGACAGGGAAAATGAGGAAGCAACGAGTAAGTGTGGGCCAGAACGGCTTGTCTTTTCCCACTGGAGAAAATCATGTGGCCTGTGGGATTGTTATCAATATTATGATAAAATTATATTCTTGCTGAAAGCATGAAGCCTGTAATTGGTGATTTCATCCCCTGGTGTGGTCAATTACAGATACATACAATGGTAGAGTTCTTGGATAGAAACCCTCGGGTCTCTTCTAAGAGCAGGATAAATATGCACAGCATGGTGCATGGCCCGCTGAGACTCCAAGTCTCTCCAGGAAGAGTCTGTGCACATCTTGGGAAATCTATCCTCTCTGAGCCTGAAGCTGAGATCTAGTCTTCATCTAGATGCTGACAGGGCAAGCCTTGCTTCCCTCAGAGGCACATCACTAAGTAGAGGAAAGTGACAACATGTGGTTACGTTTCAGCCAGAACTTTGAACCTGGGGTGGGATGTTAATAAAATAGCCAAAGGAAATGTTCTAAACTCAGCCAAAGACAAGGAGATGTCTTGCACTAGAGATTAAGAGACACAGAAGACCAAGGGAGGAGAGTAACCCAGAACCAAACAAGATCCCTGGAAGACAAGAAGGCAACCGGTTATCAAAGAGAACATGGTACTGTATTTCAGGTACTGTGGATGCATAGTGAAGAACTAAAGGATGGTCTAAAGGCAGATGGTGGCTGAGCACAGAGTGCCTATGAAGCAGCCACCTGCAAGAATAGCTGCCAAGTTCCAGAGTGAGCACACCCAGTGGGACAAAAGGGAATCACCAGATCTATAAGAAATGGGTATATTAGTCAGTTTCCTGCCACTGTCACAAAATACCAGATGCAGGCAACTGAACAAACAAAAAAAAATTTTTTTTTATTCAACATGCAGTTTGGGTAAGAAATCTCCTTGGTTCCATCTGGAGACAGAAATGGTGAAAGCATCCTACATACATCCAGGGGGGTACAAGTAATTACATATACTATCCAAAGCAAAGGAACGTAGCAGTACCAAGCTTGCTCTAGAGAACGGTTAACCTAGAAAAAATGTGCAATGTGAAACATGGGCACAATGAAAACAGCAACCATCCATAAAACGCTACCAGATGTCCTCACACTGCAATTCTAGAGGTTGAATGTCGAGAAGAAACGCTATCCTAGAAAACAGAAATACAGGTAGAAGGAGAGTAAAGGGGGTGATCAGAATGTTGGGCAACCAGGCCAGAAGAGATAGTGCACAGTCTTGATGAAAATTCTATCCAGTGGGCTGGGGTAAGCACACATAAATATCCTTAGTATCTGACACAAACAAAGATCTCAAATCAGTGGTTATAGGAGAATGCAGAGCTGAGCACCTAAAGGCTGTAACACACTCCAATCTAAGTATTCACGCTTGCCTTACAGAACTCCAGAAAGCAAGCTTCCCAGGGACCGGAGAGATGGCTCAGACATTAAGAGCACCAGCTACTCTTCCAGAGCACCTGATCCCATTCCCAGTACTCAGATGGAACCTGGCAACATCCAAGACTCCAGGCCCTGGGGGATCTGACGCCCTCTTCTGGCCTCTGTGGGCATTGCACTCATATGGTGCACAAACTCACATGCAGTACATACAAAATTTGAAAAATACTTCTTTGAAAAGCTAGTTTCCAAAGCCTAAAGAGACAGCATCATTCGCGTCATGCTATGACCAATGTCACTCGAATTAGAACATGATGGAGTAGATTGAAGAATAATGAGAAAAACTACATTATATTTGAAATTTTTTAAATTGTCAAAGAATGAAAATCAGAAATATAAACTTGTGAAAGACATATAAATATATATTATTGCAGGGGAGTTACACTGTCGATGTTTAGTCAGAAATAATGAAGTTCCAAGAGGCATGGTTGTTCATGACTATAATCCCAGCACTCAGAACTTAGGGTCAGGCAGACCTCTGTTACCCATGTGCCAGCCTGAGCAAATAAAGGATCTCCAGATTCTAGGGGAACCCTGGGAACAACCGAGGAAGACGTCTGATACCAGCCAATGTTGCCCTCCAACATATATACACCCAAATATACATGTGCAAGTGTTCAAGCAAGTACGCATGCATATGTTACACCCATTAAAATAAAAATAATGAAAATAAAAGTAAACATGAATGAAAATAAAAGTCAAACGTGTAAGAGTGACTATTGGTAAAGTTATCAGCTATTTCTTGGAAAACCAAAACAGAAAATTAGTCATCATATCAATAAAGAAGATATGAAAGAAACACTACTAGGAGTGAAAGAAAAACCCTAAGAATAGCCTATGATTAACAGTTCATGGATTATTACAGATGACTTAATGACAATAAACATAAACTTCGAGAGATATGCAATGTAAAAATGTTGACTCAAGAAAGAAGAAAGGGCAGTTAAAACCTTTTACTGGCATTTTTTAAAAAAATCCTATCAATGGCTTCGAATGTTAGCACCAGGAAACACTAGACTGGATGGCTTTACAAGCATGTTCTACCAAACAGAAAAGCACAGATAATTCTAAATTGACATAAACTCTTCTGGAGAACTCTTTTTATTAGACCAACCTAACCTTAATTCCAAACAAGATAGACACAGTGTCCGAGGCTCACTGTACTCATCAGCATACATGGAAAAAATGTAAACAAAACATTGCCTAACCAAACTCAGAAACACAAAGAGCAATGAAATGCTCTTTTCAATTTGAGTGTGTCTGAAAATGTAATGCTGGTGGGACATAAAAATCATAGATGAGTGCTGTTTATCATAGTAACAACTTAGAGCAAAAGCTGAACGGTTAGCCCACTAAATAAATCCCCCACTCCCAAGCCCTCCCAAGAATGAAATCTGAAAACCTTGACTTTGAACAAAAGCTATCGCGAACACGGCCCTTAGTGAGGAAACACAAGCTGGTCAGTTTCTCACTTTACCAAGGAAAACATCTCCAAAAACAAACAAACAAACAAAAAATACCCAGGGAACACAATCAGCAAAGTGACACTGACAACTTAAAAATTGAGAACTTTCTCATTTTTATCTTACTTTTCAGTAAGAAACCTGGAGGTTTGGCGATTGTTTGTTTGTTGATTAGATTCAGAGGGTATCTCGGATAAAAAGGATTTCCCAAATCAAAATTTAATAGAAAAAATTATAAATGGGAATTTAGCATAGACTTAAATAGTCATTAGACAAACATGATTTAAAAGCACATTGAGATCCTAGTAGTCATGAGGCTGAAGCAGGAGGATTGAACCTAGACTACAGTGAAGGTTCCTGAAGTAGGAAGGTTGAGAGCGATCTAGACAATTCAGGTTCTTGCTGGGCTACATTATCTTACATAAAAGGGGGGATGGAAGGGAAGGAAGGGGAGGTTAGGGGAGGGAGAGACCCTCATCACAGTGAGACATAATCTTATACTGGGAATCTAGTAAATAAAAATTCTGACATTTACTAAAAGTTTAATTTCTAACACACAGTTGATGGGAACTTGACTGGCAGAGCCACTTTGGAAATTGACTCCACACAATTCCATGGCAGTAGCCACATACAAAGCACCAGAACCTGAAACGTCCAGTCATTGGTCAGATAATGGTCCCAGGAAGCTCAGAGAGCTCTTTCTAGGGTGTTCCAGCAGCATCTACAAATGGATATGGCCCAGTGTTACACAGAAGAGTCAGTCTGGAAATAAGCCCAAAGCTGAACATCCGCTGGAGGAATGGGTGGCCATGAAGACTTTCTACATGAGCAGCACCCAGAAGTCCAGCAGCTAGAGCTGAGTACAAACACAAGTTAAGAAAGATTACGAGCCACGTAACTTAACTGCGCTAGCACTCAAATTCACATGTTAAGCCGTCGGGTAGGGGTTTGTACATTAGCAGTACAGCAAAATAGCAAGAGAAGAAGTGGGAAAAATCAAAATTCTTGTTGCTCTCGAGTGGAGGGATGAAGCAAAAATCAAGGGGTAGTCAGATTGCTCAGAAGGCCGTGAGAGTCTTTTATCTAAATAGATAATAGCTACTCAGGGAGAATTACATGAATCTCAAGGAGATGCACACACATATCTTTCTATTTTTATATGTGTATAAGATGCTTTACAATAAAAGAACTCTTCACATGTAAGAACACTTTCTCAACATAAGATAAAAAAAAAACAGAACTGCAGAACATTTTAAAGAGTGTGTGTGTGTGTGTGTGTGTGTGTGTGTGTGTGTGTGTGTGTGTGTGTGTAAATGTCTGAAATCAATTGTCAGGACTCCGTTCTTTGAAGAAATGCTATGATCCACAAGGAACTTAAAGATGAGATAGTGATACTGTCCCTCTCCTTTAGTTGGCTATACAATGTAGCCAAGGAAACTGCAGGGCTCTGAATTATAAGCCTGGAAGCAAGAACATGGCTACTACTTATTGTAGGGTTTTTATTTACTCTAGAAAAATGTTAACTTATTTTTGAAAATTAAAATGATTCAAATTTAAATAGGTCAGAAGAAAACAGAGTAATATGCAAAAAGCAGTGAAGAAAAATAAATGAGCAGCCTGTAATGGGAATGAAAACAGTGTTGGATAGATCTGCGATTTTATGTTTACAAAGACCCCGGCTGACAGAGCTGAGAAAGAGAGGGCTCCTGGGGAGGAAGAAGGGATATAACCTCTCAGGAAGAGAATGAGAAAAGCTAGAGAGGCCAGAGGCCAGAGGAGAAGGTCTAAGCAGGTAAGCAGACTCTTGTGGCCAAACAATCCTAATTATTATTCACCTGGTAGGATAAGAGGGTGAGACAAAGCATGGGATTACTGTAGCATGTAATTAGCAAGTTGATGGGAGGAAAACACACACATTTTGATTGTAAGTTAAGCCGTCATGCTGAAAAACATACCTTTAATATACATAGGAGGAGGAGGAGGAGGAGGAGGGGGGGGGGGGGGGGGGAGGGGGGGAGATATTAGGAAAAAGATAAACCTTTCTTTTCCAAGGCACTAATAAAGCCTGAATAACTGAGTTACAGAGAGGAAAGATATTCATGGGCAGAGAGGCCAGCTCCTGTTTGGTACTGGTAGACAAAGAGGAGAGTCTTCCACAGACCAAAGTCAAAAGAAATCAGTCAAGCCCAGATGAAATTACAAACTGAATAGAAACACAGGGACAAATCCCCTGTCCCAACAATCTCCACCCCTTTTCCACATATTCAGATTTCACCAAGAAAGTGTCAACTCTATGTAGACAAGAAAACAGGATTAAAGAGTTTGACTAGAGCTGAATTCAAAAGGTGGCTGAGATTGCAGACCAACCTCCTTCCATATTCAAGCACTGATACAATCTTCCAGGAAGTAATGAGTGTAATTTAAATAGCTTTTGCCTACCTCAGTGGCTTTTGTCCCCCAAACCCAAATCCCCTTATGAGAAAACCATCAAACAATACTAAATGTAGTGTGTTCCACAGAACACCAGATCAGCAGTCTTCAGAATTGTCAAGGTCATAAGAACAATGGAATTCTAAAAGGCTGCCTAGGACCAGAGGAAACAAAGGGTATGATGTGGTTTCTGGGTTAAGAGCCCAGAACTAACAACGGACAGGGTGGGGAAATTGGTGGCATCAGAATAAAGCCTGGATTTCAGGGAATGTTAGCTCACTTAACAGGGGCTGTCTCTTAGTCAATACAACTCTAACAGGTTGTCAGTAGAAATGTAGCCTCCTTAATTTTCTCTAAATCTGAACATTTTAACAAGCTATATAAAGACAAAGTAAAAATATCACCCCGAGTGGGTGTGGTGGCCCATCTGTAATCCCAGAACTTCTCAGGTAGAAATGGGGTACCCCAGCAGTAAGTTAATAAACTAGATAAGCTCTAAGGTCAGCAAAGAACGCCAAGACAATGTAACATATAGGATAGAGCATGAAGACATATGAAAACACATTCACCAAGGCATACATACCACATTCACATATAAAAAAGCTAAAATACTGACTTATAAAATATAAAAATTTATGAACAGATTCAACAGTCAGCAATAAAAGCATATACAAAACCAAATTTTAGAAACAGGAAAAACTTCTTAAAGACCCAACGTTAAATGTTGTGCTAATGAGTTTAAAATCAAAGTACTGTTAAGACACTACCCTGGCCCCCAAATTGATCAGTAAGCTTATGGAATTCTATCTAAATTCTAGAAAGCTCTTTGGTAGGATGTGCTCAGCTGACTGAATCTTAAACAATGAACAAATCTGAAAGTTCTATACTGCCTGGTTTCCAGAGCCTTCCTAAGGAGCCATGGTAGACAAGATAATGACCAGAAACAGGCAGAGACCTTTGCACATAGAGGGCAAGGCGAGGAAATAAGAATGGTGTTTTCAACAAATGATGTTAGAATAACTGGATATTTTTAGTGTGACAAATTAGCACCAACTTCCTTATCATACAGTCTAACCCCGAAAACTTCCTCCCAGTTACTTACATGAAAATGAAACTTCACAAAAATCTTATATGCAACAATTTTTTTTTTGTGTGTGTGTGTGTGTGTGTGTGTTACTCTGTATGTCGAGCATGCACTGTAGATATGTTTGTGTGCAGATGTTCAAGCACTTGTGTGTGAAAGACAGAGCTGGCTATTTGGTGTTTTTCTGGATGGCTTGCCACCTTTTCCTTGAAGGAAGATCTGTCCCTGTAACTCTCTGATTCATCTGGGATATACTTGTCTCTAACTCCCAGCCTCCAGTGCTGAGGTGACACATATACACCATAATGCTTGGCATTTTACACAGGTCCTAAGTATCTACACTCAGGTCCTCACACTTGTTTGGCTGCACTTTACTGACTGGCCGCCTCTCCAATCCTATACAACCTTTTTTTTTTTTTTTTAAAAATAAAGCTTCCATCCATTTGATTCATAAGAGTCAAAATCTAGGGTTGAAGAGATGGCGCCTCTGTTAAAGGCTAAGTTCACAACCAAAAAATTCTAAGAACCAAATCTAGAAAGCAATTCAACTACCCACCAACCACAAAAGAGGTTATCAAATTGTGGCACTTATACAGTTAAACATAGCTTACCAAAATAGGTGACCCACCAGTAAGAGGGGTTCAGTATCTGAAATGGGAATCTCTATTAAAGAAGACTGATTTAATACCTAATGAAGGATTACAAAAGGCAATCACTTTACAGGAGAAGAAATAGAAGACCGCTCTTGTCTATTACTAATGCCTGACACAATACTTGTCCTATGTAATAAGACAAATAAAAATTAAAAGTATAATCTTTTCTCTTTATTCATATTAAAATCCACCAATAAATTACTACTGTTTTCTGGAAAACATTCAACATTGTTCACTATCTTCGTAGGAGAAGATGGAAAAATATGCAATGTGGGACAAACAGTTTGAAGAATAATTTAGAAGCATTTGCTAAAATTAAAAATGGTTGCCTGTGAACCAGTACTCTTACTTGTTTGTCCTGGAGAAATTCTAAGACATGTCAAAACTGGTCTTAGGCTTTACTATTGTCCATGCACAATAGTGAAGAAAAGAAAGGTAAGAAAAGTGGTTTCTAAGGGGCTCGAGACCCCATATGAACAACAATGCCAACCAACCAGAGCTTCCAGGGACTAAGCCACTACCCAAAGACTATACATGGACTGACCCTGGGCTCCAAACTCATAGGTAGCAACGAATAGCCTAGTAAGATCACCAGTGGAAGGGGAAGCCCTTGGTCCTGCCAAGACTGAACCCCCAGTGAACGTGATTGTTGGAGGGAGGGCAGTAATGGGGGGAGGATGGGGAGGGGAACACCCACATAGAAGGGGAGGGGGATGTTGGCCCAGAAACCGGGAAGGGGAATAACAATCGAAATGTAAATAAGAAATACTCAAGTTAATAAAGATGGAAAAAATATAAAAAATAAAAGGAAGTTGGTGAGTAAAAAAAAAAAAAAGAAAGAAAGAAAGAAAAGTGGTTTCTGCCTGCGCCCAGAGAGAGCTGGACTCTCAGAAGTGAGAACAATCCTAAGAGCTCAGAGGTGACCACCACTTCTTTTCACATTCCTGGCCCAAGAGGAACCCATCTAGAGCCCACTGGACACAGGAGTAGTCAGAGAGAGGATCCTTCTGGTCTCTGCTGGGACCAGAACTGGAAGCCAATCAAAAGGAACGCTGACACACGTGAGAGCAGAAGTAAGACCACCACTTCTGCTCTGAGGGACCCACCTGGAGCCCTCAGGATACACAAACCCAGGAGCAGTCTGGGACAGGACCCTTCTGGTTTCTGCCTGTGCCCGAAGCTGACCTGGTCCCACAGCTCTCTGTATCCAGATCCCGCTGGAAGAAAGCGGGTCTCCAGGAGTGCTGACACACAGGCTTACAGAAAGGTTAAGTCAGTGTCAGAGACAGCAAGACCAGCTAATACCAGAGACAACCTGATGACAGAGGCAAGCAAGGAACATAAGCAACAGAAACCAAGACTACTTTGCATCATCAAAACCTAGTTCTTCCACCAAAGCAAACGCTGGATATCCCAACACACTGAAAAAGCTAGATTTGGATTTAAAATCATATCTCATGATGACGATAGAGGACTTTAAGAAGCACATAAATAACTCCATTAAAGAAATACAGGACCACACAGGTAAACAAGTAGAAGCCCTTAAAGAGGAAACCCAAAAATCCCTTAAAGAATTACAGGAAAACACAGGGAAACAGGTGAGGGAATTGAACAAAACCATCCAAGATCTAAAAAAAGGAAAGATAAGAAAAGATGAAATAAAGCAAGCATAGAGGAACAGGCAGACAGAGGGAAGGAAAGAGAGAGAAAGGGAGGAAGGAAAGAAGGCAGGAACAAAATTGTCTCTGAGTAGGGGGATTGGTATATTCCTGAATATATATGAAACCACATGCAAAAACACATATTTAAAGAAGGAATCACTGAGAAAGAAAGCCCTACAAGCTAGATACAGTAGAGTTAGATATATTAAATAATTCTATTTACATATTCCACACTAAATACACAATAAAGTTCTTAAACCACTAATATCTTCACTAATAAATTCACATTTCAGTATGTTGTTATTTCCTTCAGCCTTAATAGTTGTCAGGCATCATGATATCACTAATTCACACAGTGATTCCTAAGCTATTAATGTATTTTCTACTCCATTTTGCTTTTATAATTTTGTGCCTCACATATTATATATTACAAAGTTTTATTAGTCAAATAACAATAATTATGGGAAAGTTATAGTCAGGACAGCTACAAGAATAAAAAGTGTTAGGAAGACTTTTATTTAAGGCATGGTTATGAAAGGGTTTTTTATAAGGAATGTCAATGTTTCATCAAAAAAATGGAGGGTTACTAATACTCTAGTGTGGATTGTTTGCTTTTTAGGAAAACTGAGGACTAGAGGGATGGCCCAGTGGTTAAGAGCACCGACTGCTCTTCCAGAGGTCCTGAGTTCAATTCCCAGCAACCACATGGTGGCTCGCAACCATCTGTAATGAGATCTGATGCCCTCTTCTGAAGGCAGAGCTACAGTGTACTCATATACAATAAATAAATAAATCTTTTTTAAAAGAAAAAGAAAACTGAATTACCTGATGAACTCAGATCATAAATGATCCTACTCAACAGAACCAACAGGAAGCCTGGCCGTGGGTGACACCAGCGGGGGACTTGTGCTCCTAGAAATGAGTCTACAGCAAGAATGCCAGAAACATGGAAGGAATGCTGTTAGCCTGTTCCAGAAGATGATAAAAATTATACAGCTCCAGGTTTCAGAAGGAGAATCAACATTCCAGAAGAAAAAGAAGAAGGAGGAGGAGGAGGAGGAGGAGGAGGAGGAGGAGGAGGAGGAGGAGGAGGAGGAGGAGGAGGAGAAGGAGAAGGAGAAGGAGAAAAGGAGAAGGAGAAGGAGAAGGAGAAGGAGAAGGAGAAGGAGAAGGAGAAGGAGAAGGAGAAGGAGAAGGAGAAGAGAAGAAGGAGAAGGAGAAGGAGAAGAAGAGAAGAAGAAGAAGAAGAAGAAGAAGAAGAAGAAGAAGAAGAAGAAGAAGAAGAAGAAGAAGAAGAAGAAGAAGAAGAAGAAGAAGAAGAAGAAGAAGAAAAGAAAAGAAAAAAACAAAACAACAAAAACTTCTGAAGGCCCATTTATTTTATTTTCTTCTTGTTGACAGAATAACTTCAAACTAGAAAAGACAGTTGTTTTACTCTAAAAGACATGAAGATGAAAGGGACGGCAAGCAAATGCCTATGAAATTCATCCTATCTCATTAGCGCTTCATTAGCCCTTAGAAATATACATCAAACACAAATTTTGTGCCAGGGCATAGGATATAGTGGTGAACCAGACCCACAAAATCATCCTTCCTGGGGCTCATATTCTAAGAATGTAAGCATGAACCAACAAGAAAATATGGCTAAGGGCTAAGGAGAAAAAAATAAAAGGACAAAATAAAAGGATAATGGGGAATAGCCATCAGACTGGAACATCTGCTGATCCTCAAATAGGTCTGAATGAGATCAGAAACCAGAACTGAGAGACATACATTCCTGACAAACAGGACAGCTGGAACGAAGACTACTGTGGACATGACTAGTGTGTTTAGGTCCACAAGGAGACAAAGAGGCTAGAGGATGAGTCTAGAGAACTCTGAGAAGGTAGAAACCAGATCACTCAAGCCTTAGTAAGATCTAATGGTGGGAGACCATGGTTATCTCAAGGAGTCGGTGTGACCTTTCCTGGGAGGAGTGAATAAATGCCCAAAAATCCAGACATGGCACCAACAGCAAATGGATGAACCTATCCCACCCAAGTCTAGCTTAGTGAACAAATGACTTTGGGGGCGCTGGTTATAGAAATATGGGTGAACAATTACTTTAATAAACACAAATGCCTGAAAAGTAGTTGCATCAATTAAAAACTCATCCAGTCAGGAAAATCATGTTCTCGTTCTTCCCTGTCCAACTGATAGGCAGCTTGACTAACTGGAGAGTCTCTTCTTCCAGGAAACTTTTACTTCTTAACCTGGGAAAGAAAATTTGATTATCTGTAATTTTCCGAGTTTCCTGATCCTTGTAACTTTCATCTACTTCCTGGGTCTTGTCTTTCCTTTACTTTCTGAGTCTTTCGATTTCCTAGGAGGGAATGCTTTAATTCTGAAGAAATAGCTCCTTGAAACAGAGGAGAGACATATATTCTTTGTTTGAAACTCACACTGAGCAGAAAATACATTGTAATTAGATGGAGTGACCGGTTGGGGAGAGTGGGGATGGTAAGAGAATATTGCCAAGAGGTGGCTAAGGCTCAGACCATAAAAGTGACCCACTGGAAAAATATGAATCAGTTCACCACCTAAACTATAGATAAAAAAGAATGTCAGGGGGAGGATGTAAGGAAAGAACTAGTGGTACCAGGTCGAGGCACTGAGTCACCAGTGCTGACAATTAATGAACAGTCAGAGAGGCAGCAGTCATGGTGATGGGCCAGATAAATATAAATACTCTCTGGTCCATATTAAGTCTGAGAGCCCTATTTATCCAAACAGACATGTTGAGTGAGTAAAAATGAAGTGAAACTAAAGCCTGTAAGTGAGATCATAACTTAAGATTTATGATCAGGAGTCATTGGAAAATAGCTGATAGTTACTGACACAGCATAGGATAGATGCATTCACTGTGGTAATGGTGCAGATAGCCTAAGACCAATCCCATAGCCCTCCTGAGACTGAGGTGGGATCCATGACACAAGAGAGAAAATAATTCTACGATTCCATCTTGACAGTTCAGTCTTCTTTCACACTTTATATAGATACTCAGAATCTTTTCTCATGTTTATTAAACCTCCAAGTTTAAATTGGATGAGTCTCAGAGTTTGGGATAATTTATGCACATAGCAATAGGTTTTTGAGCAAAGCCAAAGACATATCAGAGAGAAGAGCAACAATTCTCCATTGTTTCCAGAAAGAGAAATGGTAAGATGTTTATAATATAATTGCAAACCGGTTCTAAAGCACTGTGAGGTCAGGGTTGCAATGTGAACACTTAGAAGAGAGTACAGTAACCAAGCAAACCCAGCACAGGATTGGCATGGTGGCTATGCCTGCAATCCCAGCAAGGGGGACACAGAGACAGGAAGGCCACTAGTTTGAGGTCAGGCTAGGCAACTCAGTGAAAATTTAAAAATAAATAACATCAAAGACAAAGATTTTCATTTAAGGGATATGAATACCTCTTCTATATACCCTAGACTGCTGAGGAAAAAGCTCACATGCCAGAAATGGGTCATCTCTTTCCCAGTTGTTGGTCAGTAGAATTCTGTAGTCAAGAAAGCCAACTCCAAACGTCGCAGGCCAATGCCAATGCTATTGCTTAACATCCAGAACTTGATGGCAAGATTCTTATGCTGAAAACAACATAAACATGTGACATAGGAAATAGAAAAATCAAGCTGGGACTGACCTAGAAGTTTTATTCTTAATGGCTAGCTTTCAAGGTGCTGGAAGGTCCTTTGACCGTAGAGAATTAAGTAATAGTCTTATAAAGCTGTAAACTCCATGAATTATGAAGGACTGGCCTTGTTAGATGTGTCCACTGGTGTAATAATGGCAAACATGTTATGGTGAAAAGTAATCACCTCACGAATTGATTTAAAGATACAAGGCATGCCTGGTGCTGTTAATTGAGCTTTAAAAACAACAAAACAAACAAACAAAAACAGGACTAGCTAGATCATAGGCCCTAGGAAAGAACCTAAAACTACTACATTCTGTTAATGGGACAAAGAAATAAACTGCCCCCTAAGCTACTATCTTTATATCCATTGATTAGTCTATCTTTCAACCCTGATCAGAGGTGTTTCTTTTCAACGTAGACAGGATTGATACAGAGATTCACAGCTGATCAACATGTAGTAAATAAGACTACAAAGTTTTCATCTGAGTAGCACATCTATATCTTACCTCCTTCTCTGAAGGTTCATCCACTACCATGGAAGAGAGGATGGAAATATAGTAACAGCCAAGCAGGGTAGATGACTGCAGTAAAATAGTGTTTCACAGTAAAGCCAACTAAAATTCCAGTATGAATAGGGGAGGAGTTTGTGAAGCCCCACCCTGATGATTATTGGCAACTAATGACTGCTAAGAGAAGAGTCGGTTTTCTTCAAAGATCCATCTCCTGGGAGGCTACCCATGCTCTACTAGATGGTCCTCCACCGATTCACATACAGGCAAGTCTAAGAGGACTCAGTATTGTTTTCTATTTTAAGAGCACATGGATTTTGGAGGGAAATGAAAATGCATTATATGAATTATAGCATGTTTAAATAATAAAAAGATTATAAAAACTATGGATTTGTGGAGAACAAATAGTCACAACTTCATTTACTTTCTTCTAAAATGTCATAAGAAGTTTTCTTTTTAAAAAAAATCATAAGGCCTAATGATATCAATATTAACAAAAGGAAGGTTATCATTTGCAGTATTTATTAATGTCCAAGTGTTTTTTTTTAAGTTCCCTCTCAGGTTTAATGGTCCCCTGTTCTTCTATGGAAAATAAGGCGCTAGTGGGAAGATTCTATCTCCAGATGACCTAAGCTGTTACCTAGAATCCATGAGCATGTCTTCACCCCTACAAATGTCCACCTGTAGCCCCGTGTATGGTGTAGGTAGTCTTATAGCTTGCCTTGCTACCCTTAGCTATCTCATCTGGCTGCAACGCTGGACCATTCATTTAACCAGGAACTGACCACACAAAGCTTGGTGAGCACTAGTTGGAACAGGCATGCTAAAGGCAGTGAAGTAGACATGAAAGTCCTTGCTTCTGAATGTGGCCCTAATTTTAGAGACATAGAAACTACCTGCTGCAGTTAACCTGTCCTCAGTTGTTTCCTCACAGCCATGGTAGAGGGTAAAGGATCTGCAGTTAGCTGTTTATCTCACAGTTGATTGACACCACCTTAGCAAAATGTCACTTCCAAGAGCAAGAACTCATGCACAAAGCTTCCTGAGTTGATAAATGCCCTTTTCTTTGAGAAGATCATTAAGGACCTGCTATGGCTAAACACTAGCAGAGATGTTCAAACTTGAGACCTTCCAGTTTAGAGGTACTTCAGAGGTGTTGTGCTAAAAGATTCTATGTGGTGGTCATCTCTATCAACACAAAGGTGCTGTGAGAGAAAGTCAATCTGGGTGCTTGAGATTCAGTTCATCCTGCATAGCTTACATCACCTAACCACTGTAGCCGCCAAACATTTCTTGCTATGTGTGTCTCTGTGGTCTTGACTTCTGTGCCCCACGTGGAGGAGGGAGATGGCATGAGTCTGTGAGCAAAGCTGAAGGTTCTTATAACAAGCATGTGCCATAGACTGTAGTCATGGAAGCTAAATGTTAGTCTTGACAAATCACCTATGTAATTCAACTACAAGGGTTCAAAGACTTAGACCCTGCCCTGTTGAAACACCCCACTTCCAGTTCAAGATGGAGCTGAGATGGAATATCTGAAGTTCTTCAGTCTAGAATCCTGTGAATTCTAAAGAGAGAGTGGCCTCCAGCCTGCCTTCATTCACTCCACAGGCTTCTCTGAGTGCCAAGCTAGGTGCTATTGACATGGACACCAGACTGAATAACATAGCCACAACTCCTCTGTTCACATCCAGTGGTGGCCAAAGAAGTCTTGGAGTCCAAGAGATGAGTTAAGAAGTTTGTTCTTGATCTTCTACCTTTTCTCTATTCTACAAACCATACAGAGCCTGGTCCTCCAGCTCTCAGGACCATTCTGGGAAATCTCTTCACGGTCAAAACACTGACCTGCTACTTCTTTTCACTACCCAGGAACCCAACAAACCAAGCCATATAAAAATCTCCTCAAGATCTGAGCCCTCCTCCTCCACCTCAAGGAAGAACTCATGGGTTACTGAAGGCACTAAACTCCCTAAGTTCCATCTGAAGGAAGCTCCTCCCTTGAGACAATTTTCTTCCATGTGTTATAAAGTAAATTTTTACTGCTGGAAAAAATGACACCATAATGTACAAAATTTTGTTGTGTGAATGATTATGCCTTTAAGGTGAAACTAAAGTTTCAGTGGTTGATTTGCACAACCATAATGATGACCTTAGTTTAAAAAGAAAGAAATCAAACAGTACTGGTTAAAAGCCCTAAAGCAGGTTAGTCCGGTCTACTTTTCTGTGAACTTCTGAAGTTACAAGTCCAACTAAGGTCATCACACCTACATAATAAATCAATCTGTGTGCATGTATGTGATGTAAGATTGGAGGAAGGGGCAGGGAACACTCGTTTACACACATATGAAGGCAAGATGAAGATGGTTTGTGGGCCTGCCATCCACTGTATACCCCAGACACAGGGACTGTCTCTGACCTGGAGCTTGACATCTTCTTAGCTAGACTACAAGCCCTAGATGCATTTCCACTCTCTGTTCCCTGGCACTAGGGTTACAGGCATGCATGTCCATGCTGGTATTTTTATGTAGATCCTGGGAATCCAAATCCATGTCTTCATGCTTATGCAGCAAACATGCTTATCCCTTGATACCGCTCCCCACTCGTAAGCATTAGTTATTTTTGGTTTAAAAAGAATTGATTACAGAGAGTGGGAGTGGTAGCCCCATACAACAACCTATCTGTCAATACCAAATTTCAGTCTCACAGTTCCCCCTGACACACCCACACATACACAGGTACACACTGGCCTGAAGAAACTTTTTTCACAGTCTGTGTTAAACCTCTGGTGAATTTCCAGTCCTGGGACCACGAGTCATAGCAAAGATGGGAAGTAATGAGCAGATATATCAGTAGTCTAGAGCAAAGTGGAGGTAACTACACAGATTGCATTAGATAATAGAGATCTCTGTCCCTGGGACAGGGCACACAGTTTTACTTAAGGCCTTGTCTCTGGGTCTAGCCACATAAACAGATTACTAGTTCCACTCAAGGACAAGAGCTGATCATCTAGTCAACAAATCACAGAACTAACCACACGGATGTCACCACCAGTCAGAGCCACTTTGAACATGTACCTGCCAACGAGGAAGATTTTACTCATTTTACTCAGAAAAGATCTCCTTAGCATTGCCCAGGTCAGGGCTCTCTGACTGGAATGTTGACTCAGGAGTCTCAGAATTCCAATGAAGGAACCAGCCAGCTCCCTACGGTACTGTAGACATATTGATATCCCCATCCCATCTTCACTTTAAGAACACTGCCTCATTTACCTGTGTCCTCATTAATTATAAATGTGTTAATCAGGGCTGGAGAGATGATTCAGTGGTTAGGAGCACTTGCTGCTCTTCCAGAGGATCCAGGTTCAATTCCTAGTACCCACATGGTAGCACATAATTATCTGTGACTCCAGTTCCAGATGATTTAACACTGTCACATAGATGTACATTTAGGTAACACACCAATGCACATGAAACAATAATAAATAATTTCTTAAGTTATAAGATAAAAAATATGTTAATCAAGTGTGGTAGTCTGTGGTGGTTTGAAAATGTCTCCCAGAAACCCATAAGGAATGGTACTATTAGGAGGTGTGGCCCTGTGTGATTAGGTGTGGCTCTGTTGGAGGAAGTGTCCAGTGGGGTGGGCTTTGAGGTCTCAGAAGCTCAAGCCAGGCCCAATGTCTTACTCTCTTCCTGCTGCCTGACAATCTGGTTATAGAACTCTCAGCACCTCTTCAGCGCCTGTGTATCACTTTCCTGGCCATGATAATAATGAACTAAACCTCTGAACTGTAAGCCAGCCCCAATTAAATGTTTTCCTTTGTAAGAGTTGCCATTATCATGGTGTCTCTTCACAACAATAAAACCCTAAGACAGAGTCTAGAGACATAGTTTGCCTTAAAGAGCTCAGAAATTTAGACCTCCAAAATCAAATAAATATTTCTCTGTCTCTCTGTCTCTCTCTCTCTCTCTCTCTCTTTCTCTCTCTGTCTCTTTCTCTCTTGCTGTTTCTTTCTGTGTGTGTCTCTCTCTGTCTCTGCCTGTCTGTCTCTCTCTGTCTGTCTCTCTCTGTCTCTCTGTTGTGTGTGTGTGTGTGTGTGTGTGTGTGTGTGTGTGTGTGTACGGGAAGGGGCTTTTGCCCATGTGTGCACATGTGTAAGCCAGAAGTCAGTGCTAGGGTGTCTTCCTCTCTGGCTCTCCATGTTGTTTTCTTGAGGCAGGGTCTCTCACTGAACCTGACACAGATCAATTAGATATACTTCCTGTTCACTGAGCTCCAAGGATCCATGTGTCTGTCTCTGCTTCCCAGCACCTGGATTTGAGTGGCACGGATGTCTCAGTTCAGGTCCTTCTGTTTGCACAGCACATACTTTATCTACTGAGTTACCTCATCAAAATTTAAATACGCAGAACATTTTACAGCCAACCCATTGGGAGAGGCTATGCAGAGCATTATCTCAAAACCAAAGAAAGCTCAACAAGGAAAAAATTTATAATTGCTAGCAACCCTAACCACACATGACATGGATCATGGTTGTCTGTGCTCTTCTCCGTTGAGATGATAAAGCATCCTGACCAAAAAGCAACTCGGGGAGGCAAGGACTTACTTAGCTTATACTTTCAGGTCATAATCCATCATTCAGGGAAGTCAGGGCAGGAACTAAAGTGAAATACATGAAGAAACACAGTTGGCCAGCTCACTCTGCTCACTCACTAGCTAGCTTCTTACATAGCTCAGGCTCACCTGTCTAGCTTGGCCCTCCTACACCCACCATCAGTCAGGACAATCTCTCACAGACATAGCTAAAGGCTACCCTTATCTGAACAATGCCTCAACAGAGACTCCCTAGGAGGCTTGGTCCAGTTGACAACTGGAGCTTACCAGAACAGTGGCCATAAATCTTTATGTGCTATCCTCACACTAGACATGACATAATGAAAAGACCATCTTCCTACCCTCCCCAGAGACTTAATGTAATAAAACGCACTCATTAACTATAAAAGTCCATTGAGAAATGTTAATTCAAGTAGAAAGAAGATAGTATCAGACACCACCTTCAGGGATTCAAGCACATGGGGAGGAGGGGTGTTAACAAGATGTATTTGCTGCACTTTCCTAGGAAGAAAAACAAGCTAGACTAGATTATGTTAAAATTGTCTTCCGTTTGGTTCCTGAGAAGCCAAGGAAGGGCCCAGAGGGCAAGAGCCCTGACATACTTTCCAGAACACACACTATGAAGTTACCCATGGTGATGCTAATTAATATAAGTGGCCTTTTAGTGAATGAAACACTCATCACTCAGAGTCCTACACAGGACACACATTAAAGACATGGCCAGATGATAAGGAGCAGAACCCTCCTTTAAAAATTCAACCCAGAGGGCTTGAGAAGTGGCTCAGTGGTTAAGAGCACTGACTGCTCCTCCAGAGAACCTGTGTTCAATTCCCAGCACCTATGTGGCAGCTCACAACTGTCTGTAACTCCAGTTCCAATAACTCCAGTTCCAATAATTCCAGCTCCAGAGGATCTGACACCCTCACACAGACATACATGCAGGCTAAACACCAGTGCACGTGAAATTGAAATTAAATTTTAAAAAGTTTAAAAAACCAACCCAACACAGAGATATTGTTTTGAGTAGCTTGAATGCTCCATATAAAGACATGACCTGGAATCCTGAGTCCCCAAACCATCATCTCAAGGATGAGGTAGGATTAGGATTGGTGGCTGATAACCATCATTAAGACCAGCTTGAACCCCTCATACTTGCATAGTCAGGGTTAACAGCCACTCTGGTCCTGCAGCTCTGAGCCTGTAGCTTGAATGCAGAATTCCACATTTCCAAAGGGCACCCCAAGAGGTACAAACACATGTAAACACTTGGCTGTAGAGAAAATTGCTTGGCAGAATATATACTTTAAATTTTATTTTCAGCATTCCAAAGCAAAAACTAATTGCTGCTGGTGGCACACAAGTTGGCATGGGGTAATGTTGAGAAACACCAGGGTGCCATGTGCATGCATGGCTGGTCTCAGAGGCTTATACCATAAGGAGGATTCTAAGGGCTACAAGCATGTATTGAAAAGACTAGGTTCTAAATTCAAGGCAAATATTTTGTTCATAGCTCTGTCAGCAATGATCATAATGCTCACTCTTTCTTTTTACTTTTAGTTATAAATTTGTGTTCTAAATACTAGGACAACTCTGCCTCAATTGCATAGAAATATGTCACATACTCAACACTGAGATGAGTGTTCTACATCTCATCCCTGGTCTTCTGGCTTCTAGGCACTCAACTGTCTGCCTGTAGAGTGGAATTCTTCAATTATGCAGACAGTCAACTCAACTGCACACAGCCACCCAGGTGGGCATTTGAAAGAAGCAATGAAGTGCCAGCCACCCAGGGGACCTTCATCAGAGCCACAGTCCCCAGGCTAAGATCTAGTTCTCACACAAATATTCCAGTGGAGCAAAACCCTCTTTAGGACACCACCAACTTACAAAGATAATGCCACATGGTTATCCAAAGATAAGTGTGCATCTTTCTCCCTGTCATGTTTTCTCAAGTATGTGTTCAGAATACCCACCTCATGCAGAGAGAAAACAAGAGAAGCGAGCCTATAACAACGTTGGTAGGATACGTCCAATGAAAGATAAGATTCTTTATCCTTTGCGGTGTTTTAATCTATCCCTCCAACTGTGTTTCACACCCCTTCAGAAATGAGCCCTTCATTGGGATCTTGGAATGATGCTGCAAGATCTTTTGTCTTAAAATGCTTATCACTATAGTTAATACAGGCCTGGGGCTTTAATAGCACTGCTAAATATAAAAGAACCCATGTAGGTCAGCTATTGTGGTGCATGCATAATCCCACAACTCCAGAGACTAAGGCAGAACCTGTCCCCAAAAGTAAATACATGGGGTTGGGGATTTAGCTCAGTGGTAGAGCACTTGTCTAGCAAGCGCAAGGCCCTGGGTCTGGTCCCCAACTCTGAAAAAAAAAAAAGAAAAGAAAAGAAAAGAAATAAATACATTATGTATGTGTTTGTATATAAATATATGTGCATGCTTAGTACATATATAGAATTGCATAAAATCATGTTTGGTACATAAATGAGTAGTATAAGCATGTGTGTCTAGGTATGCACAGGTATAAATATATGTGTGTGTGTGTAAATGTGTAAATACATAAAGCATAGACAATGACAGCTTGTAAGATCAAGGGAAACACTGACAAGCAGAGATTGGGAAGAGCTGGCACTAGAAAAATGTGAAGCCCCTGGCAATAGAAACTACATAAGTTATCAGCCATGTTTAGACTTTGGACCTCTTGGACCTAGTGTTCAAATATCAAGTAGAAAATATACTTACTGGTCTTCCTTGTAGCTCACGAGCCCTCCCTGTACTGTTGAGGGACAGCTGTTCTGGTTGACTGTTCTTCTATGACTATGTGGGATAAGAGAAGGTTATCTCCCTAGAGGGAAGGTGAGCATTAGGAAGTTTTCAAAAGAGCCATAGATGTAAAGAAGTGAACCAACGTTCACCAGAATGAAGACACCAAAGGCAGATTGGCTAAATAGTGCACTCTCCAGGTGTGTAAAATTGCCTGCAGCTGGATAACCATAATTAATAATAATGAGAGAGACTGTGTTTAGTTCCATTTTCAGGTGAAGTGTTGTGATTCACATTGACCCATCTAGCTTTAAATCCCACACTTCCAACCTACTAAACATACCACCAAAGGCCTATTATTGCTGGTCCCCATACGTCCTCCAGGGTAAAAGGTCAAAGAGAACAAGCATCACCCACCATGCTTCAGTAATGGCTCCCCATTCAGGGTTTGGATATCCCAGGCTCTATAGCAAGGATTAAATGTTGCTGCATTAAGGTGAACTATTGGAATGGTACAAGGAAAAAAATGTCTGTGAAATAAAATTTTATTTCTATCCCATTGCCAGAAAGAGAAGTAGGGCTAGTGTTGGACCTGGCCTGGATGAATTCAGGAAAATAAACTGTCTATTTCTAACCCACTTACATTTAATTTATTAAAATACTCAAGCCAAAGTTATGTGAGTCCCACAAAGCATCATGGGTCTATTTTATAACACTTTAAAAAAAAGAAAAGGAGAGAAAACTAGAGCTGGAGAGAAGTTAAGCATACCCACTGCTCTTCCAGAGGTCCTGAGTTCAATTCCCAACAGCTACATGGTGTCTCCCAACCATCTGTAATGGGATCTGATGGCCTCTTCTGGTGTGTCTGAAGACAGAGACAGTGCACTGTCATACATAAAATAAATACATAAGTCAGAAAGAAAAAGGAAGGAAGGAAGGAAGGAAGAAAGAAAGAAAGAAAGAAAGAAAGAAAGAAAGAAAGAAAGAATGAATGAATGAAAGGAGAAAAACAGAAAACTATGTCCTTTGAACAACAAAAAAGACTTTTTTTTGCCTCAAATGGTTTGCCCAAAACCTCAAAATTGTAAAATCCCTTCTTAATTCAGAACCACAGATCCTTATGTCCATTTTAAAGTCTGTAAATATTGTTTCCCAAGCACCTTAAGCACACTTGGGCTGTCAAACCTTAAATGGAGGTCCCTCAAATGGGACAATGTAATCTAAAAGGGGCTTTGAAGGTAGATCATAGAACACTAGTCTCCGGATATATGGGGTCCCCAGATTTACTGTCCCTCTCTGAGCCTTGGTTTTGTTTTGTTTTGTTTTGTTTTGTTTTGTTTTGTTTTTAAACAGACAAGGTTTTCAAGTTCTTCCTCCAGCAGGGTGACCTAAGCCCAGACAGACATTATCTAATGTCTTGACCAAACAGAAAGGCAAGTTTCTTTCATTAACATGGTATAATTATACAGGAACAGAAATAAGTAATTTTGTAAAGGTTTGACTAAATATAAAGGATAATTTTTACCATTCCCACTGTACGGTAAGGAGAAAGACTACATTTATAATGGCAGACAGCTTCAACGACACTCAAAAAGATTATTTTTCTCAGTTTGTATTGAAGACTGGCTTGCCATACAGATTTGCTGAAAAGTCTTAGTTTATACATGTCAGCGAAAACCACACTAGGGTGGAGCCCATGTGCCCATCACTGTGGCAATAGGTTGACCTGAGAACTGGTGTTTGTGTGCTCAAGAATCTAAAATAGTCATAGCATAAATTGTGAATAAATTATCCAAATAAATCTGACTCCTGCCCTTCTAACTAAGCATGTGAAGCATGGCTCACATAAACCGTCCTTGAATTTGATCATGATGTAATTTTTACTTTGGGCACAAGCAGGGAAAGTTAATGGTACAGCAAATACAAGAGCAAAGAGCCTAATTTGGGTAAAGTGTTAACTTGCTCGACTCTCAGACCGAAGCAGAAAATATGACGGTTCATTTACATCTCTGTGTGGAGTAATACGCAGAACTGCAGTGGCTGCAAAATCGTCCTCCGAGAACCCAGAAATAATTCACCCTTTTTATTAAAAATGCACAATGACATATATCATCCATCAACTCAGGTGACGTCTTCCTAGTGGGAGATCCAAATTGTGAGGGTTACATTTGCTCCTCTGTGTCTTCTGTGGGACAGTGCCAGATGCAAGTTCAGGCAAAGAAAATGTCATAGAATTTTCCACATGTTCCTGTGAGCTAAAAGCAGCTCCCAACAGAGACTGTGCCCTCTGGGGTGTCACCAAGGGCAACCTTAAGGCCAAAGGGGATTACTAGTTGGAAGATTTTTCCCTTGTCAAATTTTCTCAAGTTTCCAGTCATCTAGAACCGAGACCAGCAGATAAGGGCAGCACAGATCGTGGCATGTTCTAATAAAGACCTGGACTGTGTACAACCTCTAGTAGAATTTCCTCCTTCTAGAAGCCTTGCAAAGTGAGAGACAAAACCACCCTGGTCACTGATCTTTTTTAACTAGGTTTTGCAAACATTACCATCAAAGGTTCAATAGTAAATAGTTTAGCCCTTATGGGCCAAGAGGCAAGTGAAGGACATCATAGTAACTTCTCAATCATTCCCAATATAAAATTAGACAGGCCATAGTATGAAAAGCAGTAGAAAGGATCTGGCCTACAGGTATAGTTGAAACTTCATTGATAAGAACGTTTTGGAGGCTCTATCCAAGGGCTCTGTATCCTGCCCCGGAGATACTTGCACGCCCATGGTTTTCTCTGCTCTGTCTTCAATAGAAGGAAATGGATACAGCTTAGATGTCAATCAACAGAAGAACAGATAATGAAAATGTGGTGTGTGGGAGGGTGCACGCACACAGACACACATATGTGGAATTTTACTCATCTATAGAGAAAAATGGAATGTGCAGAAAATGCAAGGATCTGGAACTCATTAAGTAAGGTGACTCAGAAAGACAAACACATGTTCGTTCTCTCAGACATCTGGATTTTAGCTGTGAGTGTGTGTATGTGTGTGTGTGTGTACATATGTGTGTATATGTGTATATGCGTGTATGTATGTATGTATGCATGTATGGATGGATGGATGGATAGCTGTACCTACATATGTACTTATGTGTATATGTATGTATATACATGGGTATGGGCTTTAAAACTATAAAGGAGATCATGAAAGGTGAAAGTAAGGTATTGAGGGAGGCCATGAGATACATGGGACAAGAAACCAGAAAAGAGGCTTCTGGGAATGTGGGTGTACAACTGGACACAGGAGGGAGGGAGGGGAGGAGGGAGGAGGGGAGGGAGGGAGGGAGGGAGGGGAGGGAGGAGTTTAAAATTTTGATGCAAAGGATCATAATAAAATCTCATACTCTGTTAAACATACAAGAAAAGAAAAAAGGAGAAGGCAGAAAAGGGGAGAAAAGAGGAGGAGGGAAAAGGAAGGAAAAAAATTCGTTCTAAAGCAACTTTATGTGTAAGGTTCTGGAATGGTGCCTGGCACAGTCTGCTTCTTTTCCTTTTCTCCCTACTATTCCCTTAGTCTTTTACCCACCTATTCTAGCTTCATTGTCTCTAAACAAAGTAAGTCAACAAATTAAGAAGAATCTCTTCCTGACTTTAGAAGTTCAAAGCCCTATCATGTCTTTTGTTCTCCTAGGAATGAAGAAAAGAAAGAAGTTGCATGTAAGGACAGACATGGGGAAGGCCGTAACGTTTCCATCTTTGGGTACTCAGCAAGGGACTAGCAAGGTGAGGGATGATGCAAACACATGGACATTGGTGTGTCACAGAAAGGGAACCAAGTCGGAACCATTCTGACCCTATCATGGTCCAGGTGTCATCGGTGAAAGAAGAAACCTCAAGTCCATAGAGCCAGAGTGTTGGATCTGAAAAGAGATGACTTCTGAACCCCAAATTCCAAGCAGAAGCTTAAATCATCAGAGAAGAGGCCACTCCTTGGTGGGTGGAACTGTCCATACCTACAGCCAACTCAGACCCTAACTCTAAATGAACACAAAAAAATGACAGCGTGAACCCACTTTCTTGGAGCATGAGTGGCTGTGTAAATGCTGTCAGGGGATGACTGGAACCAGGACCAATGATCAGAGATGAGAGGCACATATAAAAGTACCAACAAGTCAATAGAAAAAATGGCCATTAAGTAACAGGGTTTGGCTGGCAGCTCATATCCTGAGAGAGTTGACTGAAGAAGAAAGTCATGAGATGACCTATGCCTGCCCGAATGCATGCCGAGACTGAGATGCCACAAAAGGAGATTTCACAGGCTATGTCACTGGCCCCATGCAGAGATGACTGCATTCAGAAGCCAAGCATGAGTGATAGCTGCATATAGCTGTTCCCATACTGAACCGGAAGAGGCAGGGTGCTAACAACTGAAATGGGTAGACAAAACCAAAACATCCAATTCTGCCAGCTAGTTAGGAAACTTTGACTTTGTTTCCCAGATGTGTTAAAAGAAAGACTTTTTCAAGGAGGAGGGAAAGCGGGTTTCTTCTGTGTAGACTAGACTCTGTGAATCAGGAGCTCCTCATCAAGCTTGGGGCTAAAGAGTGTTCCTTGATTGCACTGGATTCTTCAGGAAAAGATGCCAATTTGGATTGATGACACCCCGGGAGGTAAGGGAAACATAAACATGCTCCTCCTACTGCTGACCTCGATGTGTTTGATGATCAAACAATTGATCTCTGAGATCCCCTTGGAGTGAGAAAATCATTTCAAATGGATGATGCCATCAATAGAAACTTTAATTGGAAAATTGGAATATTTCCTAAGCAGCTTTCTTTTATAGAAGTGATCCAAGAGAATACAGGTGCCATAAATGAAAAGAACATGAAGAGGAGGCCAAGCTGGCCTACAGCTGGCTTCTCAATCCCAAAGACTCAAGTAGAAGTGGAGAATGAGCTCCCAATATGGAGTCTACTTGTTTACAAGGATATGAGGTGCTGCTGGCCTCCTCCCTGGACTTGCTCTGTGTATAAGATACCAAGCTCTGGAGAACAACAGGGATTTCAAAAACTATAGCAACTAGAAAATGTATGAGGCATACAGCAGGAGCTATCTTACACAGTAGGAGCCGTTTGCTACCAAGGAGGCAGTCTACAATAAATCTTTGCTTGCATTGTTAATTATTTTCCAGGTTTTCAAGGTACATACAGTTTAAAATGTGGTTTGCTTTGATAAGTTGATCTTGGACCTTCCTAGGAAGTGTATGAAGAGCTTTCTAGAAATGCAGGTGCAAGACACGGATAGCATTGAATAGAATGTGGAATCCCTTGGGGTGGCAGTTGGGAAACGATGTGTTACCACAATTCCCACATCCACCAAAACTCCGGACTCCGGTTCAACAGGAACTTAAGATGTCTCCCCATCTTCACCTTCTCCATGATCCCTTTCTTGGCTACAATAGTTAATCCACATCCATCCTTCATCCAGACATGATGTCTCTCTCCTACCTGCTACTTGTGCATAACAGTCTTCAGTTGCCGCCATCTGTATATTTCTCTCTTCTCATCCCATCTATCCTGGATGTCAACGTTATAAGGGAATATCACCTCGCTTTATTCACTGTCATTTCACAGAGTCCAGGCCAGTGCCTGGCACACAATGAGCACTAGATAAATACTTAAAAAAATAATCTTTGCTGCATCCTGAGCTTTCTTTTATTTCAGAGGACTCCAAGGGGAAAGTGTGGAATCCCTCTGATCTTTTAAGAGAAGAATAAAGTAAATGCTTTCCTCAAATAGCCTCTAAACAGGGTCATTTTCTCTACAAAAGAATCTACAGAAGCCATGTTTAGCTACATTCAGAGACGTGGCCTACATTGAGGGATAGATGGCTTAAGCCTTGTCTTAGACTATCTGTGGCTCTGTCCCTCTTCCTACTGCCTTGGTCTGCCTGTTCCCTAGCTGATGCCCTCAATGGCCAAGCCCCACTGGGCACCACCCTCCTTGCCTTCAACAACAAAAAGAGAGGGTGTGGTTCCAAGCATCTGGAGATGAGGGGGAGGCTGCGATTTCACAGAAGAGACACATCATTATTTTCTCGTGCCAGGATCATGTTTCATTTAGCTGACTTGGCTCCATAGCTACACAGCGTCCCTCAGGCAAATAATACAATTAAACAAATGGAGAGGAGATTTAGTAACAATAAATTCCACAGAGCCGCTCATTGTTTTGCATGCTGTTTTAAAAGTTGCTCAGCCTTTAGAAGGATCAATCACCCTGAATCTCATGGGCTCAAACATTGTATGGAAAACACACACACACACACACACACACACACACACACACACACACACACCCCAAGCACTCATGTTTTAGGAGGAGACATGTTTTTTACAATCCAATAAATAAAAAACAATTATAAAAATAGACAGAATACGCATGGAAACATTCAGGCCAAAATGGAAAATAAATTAAAGAAATCAAGTCTGAGGCAGTAAGCACACAAATTCTCAGGAAAAGAATTGTATGCTATACTAGGTCAAGTATTGAATAGGAAACAAAGGATGTCTCAGTTGTACCCAGCATATCATGCATCCTCAGAGGTTCAGACAGTGTCTTTTGTGAGCTTCTTGTGCAGGAAACATGTCTAAAGCTCATAATCACCATTATGACCATATCCAAGAACCACGTGTGTTGCGATTTACCTCCTAGTTTCTTTTGAGTCAACTGACTTCATTTAAACACAGCTACACCCTATATGAAAAGAAATGGGTATTTGTTACACTATTTATTATATTTCCTGGAACCTGTACATCTTCCATAGTAAATACATTTACTTAAAAAGGAAAGTATCTCATGAATATTAAAGGAAGGCCAGAATCACTGGTCTTAAAATAGAATGCACAGAAAAAAAAGTTAAGTATAAGAGACTCCTGCTTTTGGTCATAGTGGACAAGTTTGCTTCAGACTACATCCTTTGCCAAGAACAACTTTAGACATGGGATTAAACATATAAAATATAAGAAGAGAAAAACAAAGAGCTTCTGTTTGAAGACATTCAAGAGATATTAAGGCAGCTAGGACTGAAAGATCCAAGAAAGGAGTGAAAAACACAGAGATAAATCTAGCAAACAGAGCTGCAGATTGGTAGACATCACAGGACTCAAGGTCTCAAGAGTCAACCATTAGGAAAGAAAAACTGAAATTTGCAGGCCAGGAGGAAGCTTGGTAAGGATCCAAGTAATACCATGGAAAGAAAAGGCATGAGAAATCAACATTAATTTGAAACAACTCAACAAAGACCAAAACCCAATTTCTAAACCAACTCAAAGCCAAATAAAGTATGGTGACATACCAGTGCTGAAGACACTGGACAGAGGTCAAGGTTAATGCAATTTCTCCAGGAGAAGATAGCATGAACCTGAGATCCATACTGGCTTTATACTTATAGTGTTTCCAGCTTTGATGAAAAAAAAAACAAAACACCAGACAGTCCAGGAGACCTAACCAAATAACCAAAAACTAAGGAGAAAAAACATGCAGACTCACGTGTGACCCAGTTATCAGATACAAATTTCAAACATCCACAATTAATAAGTTCAAGAAATCAGACAAAAAATGTTATTAGAAGTAGAATAGTCTCATAAAATGAAAGAATGAAAGAAAGAATAGAAAGAAGGAAGGAAGGGGAAGAGAAGGGGAGGGGAGGAGAGGAGAGAGAGAGAGAGAGAGAGAGAGAGAGAGAGAGAGAGAGAGAGAGAGAGAGAGAGGAAGATTGAATGCTAATAACTGAAAATAAGAACTCACTAAAGGGAGTTTAAGGCAGACTGGAAAACTCGTGAAGTAAACATTGGAGACTGAGTGTGGAGACAGAGAAAGTGCAGATAGAAATCACACAGAGTTTGTGTGTGTGTACTTTTGGAGACCCTGAAGAAGAAACAGTGAAGAACAGAGCAAATGCAATAGTTAGGTAGATATTAGATGAGCCTGAAGCCATCAAGTTAAAGATTCAAAAATATTTACAACCCCAAATAGGATAAAGAAAACCACAAGAGATATGAGAGAGAAAAGCTAGAGGGAGGGAGGGAGGGAGAGAGAGAGAGAGAGAGAGAGAGAGAGAGAGAGAGGAGAGAGAGAGAGAGAGCCTTACAAGCAGCCAAAGAAAAGAAACACAGTACCTTCAAGGGATCATGAGTAATAAGGAAGCTGGCTTTTAAGCAAAAAGAAAGGAGGCTGAAAACAACAGGATGACATCTTCAACATGTGGAGAACCGGCCACTGCCAACTTAGAACTCTTTGCTCAGTGAGAACAGCCTTCAAAAATGTCTGCAAAGAAAAAAAAACACATTTTCAAACAAACAAAACCTGAGAGGATTAATATCCAACAGGCATTTGCTGAAAGAAATGGCAGAGGGAAGCCTCAGGAGACACAGCAAAATAGAGCAAGAGGAGCAAGAAAGGGAAAAAGGGAAAAGACAGCCTGTGTTGGGTAAAATTAAATCAGTATTGGCTCCACAGGTCTTAGGCCTTAAAGGGCAGCAGCAAACAGGTAGAACGTTGATACCAGCACGGAGAGGAGCACAGGGGACGTAAAGCCGTCCAAGGGCCAGCATTAGTCAGGAGGTAGTAAGAGTACTCCTTTGGGTCCCACTCTAATAAGCTAAGGGTGTGTGTTTTCAGCGCTAGGAAAGCCACTAATAAAAGAAATAGAAAGAATGTCACCTAAAGGGCCAGTGAGAGGAGGTGATGAGAATAATAAATGTATTCAACAGAGAAAGAACTGAAGAGCTTGAAGGGGGGCTCTGAGACCCCATATAACAACAATGCCAAGCAACCAGAGCTTCAGGGACTAAGCCACTACCCAAAGACTATACATGGACTGACCCTGGCTCCAACCCTCATAGGTAGCAATGAATATCCTAGAAAGAGCACCAGGGGAAGGGGAAGCCCGGGGTCCTGCTAAGACTGAACCCCCAGTGAACTAGATTGGGGGGGGAGGGCGGCAAGGGGGGGAGGGGGGGGAGGGGAACACCCATAAAGAGGGGGAGGGGGAGGGGTTAGGGGGATGTTGGCCCGGAAACCGGGAAAGGGAATAACAATTGAAATGTAAATAAGAAATACTCAAATTAATAAAAAAAAATCTTCTTTGAAATTAAAAAAATAGAATTTAAAGCAACATGAAAAAAATGTATTCAAAAGACACAGAAGAAGAAAATTCAACAGAAAATATTGAGAAACTATAAGAAAATTATCAGTCATTTTAATTTACTAAATGCTCTTTTCTAAGTACATATACTTTTCTAAGTATATGATGCTTTAATATGGCTTATCTTTAAAACAGATGAAAGTGGAAGAGATGAAAGAAAAACATGCAAACACTGGCAAAAGAAAGGAAGGAAGGAAGGAAGGAGGAAAGAAAAAGAAAGGAAGAAAGAAAAAGAAAGAAAGAAAGAAAGGAAGGAAGGAAGGAAGGAAGAAAGAAAGAAAGAAAGAAAGAAAGAAAGAAAGAAAGAAAGAAAGAAACCAGCTAACAGCACACCAAGTATATGTTCATAAAGGAAGCTTGCTTGTAAGCAGAGGAGCTGTTTTATAACAATAAGGAAACCTCCCTGGAAAGATATAAGGACTCTAAATGTATACACCTGATGTGGTGGCTATTCTTGGTTGCCAATTTGACTACATTGGGAATTAGCTAAAATTGAGAAATGGAAGATTTCTCTTTTAATTTGAAACAGCAAGAGCCACTTCTAATCCAGACCTTTGAAACAGGAAGATACATACTTTAATCAAGATCTTGATGTAGGAAGACACACCTTTATCTGGCCCACACCTTCTGCTGGAAGACAGAGGAGGAAACGTTTGCACTTCGCCTGTCTGACATTGCCTTGCTAGCAAGTCTGTTTCTCCTCTGGCATTAGAGCTTACTTATTGGGATTCTGGAATATTCTGAAGACCATCTGAGACATCCAGCTTGGGGACTGAACAACAACTGGGTTGCAGGGGTGGGGGGGGCTGCCTACTCACAACCAACCACTGTTAGCCAGACCAAAGCTTGTAAGTCATTCTAATAAATCATATATGGATTCACATGTATATGTATACACACACATCCGTGCGTGTGTGTGTGTGTGTGTGTGTGTGTGTGTGTGTGTGTGTGTATGTGTGTGTGTGTACACACATATTTGTATGTTTGGGTAGGCAGTTGTGGGTCATATCATGACTTCAGGAACATTACAGCATCTGTTGATGTTTCTGTAAGATGACATTATCTAGTGTATGAAAAGGATACCATGTGATGTGTGCACCATGATAAGATGCTTTAATCAACTATGAGGTTTGAAGAATTTCCCCAAACACATCCTCAAGGCCTAACAATATGTGATTTCATACACACTTGACTGGACAACTATGAAAATATTTTTTTACTACACATTCAACATTCACTAAAACTTACACTTTCTTTGGTCAAATCTAAATAAGCATTAACAAACTGAAACCATGGGGTGCTTATTAATTTGCTTCTGTGCAGGTAACACATTTTCATAAACCTAGAAACTAAAACAGCACAAATGTATTATCTACTAATAGAAGAATGGATGGATTTTTTTTCTAGGATGGACAAAAAAAATCAAAATTTAAAAAAGAAACTCATTTACCATAACACAAATGAAATGCTCAGAGGCAAATTGAAACAATGAATACAAAAGTTGTACATTATAAATGTCAAAACATTCTTGGAAGGAATTGAAGAGTATCTAAGTAGACAAAAAGGCATGTCGCATGACTTCAAAGACTAGATGTTATTAAAATCAGCACACTCCCCGAATTTATCTTTAGTTTGGGTATAATCCCTATCAAACTGCCTCTTTTCATAAATGAAAAAAGCAGATCCTAGAATTTACATGGAAATGGAGGAAGACCTTAAATAGTCAAAAACAACCCCTGCAGAAAATGAAAATTGAAATATTCACATGTTGTAACTTCTAAACTTATATATAGTTATACAAATCAAAGCAGTATGGTACTTCCACTAATAGTAGACATAAAGACCAATGGAACACCTAAGTCCTTCTATGATAAATAGACTGTCAATGCCAGCTATTTTAGTGACTTCTCTATGGCCATGAGAAATTACCATCATCAAAGCAACTTAGGGAGCATTCTATTTGGTGGCTTATACTTCCGGAGGGTAGAGTCTGTGACTGTCTTAGCAGGGAACATGCCATCAGGTAGGCAAGCATGGCACTGGAGAAGTAGCTGAGAGATTACATCTGACCCGCAAACGTGAGGCAGAGGACAAGCGAACTGGGAATGGCGTGGGATTTTGAAACGTCAAAGCCCATCCCCAGGACACACCTCTTCCAAGATCCTTCCCAAAACATTCCACTGACGAGGAACCAAACATTCAAGTATGTGAGTCTATGGGGATATCCTCCTGCAAACCGCCCACCATACAACCCAGTGGAGAAAAGAATAGTCTTCCAAATATGTTACAGCAATTAAATGTCAACTTATGAAAGGATGAATTCACACAAAAACTAATTCAAAATGAGTCTCAAAAGAACGTTTTTAAAAAGTTAGATCTAGAGAACTCTTCTGGTTTTTCTCCTTTTGTTGTTTTGCTGTTGTTTTGTTTTGGGGTTTGGTGTTTTTTCTGCTTTTTGTTTTGTGTTTGTTTGTTTGAGACAAAGTCTGTCAGAGCACAAGATGACCTCAGACATGATATTTTGCTCAGACTGATCTTAAACTCCTAATCCTCTTGCCTTTGCTTACCAAGTCTTGGGTTACAGACAAGCACTACCACATCCATAGTAGATCCATTGGGCTCTAAAGAAGAACATATAGTTGTAATTCTTCATGGCCATGCAGTAGGCTACAGAGGAAATAAACAAAAGAAAAATCCATAGAACAAAAACCAGGAAAATAATTGTTTTTTAAAAATAATTTGTACGAGACCCCATATGTACAACAATGCCAAGCAACCAGAGCTTCCAGGGACTAAGCCACTACCTAAAGACTATACATGGACTGACCCTGGACTCTGACCTCATAGGTAGCAATGAATATCCTAGTAAGAGCACCAGTGGAAGGGGAAGCCCTGGTCCTGCTAATACTGAACCCCCAGTGAACTAGACTGTTGGGGGGAGGGCGGCAATGGGGGGAGGGTGGGGAGGGGAACACCCATAAGGAAGGGGAGGGGGGAGGGGGGTGTAAAGAAAAAAAAGAAAAAAAATAATTTGTAAAGTAGAGGACATTATTAAGAAAATGAAAAGATAATTTACAAGATGGAGGAAATATTTGCAAACCACACATATGATAAGTGTCTAACATCAAGAATACAGCGAGGATCTTACAACTAAAATCTGAAAGAAAAAAAAAAGTGGCCTAATTTTTATTTCTTTTCTTTTCCTTCTGTGATCTTCTATAAGCCCAGGTTCCTTAGTTCAGTGGGTTTTCTTGTGGTGTCCTTGACCCCTCTGCCTCCTGCAATCCTCCCACTACATCTTTTGCAGGATTTCTCAAACGCTGCCTAATGTTTGGCTATGGGTCTCTGCGTCTGTTTCCATCAGCTGCCGGGTGAAGCCTCGCTGAGAACAACTGGGCTAAGCACTGATCTATGACGTAGCAGAATAGCATTAGTAATTATAGGAATCGTTTTCTTGACTTTTTTTGCCAGTTGTGTTTGGTTTTATCCTAGGTCTCTGGTCTATCCAGCCTCTGGATGCTGTCCCTCCAGGCAGTGTCAGGGGTAGGCTCCCTCTCGGGCGTGGGTCTTAGCCGGCCAGTCCCTTAGTTGGCCAATCCCACAATTTCTGTACCACCTTTACACCAGCATTTTACAGCAGCAGGACAAATTAGAGACCTAAGGTTTTGTGGCTGGGTTGGTGTCCCAATCCCTCCACTGGAAGTCTTGCATGGTTACAGGAGATGGTGGGTTCAGGCTCTATATTCCCCTTTGCTAGGAGTCTTCTTAGCTAGGGTTACCCTTATAGGTTCCTGAGAGTTTCCATTGCACTAGGTTTCTGCCTGGTCCTAGATCTTTTCCCCCACCTCCAATCCCAGTTGTCCCAATGTTTCAGAAATAAAGATTTTGAATCAACATTTCCTCAAATGAAATGAACAAATTGCAAGAATGTACATGAAAGACTACCCCACAGCACTCTCATGAACATAATGTAGTATTGGTAACTGGTAAATGGAGGCCGAATGACAGTCTAATGCAACACACTTGAAAGTCTAACAGCAAGCCTAGAAACATTAATGCATAACTCCCTCTAAGACAAATATTCATCAACTGGATGACAATATCCTCTGATATATATAATATATTAAGAACGTATAAGTCAATTTAACAAGCACCTATCAATCAGATATATTTAATGGCTAAAATATCGACCATATATTTTGTGAACTGATGAATAAGCAGGAAACCGTGGTGCTACATCCCATGAGTGAAAGTAAGTACAACTCAAATTCAATAAAAGATTTTTAAAAATTAAAAATCTACCAAGTTAGTTGTGGTGGTTGCCTATGTGGTGGATAGAGAGACAGAGGCAGGAGGATCACAAGTTCAATGCCAGCCTTGGCCACACCACCTTAACCAGTCTTAACCAGCTGGAAAACTCTGTAAGGTACAGTTACCACACTGGATCATCAGTGGCACAAATGCTATGGGATTAAACAACCATGTTCTAATTGGACTTAAGACCAGCTTCACAAGACAGAATTTAAGCCTGGGAGCACTAACAGGTCAAAACCCTATGCCTACGTAAATCACAGGCCCTAAGAGAGAGCCTATAATTCAATGATCACTATTACCCTGAAATAAATACAGCGTTAAACAGTGTCAATTTAAATAAACTCCTAATAACACATGCCCAAACCCTCATCAGGGAAACTTCTTCTTGCAGTAGGGGATAATAAACATGGAGGTCCACAACTGATCAACATGCAGAGACTAAGAGACTGGCAGAGTAATCAGTTACACACACACACACAGAGGCACGCATGCACTCAAGCATGCACACACAAATCCGCACACTCCCAAGAGACAGGGATCATCATAGAAGAAAGCAGAGAAGAATTCTAAGGGCCAGAGGCAGTGGATAACTCACTTAACAGAGCATATATATATATATATATATATATATATATATATATATATATATATATATCCACCAAAACATGGCATTGAAGAAAATAGAGATGCTTAGTCAAAATCATGGCATTAAATCCCAGTGAGACCCTGCTGTAACTCTAACCTCATATTCTCCTCTTTCCTGGTAAAATAAAGAAAAAACATCAAAAAGGTCCTTAGGCATTGTCATCAAGCCTAGACTGCTTCTTAATGTACAATAAACCAGGACTGCAAAGGAAGGAATTTGCTTTCCCACAATACTGTGGGACACAATGGGACACCTTAGTATCCTTGGCATCCATGTTTTGACCTGCTGGCCCTCCATTACTGCAGATATGTGATGCTTCCCCAGCAATGAAACATACCAATGTGCCTTAATGTAGAAATTGCTTCTGACCTGTGCAACGAAATCATCGGAATCCTTACCATCAAGTCCTCTACCACTTATTGGCTCATAAGCTCTAAATGTCTCCTTTGATGATGCTCTCTTAATGTGTTCTTCACCAGCTATGGGGTTCTTGCTGCTAATCTTCAATCATGTTAAATACACTCCTGCCTTAGGACCTTACATTTGATATTCCTTCTGCCTGAGACTCCCCGCATTAGGTATCCGTGGCTAATCCTTTCCCTTCTTCCAGATCTCCTCTCAAAATTCATCTCAATAATCAACCATTTAATACTCCTTAAAGAAGATTGCTGCCCCTCCCCAACCCAAGCCAACATCTGTGGCCATTCCTGTTTGCTGGCTTGGTACTAACCACAGTGTATTACTCTTTGTCATGTCCTTTCCTTACCTTGAGAACACTAGCCTACTTCTTTATAGCAGTGAGGAAGATAGACAACTGGACATGAAACTCAAGAGACAGTTTAGCCAAGAACTTGGAAATGTACTACCCCCTTCTAGCTTTGGAGCGAGAACTGAGCCTGTGGTTACAATTCCCTTAGTAACAAAGCCCCGTTCATGCTCACTGGCTGGACAAGCCAGAACGATAGGTAAGCTGCTAAGACAAGATTTCTGGTTATCTGTCAAACTACACCACTCACTCCAATTCCTCCCTTCGCGTTCTGGAGGCTTTTCTGATTTAGTGAGGGTGGGGGTGCACTCTTTGCTTTCCTCTCTCTCTCCTCTCTCTTCTCCCCCCTCTCTGAGTAGAGGAGTACAACTGTCCATTCAGCAAATATCCATCCATTGCTATTTATGTACCAGACAACACACCATGTGCCAAGAACAGAAGAAGTCAGTTTTTGCCCAAGTGAAGCTCAGTAGGGAACAACAGGAAGGGAAGAGCCAGCCAGCTCAGCCTCCTGGTCCAGCCTCAGTCAGAACCCTGACATACAGCATCCTGCCGGATCCTGACAGGTGTCGGGTTGCTGCCAGGAGTGCACAGGCAGCGCACTGTGCAGATCTGCATTGGTATGCTCTTTATGACTAATCCACAGAGACTTGACACTGTAGCTCTCATGTCACTTTTACCGCCACTCCATGGCTTAAAGTAAGGAAGCAAGGTCCAGAAAGAAATGAAGCATGATCTTGGAATGCCCAAAAGTGGTTGTGCCAGGCACAAGTTCCTCTAGGTGTAGGTCAGGGAAAGGATGGGTACCTCTACTAAGATCTTCTTTGCCTTAGCTTACGTCTGGCTGAAATCAGGCCCCAGTGAGTTTACCCTTGGTGCCAGGTACTCTGGTTAAGTTAGCCAAGTAGACATTACTACTGGAATTTAAGTCCATTTTTCACTAAAGATGGCACTGAAGCCAAACATGTTACCAAGCTTCTATAGGTGATCTGAGTTGGAATTTGAATTCAAACTGAGATTTGTCTGAGTTCAAAATCTTCATATTAAATCTGGAATCCTTCTAACAGCACTCAGCTTTTCCAGTGGGGTTCAAAGACTTCAGAATCATTTCTCCTCTTAAGAGGAGAAATTTAAGGCACCGATGAACCTGAGCGATACTAGCTAGCTGAGAAAACTGACTAAAATAAAGTGGGGTAGAATAACCCAGGACCCAACACATCACAGTGAGTGATGATGTTTGGTAAATCATTGCATTCATATTCGTTCATCACTATTCTCTAACTCTGTTTCTGTCTGTTTCTCCATCTCTATCCTTCTCTGTTCCTCTGTGTGTGTCTCTCACTGTCTCTTTCTCTGTCTCTGTCTCTGTCTCTGTCTCTCAGTCTTTCTGTCTCTCTGTCTCTCCTCTCTTTCTGTGTCTCTGTCTCTGTCTCTCTGTCTCTCTCTGTCTTTCTGTCTCTCTCTATATCTCTTTCAGTCTTTCTGTCTCTGTGTGTGTCTCTGTCTCTCTCTATCTCTCTCTCTCTTACATACGCATTGTTTCTTACCTTAAACCAACTACCATTCATTCCTGCTAATGATTCTATATGTTACCTGGGAAGCTCAGATGATGTTTTCAAGCCTGGGTTTAGCAGGTGACATCTATCTGAGTTTGTCAACACATCTGCAGTCCATTGGCAGGTCATCTAGGGACTGACTGGTCCAAGGTGACCTTAGTCATACATCTGAATTAGGCTAGGGTTCAACCCTAGGGACTATCAGAAAGTAAACCTGTACCTATTTATCTGGCAGCAATGATGTCATGAAAGAAAAGGGGAGCACAGGATTCAAGTATACTATATGCATGTATGAAATTGTCGTGAAATCCATTCTTTTATACTATAAAGATATTCTAAGAACATACGCTGAGATGAGAGAAAAGACGTAAGTGAAAGCTCTGCAGTCCAGCTAAAAAATAGCATTCCATTGATTTTATTCCTGTAGCAGATTTGAGTCACAGTCCAGCTCAGATTCAAGGAGCAGACAGAGAGACAGCCTTGAGTGGATGGAGCGAAGAAATCACAGCACACCAGGCACATCGCCTTTCTCCTAACAGAACCTACACGCACCCCTCCCCCGTGCTTCCTGAATGCACAGGTCTCCATACCCAAGTTCACCATGACAACCTGTTGGCTGTCCACAATTCCCCCTTTAACTTATACTTCTAGGGACAGTTCATTGGGGGTTTTTTGGTTTTTTTTTTTTTTTTTAATCTTTAAATATGGACCGACCTTCACTTCCCTTTCCTAGCAGGGTTCCTACTGTTGCCCTTTCACTTGGAATTAGTCATATCATATGATATGAGACTCAACCATTATGGATAAGTAAGGCCTGGCTCTCTGAAACAGGCAACACCACAGGGTGTCCCCAAGTGAAATGGTTTTATTGGGAGAACTCTACAGAAGTTCATACGAGCTAAACCTACGGCTTCTGCCTCACCCAGGCAAGGTCTACCCTTTACCTCCTTTCTGCTGGGAGCCCATGTGCCCACTTCTCCTGCAGACTCCCTATGTCCTCCTCACCCCACCCGAATGTGGCGTGTGTTCCTAATTTGTACTTGCTGTGCCTGCTGGCTGGAGCCAACATTCTACCCTCTCTTTTCCATCCACTGAGATCCATTGTCCCCTAACAACTTGCATTCTCAGATTTTCACACATGCAATCACTCAACAAATATTTGCTGGCCCATCAGGCCCCGGGGATGCATCAGAACTGGAGCTACACCCAGACACTATGCAGGGAGCTGTCACTCTTATGCAAACTCCCCAGCTCCCACATCCCCGGGTCTGCTTGTTCATGCAGGCACATGTGTATGTGACTGTGCATTCGGCACACACCGTGTATGTACGTGCATAGAAACATTTGCATACCCCCCACACACATCCTTTTGCAGCACTGACTACATGGGGTTCTAATGGTTTGTTCCTGGGGTTTTTTTCTTTCCCACGAAGTTCAAAGTTCTTCACACCTCCTTATTCCATTATTATGATTATATCGCTCAGAACTCTCCTGACATTGAAATTCAAATAAACATTTGCTGAAATGACAAACGAGCATGGCCTGGATGGAAAAGGACTCTTGGACTGTATTTAGCTCATCCATTTCCTTCATTGTGCAAATGAGAAGTTAACAGCCAGGAAGATAAAAACTACTTCTCATGACTTCTACATTTACAACAATGTACTGGCCCAATCTCAGGGTCAATGTGAGGGTGTGTTCCATATTCTAAATGCAGTTCCTAGGTTTAAGAAACTTTAATTGGCATTTTAGAGAAACTTGACATTTGGAGAGCTGCAAAGGTGGTTCAGCCAGTAAAGACACATGTCACCAAGACTGAAGAACTGAGTTTGATCCCTGAGAACCACATGTTAAGAGGAAACAATTTTCCTCTGACATATAGTCACACAATCATTCTCTCTCTCTCTCTCTCTCTCTCTCTCTCTCTCTCTCTCTCTCTCTCTTTCATTAGATACACAGATACACACACACACACACACACACACACACACATGCCAGGAATATAATAAAAATAAAAACAAGCAACAGAAACCTTTCAAATTAACAAAATGCATTACATCAAAAGGGACCAAGAAACTGGACTATTGGACCAAACAGACCTGACATAAAATCCCAGCACTGTCTGTCCTTGAACAAGTCATTTGTCCCTACCTCTGAGTTTCATCTTCTGTACTTGTACAGTGGAGCCACCCTGGAGATGTATTGGCAAGCTAGAGAAAGAAGACAGCAAGGCAGACATAGGACTTGACACTCAGCACAAAGCACAGACGCGTCAAGCTGTTCCTTAGCTGTTTGTTGAGATCAGAGCCAGTGGGTGCACTGGTGTTTCAAATCTAACCATAATTATATTCAGGAGATCCCCACAGCTGTTATTAGTGACAGAAAACTAGAGGTGAAACTTAGCATCTTCTGGTTAGGGATTTGGAGTGCAGCCTTACTTTTTACCACAGGATTTACCTGTAAGCATGAAAGCATTAGTGGGTGCTAAGCACAAGAAAAGAGACACATTCCAGAGTATGACGGTAAGCCCCACGTCTCTGAGTGACACCAAGGCCATTACTTATATGCAGAGCCTGCTTCTAATGGCCAGAAGATGCTCCTATCCCAAAGCCGGGGGAGTCTACTCAGAAGTCTGGTTTGTTCCAGCATAAAAAAGGAAACGTGAAGGTTAGGAGACCACGGGCAAGAATGACTCTAAACAAGACTTTATGGCAACTGCAAGAACCCCTTTTATCTTTTATATCTTCATTTTTATTGTCTGGACTTTTATGAGCTGTGTGCTTGAATTTAACCCAAATCCTGGGTGCCACACTCCGAATCATATGGAACATGTGTTCCTCTGACTCAGGGCATAAGATCCTGTATACTAAACCCTTCCTCCCACCACAAAGACAACACACTTACCCTGGTCGAGGGTAAAGAAAGAAAAGTTGCCACATCCAGGTCCTATTCTGAGGACCACCATACTATGGGGACAAAAGGCAGGCCAGACTCACCAGAAGACCCTTTGATACCATTCTTACTGCCCAAGTTGCTTGTGTTTTCTGGAATAATCTTTAATGCTGGTAAGCACACAGCCTTGGCCTTACCAATATTTCTGTGTGATAAGGTGAGATTCTTTTCCTTGGTTGCCATTACCTTTAATAACCCCTTGTCTGCAGACAGGGGCTCCTCAGCATGTCTGGTATAGACCATCATGCGCCCTGGTGTAGACTGTGTAGTAGGCTTCTTATTCTCTTACCTACATGATATGATTTCACAGCATCTCAAAAATCAAGCATATGCCTTTTCAACCTGTTCTCAAGCTTGAAATAAATTCTTCTTTCATAATTCATATTTTCAAAGGACTTGTATGTGGTGGTTATGGTGGTGAGAATAAAACCTGAAGTTTCACATAAGCTAGGCAACCTCTCTACAGCTAAGTTACATCTTCAACTCCAAAGAATATTCTAACAAAGACATTTTTGAACTAGTAGGAAGTCAAAGAAGGTGTTGAACCAAAAACAGGGACCACAGGAATTCTCCTCTTTTTGTGTTTAATTGAGTGAAACTTGCTGGGCAAAAGCAGTGACATTCATATTCATATCCTCTCTCTCTCTTTGTGTGTGTGTGTGTGTGTGTGTGTGTGTGTGTGTGTGTATGTGTGTGATATGCATGTATGTGTATGTAGGTGTATATGGTGTACTTGTGTATATGTATATGCATGTATGTATGTCCATATGTGTATGTGTGTGCATGTATTGTGTGGTATATGTGTAGTATATGGGTATATGTGTGCATATGTATGTATGCATATATACATGTGTATGTATGTATATATATGTGTATATATATGTTTATGTGTGTGCATGTGTAGGTGTATATGTGTATATAAGTGTGTATGCAGGTGTTATGTGTATGTATGTATATGTGTGTATGTATGTATGTATATGATGTGTATGTACTGTGTATGTGTGGTGTGTATGGTATGTGTGTATATATATTTGCATTCATGTAAGAGGTAGAAGAACACCTAGAGTTTTCTCCATCACCCTTTGTCTTGTCATTTGAGTCAAGTTCTCTCACTAAGCCTGGATCTCACCACTTCTGCTGAGTAGGCCAATGAGCTCTAAAAATACTCTAGTCTCTGCCAACTCCCCAGTGCTGGGGTTACAGGCATACAGGGCAGGCTTTTATGTGGGTCCTGGAGATTTGAGCTCAGTTCCTCTTGCTTTCATGCAGCAAGCACTCTTCCTCACTGAGCTGTCTCCATGGTATTCTCTTCTTAAAGGAGTCGGCTCGGGTTGTTCTGCTGTTGTTGTTGTTCTTGTTGTTGCTTTGTTGTGTTTGTCTGTTTATTTGCTTATCTTAGTTAGCCAAATGTTAACTAAAACCCATTGACTGTGTTTTAGCCTATGTATTTCAGGGCTGTGCTGTCAAAAGAGAGCCAAACCCAAAAGCAGTCATCGGTGTGTAACATGAGAAGCAAGAGGATAGAGAACCTGGGTGACGTCATTGAGAGCAATGGAGAACATGCAGGATGAACTGAAAGAAATGGTTGGAGATTATCCTGGAAAGGTATGTGAAAGAAAAAGCATGAAAGGAAACAATTTCAATGTCATGCTAAAAACAATAATAAAGCAGTCCTCCAAATACTGAACACTACACATAAGCTGCTCTAGCCACCTGGACCCTATGGCCCCAGTTCATCCAACCTTTCAGCGGGTCCTTGCCCATCTCATGCCAAAGACCCATGCCCCGCTGTCACCTGTTGTTCCCAAGCTGCCTGCCTCATTGCCCTGTACAGCTTTGGGTTTTCCAGTTCTCAGGGATGTGAGTTACGTCACCCACACCCCAATAGTAGAGGTTTTATCTTCTGCTTCTAGTGACTAACAGCCTGGCTCTCCTGAGAACCTGTGGGTCTCAATGGGATCCTTGGCTCTAACTCCTCCCACTGGGGAGCTGGTAGAATCACCTGTCATTTGTAAAGGAGGAGGCTGGAAGGGGCATTGTGGAGATCCAGCTGTTTCCCTGCCGCCTTGGAGGCACCTTCTTCAGCTGTGTCTTTGTGCATAAGAAGGAGCTAGGGGCAGTTTTAAGAGGATCCACAGAATCTAAAGTTGTAGAAATGTGTGTGTGTGTGTGTGTGTGTGTGTGTGTGTGCGTGCGAGTGCGTGTCCTCGCTCATACGTGAAACCATTAAACTCTGTATGTTTTAACCTAGGACAGAATGAAATAATAAGGAAAAAAAACAGAATAAGGACACACCAGAATTTTTAAAGATAAACTTTCAAATTTGGGGAGGCTTCCAGAGGTCTACAGAAGACATCTTTGAGCACCCTGGACTTTCCTGACAGCTGACTTAGCCCAGGCAGTAGCTCTTGGGAACAATGACTGTCCCCTTGGTGACAAGCAGCAGGCTTGCCACTCCTTCCATACTGCCCTCTTAGGTTATTCCAGGGATGAAATAAAACACACAGACACCCTGCTTTGGGGGGAAGCAGTTGTGCTATGCAGACTAATGACATGTAAACAGCCAAGGAAGTGGGAGTTGGGAAGGATGGGCCTTACTACTTGTAAAATGAATTCCACAAGATAAAAACAGCTGTGTTGATAGGAATGACTTGGAATCGAGCCCTAGGTGAGGAGGTAGTGCCTGGAGACAAGGGGTTATTAGAGGTGACAGCACCAGGGGGGAATATCCCACCTTATCACACAAAAATAATGTCTTTTAAAATACCAAATTAACAACTTGCTTCACAGCTGTTTCACTTACTTAGTAAACAACGGCCCAAAAGCCCACCATGTACCACACAAGCACAATGTGGTCAGCAAGTTGGCCAGGACCACAGGCAGAAGAGAAGCAACAAGAACCCAGAGGGAAGCTTCTGATCAGTGGCAGAGACTGCAGCCAGTCCTAGCATTTCCAGGTATGGGAGGGAGCCATGGCCTGCTATCCTAGCTCTTAGAGGGCAAGGCACAAAGACCAAGAGGTCAATGTGAGCGGACATTATCAGACTCTGTCGGAAAACCCAAAATCAGAAAATTTCTCTGCCTTAACCTGTCTTTCCTTTTAGAATGTAAATATTCTCTTTAAATAACACTTTTATTATTGATGACTTGGAAAGCATATGAATTGTAGAAGTGAAAACTGAGGTATATCTAACCAGACTAGTCAAATACAGCTACTATCAACTTTTTGATATTTATCACAGCTGTTAAATGTTTCTTGATTTCGTTTCCTCCTTTCCTTCCTTTGGTAAATACTTGCCACCCACTGGGTACTGGTGGTACATGCCTTTAATCCCAGCACTTGGGAGGAAGAAGCAGTCAGTTCAAGGCCAAATCGATCTACAGAGCAAGTTCCAGGACAGCCAGGGCTACAGAGAAATCTTGTCTCAAAAACCCCAATAAGCTTCCAGTTTGCATCTTTGCCCTGGAGCTAACCCTGTGCCACAGCTCTCCATACCCAGATCCCACCTAGAAAGAGCTGGTCTCCCTGGAGTGCTGACACGCCTAAGAACACAGGTGAGACCACCACTACTGCTCCAATACCTGCCCCAAGTGGGGCCCAGCTGGAGCCCACAGGACACAGGAACTGTGGAGCAGCTCAGGACAGGATCCTTCCAGTTTCCATCTGCACCCTTGACCTGACCCTGAACCACAGCTCTCCATACCCAAATCCCACCCAGAGGGAGAGAGCTGGTCTCCCAGAAATGCTGACATACCTAAGAACACAGGCTCACAGGCTCACAGGCTCACCAGGCTCACAGGCTCACAGGCTCACAGGCTCACAGGCTCACAGGCTCACAGGCTCACAGGCTCACAGGCGGCTCACAGGCTCACCAGGCTCACCAGGCTCACAGGCTCACCAGGCTCATAGGCTCACAGGCTCACCAGGCTCACAGGCTCACCAGGCTCACAGGCTCACAGGAGAAGCAAGCTATATTCAGAGACAGCAAGACTGGCTAACACCACGGATAACCAGATGACAAAAGGCAAGTGCAAGAACATAAGCAACAGAAACCAAGGCTACTTGGAGTCATCAGAACCCAGATCTTCCACTACAGCAATTCCTGGATACCCCAACACAACGGAAAAGCAAGATTCTGATTTAAAATCACATCTCATGATGATGATAGAGGACTTTAAGAAGGACATAAATAACTCCCTTAAAGAAATACAGAACAACACAGGTAAACAGGTAGAAGCCCTTAAAGAGGAAACACATAAATGCCTTAAAGAAATACAGGAAAACACAACCAAACTGGTGAAAGAACTGAACAAAACCATTCAGGATCTAAAAATGGAAATAGAAACAATAAAGAAATTACAAAGGGAGCCAACCCTGGAGATAGAAAACACAGGAAAGAGATCAGGAGTCATAATGCAAGCATCACCAACAGAATACAAGGGATAATGAGAGAATCTCAGGCATAAACAATACCATAGAAGACATTGACACAACAGTCAAAGAAAATACGAAAAGCAAAAAGCTCCTAACTCAAAACATTCAAGAAATCCAGGACACAATGAAAAGACCAAACCTAAGAATAATAGGTATAGAAGAGAGTGAAGATTTCCAACTCAAAGACCAGAAAACATCTTCAACAAAATTATAGAAGAAAATTTCCCCAACCTAAAGGAAGAGATGCCCATAAATGTACAAGAAGCCTAGAGAGCAACAAACAGATAGGACCAGAAGAGAAATTCCTCCCATCAAATAATAATTAAAACACCAAGTCTTCTGAACAGAGACTCTAAAAGCCAGAAAATCCTAGACAAATGTCATACAGGCCAGTCCAGGCTGCCATACCCAGCAAAACTCTCAATTACCATAGAGGGAGAAACCAAGATATTTCTTGGCAAAACCAAATTTAAACATTATCTTTCCACCAATCAAGCCCAACAAAGGATAATAGATGGAAAACTCCAACACGAGGAGGGAAACTACACCCCCCCACCCAAAAAAAAGCAAGAAACGAATCTCACAACGAAATCAAAAGAAGAGAACCACACCAGCATAATTCCACCTCTAACAACAAAAATAACAGGAATAAAGAGAGACACTACCTCAAAGGAAAAGGCTAAAACGAATTTTTCCAGGTAAATGGTCCCAAAAAAGAAGCTGGAGTAACAATTCTAGTATCCAATAAAATAGACTTTCAACCAAAAACTATCAAAAAAGATAGGGAAGGATACTGCATACTCATCAATGGAAAAATCCACCAAGAGGAACTCTAAACATCTATGCCCCAAATGCAAGGGCACCCACATTTGTAAAAGAAACATTACTGAAGCTCTAAGCACACATTGAACCCCACACAATAATCATAGGAGACTTTAACACCCCACTCTCACCAATGGACAGATTATGGAAACAGAAACTAAACAGAGACACAGAGAAACTAACAGAAGTTATAAACCAAATGGACTTAACAGATATCTACAGAATATTTCACCCTAAAACAAAAGAATATACCTTCTCAGTACCTCATGGTACCTTCTCCAAAATTCACCATACTAGCGGTCACAAATCAAGTTTCAACAGATATAAGAAGATTAAAAGAGTCCCGTGCATCCTATCAGATCACACGGACTAAGGCTGGTCTTCAACAACAACAAAGACAACAGAAAACCCACATACACGTGGAAGCTGAACAAATATCTACTCAATGATAACTTGGTCAGGAATAAAATGAAGAAAGAAATTAAAGACTTTTTAGAATTTAACAAAAATGAAGGAACAACATACCCAAACTTATGTGACACAATGAAAGCAGTGCTGAGAGGAAAACTCTTAGCTCTGAGTGCTTCCATAAGGAAATTGGAAAGATCATACACTAACAGCTTAAGAGCACTTCTGAAAGCTCTAGAACATAAAGAAGCAAATACACCCGAGAGGAGAAGAAGGCAGAAAGTAATCAAACTCAGGGCTGAAATCAACCAAATAGAAACAAAAAGAACTATACAAAGAATCAACCAAACCAAGAGGTGGTACTTTGAAAAAATCAACAAGGTAGATAAACCCTTTGCCAGACTGACCAGAGGGCACAGAAACAGTACTCAAATTAACAAAATAAGAAATGAAAATGGAGATGTAAGAGAAACTGAAGAAATTCAAAAAATTATCAGATCCTACTACAAAAGCCTACACTCAACGAAACTTGAAAATCTGGATGAAATGAATGATATTCTAGACAGATACCAAGTACTAAAGTTAAATCAGGATTAGATAAACCATCTAAACAGTCTCATAATCCCTAAGGAAATAGAAGCAATCATTAAAAGTCTCTCAATCAAAAACGTCCTCAGGACCAGATGGTTTTAGTACAGAATTCTTTCGGACCTTCAAAGAAGACTTAATACCAATACTTTTCAAACTATTTCATAAAATATAAACAGAAGGAACACTACCCAATACATTCTATGAAGCCACAGTTACACTGATACCTAAACCACACAAAGACCCAACACAGAAAGAGAACTTCAGACCAATTTCCCTCATGAATATTGAAGCAAAAATACTCAATAAAATTCTTGCAAACTGAATCTAAGAACACATCAAAAGGATCATTCACCATGATTAAGTAGGCTTCACCCAGGGATGCAGGGACGTTTCAATATATGGAAATCCATCAATAAAATCCATTATATAAACAAACTCGAAGAAAAAAAAACTACATGATCATCTCATTAGATGCTGAAAAAACCTTTGACAAAATGTAACATCCCTTCATGATAAAAGTATTACCATGAGAGATCAGGAATTCAAGATCCATATCTACATATAATAAAAGCAATATACAGCAAGCCAATAGCCAACATCAAACTGAATGGGGAGAAACTTGAAGCAATCCCACTAAAATCAGAGAGAAGGCAAGGCTCTCCACTCTTCCCCTATTCATTCAATATAGTACTTGAAGTTCTAGCCAGAGCAATAAGGCAATGAAAGGAGGTCAAAGAGTTACAAATTGGAAAGGAAAAAGTCAAAATATCACTATTTGCAGATGATATGACCATAAGTATACATAAGTGACCCAAAAATATCCACAAGAGAACTCCTAAACCTGATGAACTACTTCAGCAAAGTGGCCGGATACCAAATTGACTCACACAAATCAGTAGCCTTCCTCTACTAAAAGGATAAACACGTGGAGAAAGAAATTAGGAAAATGACAGCCTTCACAATAGTCACAAATAACATGAAATATCTTGGTGTGACTCTAACCAAGCAAGTGAAAGATCTGTATGACAAGAACTTTAAGTCTCTGAAGAAAGAAATTGAAGAAGACCTCAGAAGATGGAAAGATCTCCCATGTTCATGGATTGGCAGGATTAACATAATAAAAAACACTCTTACCAAAAGCAATCAACAGATTCAGTGCAATCTCCATAAAAATTCCAACTCAGTTTCTCACAGAGATAGAAAGAGTGATTCTCAAATTTATCTGAAATAATAAAAAACCCAGGATAGCAAAAACCATTCTCAACAATAAAAGAACTTCTGGGGTAAATCATCATGCCTGACCTTGAGCTATACTACAGAGCAACAGTGATTAAAAAAACTGCATGGTGTTGGTACAGAGACAGGCAGGGAGATCAATGGAATAGAATTGAAGACCTAGAAATGAACCCACACACCTTTGGTCACTAGGTCTTTGACAAAGGTGCCAAAATCATCCAGTGGGGAAAAAAAGACAGCATTTTCAACAAATTGTGCTGGTTCAACTGGCAGTCAACATGTAGAAGAATGCAAATTGACCCATTCTTATCTCTTTGCACAAAGCTCAAGTCGAAGTGGATCAAGGACCTCCATAAAACAACACATACAATAAATCTAATAGAAGAGAAAGTGGGGAAGAGCCTTAAACACGAGGGTACTGGGAAACATTCCCTGAACAGAACACTAATGGCTTATGCTCTAAGATCAAGAACTGGCAAATGGGACCTCATGAAATTGAAAAGCTTCTGTAAGGCAAAGAACACTGTCATTAGGGTAAAAAACAGCAACCCACAGATTGGAAAAAGATCTTTACCAACTACATCCGATAGAGGGCTAACATCCAAACTATACAAAGAACTCAAGAAGTTAAATTCCAGAGAACCAAATAACCCTATTTAAAATTGGAGTTCAGAGCTAAACAGAGAATTTTCAACTGAGGAGTATCGAATAGCCGAGAAGCACCTAAAGAAATGTTCAACATCCTTCATCATCAGGGAAATGCAAATCAAAACAACCCTGAGATTCCACCTCACACCATTCAGAATGGCTAAGATCAAAAACTCAGGTGTCAGCAGATGCTGGCAAGGATGTGGAGAAAGAGGAACACTCCTTCATTGCTGGTGGGATTGCAAGCTGCTACAACCAGGGTAAGAGAATGTTAGGGCACTGAGGCAGTAGTGGATGGGCAGGTGGGGGAATACCCTCATAGAGGCAGGGAAGGGGATAGAGGATGGGGGTTTGTGAAGGGGAAACTGGGAAGGGGGTTAACATTTGAAATGTCAATAAATAAAATAACCAATAAAAAAGAAAAAAGAAAACAATCAATAATAATAATAAACAATATTATTATTAATGTATACAACCCTGTAGCACATGATTTTAAATAGTTATTTCCTCTGATCATAAAAGTATCATATTTATTTTATGTTTGCTTTAGAAAAGGTTTGAAATGCACTCAGGTATAAAGTAAACATCACCTACCACTTTCCAACAGTGGGTCAATACCACCTATATTTTGAAATAAATTCTACCAGATCACTTAAAATATAAATACACTGCTTTAGTAATAGGGATTATGGTAATTACTGTTGAAAGAATCAAGAAAATAGTGTGCACTGGGTAAAGTTTGCTATTATTTATTAGTGGGTGTGGGGGCGTAGGGTCTGGGTTAGATGTGTACGTATGACCTTGGAAGCCAGAAGAGGGCATTGGATTCCCTGGAACGGCAGTTACATTTTGAAGCTGTCTAACATGAGTGCTGGGAACTCAGCTCCCATCTTTCCAAAAATCAAGTGCCCTTGACTTCTGAGTCATCTTTCCAACCCCACGTTGTTATGGTTTTGAACCTGTCACATTCAATCACGAAATTCCTAAAAACTCTTCTCGGTGACAGTTCTTCTACAGGTATGGTTTCTGTTTATAGAGCATACATTAGAGGACATTAAATGATTTCATCTTCTGAATGGATGGTCAAGGTTTATGAATGGGAGGTGTTATTTCTAATTTATAATCTTTTTGTTTAATATTTTTTCATTGGGGGGTCCACCCTATGCTAGGAACCATTGAGGTTCTGAAGCACAGGAAAGAAAGACCTCTAGTTACCGTTTTTCTCTACAGCACTTGGGTTATTTCCCAAGAGTACAAATGCTGGAGCTGGGGAAATGGTTCACTACTTACCGGCTTGCTGATCAAGGCTGAGGTCTGGAGTTGAGACCCCTAGCACCCACGTCAATGTCAGGTGCTCCAAAGGCAGAGAGGGGATCCACAGAGCAAGCTAGTTACCCAGGCTATCCATACTGATGATCTCTTAAGAGATCTACATCCAGAAACACGAGCCTCTTAGCACTGCTGCCCAGAGAGTTCTGCAGCAGGTAGGTACACTATCTTCAAGTCACTTCCAGTAGCTTCTTTCCTGTATGACACATGTAATCCTATCTCACCCCATCTCTGAGTCCCTCAACTCATGATGCTTTGCTTCAAAGATGAACCAGTGAGTTACCTGTACTACTTAGGCCAACAAGATATGGAGATCGATCTTGAGACAGTTTCCTATGCAAGAGTATGTGCTGGGTGGGCGGCTGTACAGCTGTGGACCTAGCGCTATCAAACAAAGTAACTTCATTGTAGCTTTATAGAGAAAGGGAGAGAGAGATGGATAGAGAGGGGGAAGGGAGGGAGGAGAGGAGGGAGGGAGGGAGGGAGAGGAAGCAAGGGTACAATATGAATGCCTGCCTTAATGATTAAGGAGGGAAGCAACCGTGGAAGAGTCCTGACAGCAGCCTCTGTCTTCCACTCTCATGCACACTACACATTTACATTCACAAATGCACATAAACCACACAAACACAAAAACCATGTAAAATGTTGCACTAAAGGCAGAGGCGGAGTTCATTTATACTCTGAAAAATGTAGTATAAAAATGACCTTATCTATCACAAATAGTGAGTTTTTAGCAACTTAAGAGTTTGGGAGATGGGTAATCATTTGTAGGAAAGATAAGTAAAAATGAAGACCTACGAGATATGCCTATCAAAACTCTCAGAAGTGGAGAAAACACTTAGAAAAATCAGTTATAGAAGGGAAACCCAGCTGTGTGCCCAACCCCAGAACTACGATGTTTTAACCTTGGGTGCGATTCCTGTCATGGAGAAGCTCTGGCAATGTTCTACAGCCTTTCCATGTCTCTGTTTCTTTATCTGCAAAGTGGACATAATAATCAACTCTATCTCAAAGAGCAACAGTACAGGATCTGAGATAGAAAACACATGGCACAGTTAGAATGGCCACAAGGGATTTATCCATGCTCCCATGAGTATATGGACAACACAAAATGAAGTTGGTTTCGTTTTGGTTGGTTTTTGTTTTTGTTTTTTGTGTGTTTGTGTGGTGCGGGTGGAGTCATAGGAGACGACAGCAGACATGGGAAGAATGGGAGACAAGCATGATGTGAGATTCCCAAATAATAAAAAATTTAAAAAATATCACTCAGCATTCTTTTTTTATCTTTATTAACTTGAGTATTTCTTATTTACATTTCGATTGTTATTCCCTTTCCCGGTTTCCAGGCCAACATCCCCCTAGCCCCTCCCCCTCCCCTTCTATATAGGTGTTCCCCTTCTCATCCTCCCCCCATTACTGCCCTCCCCCCAACTATCACGATCACTGGGGGTTCAGTCTTGGCAGGATCAAGGGCTTCCCCTTCCACTGGTGCCCTTACAAGGCTATTCATTGCTACATATGCAGTTGGAGCCCAGGGTCAGTCCATGTATAGTCTTTGGGTAGTGGCTTGGTTCCTGGAAGCTCTGGTTGCTTGGCATTGTTGTTCATATGGAGTCTCGAGCCCCTTCAAGCTCTTCCAGTCCTTTCTCTGATTCCTTCAACGGGGGTCCTGTTCTCAGTTCAGTGGTTTGCTGCTGGCATTTACCTATGTATTTGCTGTATTCTGGCTGTGTCTCTCAGGATCGATCTACATCCGGTTCCTGTCGGCCTGCACTTCTTTGCTTCATCCATCTTGTCTAATTGGGTGGCTGTATATGTGTGGGCCACATGTGGGGCAGGCTCTGAATAGGTGTTCCTTCTGCCTCTGTTTTAAACTTTGCCTCCCTATTCCCTGCCAAGGGTATTCTTGTTCCCCTTTTAAACAAGGAGTGAAGCATTCGCATTTTGATCATCCCTCTTGAGTTTCATGTGTTCTGTGCATCTAGGGCAATTCAAGCATTTGGGCTAATAGCCACTTATCAATGATCACTCACCATTCTTAAGCACTTGGTATGTCATTTTTAAAACAAAGTCTAATTCCATGTCCCTGTTCACAATCAATCCATACAAAGAGCAAAATAAATCTAAATATCTAACTTCAAAAGTAAGCTCAATTTTTTTGATCTAGAAAACCATTAGAATGGACGATTGGCAAACTATGAAGCTTGAGTTGTTTTCTATTGTTTGGGGACTTTGATGCTGGGACAGAACTCAGGGTCTTGCAAATGCTAAGTGAGTGCTCCGCTCCTGAAATCCACGCGACTCCTTCAGGTTTGGGTTATCCATCTTTCAGGGTTTACTCTACGTAGCCCAGCCTTCACGTAGCTTTTAGCAGTTCAAGTCCTTCATGGCCTGGAGACCATGGAGTGTTCTCTACCTCCTCATTGTGTGACCCCACAATGCACAGGACACAGTGGGAGAACTGCTCTGTGTGGGGTGCTTTTCTGAAGAAATTATCAAAATTCAATTATCTGAAACTCTGGGCGCCATTCACTTGAAGGAAAATGCCGAAATCCAGTCAGAATTGGACTTCTGAGTCACAGGACACAACCCACAGAAGGCGGATTTCAGCCGTGACTGCTGACGTCCCTTCATTGGTGATTAATGACATGGGCAATACAAGCCAGCGGGTCCTGACATTAAGAGAGAAAGCTATTTTAAACACCCCCAACCTAATTAAATATTTCTTCTCAGAGCACTTGCAACCTAAAAATAGTTTAGATCTGTCCACTGGGGGCCACATCAAGTTAACATGGAGTTTAATTAGATTGCTTCAAGCAAGAATGTTATTCTCCGAGCTTTTGACAGGAGTGCTAACTCTAGACCTCAGGTCCAGCTTATCTGTGCATAATGTCAGCTCAAGTGGAAGACTGTGTTTGCTCACTTGGGATTTTTTTTAATTAATTATTTTAATTCTAACTGCAGATAAGACAGAGAAAAGCATTTGCAATTGACTTCATATTTATAATTAATCTAAGGCATTAAGATTCTGTAATCAGTGATGAAGAATGTATTAAATAATTTAAAATAAAAAATGTTTGGTGTGCTTCCACCCAAACACAGCATGGAAGCCAGTGTTATGTTCCAGGTGCCTCTGCCCCCATGGACTACAAACAGCAAACACATCACACAATGTCCTTCCTCAAGGCTTCACTTTTGACTATCAATGTCAATTTTGTCCACCAACTGGTAAGCAGTCCATTAAACTGGTAGTGCGACACCCTGGACTCTTGGTGTTTAAGCAGCATGCTACAAATGAATGTAGGAAGAGAGCCCGCTACTAAGAGCATCCTGGCATTGGTTCCTGTATCTCAGCTATTCCTTTATCCATTCATTTCTTCATTCAGCCAGGCAGGCAAGGTATGGCTCAGTCAGTGAGGGTCGTCATCCTAATGGGACAACCAGAGACTCTAAACACAGTTCTCAAACAGAACTGTAGACTCTAGAGCAGTGTTTCTCAACCTTCCTGATGCTGTGATCCTTAAAGACAGTTCCTCATGGAGTGGTGACCTGCAACCATTAAAATTATTTTTGTTGCTACATCACAACTTCAAGTTTGCCTCTGTTATGAATCGTAATATAAATACCTGATCTGCAGGATCTCTGATATGTGATCCCCAATGGGGTCAAAACCCACAGGTTGAAAACTATTGTTCTAGATCTACACAGTTTCTCTGGCCTTCTCACATTTGAGCACACACTTCACTATTATTTGCTTTTTATCTTTGCCAGTTTGACAGAACATGGTTATCTCAGGACATTTCACTTGTGGGTTATTTTACTACTAATGAGATCGAACATTTTTTCCAAATATTTGCTGACTAAATGCATTTATTTCTTAAAGAATCTGCCTAGATCTACTAGTATCCATCCACCCACACATATACACATATGCATGTACAAACATACGTAGACACACACCACAGATCCTTGACACTTAGTAAGAAGGTTCCCAACCTTCTTAACTCTGAGACCCTTTGATACACTTCTTTATGTTTTCATGACTGCACGACCATAAAATTACTTTCATTGTTACTTCATAACTGTGATCTTGCCACTATTATGAATTATAATGTTAATATTTTTTAAGATAAAGGTTTGCCAACGTGGTCTACAACCCACAGGTTATGAACCACTTCACATGGTTTTCAGTTGGGATTACATGCCCTTGGTGATCAGAACATTCTATGTGTTCTGTGACTTTCTGGGAAATAATTCTGAAAAGTTATGGTTCTTGGTAATTTTCCTATTGTGAGGGATGTCTGAAATGAAATTTTAATTATTACAAGTCAGCTCTGTCTTTGTATCACTGTCTCAGTTATATGCTGGAGATTCTACTAAATTGTGTCTTTTAAATGTTCATCAATCTTTTTTTTTCAAGCCTGACTCATGATGGATTCTGAAATGAGATGAAACATGGGTTCTATTTATATTTTTCCTCGAATTCAATACATTGCTTGAGTTTTCCCTAAATCCAAAGGGTTTCACTGATGTCCAGAGAGACAGCCAACCCGAGAGGAGCCTCCCTCAGCAGTCCGCAGAATCCAGTGACGGCCAGTGGAATGACCACAAGGCAATAAACAGGCTCCATCATAAATTATGAAGCAGAGAGCCAAATAGTTTCCCTCTGAGAATATTTTTAAGAAAAGCATTTTGTCCCAAATCTCTTGTGGAGGGACAAATGCCATCAAAGAAGCAGAGAGATATTTTCTGAGGACCACAGTAGGAAGTGCTCTGGGTTAAACCAGATATAATAAATGATGCAAATTCCAGGATAGGAATAAAAGGTTGATCTTCATTGATGAAAGATCAGGGAACAATTTTCCTTGTGAAATCATTTAAATGTCAGTAAATTCAGCTGGCAGCTCCCTGAACTTGCACAAAACATCGATGACCTTGTCCAGGTTGAAGAAGACTCCTAGGGGTTGTGGCTCGGTCTTTGCTTAGAAGTCTCTGGGCCTAGAAAACAAAGCCCATGGACAAATAAGGTTTGAGGAATCAGAATGCTAGCTGGAGGTCTAGGGACTCCTCTTGACCAGTCTTTAGCTGTCCTATCCCTATTCGTGTCTTCCCTTTGTTTCTTGTTCCTATACTTATTTCTGGTTCTCCAAAACAAGATGGCCTCATATATTCTAGATGCTCCATCATTTATATAGCTGTTATCCTTTCCTTCACACCTCAGGTATGTAAAGGGCTTTTTCCTCTCCACCAAGAACTCTCACACAATTGAGATACATTGATGGACTGTGCGTCCCCGGGGCTTACATTCTAGACAGAGGTAATAAGCTACAGCTTGCAGTCCAAATTGGTCCCGCTGTGTCTGCCTCTGAGGCTGATAGCCACGAGTGGCTTCTACAATTTAAGGACTTTTAAAGTCAGACGATATTTGTGAGATGTGAAATTTTATGCCTCAGGGTTTGCAAATAAAGTTTTACGGAAGCGCAGTCCTGTCCACTCATGTATGTAGTGCTTGTCTGCTTCCACATCAAGGTAGCAGAGATGAGCAGAGTGATACAGACTGGATTTGTTCTGAAAGCACTGAAGAGCTGTGCCATTCTAATAGGCACCAGAGTGCAGAGGTGATGAGCCAGAGAGGGGGTACCTGACAATATGGATCACGTGACTGGGATGAAAAGATAAGAGAGTATGGATGATAGAAGTCACGGGAGGCATCTCCTGAAATATGAAGGCTGAACAGAGACTCACAAAAGAGCCTCTTGGAAAAATGTTGTCAGCAATGATCTCTAGGACTATGACTCTAAAGAGGAAGCCAAAAAAAAAAAAAACACCACTGCATGCTTGGGAAGGATGGAAAAATGAGGCGATGCGTGTCCAGCAAGACCCAGTCAGTCACCTGATGTGTTGGTAACAGGTTCTATTGGAGTAAGGTGGAGCCTGGGACAGCTGCCTAGTCCAGTGGTCCAAAATGTAACAAAATAAAGGGGAACCAGAATCCCATGGATAGGATGATGAGAAAGTGTCAAAGGTAGAGGCCGGCTTTCCAATTTAAATGGGGCCACTAATGCCTTGGGAGTTACTTTGCTTGGAAGAGGGGAAAGAACAATTTGTCTTTCAGATGTCCAAGGAAAGATAACAAAGAGAAGCATTAGATTTAAGGGTCAGGAACTCTACAGAAAGTCAATGGGAAACCTGATGACCCTACCTTCTGAGGCCAAGTACTTAAGAGGACTCACTCTGATGGCCCCAGTGGTCTTCTCATGAGGCCTTCTGTGAGACAGCAGCAGCTAGACATCCATTGTTCCCTGACCAGCTCTCCCCCCTATCCCCTAGCCTGCACACAATCATCTGGCCCTTTGACAAACACTTATTAGCATCCTTTTAGTTCCATTATTTCAAGTCACACAAGTCAGTCAGTGCCTATTGTCTCCAGGCATGGCAGCATGGCATAGACAGGGTTCCTGGGGATAAGATGAGTTTTCATGACAGGAGGTCACCATACCTCATTATGAAGTGCCCGTGAAATATGTTTTCTGTCCAACTTGAAGAAACCTTATGCCTGTGGAAGCCAGTCTATGCTTTCATCAGAAGTTCTCAACTTGCCATTGGCCAGAGGCCAGGGAGATGTGAGTGCTCTACCAATTTCTGTGAGTGGTTTGACTTTTGGGGGTCACCAGAAGACTAGTACAAAGGTCACTCCCAAGCAACACTGGCACTGAATCCCTATCTTCCTGCAAGCTCCATCTTGAAAGACAATAGCACAAATGATCCAATTTGTACATCTCTCTACTCTTTCAAGCTTCAAGGACACTAGCCCATCTCCTACCAAAATCAATTGTCAGCCATCATTCCGTGTCCTTCGTAGAACCAAAGACATGAACTCCTCACCTCTCCATGAGAAGCAGTCATAGTAGAGCCTCCATAGGGCCATTTCGAAGAGGAGATTCTACACACTAGAGAACAACAAACACACCACAAATATCACACCCCAGTGTATGATTAGCAAGCACCTCCAGTGTGGCAGACCAGACTCACCCAACTCTGGGCAGTCAATGTTTCTATCATCTCTTGGGGTTAGAAGATCTTATTAGGCTGCCTTTTGAAGGACAAATTACAGTAAGCCTTCCTCAGCTGTTACCTGATAAAACTGTATCAAGACCTGTATAGCTCTGGCTCTAGATGTCTGAACTTCTGCTTTCCCAGTTCTCCTCTCTGAGAATATAGAGGGAGTAACACAGAGACCTTGGGAAGACATACCTAGAAAGGAAGGGGTTTTGTTTGTTTGTTTTTGTTTTTACTGGGTAGGAAAGATTCTCTCTCAAGGGAATAAGGTACACACATGCACATATACTACACACACACACACACACACACACACACACACACAACTCTTTATGTTAACACAGTGCTGTAGTATTATTCTTGCTATTTTATTAATCTCATATGAATGAAGACATAGAGGTAGAGAGGGGCAGAGTAATTTATCCAGTGTTGTACAATCAACTAGTAGATGAAGTGGGATCTGAGAAGCGACAAAAATTTCTGTTCTTACACCAAACAGTCCAGCTTCTCCATGGTGGTCCAAAATGGTGACGAAGCTTGCCCACTGCATTCAGAATTCTGGCTGAGGTTCTGACTATGTCCTTACCAATAAACTACACAGCACTTAGCACTCAGGCTTGTTGGTCTAACCTGTACACACCATACTCAATGGTACCAAAGGTCATGAGGGCTTCTCTCCAGGCCTCTGAAACCTACTACCCACTAGCCTGGCACACACACAACATTGCTAGTGTCTGGAAGGAGCTCCTGTACTAACCTTAATACCAAGCTTAAAAGGCCAGGATGTATCTGCTTAGCCTGTGCAAGAACACCATATGAAACAAACATCAACGACAAAAACAATTCAGCTTCGACAGCCTATTGGCCTTCCAAGCCTGGCTTCTGGAATCTTCTCTCAGCTATTTGAGGGTACAAGGTCCTCCTCACCACCAGGCCTTTGCCCCTTCTTTCAGATAAACACAGGAAATAGTTTATCTTGGATCCTTCGTATCTTATTTATACACATGTGTGTGCATGTGTGTTTGTGCGTGCATACAAACACACACACACACACACACACACACACACCTTTGTAATAATGCACTTGGCAGCATAGCTTCTTTACCTGCACATGCAATACATGGACATGCCGTCCCCTCCCCTGTCTGAAAACTGTGCTAGCAAACCTCAAAGCCTCTTCAATCTACCAACTGCATCAGGGTACGTGTGCTCCCATCTTTGAACAATGGCGTGAGTTTCCCTGCCCCTGATAACAATTATATTTGGACAGTTACTATCTAGGTGTATTCCAATGTATCTGGGTATAAAGAATAGAAAGGCCAATTCAGCCTGAACTAGTTTTGAGTGCATATGCAGTAAGTCAAAATCGTGTCCCCTAGTAACCTTTTTAGGGAGTCCCCTATTTGTTGTTTTATGCCTCTGCATATACTGAGCTTGCATAGGATAAAAATCAGATGCCTCATGGGAAGAGATATGCACAGCATAGAAATTATTATATAGCTTAAATGGATCAGAGTAGAGAACCACGCAAACACTTCCATAGAAACTAGTCCTTCCTTCCCTTAGGTCCCATAAATGGAGGCCCCAAGCTACAGCTCCTTGGAGCCCTCCCTCTGGCAACCCACTGTCAACTCCACAGCTGGGCCTCTTTTTAAATCTGCACTATCCATTTGCTTCACATAACTTTATCTTGTTTCTTTTGCAAACCTTTGTGAGCCCTTGTTTTCAATTCTTTGCCTAAAAGGCTAAGAACCAGGAAACACACCACCCAGACCCCAACCACCAGTTACAAAGGGAAGGTAACGTGTGCCTTTCCTTTGAAGTAGAATTTCCCCAAGTCTAATCCCTGAACCTCAGAGAGCCCTGTTCCTAAGACTTACAGAATCTTAGAGACCAGAAGTACAATTACATTGCTGAACATTAAGAAAATGCAGGTCAGGTTACAGTGGGTGCTCAGTGGGTGTTCATAGGCGCCGCCGAGGAGATGGCTTAGCAGGTAAGGTGCTTACTGTAAAATCATGAGGACCTGAGTTCCAGCATCCACAGGAAAGTCAAGGGCAATAGTCAGCCTTTATAAGCTCAGATCCCAGTGTCTTTCACAGCTCCTTCCCAAGGATGAACCTCAGGGTTACCCCTAGTAAGGCAGGGTTTATAGGAAATGCACACTGGTATTTGAAGTTATCCTTGGGGCTTTGACTCATTCATTCATGAATATTTACTCTTTTTAATTTAATTTTTAATTGTGCATATGAGGTGTGTATGTGTGAACCTCCGTATATGAGTTCACGCACCGCTGTGTGTACACATGGATGCCAGAAGTTGTTACTGAGTATCTTTTACTGCGGTTCATCATTATTTTTGGAGACAAAAATCTCTCACTTAATTGGAGACTGAAGGTCTGACTCCAAGGACTAATGTGTACTAAAACATGTGACTTCCCACGGAGCCCATCATCCCTCCTTTTCCCAGGTGTATCTTGGACACATCAGAAAGGGGGCTTGGAAAACAACTCTGGATGTGGGCAGTGAAGTTCAACACCTGTAGAAAAGAACATGGCACTTGGAAGAGTCCTTGGTATAGGCTGGGAGCTGAAAATGCCTCTTCAGACAAGTGCCAGGCTGCTCCTCCTCGCCTTGCTTCCTTGAGACCTTTGAGTCAACCCTTTAGCTTCAGTAAGAAGGCCTCCTCCTCACCTCCCTTCCCATGCCAACCTCTTCCCAGTGCCTGTCCTGACCCAAACCACACACTCAGCCCAGGCTTGCTCTGTGAACACCAATGGTAAAGGTTACATCAGCAACCGCACCCCATGCTATTCCTAATGACTGAGTCCTCAGTTGCAAGCCAGGAGCTCTACCCAGTCTCTCCCCCATGTCCCCTAAGTAAACCCTCAAACTGGAATGCTCATGTTCCCACATCAAAGACAAGGAAATCAAAAATGGATCCCAGACTTCTCCGTGGTCATAGAGCTGAAACTCAAACCCAGGACAATATGGTTTGCCTTCCTAAGCCCCTAGCCCACCAGTATCCGAGAACACCAACCATCCCTAGACATCCACATGCTTTCTCCCAAGCCTACTGCATCTAGAAGCTTGAAATTGGGATGAAGAGATAGACTCCAGACACAGTACCTGCTTACCCAGAGGTTTGTGGGGATTTTTTTGTTTGTTTGTTTTTGGTTTTGGTTTTTTTTATTCTTTTTTTTCGGAGCTGGGGACTGAACCCAGGGCCTTGCGCTTGCTAGGCAAGCACTCTACCACTGAGCTAAATCCCCAACCCTGGGTTTGTGTTTTAAATTCAGTCTCCTAGGCCTGCAGCCATAGCTCCAAATCTAACTTTCAAACGAAATACCCAGCACCACCTTCACCAGTTAACACTATGTAAGCAACCACAGCCACCCCTGGAGAACTGAGGTGCTTCAGAGGGAACTGCATGGATATGGGAATTTGTTGTGTTTTTTAAAAACCCCCTCCACTAGGGATATCGCCTCTGAGAAGACCAGGGTTACTATTCAGTTTTGATCTAAACAGCAGTAACCAGCCCATGAGCTCAGCAAAGCAATGGGGAGAAAGGTTAATGGAGTCCCCAACCTGTCTCAGTCCAAGGAAGATACAGTTCTCTATCCAAGCCCACCCTGTAGTGGGTTACAGGTAGAGAAGAACTGGAAATGGGGAAAGGTGTCACAGAGGTCAACTTGACAACGCCTGTAGGCATAGGCCACATTGTCCAAATCACAGCCAGGAACCACCCAGAACTCTGGGAGCATCACTCATCAGAACTGAGACGAGCTTTGTGACATCCAACCGATCTGGAGGAGGGGTTAAATATGTTAATAATTATTTTCATATTAAAGAATGGAAACATTTTAGCTACATTAGGCTAAATAATGTTTTTAGGTTAATTTCCTTTGCTTGCTTATTGGAGGCTACAAGGAAGACCTTGCAGTGCATACATGGCTGGTGGTGTACTTGTACTTGTACTTGTAAGGTAAGAACACTGTCCTGGAAGAAGGGCAGAGTCAGCATTAGAGCCAGACAGACGATAGATACAGTCACACCTGGACGTCCCTTCCTCCACCCCAAACCCAGCTGCACAGTCACTATACTGCCTTTATCCTCCCGGAAGCCTGCCCCTCCCTCCACCTAGAGCTTACCAAGGCTCCCCAATTCAGGTCCCATCAAGCCCAAGGCCAGGCCTCTTTCCCTTCCTGGCCACCCTGGTTGATTCACAGCACTGTCTTGACCTTAACAAGTGACCCCTGGGAACTGTTTCCGTCTCCTTTCATGCCTTCCGCCTTCCTGGCATGCCAAAGCCCCAGGGAGAGAACTCCAGCTTCTGCCCCCACTCCTCGTGGTCTTTCCCTTCAGAAGTCTGTGTGTAATTGTTCTTTGCCCTCCTCTTTAATGAGCTACTGGCTCCTGGGTGCAGGGTACATGGGCCCAGACTTGCTCCTGTCTGAAGCTGGTTACTGCCCAGCCACACCCACCTCGCCCTAGCACTAATGCTCAACAGATGTGAGGCCAGAGTCTAGCCTCATACCCAGAGCTGCACACCTGCCAGTCTCTGACCGTGGCAGCAAGTTCTCCTGGGAGCTCACTGCTGGTGGCGTCTTCTCCTGTTTGGTGGTACATGCTCTGCCTCCTTGTACTCTCCTGCCAATCCAAACTTCCTTTCCATCTATCCTCTGTGGCCAGACTCTACCAGATGCCTTAATAGGGATACAGGAAACCCCCGCTCTGGGGGTACTTGATGTGCACAGGAGTGTTAGAGTCACACAGCAGTCTTAGGGAGCCTCAAGATAGAGGAAGAAACTAGAGATATCTCCTCTGAGAAGCTGAGGAGCTTGCTCTGACTCTGAACCTACAGGGCTTACTTGTCTAGAGGCTTCGGGACCATAGCATGCCCCAAGAGCACACACGGTCAGGTAAAATTTTGAACCCCAGTGCTGCTTCCACTCTGTGACTTCATGCTGAAATTAATATATTCATCAAAATATCTCAATACATTGCTTATGTATTAAGTTAAAATGTTAATTCACTTATGTGTAATGATCAACTCGGTGTAATTGACTTATCTATCACCTTAAACGCTATCATTTCTCGACAGTGACTACATCAAATCCAGGCTCTACTTTGAGATATGTAAGACTGTTAGCATAGTCACGCTGCTGTGCCCGAAACACTAAAACATATTCCTCCTATCCAGCTGAAACACAGCATCTGTTGTCTGGCCAAAAATCCTCCCCATTCTCTACTCTGCTCAGACTCTGGCAACCTCCATTCTCCTGATTTTTAAAATAAATAAACAAACAAACTTTTTTTTTCCACACAAATGAGGGCATGCAGTTTATCTCACAGCTCGTCACTTATTTCATTCACCATGATCTCCCTCCGGCCTCTCATTATAAAAGACGCGAGTCCGTGCTTTATCGCACTATGCCTAGAGAGTATTCTACTGTGCGTGTTTGTCTCCCCTGTTTCTCTTACCCAGCGACTGTGGGTGCATATGTAGACTGACTCCATGCCCTGACGCTTGCAGGCAGTGCTGCACTCTGCATAGATGCTCAAGTCTCCTCAATATTCTGACTTCATTTTAAGCTTCTAGGTGTCTCTATGCCTCTCGGCTAATTCATTTGCAAATACTAATTGTTCTTTGAATTGTGAGAATTTGGGGAACTGAGGTAGTACAGGCAGACGCCATGGCGTGGGCACCCAATCGAAGGTCGCTGGTAAGTCCTCTGCTTCACTGTGGACTCTGCAGAGTGTGGGAGGAGGGTCTGGGCCATTCTCTGTCTCCCTGTCTAAGTCTCTAGTGATGGTCTGTGAGGCCACTAAGTGTGCAACAGCGGGACAGATTCAGACGAATGGAGGTTTTATGAGTTGATGCCAGTGTCCCTCCAAATTGATAGGTTAACACACTAACCCACCCACTGTTGGAAACAGAAACATTAGAAAGTTTGTATTCCACAACTTAATCAACAAATTAGGAAGCCCTCACCAGAAACAAACCCTGATGGCACGCAGCTTCCTGCTTCCTGAACTGGGAGAAAGTACTTCCTCAGTTCAAGGTGCTCATTCCTGGTCTTTTGTTAAGGAAGCCAGAGCTCAGAAGGGGTGAAGGGCTGCTGCTCAGGGATCCTGACTCCTCACAGGGATCCCCTGCTGCCTCAGGCAGGGCGGCAGCCTTCTGTTAGGAGCCTGAGGCTCAGTCGTCCTGAATACTGACCATGTGTGATTCTCTACATGACGTCATCATACCACATGGAGTCTAGATCATGGTTTACCAAACTACCACTTTGCTGTTGGTGTTCTGGACTACAAGACAAGGGATGCCAACATTAACAGAGCAACAGAAACTAGGCGCTAAGACGTAGAAGTCAGAGGCAGAGCACGTGCCTAGTAGGCACAAGGCTCTCCATTTGCTCCATGCACTGCCAAAAATAACAAAAACAAGGACAGTGTGTACAAATAGACACCTGAGACCAAAGGCAGCCATGTTCTCTTGCTTGTCTGCCACTGTTGACGGCTGGGCTGCAGAAAGAAGCCATCTTTGAGAGGCCGTCACAGCTCAGTTCCTGCTGCATTTGCTAGGCTGTGGCCAGTCCTTCCCCTCCAATGTCATATCAGAGCTGTTTTTCCTTGTCATTAAAATTCTTTGTGAACCACAGTTTAAGGGCAGAATAATATTTTACCATTGGGTTATGCCATGATTTATTTAACTGTTTCCCTATTGTTAGACATGTAGGCAGTTTCTGGCATCACACAGCCATAAATAACCCTGTCATAAACATGCTGCTACATAAATTTTTATGTACCCACCTATCCCTGATTGTTTTCGTATGAGGGATTCGGAGCTGAGGTAACTGCATGAGTGCTTTTATGGCTCGTGCCCCACACTGAGTGGCAGCTGAATAAGAAGACCCACCTTCCTGTGTGCCTACCAGCATTGGGCATTATCTCATTTTAATCTGGCGATGTGTCATGGCGTGTCTTTGTGCATTACCTAGGCGATGTAATGATGAGTCACAGACACTTAGGTGTTGGGGGTTTATGCATTGGTGCCTTCATGTATGTGTATTGAGGTTATCAGATCTCGGAGTTACAGACGGTCATAAGCTGCCATGTGAGTGCTGAGATTTGAACCTGGGTCTTCTGGAAGAGCAGTCAATACTCTTAACCCCTAAGATAGTTCCAATCCTGGCACTTACATTTTGAGAAACTGGATTTAGGGGTGAAAAAAAAAGCCATAGAAGAATGTTCTGTTAATTTCCACAGTGGCCAGGATTCAAAATTTAGTTTTCAAGAACTCTTGTACTTGTTATTCTGTTTAACTGTGACAGTGACTTGTAGCTGGCAAAGCAGCTGGAGCAGAGCTCTAAACTGCGTAGCTTCGTAGAACAGATCCTCCTACATGGACAAATGCCACTCCTCTAGGGGCAAGCCCACCTAGGGGCAGGTCCAAGCAGCAAGTTCTTCCCAGGATGCTCCATAGCCTTCTTAAATCCTGTAAAGTGGTGGTACTCCTAGGTCTATAGGTGAGCAAACTGAGGCTGGCAGAGGGTTTGAAATTGATCCTAAACGATTCCATTTGGGGTTACAGCCAGCTCAGACACTATGACCCCAGTGCAAGGCAACTGATGGCAGACAGTAGACAATGCTGGCTTAATTTCAAGTGCTTGCTGCAATGGGGATGGAGTCCAGGCTAACCATGTACTCTACCACAGAGCTGTTGCCCATTTCAAAGTGATTCTGTCACACAGGACAAAGTAACGCCATACAATGTGTTTATTTTTCTAGGTCCTTTTCAAGGTCCCCCATAGCATGGGAAGGGATCTTGCACAGCCCTTATCTAATAGGGACTCGTGAATAATCTTGTACATTGGTATGCACCAAATTTCTTAAAATATACATAAAAATTAAATATTAAAACTTTCCAATAAAGGATAAGTAAAAGGAGCATCACCCACATAACTCTAATTTAATAACTTTGTATCTTAGGACTTAAGTGATTTATGGACTTCCCAGTTATTCCATCACACAAATAGGATTACTCTCAATATATCAAGACATATTAAACCGGGGGACCAAGAAAACTAATGAATGAATTCTCTAACATTATTTGGTTGCCACATAGCACTAGACTGGATGGATTTAAAGATACATACAGTACACCGATTTCTATTCAGACAATATAAATCTTTTGTCTTTTAAAATTGCCTTCAGAGGATACAGAAGACAGATGCCCAGGACAGACTGTGCAGAAAGGGTTGTTGGCAACAACTTCAGACGGGCTAAAGAGTAGAGGACGAGTAAGACAAGGCTGCTATCAGCTTTGGTTGCCTTTTTTGTTATGTTTTGTTTTGTTTTGTTTACCATCCAGACGGCTGTATGAAGAGAAAACTTAAAGCACTAACTTCACCCTCACACTGAGGTAATCCTCATCATCAGTCCAAAGAACTCCAGTATTGAAAATCAAACGCTTAAAACCTGAAGACACAAAGCTATTGAATGACAGGAGCACAGGAGATGACACTCTAGCGACAGCTCTGAGGTGCACACGGTAGACAGGAAGACAGACTGTGTTGAGTCGCCCTTCGGGAGAAAGATCTCAAGTGAACCAGCATGTAGCAGCTTCCTGCACCTTTGCATCATTTGGAAAGCTCATCGCAGAAAGGGGACACTTCTTTTCCCACCAAGGGGGAAGCTTATACATTGACTCAAGACACCTCATGCAGTTAGGAGCCCTGCCTGCCCTTTGCTGCAATTGTGAAACACTGTCTATCACACACTCCATGGCCATTATTATCTTGAAATCAGACCAAAACCGAGCACCACAAGGCTGGGGCCAATAACCATTCCCTAGTAGGAGGGAGAAGGGTCATTAGATCCTCACCTGAGACTGTAACAACTCGCTCATTTCAGCAGCACATAATTCTGCTTAGGTGTAGACTCACTTAGGTGTAGACTAACAGGTGTGCCCAATCAGCAGCTCAGGGAACCGTGTATCCTAGGACATCTACGAATGTGGTTCAACTTCATGTCACCGTGGCCAAAGGTTAGAGACCCCTGTCAGCTAGAGTATTTAGCAGGTGGTGGAAGGTTAGATGATAGGAGTTACTACCTATGGGTATGGGAAATGCCATCACCCATGATCTCTAGGGTGGCAGTCTTCGGTGATGCAACTGTCTGGGGAGGTCATCCATGTTCTTCTAAATAATCTTCCATGGTCCCATAGGTCTGTCCAATAAACTCATCGGTTCACCAAATTGGAGCTGTATGGGTTCATATTGTTGCTCTGTCCTTGTTGCTTAGTCTTGGGAGAGTAGACATTCACGTGTGTCTCTGCAGAAAAAAAGCCACTTAACACTTGGTACCTAAACAGAGACAGGGCATAACCAAAGATGAGTTTTGGAAAAGCAGTCACATTGTTATACTGACCCTGGTATGGTAGCAAGGCATGTGATGGAAGCTAAGCTATATGGAATGGACATGGGTACAGTCTCAATATAGCTATCCCTTCCTGGGTGATGTGGACTTTATACAGAAGCTGCTGCATCGCCTCTACTATGGGCAGAAAGACATTCACTTGAAGCTGTTGCACGTGAGGCTGAAGTGTTCCTGGTGGGAACCCCATGGGGGTCATCTTCGTCCATGTTGTATAGAATGTCACATCTCCTTGATACATGTGGTTCTCCAGCACAATGTGGCAACATTTTGAGATCCCGAGGATGGCTGAAGACCAGAAAACATCTCGCAATCCCTGGAAGCAGCCCAAGAGCAATGGGTTCCTTGGGAGCTGAGGAAGAAGCAGTCCTGCCCCTGCCACGGGTGAGAAGACTGCTGCTGAAGCCTAGCTGTCTTCCCAGAAGATTGCCCACATAAGAAAGCAATTACGAGAGGAAGAAAAGACCTGCTGGTACCATCCTCCATATTAGCCCATGATTTGCTAAGTAAATCGGATAAAGGAGACAGTCAGGTTCTTGTCTGCTGTTTCTCACAGCTTGGGTATGACAGAGAAAGGGTCCAAAGAAACTCTGCTAAATAGGCCTCTCTAGGATCCAAAACCTTTGGGTCTATAGGAATCAGTGGGGAGTGGGTAAGAACGATAGTGAGGGAGCTAAGCAGTAGCCAGCCTCTGTATGGTGCCCAGTGGCCCGGGCCAGATAGAACTCTTTGCAGGAGAGTTAAGAAGGTAGAGAGTTCAGCAGAGACCCAAGACTGGTATGGGCTTCTGTGGCTTTGCCAAGACCCCTAGTGGGTCATGATCTTTATGAGGTGAGAAAGGCTCTGGTGGATCTGAGTGACTTAGACCAGCATGTAAATCAGGTTTGTAAAGTACTAAAGCAATCAAGAGTGGATGAGAAAAAGAAAAAGCAGATGAGGGGGGCTGTCCAGGTCACTGGAAAGCAAATGTGACAAGATTGGTGTGGAGCCAGGCTTCCTAGGGGAAACCCGACTGACAGGGAGCCAAGTGCTGTATTTGTGAGGTTCTGGAAGGCTTTAAAGCCTGAACAGTTCACCAAAGAAGTGCAGGTGATCCCTGCTGCCAGCTGCTGGGAAGGAAGCAGATCTCATGGGTAGGCACTGGGCCAACTGCTTCCCTAACAGGGAGGCCAAGGCTGCCTGCAGGCATAACCATTCAGAGTGACCAGAGGCTCCCTATTCTGCTATGGACTTATTGGTTTATTTCTAAAATGCTTGGGTAGATTCAGGGTCCAGGCTGTACTTGGGTCCCAGTGGCCTGCAGAGATATAAGAAGAGGTAAGCATTAGTAGTAGATGTGTAGATGAGGGGTGCAGGAATAAAGGGGACTGGCCTTGTCCCAGAGGAGGTGGAGTTCACATCTTCCCCGGGACAAGTCACACAACACATGCCAATCATTACTTCACATATCCTATTCACTTTTATAGTTTAAAAAGACTTTAATTGTGCATAAGTAATTCTCAGTCATCAGATCAATGATATTAAACAAGTCTATTTTTTTTTGTTTTGTCCTGTTTTGTTTTTGCCACTTAGAGATAAGAACCAGGAACACCGTGTACTGATTTTTCTTCATAAATACAGGAAGGGGAATTTACCTGCTCATTACCATTATAAAGCATGAGATCAAGGCTGAATGCAAAAAGAAGATGAAGACCCTTGGGTACTACCAAGTCAGATGCCTGATGCTACCCTTATTTATCCCATAGTCACAGGATTCATATAAAGGCTTCATTTAGACACTACACAACCAACAGCACACTACTGAGTAAAGAAAATGCCTTCAAATGTCTCCTTGGAAAAGAAACAAACTTGGGCGCAAAAGGCCTTCCTGGTCTCTAGACATCACCAGATAAAGCAAAAAGAGTGACATTTCCAAGGGACATGGATTTGTAAATCACCCTTTTCTTCACTCAGTCTCAAAGGTATAGGTTAAATTTTTAAGCACATTATCATATAGTTCTCTACAGGCACACCCTGGTTCACCTCCTTCTCTCCACCAGCCCTGGAACCCCTGATGATTCCCCACTAACTACCCTTGCTACAAACATGGCAACTTTAGACACTCTAAGTGGAATTGTATCCAGTATTTGTCTTTCTACCCCTGGCTTTTTTCACTTAGCGTAATTCCCTCCAGACTCATTTACATCCCCTCCCACAGCAAAATGGTCTACTGCCTCAAGTTTGTCGAATATTCGGTCCGTCTGTCCTTAACCCCTCCTCCATGGTCTGTCCATCCACTGAGTCTGCTTCTGTGTCTTCAGTTTTCAGTAGTCTTGACAATGATATAAATACAAATTAAAGATGAAAGGTATTTCTTCAGGGACCTGTTCAGGGTAGTATAGGGATGGATATGTGATAGGCTAGGTAAAGGAACTTAGCCCTTAGGAACCACGCCAGAGCCGCCATGTTCCACCCACCACCTCAACCGATGACTGGTGATTTGACGACAGGCACACACGTGAGCCAATCAAGTCCTCTCACTAGGAACGTGTGTGTATTCGAAAAGAGTCGAATTATCATCTTGAGATCAGAGCAGCTGTGATTACCCACAAGCAACCCTCCCGAGACCTGAGCCTGTTTATATCCTCTAGTAGAGGAGGGGAGGCTGCTGGGTTCCCCCAAGGAGCCTGAGAAAATATGGCCTCCCTGGGAACCATTGTCTGCACACAATTCTGAATAACCAAAGGAGGATCCCAGATCTGAACTTCGCTGATGTCTTGTGTTAACGTAGAATCCATGGCGAAAGTGATTCCATGAATGCCTTGCGCTGGACTCCTCCCTGGAGCCTCACGGATTCTTCCTCAGGTTCAGAATCCTCACTTTGTAACTGTGGCCCCCCAGCCCCCACACCTAACCCACAGCCTGCAGCCTGTAGCAACAGCTAACAGATCCATAACTGAGGCAATCAGAGCTTCGCTGCTGCAGAGTCCGGGGCTCTGTCTTAATACCTAGGCTGCCTCCCAACCCTTTAAGATTCTTCTCTTTGGGGCTGGGGATTTAGCTCAGTGGTAGGCGCTTACCTAGGAAGCGCAAGGCCCTGGGTTGGTCCCCAGCTCGAAAAAAAAAGAACCAAAAAAAAAAAAAAAAAAAAAAAAGATTCTTCCCTTTTTTTCAATGTTACAAAGGAATCTAGATGTAGTGGAACTTGAAGCCAGCCTTTCTTCTGTAACAAAAGCCTGTCTCAAAAAGGAAAGAAAAGAAAAGGAAGACAGGGGAGTGGCAGCGGGAACAGTGTCATAGTCTAACTTCTGAGCGAATGGCTCTCATGCACATGTCTGAAGTCAGTACTGGTCAGTAGGCTTCCTGTGCTGGTGGACGATGATGGAAGCCTGGCTCCCTTCAGAATGTTTACTGGGCATCTCATATGTGCAGGTGCACATCTATACCTGCACTCTGGATCCTCCTACACTGATTCCGCCATTTGCTTTCCTGGCTATATCGAGCCCCCGATATGTGGCTTGACGCACTCAAAGAATGAAATGCTTTAAGCCATCCCAACCGAGCTAGTTCTCCACAGCTGCTGGTGGGTCTTGTTGATGCCTAATTAATTGTGCAGAGTAGGAAACACCGGCTTAGTTTTAGTAAACCAGGAAATTGATACTCAGAGACGGAAAACGGCACGCCTGAGGTCACGGAATGAGGCAGGGCAGGAATCCAAACGCAAACCGATTCTGTGACATGCCATAGCTACTACACACTTACACACATGGGCGTGAAACTTTGATAGGGGATAAAAATAAAGCGGGGCTGTCCCATCTCTCAGGCCATCAGCTCTGTTTTAGTTACAAAGCCAAAACAGAAAGCAAAGCCAGAGGCAGGACCCACACTATCAATTCCGCCTACCCATGTGGACTGCTGGCCAGGAGGCTTGGCGAGCAACTCAGGCAGTCCTGGCTCAACACAAGCCTGTGGTCAAGCGTGTTTTATTGCATGCCGAAACTCAAAGATCGCTCAGCCTCCAAGACCAGAAGTGATTGCAGGGCAACGAGGGAAGGGAGGCTAGAGACTGCCCCTCCTGACTCTGAGGGTGGACACCCTGTCTGGCCTTCTGCCTTCACCGAACCATGCCGCGCCCCACTTCAGGGAGGCCCCATTGCCTGGGAAATGTCTCCAGTGCCTAGACTCCCACGCCCAGGGGAGCCTCCATCTCTAACAGTCAGGGCCAGCCATTCAAATCATATTACACCGTAAGTGGTTCTACAAATTGTCAGCCCTAATGAAATTTAGCAAGAAGCAGCGGAAGAGGTGCAAACAGTTTAGAACTGGTTTCTTGGGTTTCGAGCCCCAAATGCAAGTAGTTGAAGCTTCTTGTGGAAAAAAAAAGAAAAAAAGAAAACAAGCTGGGAGTGTGCATTTCCTGTTGTCATTGGGGCACCCTCTTAGGGTTCTTTCTTTCCCAGTGCCCCACCCTAAGTGGTACGGAATCGGTATACCTCCCCACAAGAGAAAGTCTGAGTGATTTGTTTACCCAGCAAAGGTTTTGCTTGGTAGAGGCCCTGAGGAAATGTGTGCGGAGGGGAAGAAAAAAGGTGGAGAGCTCGGATTATCGACTTCAGGAAAGGCCCCAAGTGGGAAAATTTACCTCTCCACCAGGAAACCAGCCTGCTAGACGGGACCTGCGTTCTCTGCAGTGCAAACAATCCAGAGATGGAAACCGGCAAGCCAACTGCTTCATCCTGCTCTACCCATTGCTCAGTAACATCCCCAGATGTGCTCGCCATGCCCCATGGGTCATGTGCAGTCCCTGCTTGCAGATTAAGACAGACTAAAACTACACTTGCAGTTTATTGAGTGAGTACCATGTCCAGGCCAGTGGCCTGCACAAACCCCTTCCTAGCAGAATCCCCGGGAACCTATGCACAATGGACAGGACTTGCCCCTTTCATAGACAAAACCCAGGAAGATGAAGAAAAGGGCCAATGTTCTGTGGGTGTTTTTGAAACTCAGAATTTCATGATAGATGCAGGGGTGTTGGGAGAGCACGTGGAAGGGCAAAGTGAGGGCAAGACAAATGGACAGATGGGCAGAAGGACAAGCGCCAACCGATGTAGTCTAGGTTAGCTTCATTAGCCCATGTTCCGTTGCTCACCTCAGAATATGATCAGTTTACTGGGACATGCCTTGCTGAGGGAGAAGTCAAACACTTTTGACTCTTTCCAAACCACTATGCACATGTTGAAGAATGAGGGCCCAGAGAAGGCACAAATTTTGCCCAAAGTCACACAGCAAAATGGCAGACCCGGGTGAGCCAGAATGCAGACCAAATGGTTTGGGTCCAGGGTCATGATGCACCTTGGTTTGTGGGCAGAAGAGAATCCCCAGCCTGATGCTCATAGCACCCTCCAATGGAGGAGGAGGGAATAGCCAAGTGACCTCTACTGGACCAGAGTCTTTGTAAAATGTCAGGTTGTGAGAGTGTCTGGACTTCCAGTGTTCTACCAGGACCCTGGCATCCTGGGCATAGTGAATGGGAGCTACTGTGGTCCGGGAGCCTGTGTGGTGGCCATTGGACTTACAGGTGAGGAGGCTGAAGCCAGGGGAGAGCCAAGAGTCTGTGCAAGGAACACAGTGGCTGCAGCACCTCTCTGGGATGCCAGGGTCCTGCCCCTCTTAGTGTTCAGTTCCTGCTAACCTGGTCTCCTGTTTCTCAGCCTCCACCCAGCCCTGTGGAGCCTCTGAGTCTGTGCCCTGCCCAGTGGCCAGGGTCTCTCCTGAAACAAAGGGAAACATGGAGGCATTCCCGTGGACCCACTGAGTCATCTGAATGGAGCACCCTGATTCTGTGGAACCTGGACGTTCTAGAGTAGCTGAACCCTGGTGCTGAGAAGGGGCTGTTTTTGTAGACACCTGTGATGGCCACAGCAAGAGTGCTTGCCCGGTTGGTCATGCTGGCAGGATTCAGAGTCCTCATGTAGTCTATAACACAGTCTCATATATTACCAACAATAATGTTGACACTCAGAGAGGTTCCGTAGTGGCCAAAGGATGCACAGCTAATGAGAAAAGCTTAGAGCCAGGGTTGGTTTTGTTTTTGTTTTTGTTTTCGGGGAGATGGTGATTGTTATTCTTTTCTTTATAGCTGAGAGCTTTGTCCTTCCCTCTGTGCCATGCTTGTGGTGAGTGTGTGGGAGTAAGTCTTTGATCTCAGCTGTCCTCAGACCTGCTAATGCAATGAGAACAGTAGAGTCTAGGTCTCAGAGAGCCCAGCGTACTTCACTGGAGATAGAAGATCACAGAGAAAAACACATTCTGTTCATTACATTCCTTCCGTGTTTCTAGCGAGGGCACTTCCTACAGACAGTCATAGCCATTCTGAAGGACCTACAGCAGAGCAGTGAAAGCTCCCCTCTTCACCCAGATGAACGTGGATGGAATCTTCCTCAAGTCTGTCCATGTCTCTCCTATCTGGAATCTAAGACATTCTTTCAGTCTCTCCAGGAAAAGTTACTAGAGGCCCATGTCCCCTGAAGATGGGCTACCAAGATGTTACAGGAACTCACCTGGTCTGCATTTTCTTCTGACTAGAGACCCATATCAAGTCTGGGGACACAGCAATGGACTTGGGAAGTATTAGAAGAGGCAATGCCTCCGATGAATAGAATTACTAATTCCAAATCTCAGAATCTTGCAGTGGACGTTTATAAGGAAACCATGCAGAGAATGCCTGATGGGTATGTGACCTTCCTCCACAGCGTGAGTCAGGGATCCAGGCCACTCTGCCTGAGGCACCACCAACTGCTGGTGTTCAGGGTCAGTGACAGAAAGATGCAGAGAATTCACAGTGGCTTTTCAAAACCTCAGGCTCCAATCTCCCAATCTCTCACCCTGAAGTATATAACACTCCCAATCCCCCCATTGGACAGAACAAGTCCTCTGGTCATATACTCTGACAAAGCAGTGTCCCATTAGGTGTCCACCTTCCCAACACCACCACACTACCGCAGAAGAGAGACGATGGTCGATGAATGGACACTTGGGTCAGACTTAATTCATCAAATTATCCATTCTATGAGAATATCTACAAGGCAGAGTCACAGTACTAAGTTGGGTGGTCCTCAGGGGTCTTAAACAGAATGAAAGAAGAACCCATTAGTGCCAGACAAGAGTAAATGTTATCAGGCACAGGAGTACATAACTATGATCCCAGAATTCTACCTTGAGAGGTGGAGGCAAGAGGATTGCAAGTTTGGGGCTAGCCCAGGCTACATAGGGAATGACAGCCTATTGAGTCAGAGAAAAAAGAAGGAGAGAGGGGAGAGAGGGAGGGGAGGGAGAGGGAGAGGGAGGGAGAGGGAGAGAGGAGAGGGAGAGGGGAGGGAGAGGAGGGAGGAGTCAAAACTTGCGATCAATAGCACTTTAAAATTTTCAATTTCTAATTTGAAGAAATGAGTCCATGCAGGTGCCTCCCATTTTGCCCAGGTAACACAGGTTTCCTTGGAGCAGAAGAGAAACATCCCAGCAAAGGGAACTCAGCAGCAGGCCTCTTTAATGCCTGCACTCAGGGTACTCCCCTGCCCTTTCCTACATTAATGACATTGTGAGGCCTCCAAAAAGCAAGGGGTCTTCCCTGGCCAGGAGTGCTTCCTGCTTGGGGTCTCCATGGTCCCTCAGCTCACACACCAGAGCACTGATGGGTTTAGTTATGTGTGGGAGGGGTGGACTGGCTAGAACAATACCACTGGTGGTTTACGGTCTTCGATTTTCAACTAATTCCCCCTTTTATGGTAGGTGGTTGGGTAGCCTTGGGGGTTAGATATTGACTCTAATTGGGTGGTTGCTTTTGTCCCTTGTTCTATATGATGACCCAGATTATGAAGACTCTAAGATAACTCTGGCGTGAGTGGCAGAGCCAAACTTGAGAACCTCTTTGAACAGCCATGGTACGAGCATTTATTGAGATCCCATGATATGTGTTTGCACAGGAAATCTTGCTTTTCCTTAATTCTCACTTGCTTTCACTGTCGGGTGCCCCCAATCCCCCACCCATGACATCTAGCAGCATCTGGAGACAACAATGTGTTTGTCATACGTGGGAGAGCGCTGCTGACTTCTAGCAGAAACCTGTCTGGAGTGGCACCAAATGTCCTATGATGTGCAAGAGAAACCCTCCTAAGAGAAACCAAAAATGTCTCCCTGCTGAGGCAAAGAGCCCCTGAGGAGGGGGCAGAGGGGGTTGTGGGAAGGGGAGTACTCCGTTCAAAACAAAATAAACAAAAAGCAAAGGGCCATGGATGAGACAGACTGGTCACAGGAATGAAAGCTGCTTGGACCTGCTATACACGTGCCCAGCCCCAATCCTTCCTGGCTTTCAAGCCAGAAACCCAAATTTTAGTGTGAAACTGTCTCTTTTAAGTCCACCTCCAATTTGCATACTTCAAAAATCCTATGCAGGTTAAACAAAACAAATCAGGAGGCACTGAAATCAGGATAGAGTTAGGAGCCATGGCTGCAGTCTAGCAAGGAGAAAGGCCACTCCCCAGAGGGGGGCAAGTATTAACATTACATCTCAGAAGAACCCTCAGGCTTAGACAGTCCCTAGCCCTACCTACTCCCCTCCCAGGCAACATTTCTTGTGCTGGGAGTCTGTAATAGAATCCTGCTTGTGTGGGTTTTCCTGCACAACAACTCTAGGAGCTAAGTAAACTTGTGCTCTCCCATTTTTAAATTCAGGGGGTTCGGTGTCACAGAGCCTTTCCTCAGCTTCTCCAGGCAGCAAAGCAAACTTCAGTGTTAGAATCTGAGCCCCACCTGTCAGCCCCATATCTGTTCTTGGCGAGGAAGTCAGCTTGCTGGATCCCTGGTGTCTGTCTACATCTACAAGGGCTTGTCCCATTCTTGCACCCACACAGAGGCAGCAGTACAGCTCTGTGGTCTGATCAAGCCAAGGTCCCCCCAGTACTCAGAATCTCAGCCCCACATTTTCCCATTGGGAGAGAGGTTCTTCTCCAAGCCACAGTCTAATACTTCAGTCACTGGGAGGTGGCCTGGGACATGGAGTAGGTGGAGGCCAGGGGTATTGGTAAAGCAGCACAGGGTTTACTCTGGGGAGTCACCCAGCCTGAAATTCCAGTGGTGCTGGTATGGAAGAACCCCAAGTTAAGAAGCTCGTGACAGTCTCTGTGTCATTCAGTAAGCAACCGGCAGAACAATTCCAATTGATTCTGTCTGCTCTTCCTCTCTCTTTTTCTTTTTTTTTTTTTCCGGGAATGGGGACCGAACCCAGGGCCCTTGCGCTTGCTAGCAAGTGCTCTACCACTGAGCTAAATCCAACCCCGTCTGTTCTTCCTCTCAAACACAGTACTTTCTCTCTCTTTCCTCTCCGCTCTCGGACCCCTGACCCTGGAATTTTATGGTAATCCCTTCTCTCCCCTCTAAATGTCTACAGCGGAGAACTACTTAGCATAAAACTTACATTTCAGCCACAATGAAGCAAAGAAGAAAAGTCACAGTTAATTGGAGGGCAATGAAAGGCCAGCATTAATCTACAAAAGACATCCTTGAGGTTCAAACATTATCTCTTCAAAATGATTTCTCATGACAGAAATGTTAGTGCCTTTTTTTAAAAAAAAATCTGGAAGTCCTATTCCATTTTCTGAGCACACCTTAGATTCAGATGAATTTGGCCCCTCTCTGCTAAATACACACACAGGAGCATGCTGGATTTCATAAAATGATTTTAATAGAAAAGTACAAGATATGAACAAAAATAAATAATCTTTATCTCCTTTCTAGCTCAGCAAAATGAAAACTGTATAAAAATTGGTCTAAGATGTCTCTCCTTTCTTTGCAAACACTATGCAGCCTTCTAGATTGGCTCACATTGAACCTTTAATTACATCTGCTTTATGAAGTTTGATAACAAGGTATTTCCCTAACGTAAAACATCATCCAATCATCAGATTTAAGTGTAAATTCCACATTAACAGGCAACTTAGAAGATCCCTTTTATAAGTTTAAATTCTTAGGTCTCTAAATGTTTCTGCAATAAAAAATAAAATCATCTTAAACCTTCATGACATGGCATCTTGTTCACCACTCCACCGAGAGAGGGAAGATTAGAAAATGCTCTTTAAAACAATAAATATTTTTAAAGTATGCTTTACAGTAACAGTGCAGTGCCTTAGAGCTGTGCCTCCATGCCTGTGTGCATTAAACATGTACCAGAAGTTACAAGCAACTTTGCCATCCCCACTCTCTACCTATATTTCAGACTGAACAGTTATTGCAAGTGCCTTTCACTGGTGACCACGTTAATACTAGTTAATACTAGTTAATACTAGTGATCAAGTTAATACAGCTCTTGTCCAAAGGTTGTGTCATCCTGCTCTTGGGCTCGATCTGAAGGTTCCAGTGGCTTGAATAAGGTTGCAGAAAAAGACACATTGGAGCTGGCTGTTGGGGAAATCCTTGGAGGCTGGGGTGGGAGAGTGGGGGCAGGCAGCTGTTGACCTAGGAAGTGGCAGCCCGGGAAGGTCAAGAGCACAAAGAAACAGGACTGGAGCAGGATAGCCTTGCCCTGGAGGCCAACACTGACCGTTTTGGATGTGGTCCTGCATGCCACTGCCTGTGTATAAATGCTTCATTGATGTTCCTGTACTGGGAAGGTCTTGAATGCTCTCCAGGATGGGAAGAAAAAAGATGCTGACATTGCTACACCGAGTATATGTTTTAGCAATAAAGAACACTGGTCAATATACAACTGAAGAAAAACGGAAACAGATGTGTGTCCCGGAGCTACGAGAGTTTGAATTTGCCCAGAAATGCTATTTTAAACACTCTATATGTTGGTCTACCCTATTTGTGTGTGTGTGTGTGTGTGTGTGTGTGTGTGTGTGTGTGTGTGTGTGTAATAATGCATTCTTGGTTTCCTTTAAAGGTTTCTATATGTTACAAGGTTATCCAGAAAGAAAAGGGGGGGAAGTGGGGAGCGGGGAGGCAAAGGGCCAGCTAATGTATCAATCTACAGTCCTGGCCAGATTCTGGTCTACATTTCCAGAAAGCAGGGCACACAAGGAATCTTTAGTTCCTGTCCTCTGCCGACCCTTGCTTTCTTCCCATAAAGACTGCCTTCAAATTAGATGCGGAGATGCCCCACAAGACTCCTGGTCAACCCGAATAGAGAGGCGCAACAGTAGTAGTGGCAAACCAAGGATACATACAGACATGTGTGCACACATGCATCTCACACACATGTCTATGCATGTCTACGTATAAGCCGAAGAGCTGCTCATGGATGAGAGCATGAGCCTTTTCGGTTCATCTCTGGGATGCTACAAGAGCAACACACTCTAAAACAATTAAGTCGCATGCATAATGCCAAAAGAATGTGAGCAATCCTGTGGCCAGCTTTTCGCCATCTGCTCGACTTACTGCTTTCTCTCGCTCTGAAGGAACATATATAGGAGAAGAGAATTCCACTTTTGTTCCAACACATATAGAGCTCTATTGAGGTTTCCTAACAGTCCGGTTTGGGTAAGAAAGAAAAAAAAAAAATCCGCTCTTCTGTTTTTCGAACACATAGCTGCCCTCGCTGTCTCTTGTGGCTTCAACTAAAACTATTTCTCTACATGAATTGCTGAAGGACAACTGAAACCTCTTACCCATATACAAGGAACATTTTATTTTATATTCTATCTTCCATGGGCGGAAGCCTTTCGATGTTTTTTTTTTTTTTAAACCAGTGAAATATACAAATCACACAAGACAGAAATATGTACATTAAAAGTACAGAATAAAGGCCATAGGGGATATACAAAATATCTGAATGACGCGTAGAATATCTTACATTAAATAGATTTTTTTAAAGCTAGGATTGTTAAACTCCACTCTGCTCATAAACATGAATCAGTAAAAAAATGGACATAATCTGATTTAACAAATAAGAGAGAAAGAGAGAGAGAGAGAGAGAGAGAATGAACTTCATGGCTTTTGTAGAATAAAAACCAAAAGTGACATTTAAACTAAATTAGTGCTTTTTTTTTTTTATTTCAAGATCTTTTGCTTGCAATTTACTGTAGCTGAGGGGAAATTAATATTTTGGGGCAATAAGTTAAGAGCCACAGGACCGAGGTGACCAGAAGGCTACCAAGCCCATGAACGGATACATACATCTTTTCAAACCTTGGAAAAAAAGAGTATCAGGCCTTGAAAACAACACAGCAGATGTCATTTTTGAAACAGAGGTGCCCTTATTGTAAAACACTGTTTAGACTAGCTATCTATGGGGTGAACTGGTTTGCGTGGGGAACCCAGATCCATCCTGTCAGACAGGACAGTCACATGTCCTCCCTGGGAAAGGAGTTGAGCAAACAGAGAGCAGGCTGGTACTCCTGTGTTCTGGGAGCCTTTCAAAGTCCAGGGCTGTGACAAACCACAGTGCCCTCCCCACGAAGAACACCAAAGAGAGGGTGGAGAACTGGCTGGCAGTGGGCAGGAAGTAGAAAGGCCACTTTCTAACCAACATACATTCAGGACGTGAGCCCTGAGCGCTCCTTCAACGTCTTAGCTTGCTTCCTGGTGTTCATGGTGGGATCCTGTACAGTCACAGACAGGCCAACATCAAGACTCAAAAGCTTTAGAAAAAGAGAAATCCCAATTGGACTGCAATAGAGCACAACACTCCAGGCAGAAAGCTAGCCCAGAGCAAACTGTAAATCTAAATCCCAGATTGCACTGAGATATAATTATATCTATATTTATATATGTATATTTATATATATGTTATATACAAAAAAACTGAGATATCAGGCACCATTAAACCGTATCCCCCCGTTATAAATGCAACTGTTCAAGTACACTAGGAACAGTTTTAGGGTACACCTGCAGGATAATAGGAAAAACACAAAAGGAAAGTCTAAACACAGGAGTATAACAACCAAACAGCCAGAAGCACTTCTGTGGACTCCTTGGGCCAAGTGATATCGGCAAAACACATCAAGTCACTGTACCTCCAAAGAAAAGCCATAGAGAACAATCCCTAAGTAGCTGGTTTTGAGCATTGCTCCTCCTATACAATTTCTGCCCTGCTGGCAATGAGCATCCACCAGAGCGGCCATTTGGAAGTATGGCCAGCAGAGTCCAGAGAGGGCTTTGGGTCGTGTATGAAGATGGCTGCCACCAACTCCTCACAGAGGCGGTCTGCCCTTCTGTAGTGCTCAACTACCTGGGATTTTCTTGCTGCCTGTGTAGGGGGGTTTGCAAATGGGACTCCTGGGTACATTTTCATTTTTAAGAAAATAAGACAGCTTTCAAAACAAGATTATTATTTTTTTAGCCAAAATCCCTTCATGGACATAAAGTCTGGTATTCAGAATCAGTCGGCCATAAGGTTATGGCCTCAGTGTAGAAAATTTCAAGCTTTCTAATTTCTGGGGACTTCCCTCCCCCAGCCCACCAGCTCCCCAAATTTCAAGGACTGTTAGAAAAAGGCACATCCATAAACAGAGTATCTGTAGATGGGCTATAGCAACATACCTGACATGCCTGCTTATGAGGATGTGAAAGTCTAGCTCGTACCTTCTAAAAGATCGTTCTAAAAGTAGAAAAAACACAGAGTGTCTCGTAATCTGTATTTTGGCATATATGTATATTTAATATATCTATATTTAAGGTGGTTTGTCTTATACCAGAGCACCTGCAATTCATTTGGTCACTAGGACTGAGTCACTCATGGGTCTGTACCACCTCTTTCACCAGGATACCACCCATCTCATAGGACTCTGTTTGAGAAGAAAATAGTTCTTACGCCTTCTAGATGTGAACCCCAACTGCACAGCTAAGTTCGAATACGTGTTATTTCCCCTTTATCCTGTAGCATCAGAAGAAAGAAGTTTCGTACTAACTTTGCAAAGATCCTCAAAATAAATATTTTTCTTAGTTTCCCCCACTATTGCCAAACATTAATTATAATATTAATAATAAACCACAGAGTTCTTAGATGGTAACAGAAGAAAAAAAAACAACACATGGTTCCAGCTGCAATTCTTGGGGGAGAAATAAAAAGAACCAGAAGCACTGTACTTTCTATAAATACGTGGGTCCTGGGAGTGGGACTGGATGATGGGCGGGCACACCACTATTTGCACACGAACTGATCCACAATCTCCGTGCACTTTTTACACTTGACATAGCAGCACCAGTGAAACTTGCAATGGCAGCGTTCGGTCTGCACCGTCTTAAACTGGTCATAGCCACGCCCACAGCACATGAGCTCGCAGCCGTCCATCCCCTCTGAGGTCTTGTTGCACAGGCGTCCCTGCGTGCCCAGGGAGCCAGTGCTCTCGTTGCGCACACAGTAGTCCGGACTTGGGTCGATGTAGACCAGGTCCTGCGTGGTTGGGGAGTTGAAGCGGCTGTTGACCTGTACCAGCTTGCCCCGGCTGTTCAACCTCATGGCCGCTGCGCTGTCATACTTCTCCTTGAGGGCATCGCCCACCTTGCGGAAGTCCGCCAGCTGCAGCCAGCATGTCTTGAGGCTACAGGAGCCAGACACTCCATGGCACTTACAGGCTACATCTGCCAGGTTGTATACTGTCTGTAGGAGGAAAAGGGGGAAGGTTATTGTGCTAATCCCCAGAGGAGCTGAGATGCTGGCATGAGCCTAGTGAACACTTTGTAGAGGCAGCCATGTCCCTCGGCTGAACCAAGGGCTGTGTTATTTATTTCTTCATTCCCCACCACTAGAAATATTGCATTGCCTTCTTTGAAACTCTGAAACTCCTTAGTTTTTTACTGTTCTATCCACATCTATCACATTCAAATGGGAATAGGAAAAAAAATAAATAAAACACCCCAGTGGCCTCCAGTTTGGTGGGAGGGAAATGTTATCAGTACAATGAGAACTGCATTTCTTGCCTCTCCTACCTGAATGCACACCCACATCCAAGCCTCCGAGGGATGTGCTATTACCCTTCTCTTCACAGAGAAGGGAATGGAGACCTAAAGGGATGAGCTCCTGCCCAACCACTGGCCAGTGGGGAGTGCCAGGATTTGAACCCAGACGGTAGGACACCAAGCCCATGTTCAGTGACTCGGTAAATGCTAAGTCAGGAAGGAGTCTATCCCCAGTGGGATCTGGGTTTCGATGTTCACCCATTCTACTGTATTACTGCGTCATCTCTGCTGTTGGGACACCTGCTCTGACACCTGTGACCTCATCCAATCATGGCAGCAGCTTTGTGACATGTACAGAAACAGATAACACAGTGGCATAAGCAAAGAGGCTCACACAGGCCACACAGCCAGGTCTGGGTATCAGTTATGCCCACTGCTAAGCCCTCTTCAGTCCTTACTCTGTCCTGTCCTACCCTAGGTCTCGAGGACCACTTCAAAGCCATGGACATAGGATGTCTTGACTCTGCCCTTGAACTTAGGTAACTGGATGCCCCTTTCTAAGCCTGTTCGGCACCTTCAGATGGCATCAACTTCCTACAAAGTTAGGAGGATAAAACTGAAGGAGTCAAGGAAGCACTTGGTACTCCAAATCCATTCAGTAAACCTGGTCTTTCTCCAGGGTGATGAGGCCATGGCCCTGGGTTTTTGCCCAGTCACCTCAGGCCTCCCAGGAGGAGCACTCAGAGGTCTGGCCTCACAGCACTGTGCCCAGCAGTCTGGGAGGTGGTGGTGGTCTATTTATAATCCTGACTGCCCACAGTTCCTCATGCCAGCAAGCTTCCAGAGTCATCATGGTATAGCAGTGCTGGCCAGGGCCTGTCCAGAACCCAGAGCTGCTTCTGCCCAAACAATTACCTCCCTCCTCTAAGGAATTATAAGGACTTTCTTTTAATGGAGCCCCACAGTACTTGCCATAAAGACTTTCAGACTGAGGAAGGTTTTGCAAATAGATTTAACCTTTGCTCCCCCTTTTTAAGGAAAACCAAAAGCTAATGCCCTAAAAAGTGTTAATATGATTTCTTGTACATAGTGTTCAATTTTGTAAGGTACCCAACCCCCACTTTAGAGAAGAGGTGGTTTCTGTGCCTCTTACTGAATAAGATCCTTCCTTTGGCCCATCATTCCCATGACAGAACAAAACCAGACGTGGCACATTACAAAATCAAGGGCAACAAAAATAGCAAAGTCACTTTTCAACTTCTCTGAGGGTCCCTCTGGACACTGGGAAAGGCTTGACCCTCTCCTAACAATAGACAAGACGTTCAGGATTTCTCTATAGGAAAGAAGAGATAAGGAAGTTCCAGACACGGCTGGGAACATTTCTGGTCGGATGTGCCAGTTGGATCCTACACAGAAGGGAAGATGTCAGGAGAGTGGGATCCTGAAAATGTGCCCTTAGGGGTTTTCAGAGAATGGAGCTGGACCCCCTCCCCTGCAATTCCATGAGGGCTTAGTACTGTGACAACCTAGAAAGAGGAGCAGTCCCTAAGGTGCAGAGCCTGAGCCAGGTACATGCTGTACTTTCTCTGAGGCAACTACCTGTCCCCTCAGGGAAGCATAAACAAAATATCATTGACACCCTCAGATGTTTGACAGTCACTCTGAGAGGAAGTTAGCTGGAATTATCTCCATGATCTGTGGCTTCCCTAGGTTCTAGTATTCTGCAGTGTTTAATAATTAACGTAGCATTTATCAAGCATCGACTGCTGGCTGACTGTAAGCTAAAATCTGAGATTGAACCAAAGGAAGCACCGTTGTCAGTCAGATTCCTTATGGTGTGGCACTAATATCTGACCTCACTCAGTCTTCACAATGACTACAACTACCACAACCACTGCGGCGAGGTGTGCAAATGTGGACACCCAGGATCTGATTTTAGTTAGCATCCCCAGTGGCCACTCCCTGGCGTTTCAGCCCTGAGCACTGATGCATCCGTTTAAAAAAAAAGTTAACTGAGGCTTGTAACAGATCCACTGCTTTTCTCACGTAGCCTACGCAGCGGGTAAGTGGTCGGCCTCAGTTTCCCCATCTGTGAGACGAGGGTGTGGGGGTCAGAGGCTCCTTCCAGTCCTCTATGGTCTACTCTGTGATTATCTTCCTTTTTCCTCACCCCAAAATACAGAAGAGTGAAATCTCTGACCAGAAAGTTCCTGGCACCTACCTTGAGTTCTGTGAAAAGCTAATGACCCTGGTTTTCAAAGCTGCCAAAGTTAAGAAACATTGTCACCCCCTCATTTTAAAGCGGCCATAAAGTGCCATGTGTTTAACCGCAGGGGAAAAAAGGGTCTTTTAAAATATCTTGGAGTAGTTTTTCATATCCCCACCAGGGGAAGGCAAAAGGGGGGAACCAGGAGGCTCAGGAAGGCTGGGGGACAGACTGTCAGTTTCTCTTCTCTCCAGAGCCACCCTGGATTGGCCTGCTGGTCAGACTTAAGAAATGCCAAACTGCTAAAATGTCTGTCCTTTCCCTAAAAAGGGCCCTTTAGAAAAACTCTCAGCCCATCAGGTCTGCTGCATAATGCCACGAGACAGGCAGGGAAAAAGAAAGAGTGTCCAAGCTAGAATGAGACCTTGCTCCATGCTGTTTCCCCACTGAAACCCAGCCACAAATGGTGACCTCTACGACCCATTGGTGGGGACCAGCTAAAAAGATTCACAACACACTTTTCAGAAAGCAGCTGGATCTCCAGAGTCCATTTATGGATCATTCAGTGCCCCGGGGGTTGGGGAAAGGGAGGGAGGGCTTTCCAGAATGTGCACCTTAAGGAAAAACAAAACTTTAATCCCAGCACTCATTGAGGAGGCAGAGGCAGGTGAATCTCTGAGTCCAAGGCCAGCCAGGTCTACAGAGTGAGTTCCAGGACAGCCAGAACTACACAGAGAAACCCTGACTTGAAAAACCAGGAAAGAGGGGACTGGGAGAGATGGCTCAGCGATTAAGAGCACTGACTGCTCTTCCAGAGGTCCTGAGTTCCATTCCCAGCAACCACATGGTGGCTCACAACCATCTGAAATGGGAACTGACATACATAAAATAAATAAATCATTTTAAAAAAGAAAAAGAAAAACCAGGAAAGAGAGAAAGAAAGAAGGAAGGAAGGGAGGAAGGAAGGGAAGAGAGAGAGAGAGGGGGGGGGAGGGAGGGAGGGGGGGGGGGGAGGGAGGAGGGAGAGGGAGGGAGAGGAGAGAGAGAGAGAGGAGAGGAAGGAGGGAAGGAAAGGGGGCAAGAAGAAAGAAAAAGAAGGGAAGGGAAGAGGAGAGAAAAGGGAAAGAAAGAAAAAAGAACAGAGATGAGAAGGCCCGAGGGGAGCAAAGCAGACCTAGGCATTGAAAGATGGAGGATCCCAAGCATACGCAGAAACCCCAAGGTATGAGTGTCCCAAGAGACCTGAACTGAGCTACTGTGACAAGAGGGCCCGGCCCAGCTCCTGTGTGTGTGGAGGGAGGGTGGGATGGGGGTGGGGATAAATGCTAGTGGGGGTTGGTAGTGTCAGGGGGATCATGGCACTCACCCTGCGACCTGCTTCATTGTTGTGCAAGTTCATGAGGATGCGTGCGCTCTCATAGGAGCCCTTGGCGTGGATTCGTTCCCTTTCTCGTGCGTCCACGAATTCCTTGGCGAAGCGGTAGCCATAGTCGATGTTGTCCCCGCAGCCGCCCCACAGCCAGTCCCGAGGTAAGTCCTTGGGGCGCGCTGCGCGGCTGCAACCACAGGTAGACAGCTCGCCTTCCCGACACGCTCGGCTCATGGCATTTACCACTCCAGCAGCGCTCACCGCGTAAGTGAAGGCTGTCTCTCGGCTGCCTGCGGTTAAGGATGAGGAGTCACTAGATTGCCTGCCCCACACAGAAGCACAGATCTTGCTGGGAAGAAGGGAGAGATGGCGGGCTGCCACTAAGTACCCTAACACACTGGACTGGGCAGGCTAGAGAAAGTTGAGCCCCGACATAACACCAATCCTTGAAGAAGTAGGGGTCCCCAGACTTTGTGGTGCTGGGGAAACCGCTCGTCAAAACAAAGGAAGAAACAGTTCTCAGGCCCACTGAGGGCAGAAAAAAAACTAGACAGCAACCCCTGGGGAAGCCCTAACACAGAAAATCCTGGATTATTTGGTAAAGGAGAGAGCGCCCCCAACATGCCTCAGTGGCTACTGAAGTGAACAGGCAGAGACAAACCTAAGGCTGACAGCCCATACTGAGTCCCACCCCAAATGTTCACCCAGGCCCCGAGCCCACCTTGAGGCCAGCTCAGGAGGATGGATCCAGTCACACACAACAGCAACCAATAACAAAGGAGACAAGGATACCTACATCTGCTGGAGTGTTTTTAGAGCCTAGGCAAGACCCCAACACTGCTGGCTTGATTTTTCATTAACCACCACCCCTCCCCCCCCCTCAGTTTGAAGATATTCAAAATATCTTATTTCCAAAATTGCATATGAAAGAAGTCATTGAAGGAAAGCTCAGAACTGGGCTAGACTCTTTTTTACCCTTGTTCTAATGTTAACATTATTTTCATGTTGAACAGAACAGAATTTGCTAGGCTTAGAAGCCTGGGTGCATCTCAGGTCCCCATCCTCAGCCAGGCAGTGCCTGGTGCCCTCTCTCTGTAGCTGTAATCTCTTCCCTGCTATGAGACTCCGTGAGCTCTCCACTCTTCACCACTCTGCCCACTTCTAAACCTGCCCTGAAATGCTCTCATTCGAGAAGGAGCAGTTAAGCTTTTTTGTCGTTGTTTGGTTGTCTGGTTTTTTTGTTTGTTTGTTTGTTTTTTTGTTTTTTTTGCTTGGTTTGGTTTGGTTTGATTTGGTTTCTCAAGACATGGCTTCTCTGTGTAGCCCTGGCTGTCCTGGAACTCACTCACTCAGTAGACCACACTGGCCTTGAACTCAAAGATCTGCCTGCTGGGATTAAAGGTGTGTACGGCCTCCACCACCCCCCAGCTACGTGAGAATAATCCAGAAAGCAGTTCCTGGTTCATCTTGGTTCCTCGTCTACCACTGCCCTGCACCACTGGACTCTCCTACCCATGGCTTTTGCCCGAAGCAGTGAGAAGACTACAGAAAGAAAAGGGGAACAGACTCAAGGTGTGTCGGGGACACGTAAAGATCACCTCCCTGTAAAGCACTCTTGGGAGCCCTATCCACAGGCACCAGTCTGAGCTCTACTTACATACAGAGAAGTTTCTAAAGTAATTTGGTAAACAGCTGCCCTGTGAGAGAGAAAGGGTTAACATCCTGCCAGCCGGCTTGCTCCTAGAAGAATGACTGGTGCTCCTCACTTTCAAAATCAACTGTAACATAAGGATATTGAAATGGATGCCCATGAAATAAAGGTCCCTTCTGATGCTAAAACCCCCTGTACCAGACTGGGTTTCTCAGACGGTCAGAAAGCCTGCAAGCAATCTTTATGAAGCAGAAGCAGAACAAAGACAGCAGATCTCAGTCAGACTCAGCCAGCCCCAAAGAGATGGTCCTGCTCACTCTCCTGCCTGCCCTCTCCAGGAATAGTTCTGTCACACAGCTCGTGGGGCCATTTGTGAAGTACTGAGGCTCCAAGTCATACAGACTCCCCTCCTGCATTTAACAAATGGGTAACTCGAGGAGCGCACTAGTGGTTGGCAGGAAGATCCAACCAGAAAGTTCCAGTGGGGCTTTCCGTCTGTCTAGTTCACATTAGGGCAGGCAGAGCACATATGTTGGGGGAGCGGGAATAAGAAGCTGAGTAGACAGATTGGCGGAGTTATTTGACGATTAACACTGATAATACAGAGAGTGTTGTGACCTGAGCAGGGGAGGGCTGTGGAGTAAAACTCTTATGGGTAGAGGAAGAGGAGATAAAATGGTCCTCTGAGGACAGAGGGGATGAGACACTGCCCTTTGAGGCTTTTATACAAAACACAAATCACACACAGCTTTTTCCCCCCATAGGTCTAGCTCAACCATTTCGATCTTCATCCAGAATACAAAACCTGGTAGGAGTCTGTAAGCTAATTGTTGACTGTGGAGAAACAGCAGTTTGAAGAACGCTGCTTGTCTAGGGGCGCTGCTTGGCTAGGGGCAGCCTGTGTGTCTCCCCATGGCTGCTCATTTGGTTACTTTCCCTCTGCATGAAATCGAGGCTGACTTGGCTCCCCACATCCCTTAAAAATGGTGCCTTCCTGACATCTTTTCACAGTACAGAAACAAAGGCAGAAGAGAAACAAAGGCTGGTCGGAGAGGGGAACACGGTGAAAAATGAGAATGCCTCCAAAATGAAGCTGGGGCCTTCAGGAGGTGGCTGTGCCTCCAGGGCAACTGGCACCTTGGAAAAATGATCCTGGAAAGGAAGGGGTCAGAGGTGGCAGCAGCAGCTTCCCAGACACTGGCCACTCACCGGGGTCAGAGTCTCACAGACAAGTGTGACTCTCTACGTCTCTGAGATCCTGGGAGTTTTAGAGTGACTTGGGCACACCTTGGGCACCAAAGGTCCCAAAGCTCATTGACTTCAAGCAAAGGCTGAGCTAGGAAAAATTCAGTCTCTGTTCCTTCTCACCCAGAAAACTCATTAAAATTTCCTCACTCTCCTTCCCTTCTTTCCAAGATTAGGGGGTGGTGGGGGCTCTCAGGTGGGAGTCAAACCTAAGGTGCCAGGTGGCTGTGTGTTCTAGGACAACCAGGTACTTGGAAACCTCTGGCCAGTGAGAATGCACCCTGTGCTTCCTGGAGCATCAGATGACCCACCCACAGCACCGGTCACTCTCACCTCACCAGACTTTGAGAGGGTGGAACTCACACAAGCCCCACCATCCACTCCCTACCAGAGAGTACCACACAGCCAAGGACCAAAGAGGGGACTTAAAAGAGACAATGAAACGTGGGCATTTGGAGTAGGAGCTCTGCTCAGGCCTGGGGGACACAAGCATGTTGAATCTTGGACCACATCTAAAGTGAATCTTTCAGTAGTACTTAGATTCACTCAGCTTATCTGGTACACTCTGGCCTAGAACGGCCTTATGTCAAGGATGAGGAGGGCGAGGAGGGTGTTCAAGTGAGTTCACAGTTAAAGCCCTTGTGACTGCCACCTTCCTGTGGCTTTTTCTAACTTCTGTCCCTGTGAGAATATGGTGGTTTTAAAGGCAACAGAGGTGCTTATAAAGGGAACACCCAACAACACTTGCTGTTTAGATAGAATTTACAAGGAGGTTTTAACTTCTCTCTTGAAGCTTCAGAAGGCAAAAGTAAGTCCCTACCATCTCCCCATTTGGTGACCTTAAAACAGTCTATATCTCAGGACCATTGCTGGCAACCTAGGCTTTGCTACTCCAGTCTGACCCCAAGATATACATTAGCACATTTTAATCATTGACAGAAAGGACAAAGCCCCGTGAACCTTGCAGGCTGGGGCTGCAGGCTGTTCCCCCACTGGATTAGTGGAATGGTTTCCAAACCTGCGTTATTTTAGTTTATGAAGTCCCTTGGCTCAAGCATCCACTGACAACTCTTTTTTTGTTCTCAATGAATGCACTTTTTTAGGGTTTTCTTTCAAAAGTATTTTATCCATCTGTGATGGATATTAAGCCAACTCTTTCTCTCCAGTCAGTATAAACACTTAATTGCCTTGATAAATTGCTTCTTAGTTTTGGAGTCACTGCAGTGATATTAATTATAAGGGCTTGTTTGCATAAAACTAAAGAGACCTAAAATATTCACACTAGAAAACACACATGGCCCATCTGTCAAGTAGGATCCTAGACTACTACAGAAAACCACAGGCAAACTGAGTTTTCCTTTTTTTTTTTTTTTTTTTTTCCTTTTGGTCCAATTTAAATGCTATCTCCCCCTGAATGGAACAATAAACTCAACAACATATTTAAAAATTAAATCTCAAGCTGTACGCAAATACACTTAAAATCGTTACTTCAGAGTTTCTAGGTTGAAAGCCCAAGCGTGTATTTTTTTTTTTTTGCCCGTTGTCAAAAATCACACACACACACAAATTGTATCACTTCTTATTAAAATTCTTTCTGGAACTAAAAATAAAGCTTTTAACTTTATATATCTCTGTAGCCTCAGGAAATGTCTATATTAGGAAAATTAAAACCTTACTGCCGGCATTGCCAGCATTCTGTAAGATGACAGCTTGGGCCATTTGGATCGTGACTGAAGACACTTATAAGCACCGGAAGGGTTCTTAGATTTAAAAGGCTTTGAATGGGGCTCAGCTTTGCCCCATCTATGTTGGATCAATCAAAGCAAGTACCCTGCTTCTGTCGCAGGGAATGATGGGATCTGAGGTGTCCCCCTCCTGATCTGGTTCAAGGAGTTAGAAACTACAAACAGAAGTGGGGATCAGAATTAATACCATTCTGGGAAATGACACAGTTCCCCAAGCCATCACCCAGGCTGTAAAGAGTTCAGTTCACCAAGCAGTCAAGCAAACATAAAGGCCCCTGTGCAGACAAAGTCAATGGGCATCACAAACGCTGTCCTACCTATTTGCATCACCCTGCCAAAGACAGAAGTATTGTCCACTGTGCTGCAGTTCCATCTCCGATGCCGGAACTGGTACTGGCACTCTTTGATGCCCGTCTTCGCGCCTTCTCCAATGTACTGCATGTGGTCCTGATACAAGTGGCAGAGTTTCTTCTGTCCTTGAGAAAGTCCCGCCAGTTGGCTGCAGAGAGGCTGTGCTCCTATGATGTATACTTCTGACATCTGAACAGGGTTATTCATACCTAGGGACCTGCAAAGGGGAGGGGGAGATGTTCATTCAAGATTTACGTGAACTCCAGAGGTAGCTCCCTCCTCCCCGAAAGCATGTCAGCCATACAAGGCTTGAAGCAAACAGATGCCTTTTCTCTCCTGTTTGTCCGCATGACAAAGTATGAGGAGGGCTTCATAGAACTCCTCTGTTTAAACTGCAGAAAACAGAGGTATTGTGCTGTCCCCACCCGGCCATCTGGCTCCCTCAGTCAGTGTTTTCATTGCCTTCTTCTGCAATCACCACATACCTGAACCAGTATTTCTGAGATTCACTGGGAAAGAGGGGAAAGTGGAGATTTTCAGAGACCAGACATAGCTTTAGAGAAAATGACTCCAGGCCTACACAGTAGATGGATCCTCCTCGGAAAACTCAGGAATATCAAAAGTAGGGAAAATTAGGTGGAAGAGAGCAATACCTTCAAAGGCATGAAAGTACAGATGCTGATATCTATACAGACTGAAGAAAAGTCCCCATGTTTTCAGATGCATTAAAGGGGATTCTTCAGTGAATGTGAAGGATCCAAGCTAGGAAATTCAGTGACCAGAAGTCACATTTGACAGTCAGGAAAAAGAAAATGCTACTCCGTTACCAGGGAGAAACGATCTAGAATGCTGCCACCACACACAATCCCCTAGATGCACTGAAGTCCAGAGAGAAGCCCCCATTTAGGAACTTTTGCCTATTTCAAGTTCACCTCCTTTTGATCAAATTTCAAGTGCAAATACTCTCTATTTGGGGGGTTGATGTCTTCTAGGACTCTGTTGCTTCAGATACTCTGGGTTAATAATCTCAAGCGACAGAAAAATAAAAGGGAAATTCATCTTTATTTTACCTGGGGGGGGGTGGCAAGAGTAAACTGTATTGACAGACTTACAGTTATTAAAGAAGAGTATTTCCCTCTCAGTACACGTTGTTCCTGCAAGCCCAGGTCTCAACAAGGCCCTCATAGAAAGAAAGAGGCTGAGATTTATATATTCGGGTTTCCCTGTGGAACTGAGTGTATGATTTACAAAACGAGCGGGTTACAAGAGAATTCGAATTTTAAAAGCCCATAGAACATATACCCACCTATATTAAATGAGTGTACCCATGCTCGCTTTCCAGCTTCCAACGCTATAGCACAGTGCAAAGGAAGAATAGGCACACGGAACCAACTTACCACCAAGAATTAGCTTCTATTACAACCTGGGCGAAGGAGAAAAATGTGGCCAAAGCCATTAGGAAGAACTTGGAAGACATGGCACCTCCAGCGGTCCCCAAAGCCACTCCCGGGCTTAATATTCCAATGGGCTTCTGGAGAGGGAAGAAAGGAGCAGATGTTTATTGCCTTCAGATAATTTTCAAGCATACAAGTTTAAACGACGGAAACATCCGAGGTCTCTTAAGTTTACTGTTGATTGACTGCGCTTCTCCTCCGTGAGGTTTCTGATGGCGAGATATAGGCAGTTTCTTTTTTCCAAATTAATCCACCCACGCAACCTCACCAGGAAATCTTATTTCGCTAGGATCCTGCGCGCGGGGCGCGCCAGCGATTACAAACATGTCTCAGTGCTGTTGAGTCAAAGCCCGGGTACCAGGCTTCCTGCGACTTCCAGTCCCGCACCCCTACGTTCCTCCCTAGCTTCCCGCTGCGCTCGGTCTCTCCTAGAAAATTCACTCGGGAACCCGCCGCCACCCTCGTCCTCTCCCGGACCTGGGCCGGAGCAACAAGTGGAGCCAGAATTAATTCCATGGGCGAGAGGAGCGCGAAGGCGAGTGGAGCGCACTGCCGGAGGCTGCCGAGGAGGCGGGGTGGCCGGCGCGGGGGTGGGGGTGGGGGCAGGACGCGGGAGGGAAGGGCAGGGGGTGGGGGCGAGGCCCCAGGGACCAGCGCGGCGCGCGAGTGCCCAGTTGGGAAATGCAGCTCCGAATTAACATCGTATGTTTTATAATCAGTTTACGGGGCCGATTTTGGGAAAGCCACTTCCAGATGGGGAAGAGCAGCCTGGATTTCCTTTAGGATCTGCTTCAGCCAGTTTGGGGCGGGGAGTAGATGAAGCTGGGGCTAAGGGATAATGAATGGGAAGAAGGTCAGCTCTCCCACCCCAGGGAACCCGGAAAGCCTGCCCCCTCCTGCCAGCGGCCTCCTATCTGTCTAAGAGGAGGTGTAGGTCTCGGTAGAAAGAAGTATCCAGCTTCAGTTCTTTTAGGAGAGGGTCTTTGCCCTACCCTTCCCTTCCCTTGGACCCCATTATTCTGACTTTTTACTCTCCCTCTGGCCCCCACGTCCAGCAGCGGCTGGGGGCGGGGCGAAAACCACGGAGAGCCTGTTGTTTCTCTTGGAGTTGTCCCCATGTTTTCATCGCACCACTGCGGGCCTGTGTCTTGAAGTACACTGCCACCCTGCCTCCAGTCTAGCCCCCCTGGCCCCAGTCAGGCTCAGTTCATTCAGTTCCAAAGGTTGGCAAACAGGCCGAGGCGACAGATCCCCAAGCGGAGCCAGCTCCCAAGCATCAGCACTGCCCCTGGCATCCGGGGCGCAGGGAACCGGGCGAAGTTTCTTCCCTGAAGATATTCGGGAGTAGAGAGTTCCCAGTCTGCTCCCACTGGTGATTTTTCCACCTGCAGGCGGCGGCGGAGAGAGAAGAGTGTGGGTAGGAGGAGCAGGTTTCCAACGTTCCCCTTTACCGTCTCTGATAAGTATAACTCTGTGATGCCCGAAGCCCCGAGGGAGCCCCTTCTTTTGGAAAGGCAAGAAAGGTGAACCTCTTCCAGGCGAAGGCCTTGCCGAGACCAGCTCCGTGAAAGGAATGGAGGGGACCCTGTAGGCAGTAGAAACGCTAAGGGGCCCTGGAGCGAGCAGTAGCTTTCTTTTTCGAGCCACCCCTTTGGCTTGGACACCTCCGAGCTCCTGGTAGAGGAGCTCATGTGCTTGCCAGTGCCAGCTAACCAGCGCTCTGAGCCTAGGCTCGGCCGTCCCCAAAGCACCGCAAAGCTGAGGACGCATCCCGGAGAGAATGGGAATCTGGAGTTTCCTCCAGTCTAAGAGAAAGAAGGTTCAGTCTCCTTCCCTACCCCCGCCTGAAGTGTCAAGTTTCCTCCAGGGGAGGGGTGGGCTTCAGGGTCTTTCTTTGCGCGCGGCCCAGACTGCAATGGCTAGAGTCCCCGGTGGAGGCTAAAACCATGCACTAGTGTGTGTGTGTGTGTGTGTGTGTGTGTGTGTGTGTGTGTGTGTGTGTGCGCGCGCGCGCGCACACACACACACACACACACACCACATCCATACACACCCTGGTGCACACTTACACACACGTATGCACAGACAAACACGTTGCGAAGGGCTCCAGCTCTCAAATCGCGGCGGGTCTCTAACTTTTGGAGCTTCACAGCGGGCGGGGCGCGCGGGGCGGGGCGCGGGTGGTGGAGAAATTGATAACAGATTCGGCGGATTACAGGGAATCTCTTTGTTAGAGCCGAAACCACACAAACCGAACCCTATCCCGGCCCGACGCTCCCGGGACAAATCCACCAGTTCCCAGAACCCGGGCCAACGGTGAGTGGAGCCACCGGGTTTACTCAACTCGGGTCTCCTCGGTTACAAATTAGGGGTGTCCCAAGGAGATGGACCTGAGAGCCCCGCGAGCAGCATCTGCCTTGGACCCCTTGCACTTGCCTGGAAACACCTCGGTTTTCTTTCCTCTCCAGTCTGTTGCAGTCCCACAAATCTGTGCGATTCAAGGAACTCACAGCGAACTCACTAACGAGCACCGCCACTCTAGAGTGTAAAACACCCGACCGGGTGAGTTTAGGAGAGATCCAAAGCGAAGAAGACGGCGTGGAAGGAGAACTTTCGGGAGACTGCCGCAACAGGGTTAAAACAAAAGTTCTGGTCAAAATTATCCAGAGAATGAGCCAAATGTTTTCCAAAAGCGGCTCGGGAAAGCAGACGGTGAAGCGAGCATCTGTCCTTGCTGGACGGACAGTAGAGGATGCGGGCTTTTAAGAGGTGCAGCACGGGGGTGGGTGAAGTGAAGGAAAAGCGTTGTTTGCGGGTCTTGAAGCCAAAGCAGCTGAATCTGGATGATGCGGCTTCCTCATAAAGGAATCCCCAAAGCCTTCAGGGTGGACGAGATGAAAGGTGCGGGGGAATAGTGCTGCGCTAAGGCGCCAACCCGAGGAAGAGGAAAGTTGGTGGGAAAAGACATTTCCTTGGTTGAGATAGCTACAGGACACACGCAAAAGTGTTCAGCTGCCAAGTGCAGAAATAGGCCGTTCCTTAAGGCGAACACCAGACAGGCTAGGCACAGAGTCTCTTTTGAGGGTCAGGGGTTCCGGAGGTTCGGGGCAATGCACCTACTTCACAGCAGTTCGGTCATTTCCCTCTGCTAGACTCTACATTTAGGGCCCATGTCTGGGAGTGGAAATGATCAGAGATGCCAACTAAGCGGAAGAAGAGAGTGACCCAGGCTCCCGGTGGCGAAAAGGAAGATGGGAAACTCCCAGATCTCAGTTCTTGAAGAGATGGAAATTGAACAATGTTCTCCAGTCTGCTCTTTCTCTGAACCAAGAAGACCGATGGAGAAACTTGAGGGAGGGAAACTCGGTAGCTGGCACAAACTTGGTTCTCCGGCTTCAAGAACGGCAAAGAGAAGACCTTGAAGAAATGGCCAGTAGGGTGTCTGCTTAAGGGGCAGTAGGCAAAGGAAGCGTTGCTCCCCCCTCTCTTCGGCCTGGGCCAAGCTGGGCTGTAACAGTCCCACTCCATGAATACGTGTAAGAAGGCAGAAATAGCCAGTGAGGTAAGCTGGAGGTTGTCGGCCGCTGCAGTCAGGGCGAGAAACCTGAAAAGTTCCGGGAGTGACCCAGAATCGCCAGGAGGTCGAAGAATGGTAACAGTCCAGGAGATAAACTTCTCCTTTTCCTAAGCCTCAGGGATGCACACCAGGGCTCTCCAGGGCCCACACACAATTACCTCACCTAACTCAGCACAGAGTCTAAAACTGAGTTGTGTACCCCCGATGAGGGTAAGAATTTAAAAGTCAGTTCAGTCCCCAATCTTTACAGGGGATTTTTTTTACAGACGAAATTCATAAAGGAAGACGAAATCGCTGTTTTTGTTTTTGTGTTTAATAGATGAAGAAGGAGAGGCTGAGAGAGGGGAACGCCACGAGAATCCAGGACCACAGAAAGAATTGGTGAGACAATTAGGGGACACACCCGAGGCCTTCTACTGTGACACCCCCTCACCACTGACTTAGAAAGGGTCGAAATCCTTCGTCCAAATTGCCCAAGGCCTCTGGTGGGTTATACCAATGGTCCTTTTCTATTCGAAGCTCGGGGCAACACAGATTGTCCCCCTGGCAGAGATCTTAGAAAGGTCTTGGTGGGAGAGTGGAGCAGAGTTGTCGCCAGGGGTGCAAGTAGGACTGAAACTCAGAGGGGCCTTACTTCCAGATGGCCAACAGGGGGCAGCCGGCACCGCGCGGCCGGTTAGAAGGGCCGTGTTAAAGCTCAGTTTTGCCGGCACGTAGCTTGCCCCTTGTGCACAGGAGCGCTCTGAAAGGGAAGACCTGGGTCTTAGGCTGGGCCTCCTTCCCAGGATCTCGGATCGAACCGCCAAGAAGACTAAAGCCGGCTTGGCAAAGACTGATCTCCAGCTCCCCAAGCCCCCAAAGCAGAGCAAGGGTCCCAACGCGTCCACCTATACCCTACTTTCCGCCATTCCCCAGTCGCTGAGTACTTACGACATTGTCTCCTCCACACACCCCCAACCCCCCCCCCCAGGAAAAAAAAAGCCTCGTCTGATGGAAAATGTCTTGAAACCAAATCTGGCTAGGTGTGCTAATATCGTCAAGACAGCGGAGGCTGAGGAGGTGCGTCCTCATTGTCGGGCCCAAGTTATTTCCCCAGAGCGAATTGTCCATTTAAAGTACGACCACAGAGCTGTGACTCAGACAGGGCATGGAGGGTAAAACAGGGCCTTAGAAGCACTAGGGTTTAAAAACCTTTGAAGAAAGAAGGTTGTTTGCTTTTAGGAAACAGCTTCGTTCCGATTTTCGTCTTACTCCCTACTAGAAAGCTGGAAACGAGAGATACGAAGTATAAGTGGAAATTGTTATCGAGACGTGGAGGGCAACCCGAAGAAAAGTTGCTTGGAAAATTGCTAGTTATATTCCAAGATGAAACGTTAACTTTTTTGTAAAAGTGAACTCTGGGTGACCCTCAGAGTGTGTGACTCGGCTTTAACATGCAACTGACAATTAAAACAAACACGAATTCACAAACTAACCCCCGCCCGCACTCGCAACGCAGAGGCCCTTGAGTCTCTAAAGCACTAGGCTGACTCCGCTCAGGGGGTAGGATTAAAGCCACTAGGACCACTACTCCCCGCCCCCAATGCTGCAGTAAAGGGCCTGAGCTCACCCAGAGGCCGCTAATAAAGCTAATAACGCGACCCCGCTCCCCGCGCGGGGTGCGCTCTGGCCCCCCGCCAGGCACTCTTAAAGGCACAAGGGCCTGGAACGCTCGGGTTACTCGACCTGGAGAGCTGGGGACTGGGCCCTGATCGGAGGTTGGGGGTGGGGAGTGCATTGCTCCAGGGTAGGTGGCCCCTAGTTTCCCTAGTCTCGCAGCGTTTCTCCTAACCCAGTCCTCGTCCGGCCTCTGCTCTCCATCCACACAATCTCCGCGTGCCGGGGAAATGGGCGTTTGATATATACTTGATGAATCGAATCATTATCCTGTTGCTGAAATACACATAGTAAAACTACACTCAGGGTTCTCGAGGGTAAAAAGAAATGCCGTCGGTGACCTGAACTATCTTTCCTGTCCTCACTCTTCTCCATAGTTGAACAGGTTTGAAGAATAGCCTGTGCGAAAAGTCTCCAAGGACGCAGAGTCAGTGTCCCCAGGGTAAGGGACAAAAAGATCGGAGTCCCTGCCAGCGACACCGGAGTGTAGCTTTCTCTAGGCAGTTGGAGAAACCGAGGGGATAAGGATAGATTGAAAGAGTTCAGTTAACTTTGAAAAGAAAAAAAAAGTAGGGAGCGTCGGTGCGCACAGAACACTTACCTTCATGGCGAGGGGGAGGGGGCGCGGAGAGGAAGTCGCCACCCCAGCGAAGGGGGCCGAGGAATCCAAGCGAAGCGTCGGGGTTAAGCCTGGGGGGACGATCCAAAGCAGGACTGCGGAGTCCTCCTGGGCGCGTCGGGTGGGCGCAGCGACCCGGAGCGGAAGCGAGCACTGGCACCCGGGCTCGGGCTGCGGGGCTGGTATAGCGTGGAAATGTGCCCAAGAACCGAGAGGGCGCCGGCGCGCGCGGGCGAGCAGCAAGCGCAGGGCCGAGCGGGGACACAGTGTAGGAGCCGCGGGTCCGACGAGGGCGCGCAGGCGACTGTTCCGCGGCGAGGCGCTCCCTCTCTAACGTCCATCAGCGACGGCGGTAATTAGGGCTTTCCAACCCCAAATGTGGGCGTGATTGTGCAAAAGACTTTACAACAAATAATAAAAAAATTCTTCACAAGAAGGTGAAAAAAATGCCCAACTACTCAACGGTGGCCCGAGGCGGGGAAGGGGGGGCAATCCCTATGCCCAAGATGCCCCCAGTTCATTCACACCACGAATTCTGCAGACTCCTGGCGGCTCACGCCTCCTGATTGTCAGCTCCTCCTCTCCGGGTCTGTGACCGAAACGTCTGCATCCAGGGGCTGCTCCTGCAGCTGACTTAGCTAGTGGACGTCTGTGTACACACAGACACACACCCAAACACACACACACACACACACACACACACACACACACACACACGCAGAGAGAGACACGCGCGCACACACAGACATACACACACACACACGCAGACACAGAGACACGCTCGCACACACAGACACGCAGCAGCAGCAGCAGCAGCAGCAGCAGCAGCAGCAGCAGCAGCTATGGGGCTACAGAACAATCAGGCACGCATGGTTTTTTCTCTGGGAGATGCCGCTGAAATCGCCCAAGTCGCCATCAAAGCTGCAAGAGTCAGCGCCAAATTTTGTCGTTTCATTTTAGAGTCTGGCAAATACCAGGCGCAAAGAAAATGGGTTCAAGGCAGCCCTGAACTTTCTGCCACTTGGTGGCTTGAGCCGTTGATGGACAGCTAGCCCGTGGGGGAACGTTGGCTTCCCCCTTCTGGTCCCCTTCTTCCTTTCTTTCTTTCTTCCTTCGGGTTAACCTTCTTCTTTCCACCCCCTGCCTTTCCAGGGCGAACAGAGGGAGAAGACGGAGGGCGCGGAGCTCGGCGGCGGCGACTCAACTCCAGAGTTCCATGGCGGCCGAGGCTGCCCACCTCCTCGGTCGCGGCTGGGGTCCGAGGGGCGGTCGTGGGGCCCAGAGGAGGCCGCGGAAGGAGCTAGCGAAGCAGCAGCCGCACAATCCGGACTCCGGACGGCGGAGGCGTTCCTCGGAGCCTGCAGCAACTTTCCACGCGCTGCGGTGCCCCACAGACTGACTGCCCCAGCGTGGGGACCGCGTGCCCCCCCACCCCCCGGTCCTTCTGACCAGCTCCCTCACTTTCGCCCTCCCTCTTTCCAGACTCCTCTTTCCCTTGGTGTTCTCAGCGAAAAAAAAAAAATATTTTTAAAGTTGCAGAACCAAACGCGGCTGGAGAGGCAAAGGGGGGTGGGGGGGGGAGAAAAGTCAACTTTGCCTATGCGCATGCGTGGTGAGGCTGTCCTATGACAAACTTCGCAGAGTTTTAAAGCTGTACTACGGGGCCGGGGTGCCGGGAGGCGGGGTACGCTCCCCCTTGGGCCCCCTCCTCAAGGCTCCCCATCCCCCAGGCATCTGTTGAACGAGGTCCATTCTGCTGTTGTTGCCTGCCCGCCTCCTAACCAGTTCAGCTTCTTCCAAAGCAGTCGACCCGTTTGTGAGGCTGAACCCCAAGTTTCCGAACCAGACCCCCTTGGCTCAACTATCCCAAACTGCATTTACTGGAGCCTCTACAAAAAACGACCTCACTGACGTGGATCCTCGTCGCGACATCTCCTTCTGGGGAGAGTGCTTGAAGCCTGGGCTTGGAGGGTAGGGTGGGCTCGGCTGGCGCATCTTGCAAAGTCCCTGATGTCCTAGAGGTTTGCTAGACAGGATTGCTCCTCACATCAATGCGGCCAGGCAAGGGTAGAGGTCTGCTGGTATGGATCTAGGTGGCGGCCCTCAGGTGAGAAGACGGTGGAGTTTAGGTGAACCGGGGGATCCAGAGTCAGGGACTTCTCGATACTTCTAGATAGCTGAAATTGTTAAGACTTGGATTGGACAGAGTTGCCGGATGTGCACCACCCCATCCTCCAGCATGCCATGGGGAACGTGCTCAAACAGTGTCTCGTTGAATAGTGCAATTCTTTTCTCCACCTTTCCCATCTTCCAACGTTCAAAGTTAGAAGATACACACACACACACACACGCGCGCGCGCGCGCGCGCGCGTCCCACTACACACACTACACACACCACCACTTCCCACCCCAACCCCACACATACCACATACACACTACAACACACTACAAGCACACACCACACGTACACACAACACATAAACACTACACACACCACATACATACCACACACACACACACACACACACACACACACACTCACTCAAGAGCCAATTGTCTTCATTCACTGGCTTGCCTTTGACCTAAGCACTTGGTGCTGACAGTTGGGGTTTGCTCCCCTGCACCTCACCCCACCCCCAGCAGCCCACCCTAGAGCACATAGAAGCCACAAGTTCAGCTCCAGAGATGTGACTGCTCTTCCACTGACCCAGCCACATATATACCCACTGACTGATTGCCTCCCACCACTGCATCCCTGGTCCTTTTGCAAGTGCAAACTGGGAAAGATGGATGGATTCAGGCTATGCCCCCACTGGGTTTCTTTTGCTAAGGATGCATGTAGTCCTAAGGAAAGCCAGAGGTTCTCAAAACCTTGGGCCTCTTTCCCTCCAGCCCTCTCTAGGCTTACAGCCTTTATCAATCTCCAGCATTTCATAATTTTCCATGTAGCTTTAGATCTGCACACTTGAGGGGGGAAAGTGAGTTGCTTTTTGTTTTTTGTTTTTGTTTTTTTGTTTTTGTTTTTGTTTTGTTTTGTTTTCAATCAGGAGAATTGCTTCCAGGCTCTCTCTCCTCTCTTCGCTTCCCTTCCAGCTATTTGGCTCTGTAGCTGCAGCTGCAAAGAAATTCCCATGCCCCTCCACCCCCAGCCCAGGTGTCCCCAGGCAGGCATCCCAGCTCGGCCCTGGGCTAGCACATCTCCAGGATACAACTCACCAGTGGCTGTTGAAAACAAGTAGGGAGTAGTTGTGAACAGAGGCCCACAAAGGGCAGAGAAGCCACCTGGCTCCCAAGTGCCCTGGATTCCAGAGGCAGGCTACATAAATGAACAGGATAGAAGGCAAAATCCCTTCCACTTAACAGGCAAAGCAAAAACACCGAGCATTTCCGTTCCTTTACTTAGCTGTTGCCTGAGTGACCTGAAAAATTGTGCTCTTCTCGACAGTTGCCTTTTGGGGTTAGGCCCAGCCTCAGTGGTTCATCTTCTAATGGAAGATGGAGTCTGGAGTCCCAGTTCCTCCCCTGCTACTTTCTACATGCTCACACGACCTCTCAGCACCTCCATATTTTCTGAATATCACACACAAACACACACAAACACACACACAAACACACATGCACACACACACACACACACACCCCACAAGCAAAACCAAAGAGAAAGTAAAAGTGGGGTACCCAGGAGGGCACTTAGAGTGGAATAGAATGGCTTTTAAAACTAGAGAGGGGTAAGACTGCACCAAAATGACCACAGAAACACTCCTTCTGGACTACGTACTCAGTGTTGGTAGACACTGACTTTTCTAGGAAAAAAAAAATCAATTCTGAAAAAAATTGAGGTTCTTTTTTTTTTTCAAACCCCCTTCGTGGCATGCAAATTTTGACTAGACCGTCTTTTATTTCACTGCCAGAGACCGTTCGTCCTTCCAACTGAAGAAATACAACATATTTGATTATTAGCTATTTCCCCAGACATCAGAACTGCTATTTGAATCATATACTATATTTTATCATTCAAGAAAAAAAAGTTGGCAAGATTTCCAGCAAGCCTATCTGGTCCCGATGACTTCAGAGAAAGGGCTGAGAGCTCTAGAGCTGGTGGTTTTAATAATGGTTGCACAGGGCTATGCCACTGAGCTCCTGAGCTCCAAGTCCTAAAGACCTCAGTCCTGTCCTTCAGTCCTGAACAAATGGGAAATCCCCTTTGAGTCTTTAGTGAGGGGCCAAGGGCGAGTGCCCTAGAAAGCTAGACTGCATTCTAAGAAACAGTTGCATTGTGGGTGCTGCCTGGTTTAATTAGGAAACTAACAGACTGAAAGGGAGAAATCGATGCCTCTCCACCTAGGAAGGCTCCCAAAGGGAAGCCTCCAGTTTGTGGAAGCGCCTCATCTCCTGGCAAACTTTGGTTGTACCGGGGCGTGTGTTCTCTGATTAAGTCATCTGAAGACACACAGGCAGGGCATCACCATGCTTCTCTCATTAAACAAATAAATCAATATTTTTTTGGCTGCTTTCCCAACAGGGTTCTTTTCCCAAAGCACAGTGCAAGATAAGGAATTTATGAACGACGGCATCCGTGTGCCGCCTTTCCCAGCGGGAGAAAGCAGGGCCTGGGTTGTCATTCTGGGAAAATCTACCCTCTTTTTATGCCTGGCAAATAATGTTTTATGGCCCTGGGTTTATGGTGGGTGTTTTAATGATCTGCTGTAGAAAGCGGGTTTTCTCTCCAGTCACTAGAATTTGTCAAGAGGGCCTGGAGGCCATAAAAGAGGGCTGGGCCCTAGGGACAAACAGGCTCCATCTTCTGAAATAAACTAATAAAGCGCCCCAAAGATGTTTACCTCTTTGCTTCAGAGTCAAGAGCAGCAGGGCTGTGTGAGGGCAGTGCACATGGAACACTAGAAAAAGGACAAAGAGGCCGGAAGGGGCTGGAGGGTCTTCCCAGCACCACATGGCCACAGTCAAAGTAATCCCATCACATAATACTGCCACTAGCCACCAGCTTATGGGGGACAAAGGCTCTCTGGAGGTTAGCGGGTATTTTTGGTCTCTGGGCAGACTCAGAGAAGTGCCTTAAGAATCTTAAGCTCAGCCGGGCATGGTGGCCATGGTGCACACACATTTAATCTCAGCATTCGGAGGCAGAGACAGGCAGATCTCCGAGTTGGCAGCCAGCCTGGTCTACAGAGTCCCTGGACAACCGGGGCTGCACAGAAAGACCCTGTCTCGAAAAAGAAAACAACCAAAGAGAATCTCAAACTCTGTGTGCCCAGGGCCAGCTCTCAACCAGTAGCCTCTCTTCTTAGGCTGGGTGGTACTTCCTGATGGTCTCCAGTGGATATTTTGTTCCTCTATCAGTTGTTGGCATTTTGTTTGTTATTGTTGGTCTTTAAAGGACAATCAGAAAAGAAAAAAAAAAGTGATTTGGGGGCAGGGCTGGTTCTGGTTCCTGTTGAAGGAGTGAGTGACTCTGCAGGACCCTGGTGCCCCTCCCTGGGAGTCTCAGTGTCCTCCTGTGCGAAGAAGAACTAAGCCAAGGACTTAGTGAAGCTGTTGGATTCACTGGCAGTGTACAGAAGGCCTTGGCCCAACTCCTGTCGGTGGTGGCTGCTCCAAAATGGCAGACACTGCGATTTCAGCACTGATGGTGGCAAGATCCCTGGGTGACATTTTAGAGAAGATGGGACGGGATGCTGGAAAGGAACAGGAGTGGCAGGCAGTTTCAGCACGATGAGGGGATTCTACAAGGGTGGGACAGGTAAGTAAATGCTGGGGTAGCGGCAAGGATTGAATGAGAAGTCTCGCACGAGACCTTCCTCAACTCTTACTGCATTCTCATTGCTTTACTTCGGTCCCCCACAGCTCCACGAAGCGGATGATGTTAGCTGTCGCAGGAGAAAGGGGAAAGCTAAAGGAGGTCACAGAGCCCCAAGGCCCCAGTCTTAGTGGCAGGACATGGGACTTAGCAGCTTCAGATACATGCTACACCGAACAGGAATCAGCTGCCTCAGAAACACCCTGATGACGCCGGTTGAGTTTTATGGTGGTGGCTGTCAGAAATTGCCTAACTTAGAAGCCAGAACTCCCCTTTCCTTCCTCCATCAAGAGTAACATCCTGGTCCAGATCCAGCACCACCCTGCCCACCCAACCCCCCAGTTCTTACCTTTCTTGCTTGCTCTCAGGACACAGCTTGAAATGGGGGTTCTTCCACACAATGCTGAATGCTTGTTCTCACGAGGCGGCTAGGGCCATGTCTCTACCTGGCTGAAAGTTCTTTAGGGTCTCCTGGGATCTTATGGGTCAACTCTAAAAAGTCCACAAGGCTCCTTGGGGTGTGCTCGTGCCTGCTGTCCTATGGGCATGAGATACTGTTCCCTTCCTATCTGGATGACCTCACTGTCTTACAGCCACCTCCTCCATGGACATGCTCTGTCTCCATGGCTCCCCACTCCTGTCCCCACTGTGGGGGTGATAGTCTCCCTTCTTTCAGATCAAAAATGACTATTGAGTTCACAGGCATATGTGACCGCTCTCCGTTTGCCTGCACTAGAATGTAAACGCAGGAAGGCGGTTAATCCTGCTCAGGGCTGTGATTTCACATGACTGATACAGTGAACATGCACTAAAATATGAATGAAGGAAGGGCTGTTCTCACCATGGTGTTGGCCTGAGTGTCAAGGAAGTCACCATTACGGTTCATCTACTTGTAGCATCATAGACAAAACTAGACCCCCGAAGGTGTCTTCCCGACCCCCACATGTTCCCCCAGCTTTCTCTCAGCCCCTTTCCCTGAAGTAGAGAGTGTCCAAAAAGAGAAATCATTTTCCGCCACAGATAGGTGACATTCTATTTTATTGACTCCTCACCATGACCTATGAGTTTGCCCTCTGGGCTGGCATTTGCTTTTGAAATGCCTGCTTCTGGAAGGCCACTCAAAGCAATCAGATCTGTATTTAACAGGGGCCACCAAGCAGTTACTGACTGGGTTGAGAAAAGCCCAGACTGACTACTTCTAGGGAGCAGGTGGCCCTTTTCTCCACTTGAGAGAAGCTGGATTTCTTAGAGAGATAGAACAAAAGGGTTGGTTTTTTCTTTTGTTCTATTTTATTATTGACCTGTTTTGCAGCTGTGAGTCCTGTGGATCTAAATCTGTGCAGTCAGGCTTTGGAAGTCAGGGTTAGCTTCCTCATCAAGTCCATTGGCTTTCCCACAAACCCAACACACAGCTACTCCCAGGTATGTAGTAGCAGGCTGCTCTACCATTTAGCTAAGCTCCTCTCTCTAGAAGGGAAATCTGGACACAAAGTTTATTGCCCATTTACTGGACTGGAACATGCTGTAGTACCAGCAAGAAGCATCAGAACCCTTTACGGAGGAGCTGGCACAGGGCAGACTTGGTTCTAACTAGATTTTTATATGGAGCGGATCTGTCCCTTCCAGACTCTGCCTTCTCAGAACTATCTGTCAAGCTGACAGCTGATCTGGAGACAGCCTGAAGTGAATGCTAAAACAGGCTCAGCCTGAGAAAGACAAGACATTTTCCAGTGCTGATGAATGTAAGCTACTCTCTCCCCCAGTTCCATCCCCGAGACATTATCTTTAAGTATTAAACATAAATTTTATTCATTTTTAATCTCCTTACCAGTCCCATCCCTGAGACATTGTCATTAAATATTAGGCATAAATTTCATTCATATTTAATGGGCCAGATTTTAAGTTGGTGTCTCTTTACAGTAAGAGAAAAGTAACTGCATACAAGTTGTGGTGTGTAAATGCGTTATGGCTAAATCAAGCTACTTAACAGTTACATAGCCATCATTCTTTCCTATGCAGAGAACGTCTGTGCTTCCTTTTGTGTCTGCTGGGGATGTAACCCAGGGCTTTAGTCATGCTACGCAGGTATTCTCCACCATGCTATAATCTTAGCCAAAGAACTCTAACATAATCTGTGGTCATCAATTCCCAAGGATAAAATACATTATTAACTGCAATCAGTGTATCATACAGTAGTACATCCTTTGAATTTTTGTCTTATATAATTGAAATTTTGTATCCTTTGATTGACATCTCCCCAGGTTCCTCCCTCCTCAACCTAGTATGTGAGTCAGCTTTTCAGTGGTAGGATGAACTGTCTGAAAGCTAAGGGGAAAGGGTCTGCTTTGTTTATTTGGATGGGTGGGTTGCTTTAGGCCTGGGGTGAGATAGAACATCGTCAGAGGGAGGGTGTGACAATAAAGCTCCTCCCATAACAGCAGCTGTGAGGGAGGGGGGCTGGACAAAGTACAGTAGTCAAAGGCAGATCACTGATGGCCAACTTCCTCCCATAAGGCCTCACTTCTCACAGTTTCTACAACTTCTCTAGAGTCCACTCAGCTGTGAACATGAGAGATCAATACACCGATGGGCTCACAGCTCTCACAAGCCCACTTACTTCAGAACACTGCTGCATGGGAGATCATGTCTTCAACTCACAAACCTTCGAAGACCTTTCCAGATCCAAATTATAAGACCTTATGACCATTATTCTACTTCTAGAAATTTGATTTTTTTAAAAAAAAAATACACATGCAATTAAAAACATTGACTATGCCTTTTTGTAGCTGGCTTATTTCTGTTCACACAATGTCCTCTAGGCTCATTTTGTACTAAATGACAGTATTTCTTCAAAGAGAAAGGCATTCAATTGTGTACATTTGTGCCATTTTCTTTCTTATGTATTTATTGTACAATGGTGGGAATTAGACCCAGAGCCTCATACATAACTAAGCAAGAGCTTTATCACTGGGTTATCTCCCCAGTCTATATGACATTTTCTTTTCTGATTCATCTGTTGGTGACTAATTAGATTGATTCTGTACCTTGGCTACTTCTGCTGCTCTAAACATTGAGTTCAGATATCTCTTCTAGTCATTGATTTCAGTATATGTACAAGTGTACGTGTGTGTGATTAGTGCATCATATATGTCTGATGATTTGAATGAGAATAACTCTCATAGGATCATAAATGTATTTCTGTGACAGTTGGTGGAACTGTTTGGGAAGGATTAGGAGGTTTGGCCTTGTTGTGAGAAGTGTGTCACTGAGGGAAGGTGTTTAGTTTTTTCTGCTCCTTACTTGCCAATGAGGACGTAGCTTATAGGCAGGTATATTCATATGTATGTGGATTTGAGTGCAAACATGCAGGGGTCAGAGATGATAAGTGTCTTCCTCAATCAATTTTCATCTCAGTGTTTGAGAAAGGGTCTCTCATTGAACCTAGAGCTTGTGTAATAGGCCAGACTGACTGGCCAGTGATCCTCAGGGCCTGCCTATCTCTATTTCTTCAGTGTTAGGATCCCAGGTGCCCGGTACCTGGCTTTTAACTGGGCTTTGGAGACTGAACTCAAGTTTTTATGTTCCCATGAGCGTCTCTCCAGACATGACCTTTAATGTTAGTTACCAAATCAATAGTAGAAAAAAAAATGTTGAAAGAGGGCCACATACTAGCAACATTTAAGTCGGATACCTGGACTTCTTAACCTCACCATTACGCAAGTATGGTATCCAGGAAGTTGACTGTATTTTAAAATTTGTCCAGGATGTTATGATTTACCAACTCAATTGTATGTTTAATTGAATTTTAACTTGAATTATTCTATCTTAGTCTATGTGAACTCTTAGTCTGTGTGAATATTCCTAGTCTCCTTTGGGGGAATTTCACATAGTTCTAAGTAGCAAACTGTATTGTGAGTCGTTTTAATTTTGCATAGTTTGCCATTGTCCTACTCAAAAACGTGACTCTGTTATGACTTCCCAAACATATATCAATAAACAATCGGATTTTGAGTAAAAGCTGCTTTTCCTCACTCAGTTTAACTCCCAAGTACAGTGATCTATACATGTCAGTTAAGGTCAAGTGACGATTCATTGATTTTGAAAAGCATGAATAACATTCTCTTTTGCAAAAGATCCCCATGTAGCTGTACGTATTTAATGTAAGTGGTTTTGAATTAAGCAAAGATTTCCACTTCACCCAGAAGAAAACCAGTTGCCCCTTGGTAATACCACAGAACTCAAGGAAGTGAAATGAAAAATTGCAAGGGATTAGATTTACCTATTCCAGTGGGTACATATATCTACCAAGTATATACAGGAACTCGATGGCTCCAGTCATGTGTCATCTGTGGACAACCCTCTTCTACTCAGCCAAGGGGCATGGCCCTACCCCCATGGCCCTCACTCCTTAGTCATACAGATTTGTCATAACAGAGATTAGCTGGTACATAAGCGCCATCCCTCTCTTGTCTTGCCTCCTCCACTCAGGGAGGTTTGAAAATATTCCTTAACTATTTGAAAACGGGATTCAAAGCATGGCATGTCAGCCTCTATTTCAAAAGTCACCAGCAGAACATAAAAGCAAATCATAAATTTAGAGTCAGTTTGTTGGAACCGCATTATGACTACAAAAAATAAATCAAGGGGCAGCTTAAAACACATGGAAAGAAATGGCCGTAGGCACCACTGATAGTCATTCACTATTCATTCATGTATTTAGTGTTGGCTAATTCAACACATATTTCATATCTTCCCCCACTTACTTACCATGCACTGATGGGACACCATTCATCCCCTTGTTCTGTTAGGACTGGCTTGGCCAGATCCTGATGGTCTGTCCATTTTAGTTCATCCATAATGACTAAGAACTGCAGAGATGACTCAGCAGTTAAGAGCACTGGTTGCTCTTTCATAAGACCTAGGTTCAATTCCCAGCATCCACATGGGAGTACATACCTGTCTAACTCCTATTCTAGGGAGTTATCCAACACCTTCACACAGACACGCATGCAAACAAAACACCAATGCACGTAAAAACATAATTGTGAAGTGATTAGATGCCAAAGGTGGAATGAATTGCAGAAGGACGTCTCAGATGTGTGGATATGACTAAAGCTCACCAAAGTGGGCACACGCATTCATTCTGCTACTTTGTGTTGGTAAGTCCGCTGGGTTGAGGTCCTAGCTAAGTAGCAGTGCTGGAAGGTAACATGGCGAAAAAGGCTTATAGGGCAAGTTCAACATTAGGGTCCTCCTTGGCTGGCTGGAAAACCCTAGAAAATTTACACAGAGAGTCTATCTAGACAGTGGGTTTGACACCCTTAGAAATTCTTTATAGTGAGTCTTTTATTGTTACTCTTCCAAGAGGAGGCTCAGAGAAAGTGGCACTTTGGATATTGTACAAGTAGTCTACCTTGAGAGAATAGCTTATAGCTAAGGGTCTCTCTCTCTCTCTCTCTCTCTCTCTCTCTCTCTCTCTCTCTCTCTCTCTCTCTCTTTCATGACTGTCTGCCTGTCTCATTGAGATTTAGACCCATGAAATAAAAATAGATTTGTCTCCCACTTTTATCCAGCAACACCTTTATCTGTGAGGAACAGTATACCTACAGAATGTCTTTGACCCCTAACCACTGAAGTTAGCAAGAGGCTTGCTCATTCTGACATTTCAGGGGAGCAAAGAGAGCTGAAAGAAACGAGGAAAGCAACTCACTTAAGGGACTGCAAGAGCTGTAACTCAGGAGTCTCAATTCCTTGGGGCTGAAGCAGTGGTCAAAACCAGAAGGAGGTGAAGAGAAAAGAAGGAAAGGAGGACAGTAAAGGAGGGGGGTGGCTATACCAAGAGGATCGAAGGAGAGATGAAAGGGATAAAGGAAGGAAGTGAAGGGAGACGATTATCCTAGAAGAGCAATGGAAAGACAGTCCATCTGATGCCTTCTTCTTTGCGGCTATACACGGCAAATACTGATGTCTGGCAAACCAGAGTCGTGGGTGTTTTGCTTACACATGACAATGTATTCACCACAAGACCATGTTCTTGTGGCATCAGGTGTGTGGTAGAATCACAGAACTCTAATCTTCAGTTTGCTTCTGCTTGCCACACTTTCATGAAACAGGTCACTGCCCACGGTATAGAATCTTCATCTGTACCTATGGCTCTGACCAGTGTCTCCCAAAGTAGGATCTTGATTCACAGGCTGTTCATCCTTTATCTGCTACACATGAGGATAACAGTAAATACTGGTGATGCAGAGAACTGGAGCAGTGTTATCTCCAGGACTCAAAGTGAAGTGACTGACCAGGCACACACAACAATGACAATGAGAATAAGACTCTCTAATGCCACCCAGCGAGGTATGTGGGTAACAATGCAAAGCTGTGTTGCTTCTAACAGGGGGTAAGAAGTGACTTATTGTGATAGTGAGGAAGACAGAGCATCTAGCCCAGACAACTTCACATATCATTCCTCCCTCTCCTAAATGGAGCTCCCAGAGAGTCCCTTCCTCCTAGCCAGGTGACTGGGGGAGAGCTTGACTCCATCAAGCTCAAGGCATTAGCATTTGACTTAGGCCTGACCCACAATTCAAGCCTCATTGGTGGCTGATTAGGTTAGCAGAGAGGGAGAGAGAGAGAGAGAGGAAGAGAGAGAGAGAGAGAGAGAGAGAAGAGAGACTGTCTCAGTAGTTTGGGGCATAGTAATAGCCAGATGGGAACCACCTCTACTTTGAGGCTAACTGTAGACTAAGAGATCCTGAGGGAGGCACTGAAAAACACTACAATATGAAAGGTAGCTTCAGAGGTGAACATAGTGTGTCTATTCAGATGTGTAGAGAAAATGAAACCTGGCCTTTATGGATCCAGCTGTGCTAAGATCACAAGATTGGTTTGAGTTGACTTAACCGTCTGTAACTGAAAATGTTCTCGCCATATTAGCTTGTTTTGGGGACATTACCATAGGCAGAATCAGGTTTCGGGTCAAATGGAAGCTACCCATTTCCTCTGAGGGCTCAGACTAGCTTCCCAGACAGACACTAACCAAGGGGGTTTCCTTAATATGATGTTGTGAACACATTATCTCAAGGCAGAACACAGCCTGGAAGAAACTACATCCGGTGAACACTAATGCATACAACATTAGAGCTGAATGGGAGGAGATGCTAAGTGTGCCAGGAAGGTCTACAAACTTAGGTAAAAATCAGGTACAACACATGCCCTTCTGGAATTTACCATCTTCCTTGCCTAAGAGTCTTTCTCCGTCTCTGGAAGAGAACATATTCACACATTCATTTATTTGCTCAGAGCGTTTGTAAATTATACATGCCGTATATAATAAAGTCAAAGTCTGGACTGCAGAAGGTTTCAGGAATGGGCTCTTTGAGGGCAAACTCTTTGGCAAATCAAAACTCTAAATGTTAGACTTCCAGCACATCCTGAATGTGCCTTTGGAGTTCATTACCTTTGTCGGTCTTGCATACGGTCTCTACTTCCCTCGTGGCTGTGTGACTTAATGCCTGGTGTCAACAGTTAAGGGAGAGCAGATCTGCTTTACTTCCTGGTCTGTGAGGGTTTGCACCATGTGCTTGGGAGCATCACAGCGGTAAGATCACGGTGAACAGGAAGGAAATGGGGAACCAAGGAATACAAGGAGTACAGTGTGACATAGTCCCCAAAGACGTACCTTCGAAGTGACCCCTTCCTTTCAACTAAGCCCCACCAACAACTATTCACAGTTTCTCCACAATGTCCACCCAGAGTTAATCCATTCATTAAGTCAAAGCCTTCATGAGCTAACTGTCTCTGAACTAAAAGATGTAAAACATAACATAAAATACACATATGATATGTATTTTTTTTCTGTCAGACAGCAATGCGTATAGCAGAACTCCGGGGTCAGGTAAGGACTGGATCCAGGCTCTCCTTGAAATCACTGAGTGGCACTAGGTGGCTTCTTTAACCTCACCAAACTTTGGCTCTGTAAATGGGACTCTTCAAGGTACCCACCTTGCTGGGCTTTTGCAATGATGGGACAAGAAAGCATGATGGGACACTCTGAGTGTTTAGCATAATACTTGGCATGCGTCTTGTCCTTTATCAATGTGGTACTGTACCTGGGAAGTCAAGAGATGGGGCTAAGTCAGCCATGAAAGAAAAATGAGCTGTGGAAATTCGCACAAATCCCCAACACGGCGTTTTTGTTTTGTTTTGTTTTCTTTTCTTTTTGTTTTATCATTTTCGGAGATCTGGAGGGCTCACAAAAAGAGGTTGTTGTTAGTGGACGACTGCGAGTTAGCCAGGCTCTTGATAAGCACACGCTCTGATGGGTGCAGGGGCTTGGACTGAGTAAGGACCAACCAGTGATCATCACACCTGGCGGTGCTAAGAGAGAGGTGCAGAGACTGACACACCATCTGTGTTTGTGCTAATATCTCCTGACAGATTGTCACGTGCTCTTGCTAGGTGTCAAGGAAGCAAAGGAAGATCAAGTGATGTGCTTGGGATCACCCACTCAGGAAGTGGCAGCCCTGGTCTATGTGACACCCCCTCCCTCCAGTCAGCCTATGCATTGCTAGGGCAGAAAGGCTCTGAGGAATCGTGTGTGTGGTTGCAACAGAGGTGCAGGAGTGGCTTACCACAGCAGTTTCCTCTTGTTGAACCAACAAACACATTAGAGGTTTTGGGGTGATGAAAACCCTGCTTTCAGAAGGAGCCATCCCTTAGGTATGAAATGAAGGTACTACATCCCTCTGTGGTAATGGCTCACTGAGCTCAGCCCTACCCAGCCTAGAATGTTACCAACCAGAGTTGCCAAGGCGCAGGGACGTTTTCTTTCTTGAGAGTTTCCCAGGACTTTGCAAACATGACCCTATTAATCCATTCAGTACCCGGATGAGATAGGTAGTTGGAAGTTATTATTATTCTCACTTTCAAAGTAGGAGATCTGAAGCCAAGAGAGATTAAGCAATTAGTCTGAGGTCAAATGGTGAGCCAGGGACAGACCTGGGAATGAAACAATTATCTTCTGAAATTCCAATCAAATGCACAGACCGACTGGCTTTTCAGCGGGATGTCTATGGTTGCAGCTGCCTGCATTTGTATGGGTTGCTTTAATACCAATATCCAAACCGACAGAGGGTTTTCCTAAAGGATCGGCTGAAAACAAAGCAAAGAAGCAGGCAAATTCCCTACATAATGTCTTACCCCTAATGGGGTATCCACTTTACCTAGATCTGAAGTCTTTCATTTCACCTGCTAAGAGTTGTGGAGGGCTAAGGGCTGGTGGGGGTGGGGAGCACAGGGAACTCCTTCCTGCATGTGGGTTCTACCCTCCAGCCTTCGAATCTGCCCTTTTGTTTGCAAGCAGGGTCTCTTTCCCCCTACCTCTCCCTATCCCTTTATCTCTCCCCTCTCTTTCTCCTCCCATCCCCCTCCATCTCTCTCCTCCCTCTCCTCCTCCTTCTTCTCCTCCCTCTTTCTCCTCCTCCTCCCTCTCCGTTTTAAGAATGGAGAATTGTCGAGAATTTCCTAGCATATATTTTGATCACATCCTTCCCTCTCCCCAACTCCCTTTCAGATCGTCTCCTGTACAACAGAACCTCATCTTCTTTCTCTCTCCTAAAAGTAAAAACTAAAATCAACTCCCCCCACCCTTCCACCCACACGCAAAGCATACACGCATGAGTTAAAACAAAGCATGGGACCTGGCTTGTGTGGACTCCCTGACCTTGAGCATGACGCCTGCCTTGGAGTGTGCTTGAAACACCCAATGAAACGCCACTGAGGAAAACTGAATTTCTCTCTCCCAGTGGCTATCAATTGCAAACAGCTTCTTGGTGAGGGGTGGGATTTTATATCCGCTTCCTTTCTCAGTCCTGGGATTGTGTCCGGGTGGAGCCTGTGCAGGTCTTGTGCATGCTGCCCCAGTCTCTGTAAGTTTGTTTGTGTTATCAGTCCTGTTGTATCTGGGAGACACTGTTTCCTTGGAGTCGATCACCAACTCTGGCTCCAAAGTTCACTCTCCTTCCATGAAGATGCCCGAGCCTTGGGGGAAGGGGTTTGTTTGATAAGGGCCGAGCGCTCCAAAGACTCTCACTGTCTGCACATTGTCCAGGGTGGGTCTCTATGTTAATCACCACGTCCTACAGAAAGACGCTTCTATCCTGAGATTTGGCCAATTCGATGATTTGATGCTCTGGTTGAAATTCCAGGGGCTCAGAGACCAAGCAGTCTCAAGATGGGGTATTTCTAAGGAACCCATACTGACTTCAACTTGTGATCACCCTGCTTCAGCCTCCTGGCAGGATTACAGGGATAAACTAGCACACCATGTTCTTTTCTTTGGAGTGTGTGTGCATGCATGTGCATGTTCATAAACGTGTGAGTGGTGTGTATGTACTTGTGTGTGAAGGCCAGAGGTCAACTTAAGGTGTTGTTTGTTCTTCAATTTGGTTTTGGTTTTTTGTTTTGTTTTTGTTTTTGTCTTTTTGGTTTTTGTAGTTAGTTAGTTGGTAGTTAGTTAGTTGGTTAGTCAGTTTTTTGTTACTATTACTTTGTTCTACTTTGTAGAAAAGTCTCTCACTGGGACCTGAGGCTAGTTGATTCTTCCAGGCTAGGCAGCAGTGAATCCCAGAGTTCTTACTTTTATCTGCTAAGGGTAGGGTTATTGACCCATTTACTGCGCCTGGCTTTTGGTGAGATGTGAGGAACTGAAATCAAGTCCTCATGCTTATGTGGCAAGCGGTTCACCTCTCTAGCTCCATGTGCTCTTTTCTTTAAAGATAATCAGTACCACAAAAAGGGTTACCAAAGATCTTGCAACTTCTCAGATGTTGGGACAGAAAAGATGAATATGAACTATTTTCAAATTGTGTGAAATCTAGAACCCAGCTATTCAGCTTTGAGCTCCATGTCAGTCGTTAAATCCTTTCTAGTCTTGGGGCTGTACAGTAGGTGACGTTGTATGGCCTAGCTAAGGAGAAGCAAAGACTTCCCGGCGGGCCCAAAGGAGGCCTTTTAAAGGCATGTGAATGGGACATTCCTCCCTGGCTGTCAGTTCTGTATAGATCCTGGCCCTCCAAATAGCTGGAATGATTTTTTTTCTCTCTTTTCTGATTACTTCAATCTTTATGACTCAATTTACAATCAACCACTCTGTTTTGATTTTGTCTGGTTTGAGTTTATCTCCTTTGTCTAGTGGGATTTCGAGGAGCTCATTCCTATTGGTGGGAAAATATAGTCCTACTGGATTCGCTAGGTGGGAGACTCTCTCTTTATAAGTGGCTGCATGCCGTGCTCAAGGGCTTGCTTTCAGAATTCATGGTGGCCACTCCTGGATCTGTTGAATTTCAGTCCCTGAAAATCCTCATCAGACTTTTGGAGAAATTCTCCTATGACTTCCACAACGTCTTAAAGTGCTGGAGTCCTCTAACTTGTCACCCAAAGAAATTCTACTTCTGTCGCTATCACTTTAGAACCCTCCTTGGTTTTGTCACACACACACACACACACACACACACACACACACACACACACACACAAAGCCTGAGCCCTCACAGGAATGCTAGGAAGAAAACAACTTTCTAACTTATACAGCATAGCCATTGTCTTCCGTCCAGGAAATGAAACACCAGGGAAGTCCTGAGGCAGGAGGATTCCTTCCCCGTCTTCCTTCTTGTCTTCTAAACTAACAATATGGCAGTCAGAAGACGGATCACCACCAGACAGGGTTTGGGACTCAAGTTCAGAACCTTGCCAAGGATGCTCTTGAGCATTTCCACATGGAGCTGAGGTGTCAAAGTCTCACACAGGTCTTAGCCACTTTTTCAGGCTATTTCCGGGGAACACTTGAAAGTAGCTTGTGTGAAGGGTTTCTCACAGCATAGTCCATGTGTGAGCAGCTATGCTTGGAACCTCCCCAGCTCCTAGGCTCAGAGCAATACTATAAAATCAACCAATCACATCACAGACTAAGGCTGCAGGTACTGGTTGCCAAGCAACCCAGAGCTAATCTTACAGATGTGTGAACATCTGTGCGGGCGAAAGGAAGTGTGCAGCACCCAACAATGCGTGCAATACCCCACCCTCAGGCCTACTACCATTTTTCCCCCTAAGCAAGCTCACATTTCTTATCACGTACGTCGAGCAGATTTCCCCCCTACTTGTTTCAACCCAGTGTTTTATTGTCCCAAATCCTTGCTCTTGACTTGAGTTCATGTGCTCCGTGGTAGTACAAGTGGTAATTACACAAGTCTTTCCTTCCCTGTCATTGGCAACAGTCACCAGGGAAATTTACAGCCCCCAATATCCAGATCTGGAAACTGGTTATTAAGCATGGTTGAAGAAAACCCTGACGTGGCAAATGGCATGTGAACAAGGACCAGCTCCAGCAGCCCTTGGGAGAGAACGGCTGGGAGTGAGCCAGTGACCAGCGATGTCATTTCACTGCATGCTTATTACTTATGATCTATTACTCCTAATAATAGCTATTATCTCCATCTCGGTTCATGGCCTAGCATTGTAACTGGCATTGTGTGAACTCTTCATTTGGCTCTTTTAGTACTAATTCTTTTTTTGTAATAAAACAACTGATAGATCTGGGTGATAATTTTAGGATGAGAAAAGAGCTAAACAAAACAAAACCAAAAAAAAATGAAAGAAAGAAAGAGAGAACAAAAGAAAGAAAGAAAGAAAGAAAGAAAGAAAGAAAGAAAGAAAGAAAGAAAGAAAGAAAGAAATGATGCAGGCAAGCCAGCAGCTACTCTGAGACCCATACTGAATTGTTTGGCATGCAGTAGACTTGGAATTCTAAAGAGGGTTGTAAACTCAGCCACTCAGATGCAGGCAGGCAACACAATGGGTGGGCTTGGCCAGGTGTCAAATTCTACAGGACACGAAGGACAATGGAGGGAAGGACATGGCTTCCCACTCAGAGACTCAGAGCCCTCCATGACTACTCTTTCCAAAAGTATTTTTCATCCAGTTTATTTTGAGGCAACGTCCAACTTACTGAAAAGCTGGAAGAGTGTAAAAGCAGCATCTACATGTCCCCGTCGAATGTCACTGCTTCAGATCCTCAGGCATTCTTTCTTTTATGTCAATGTATACATCCGTTAGTATCAATTCCTCTGAGCCATAAACCACGAGTTACCAAACGCTCTAAACCATACACTTCTCCTAAACAAGACCATCTCTGTGCCATAGGAATTTTTAGATAAGGAAGCCATCTTGATGCAACACCGCCATACAATCTCAAGTCCTCTTCGAATTCGAATGGACGCCTGTCTCAATAGATGGTCCACAGTCCTGTCGATAATCATACCCGATGCTGTCATCATGCCCCTTTAGTTCTGTTTAATCTGAGAAATTCCTCAGGGTTTCAAGTACTGGGCACTGAACCTAGAGTCCCATGTTCACCCGTCCATCACTCTATCAGAATATGCAGCCTTAATTCCCAATTTTTCAAGTTTTAGGTTGAGACTCTTCAGGTCAAACAAGAAATGCTTGAAGCTTAGATTTACGACCTGCTTTTCTGACATCTGTGGTGTGGAAACTGGTGCATACTGGTATTAGCCTTTCTTAGGGCAAAGCTTTGAAATGAAGAAGAACATGCTCAAAGGGTAGATAAGTATGTTGCTTGATGAATTTTCACAAAATAAACCTAACTTTGTAAGTGATTTCCAGGCTGAGGATTCAAATTCTTATGACCACAGGCAGATCTTATCTTTTTCTGAGCCTTACCTGAGTGGAATCGGATGGATGATTCTTTTCTCTCCAGGATTATATGAGATATCTTCATGTTAGGGCACATGGCAACAGTTTCCTTTGTAGAGCATTTGGTCTTAAGTCAACTACTTGCTACAGTCCCTCTGATGGTGGGTAGATACCTCAGCAGCTCCTTAGCCACTAAGCAGGAAGATACCCTACTATTCCAAGCACACCCCTAACACCTTTTAGGGTTCTCCCTTCATACTTCATGACTGGCAGCCAGGAGTTACATTGTTCCTGTTGGTTCTAATCAGAACAGAGACTACATTCAGTCAGAATGTGACATACTTTCTCCCAAAGCAAATTAAAAAGATAAGATGGCTACAGAGTAGACTTGGAGCAGCCCTCCGAGCTTGCCAGTCTCGGGCTGTTTGACTGAGCTGTGGTCTTCTTTGGAGGTCTCAGTCTAACACAATGTAGCTCTGCTTCTCACTATTTGCATTTTGATGATTGCCTCCCAGCACTCAGTTCTTATTCTTATTTGGGGTTTACTAGACCCTTTTCAATAGCTCGATACCTTGAGCAGGGGACTCCATCCTTAGCAAGGAGATAATGAATCTTCTCTCCTTCACAGAGTTGTATAATATCTGAGTTCTTACCTGTAGGGTTGAGAGTGCCCAGGAAAAAGTTGTATTATGTGTATGTGTATGAGTAGGCATGTGTGTGTGTGTGTGTGTGTGTTTAATCATGTAGCCCATGCTTGCCTTAGCATTCTAAGCACTTTAGATATAGGTGTGCAACAAGGCTCACTTGTGCATTTACTGTTATTCGTGATACTTTTCTGTCTTTTTAATAGTAGCAGAGGAGGAGGAGGAGGAGGAAGAAGAAGAAAGTCCCAGCAGATGTGCTGTTTTTAAACTAGAAAGTCTGGCTCTACTTCGCACCCAGGAAGGGGTCTAGTCCTTTTACACTGACTGTTTCCGTCATAGATACTCACATGATCTAAGTGGAGAGAGGATCAGAGGTAGGAGATGGGCCTTCTCCCAAAAGCAAAAACCTAGCCAAGCAATGAACCTATTGGTTGAAAGCTTTTCTCCTAAAACACTGGGATTTAAAAAATAGTCCCCTAGTTACTGCATCTTCCACATTGCCACCAGAATATCCTAAGGCAGAGAGTCAATCGTTAATCCCTGTAACTTGTACCTGTAGTACATGTATATGTTCTTGTGGATGTGCATGAACCTGTAAGGAGGCCATATGTTGCCCTCAGGCATCTTCCTCTCTACCACTCTGTTTTATTTTTTTGAGGCCAGGCCTCTCGCTGAATGCAAAGCTCATAGATGGCTAAAACTGGGGAGCAGCAAGGTCCAAGGTCCTCTTTCTGCTTCCCATTGCTGGTGTTAAGGTGAGTACCATAACACCCAGCTTTTTACCTGGTTGTTGGAGATCCAAACTCAGGTTCCCATGGTTACCTAGCTGTTTCCCAGGCCCTTAATTCAATGCTTTAAGAGTCCAACACAGTGGGAAGACAAAAATGACCTTGGTGGCAAAAAGGGACAAACCCTGACCTAGCCAAAAGAGCAAGGCCGGTATCAACTGTGTTCAGTCATGTTGCAAATATGGGCACTCCTTGATAAGCTGCTCTAAGGATGGCTGTTTATCAACTCTGTGGCCTTCCTCCCAGTAGCCCTGGAGTTCTCCGGCTAAGCCTGGACAAGAGAGAGCAGCGAAACCCTACAATATACCCAACTAGTGACCTCCAAAGCAGTCAAGGTCATAAAGAAAACACAGTCTCAGTGATAGGAACTTAGGCAGCATGGCAGTTAAATTAGGGTGGTGCCCTAGATAGAAACAGAAAAGAGACCTGGGGATAACACCAAGGGACTCTGGATAATGTGCACTTTATTTCTAGCATGTAGTATTATTGCAGGGAGTGACTTGCATCACCAATTTATCATCTTAATAATAAAAAACCACCTACCTGTGGGCATGGGGACATGTGTAAACTCTATGTAATGGGTCCTCTTACAAATTGGTCTCTTACCAATGCGGTGTATGCTACACTAGAGCCCCATGAAGGCTTCCTAAAAGCCAGACCAAAGCGGGTTCTAGAAATGGTTTGTGGATAGGACTTGTTAAATATGCCTTTTGGGATAATTTAGAAGCCTTCTCAACCAGAACAAGAGGGACCCTGGGTTTAGGCTTAGGACATCCTGTTGGACACTGTCAGTTTCCCTTTCTGATAGAGACCTGACTTGGGGCTCGATGATGTTCACCCTCCTAAGCAGGAGCTCTTGCTAGCACTGCATTCAAGCCTGGGGAAGCCTGAGCAACACACAGTAGCTCTTTGGCTTTTCACTAGTCTCTGAAATAGAACCACAAAAGCACCTGTCTTGTGGAATTGTGGCGAGGGTAAGTTCACATAAGCATAGCATTTAGCATGCTGTGGCACTAAGTGATAAGTACTCTGTAAGTACTCTATCTGGTCATGTCTGCAGCACCTCTTCTGTCAGTAAGGTGAAATGTGGATCAGGACAGTGCTTACCTCACAGAGCTATGGCCAGGGTGGGTCAGAGTAGATGCTCAGTTTCACAGCCCTGATCCTAGCAAATCCTCAGTATGGTTCAGTCATTTACTACCCATGTTTACTGTCGTCAGGAGGACTACAGTTCTGGATCCAGAGACTGTCCCCTTTGGTCTTCCGTAAGAGCAGTTCACAGAGGGTAGAGGAAGTCATAGGAAACTTGGAGGCCCAACCACAAGTATTCCCAAGTCTAGAGGTCTCCAGGAGCTGGAGATTCAGAGTCCCCTTCTAACAACTTGTGGATTACTGTTATTCTCACCCAGGGGCTGGGTTCATTGGTTAAGATGTAGAGATTCCCGTTAGCCAACTGAACTGTAAGCAGTCCTGAATAAGGACTGGTTGCTTCAGCAAGTCTATGATGTAAGAAATTCTTTCCTGACAGAAGTTCTCTTTCTACAAAGACACTAAAATGCAAAGAACAAACAGGCCCCCAGTGAGCCTGACTGTAAAACCCATCAACCCAAAGTGTGGAGGCCAAAGGTATTTCCCATGTTGTCAAGGATCAACTGGAGGAAGACTTTGGTCTCCTTTTCTCTTTCCCAAACAGCTTCCCAGGGACACACATTCCTGTCTTGGATGGCTATAAGTTTATCACGTCTGCTTGGATAAGTCATTTATGACCCAGCCTCAGTTCCTCCATCTGGTAAAACACAGCTTTTTCTAGCAACCACTCAATGAATTCACTCTTGGTAATAACTGGAATTTTCATTGGGATAATGCGATTCAAAGCTTTAAAAGAAGCAGGGCCTGGTTCTGCAGGCTTAATGGAGATATAGGAAGAACTCATCATTGTGAAGGGACATGGTCTGTCTGTGGTCCAACTCAAGCAGCAAAGGGCACTGTGTCCTCACGTGGATGACTGTGTACATCAAGTGGTGGCAGTGCTAGTCGCTATTTTTTTCCTCCTACTTTTTTCACCTCTCTTTCCTACAATGGAATTCATGCTTTCCCATTTGAAACTTCCTTCTTACAGGCAATGAGGCTATCTGTCCACCACATGGTGTTACCCCCTCAACTCCCACAAAAAGGAAGGATTCGAGATCCAAACGTAGCTGAAGTGACTTTCCCTCTTGGAGACACCTGTGGGTATTGAAAAGGTAAAGGTCTCTTCTCTCGAAACCCCTAAATGCTCAGAGATATCTCTGCTACCAAGGGACAAATTCAGCAGACACTAAAGCTACTGCATAATAAGGGATATAAAGGAGGAGAGGGGATGAAAGGGAGGAGGAGGGGAGAGGAGAAGGAAGAAAAGATGAGGAGGGTGTGGAGGGCGGAAGAGGAGGAAAGACAGGGAAAATGGAGGGTACAGATAAAAATACAGGAACAAGAGAGGGAATGAGAAGGAGATGGCCCTTGATCTAACTTCCTGAACTGAACCTGTATGACCAGCTGTTTGTCTTGACTTTTCCAGTTAAGGAAGACAATGGCTTTCCTTCTTCCTTCCCCCCTCTCTTTTTCTTCTTTTTGGCCTGTATGTTCTTCAAACAGTAACCAATGTCCCCTCTCCCTCCCTCTCCCCCTCCCCCACAAAGAGTTAGAAACAGTTACACCGAGTATTTGTGAAAGATAGGATGAACTCACTTCGGAAAGAAACAAGGTTTATTTGATGAATATAAATAAGACAATCGGCACAAAGTACTCCTCATACACACAATAACAAAGTTATGAGCTGTACATACCTTGCACATGGTTATTTCTACTAGACACGAGGTTACGATGACTGGCTGATACATGCCCGTTGGTAGTTTCGAGGGTTCCTTAATTTTATTTATTTATTTATTTTTATTTTTTCATATCGATGTCCATAATCACATGGATCAAAATCACAACCCACATGCCACTCACTTGAAGAAATATTACAAGAAGCACTATCAAACAAGGGTCTCGGGGAAGTAGATACACGGACCCTTGGCAGCATTCAAACGGCGCTCTACACAAAGACAGTGCAGCTAGAGTTTATGTCAATACGCTTGAGGGCTCATCATAAACACTGTTTAAAAAATAAAACCCACTTCCAAATGAAAGTTGACACGCTGTTAACGTGCATACTTAATACACAAAAATCATTAAATACAAAATTGAGACTGTATATAGAAATCAAATAGGCTACAAATACAAGCCTGCTTTTGCACAAGGTAAGACTTAGACCAACTTCTCCTAAATGTTAGCCCAAACATTTTTTTTATTTAATCTCAACTATTTAGAAGGGAATCTGCTAAAGTTTTCACAAAGGAAATATCGTCTGAACAACACAGTGTTTGTTGTAAACCCAGACACTATTTTCAACCGGTGGAAAGGGATGGTTTTGTTGTAACTCCCAAATATCAGAGAATGTTACAAAAAAAAAAAAAATGAGAAAAGATACTGTCTTAGAATTTGGTTTTTCGGGGACTGAATGATATGTTTGCATGTGAGTAAGATCAATTAATACTTCTGACCAACAAAAGTGGGGTGAAGAAATGATCCCCAAACATTAGCTGTGTCAAAATTGGCACGAATGCAGATAGCTAATGACATATAATAGATCATTTTGTTGCTACTTCAAGGATCCCGCTTACCATCCTGGCTCTCCTACTTCCAATTTCAAGTATTTAGTTGCAGAGTTCAGGCCAGGACCTGGTGGTAAGAGGGTGTGAGGACTTCTCTGACAATGCCCAAACCATACCTAGGGACTGACTGGTCTGTGGCTTGGGTATCCCACTGCAAGCCTCGGCCAAAATGTACTAAACGAACTCGCAAAGAACTCTGCTCCCTTCTGTAGCAAAGGCCTAAACCCTCTTGAGAGTTAAAGGACAAACCTTTTAAACATGAATGTATTTGAATCATGTATGTAACACGTGAGCTTTACACAGGTCACTACTTACTGACAAGAATGAAGCCCAAAGCAAGAAACCGGCTTGAATATATTACCCCCGGTGCACCAGAAATAAAGGGTGCAGCCCAGGGTACAGTTTCCTTTCCCCAGCAAATAAGGGGTTTGTCTTTGAAACATCTCTATGGCTCATGAGAGAGGTCCAGAGTTAATTGCACCAATATTTTGGAAATTTATAATGATGAGACTCGATGTAAGATTTCAGCAACTTCTGCTTAGAACCCTTTCCACAGCAGCAAAGAGAGACAATGGTATTTATTAAGGCCACTCATGCTTAAATTCATTGTTTGTCCTTTAGAAATGCAGGTGGGAGGGTTTCTCCCGTCGACAAGAAATCAGGTCAGTACAAGAGCAGCACATTCACCAGGCTCGGTTGTGTGTTTTTACCAAGTTGTAAGGACTAATGCTTTTTAATCTCCAGAGGAAGCAGCAGGAGGCGAATTCTCCTTAGTACCTTGTCACTGTATGCAAAAGACCTTGGAGCACGGTCTCTTTCCCTGGCATGTGCTTTAAGATAAGGACTCTGTATCCACACAGGTTGCATAATGCTATTTACAGACATACAGCTTTTGTGATTGCGCTTCATTCATCAATGTTCCCATGTTTGATGCTGAAAATGCTTTGGAATCCATGTTGGAGACATTTTCTTAAAACAAAAACAAATAACAAAAAAAAAAAAAACCAAAAAAAAAAACAAAAAAAAACAAAAGAGAGAGAGAGAGAGAGAGAGAGAGAGAGAGAGAGAGAGAGAGAGAGAAATGACCCTTCACTTACAGAAGATCCAGGCTTACACTGCTTGCACAGCATTTCGATGGTGAAACGTGAATGAACCTCAGCTTTGTCATGAGACCTGCACGTAGGAGAACAAGAAGAGCCTGAGGCCAGGTTGTGTCCCAGCCGAGGGGTTCAAGGAGCATGTGGGTGGATATGCAGGTGCCTCAGGCTTTTGTCATTCTCCAGTACATGAGCAGGACAATAAAATTACGGATGACCAATTTAGATGTGCCACGCACTGTCAGAGACACACACCATGTTCTCATAAGGCGATTTCTTGGCAAGTTATTAGTGGTTTAAAAAAATTGATTTCACTTCCAACCTGGCCCAGAGGTAACTACTGATAATACCGTTCAATGTGGTTCCTTGACCGACAGATTAAAGAAACGGAGGAGGGTAAAGGCTCTCGATTTTTGGTCTTTTGGTTTCTTTGTCAAACACTCCATGCACCGTGGTATACAAACACCGGCAGCAGCACTCGCTCACAGCAAGCTTAGATTGTCTGATAATCTAAGGCGTTAGGACCACTTAGACTGACCAGCACGACAGTAGGAGACGGGGCTAGCTGTCCACCGGAAGCTGAATCCGCACTCTGCACCCGTGCAGTGCCCGTGTATCCAAGAGGCAAAGCAACAGGAAAAAATGCTTATTCAGCAGCTTTCTGCAGAAGCGCTCACGTCGTAAAGGTCCAAATCCTTGACAGAAAATGAAGGGGCTGTCGTTTGTTCCTCCTTCTTCATACTCTGTCTTTTCCGTACACCCAATTGGGACCGTCTCGGAGAACTGAATCGAGCAGGAAAGTGAAAGCGAAAATTCCCTTCCTTTCCGACCCGCTGAATGCAGCCACTGGTAGACAAAGAAGAGAGCCAGGCTGCAATAGATTATCAGGACATCGCTGCAGTGCTGAGCTATCCGTTTAGCCAACCCTTCTGACAGCTGCAACGAGAAAGCACGTGATTTAACAGGGAAAGACACTGGTGGTGATATCAGCCATCACAGGGCTTCCCCTACCCTCTCCCGACCCCTGCCACGGCCACTCTCTCTGGTTGGGGAGGGGGGTTGTGTGTGTCACGTTTTCCACAATGATTATAGTTTTACTTTTTAAACTCAACTCAGAGAGATTAGAATCCGAAAGGCAGTCAGTATGCCAAAAGCTTTAACGTCACTTATAAACATGTGACAGCAACAATTTCAAAGAACCGTGAAGCATGTGGTGACTGCTGGAGCTGGCAGTTCCATTCATGTGTACACGAGCAAAGGAACCCAAAACTCTAAGCTCAAACAGACTCTCGGGCATAGCGCTCCAAGTGTCATTATGCACAACAGACCAAAGTGCCTGTCACCAAATGAGTGGACAAGCAAGATGTGGTGGTATATATCAGACGGCTACAGAAGCTGCAGCTGCGACTGTCTTCTCTGCGCATGCTCACCTGTGTCATTACCATTCAGACACCCTTGGAATGCTGGGTGTTTCCGATGTACAGACATAGTGTAGTTATGCACCAGGCAGACACACACACACACACTCACACACTCACACACACACACACACACACACAGAGAGAGAGAGAGAGAGAGAGAGAGAGAGAGAGAGAGAGAGAGAGAGAGAGGCATCCACACTTTTTGATTCATTTTTACTTTTTGAGACAGGCTCTTGCACTATGGCCCGGGCTGACTCTGAATTCATGATCCCCCATCCTGTTGCCTCAGCTTCCCAAGTGCTGGGACTGCGAGTGTGTCCCACCATGGCTTGCACTACACATCACTTTTTATATCTATCCTATATGTCTGATTTGGCAGTTGATACTCAGGTCCCACCTGCTTAGTCTGCTCAGATAAGCATTGATTTTGGGGCATCCTTAAACAGTGTCAAGGGAACGTTCGGCTTGGAGGAACTCAGTTAATTCATACTTTGAGGAGTCTGGTGTAATTCTGGTTAAGAAACTTGAATCAGAACACATACATAAAAAATGACTTTTGCAGAGCCAGAAATTTAGGGAGTTTCTGGGGCAGATCAGATTACTCACTCTGGCACATAAAGTCTTTGCAAACTTTGTATGAAAATTGTAAGTCTGAGCACGCTTTCTGTTTCATGAGCTCTGCATAGCTCTCATTCTTTCGTGTGCTAAGCATTCCTTAATCATCCCTTTAAAGGGCTGACCAATATATTAAAAGGCCGTATAATGAGAAGAGAAAGGGAAACCTGAGGTAGTATTAAAACGCACAGGTTGTTTTCTTTACAGATGGGGAACTAAGTGAATAATGATTATGGTTGATGTCCAATGTCCTTGATACTTTTCCAAGATAAAGTAGCAGAGAACAATTGTTTATTCAGTTGTGAGATAGGTTTCCAGCTGGGTACCAGGTCACAGAGCAGAGCACAGGTCTCTCAACCACAGTGTTCTGCTTGGGGAAAGGTAATAATTGTTTACAGATAATTAAATTACATTTTAATGATTTAATTAATGTTAATTTGATATTTATCAATTCTGTAATGTAAACAGGACATGTCAGTTATTTATTAATTACGATAATTAATAATGAAACCATCCCTGATGGTTTACATTTTAAAATGCCAATGAAGATGTAGACAACGGAAAGAACAAGTCTGTTAACACATTTAGTGAGGACCCCCTCAGAGCCCTTATGCCAACTACGTTTCTGGCTACATCTCTGAGGCCCTGCAATGCTTCTTAATATTTTTCATTGGAAAGACAACAGAAATAACCAGTCCCATGGATATAGTCAGAGAACTGTGTTTAACAGTCTACCATGTTAAGTCTAGCTTGCAAATGAAATGATTTTTTTTTAAAGTGTTGCCACCCTTTGACAAAATAATCCATTCACCAAGAGGCTTGGATGAGTCTGCAGGAAGTAAACCAAATCAAACCAAATGACAGGACACTGCCAGCAGTGACAAATAGAGATCACCACTCCTTGAGACACACGTGAGAGTGTACTTTTAAAACCTTCAAACAATGGGACCCAGCCTTCCAGCAAGGGTGGCCAAGGCCACTACCCACTGTAAGACTATCCCCAACTTGGGTGATCCTCCCTCACGTGGATGCTCCAAGTAACTGGCCCTAACCTCTCCAGTAATCTCTTGCAAGTCCCAGCTCCATGCTCTGGGGCAGCTGACAGTTCTACTGTCATGGCGATTGCCACTCTGACGCACAGCTCTTTCTGTTGTGCCATCCTCATCCATAGCTCTTTGCAACCCTGCTTCACTTTGGCAAGATGGGGGCCCTGTGGACTCTTGGCTAGGCTGGCAGGGTCTTCTCTAGGTTCTGTCTGCCCTTATGCTCTGTCTTTCTGTCAGTCCATGTGGTGCCCTTTGGCATCACGACATTGCTCTTCTCTGACTGTCCACATACACTTAGATCATTTCTCCAGTGGATTGATCCCTCATTCTCCGCATAGATGGTGTGCAATCTATTCCCTTACCATGAGTTATCTAGACTCGCCCTGCCCAATATGGCAACTGCTGGCCTCATGTGGCCACTGAATGCTCAAAACATGTCTAATTCAAACGGAGACCCGCTTAAAGTGTGAAATGCATACCAGATCTTGAAGATTTAATATGGGAAAACAAAAAACAAAAAAGAACGTACGCTGTCTCCAGAACAATTTTAGATACTGTCTTCATGGCAAGATACTTTGGATGTACTGATTCCAAGAAAAATCCACTGCCCTTAACTCTACCTGCTTCTTATCACTTTAAACACGTGAGTACCAGGAAACAGCCTTCCAGTGAGCGTGGATTGCTGTCGATCAGGGTCGCTATTCATTTCCATTGAACACCTATAGCCCAGATGGTGAGTTGGTGAGGGCAGGGCAGGGCAGGCTGCTCTTGCTCATTCTGCATCCCCTGAGCCTTGTGCAGTGCCTGGAACAGGGCGATTTGCTAAGATTAGAGCCCTGAACTTTCTTCCCTATCCAGCCTCCCTGGAATCAAGCCATTCCATTCTAACCCCTGGGTTTTTTGGAGTGAACTACAGTAGACCATGATTACTTTAACCCAATTAGGGCTACTAAGCAGTTTGTTTTAAAATAATATTCAGGAAGTTTGACCAAACAGAGGTAGCTTCAGGACAGGGGCCCTTCATTAGCAGATCTCTTTCTCCTGTCTTCTTTACGAAAGAGAAACTCACCTGTGAAAGCCGTGGGGCCTCTCTGTGCTGAGAGAAGAGCCATAGGCCTGAGGAACAACAGCTTTCTTTAAGAGTGGCTCTCAACCTGTCAGATGACGCCACCCTTTTCAGTCCTTCATGATGCAGCGACCCCCCCCCCACAAACCATAAAATTATCTCATTGCTACTTCATAACTGTAATTTTGCTCCTGTTATGAATTGCGATATAATTATCTAATACGCAGGATCTCTGATATGTGACCCCTGTGAAAGGGTCGCTCGACCCCTAAAAGGGGTCGCGACCCCGAGGTTGAGAACTGATGATGTCTTAAGTATTGAGCCTCTCCACAGCACAGCGGACTGCCAGCAAGCAATAAGAACCTCGCTCCTAGAACCATAAGCAAGGGAAGTCCTCAGGCAAGCTGCAGGAGCCTAGAGCCCACTGCTCCAAGAGCCTTCCGTTCAAGTCCTTCAAAGGCTGCTTTGACTTGGGTTGGGTGAGAAGCTATACACAAAGCCAAAGAGACCTTCTAGACTTCAGTCAGGCTGCTCATTAGCATACCAAACCGCTCGCTGGTAGACTCTCTCAACATCACAAATACCTGTTACAGAGTCAAAGCTGGCATCCGGGCTCCTCGCCACGCCCCACTTCCCAGAGTTCTCCAGCTTGGAGCTCCCGCCTCCCCGCAGCTTCTCAGCCCTATATAACCCTGCTATTCGGGCCACATGCTGTTTTTTGCTCTGTCTCTCTCACTGTCTCTCTCTCTTTCTCTTTCTCCTCTCCCCCCTTCCTCTCTCCTTACCTGGCCCACCCCAGCGTCCACCCACCCACCATGGTCCAGTCCATTACGCTGGCCATATTTAGCCTACTTCTTTCTCTTTCTGCTCCAGACTCTTCTACACTCCTCTGTCTGCACTGTGACCTCATATCTACAATGCAAGCCTTCCCCTCAACCATACCGTGAGGTGACCCTGTCCTCGCTGTCTCTGTGGACCTCCTGCAGAGGTGCCTGGTGCTGGTGGCGGTGATAAGGAACACAGACAAGCCCACGTGCTCGCTGAACCTGTACTCTCATGGGGAGACAGACATATGCAGGCATACAAACTGACACACGGAGGGAGGTTTTCAATCTTTGGGTTCTGTGGTCAGGAAGTATACATTTTATTCATTGATTATGGACAACCAGGAAGCAGATATCTCTGATCTGGGATGGGGGAAGATACCTAAAATTTCTAGTGAAACTGGAAAAAAAAAAAGACATCTCATTTATATAATTTGACCTCATTTTTGCGCCCAAGCAGAAGTAAATACAGACATTTGCAAGAGTATCCACAGCAGAATTATTAAGTATCAATGTTATTGATGTTTATCATAGAAGGTATTTAAATTTTTTCTCTATTAGATTTTTTTTTTTGTCTTTTTGGGGGACATTTTTAACTGAAGAATGGAGAACTGGTATCGTATTAGAATGTAAATACTAATACTTGGGAAGAAAAAATCTCTGTCTGGTGGCACAGCAGCCTTTGGCTTGACTCTCCATAGGGTGCAGGAGAGAAAGGGGACAGTGGGGCACAGCAGGGAGACTCTGGCCCAGGAGAGATACCCCCAGGACAGCCAGCTATAAATGTGCCTTCAGACTGTTTTTCTTTGGAATAAAGACACCTGCCTGGTTATAGCTTTCTTCCCCTGCCCTCTTGGTAGTGATTTGCAGAAACAGGCTGGGAGAAAGGGGTCTTTGGTAAACACAGAGGGGTTAAAGGGGAAACTGTTTAATAACAGTAGTAAAACGCAGGCTATTTTTGACATCTGGGTTAACGTCCACTCCATTCCATGTGTGTCCCAAATGTGTGCAGTGCGTCCCAGGTACAAAAACAGACACCCATTCACAACAGCCACGGATGCCGTAACATGTTACACATGGTGCCCGCATAAAAGGCCAACCCATGATAGACTAATTAACCAAGGCAGAGGAGAGGGTTCCTTCCGGGCCTTGGGCATCCTACAGAATAGCTCCTCTGAGTCACTGTGCACAGGAAAGCCCAGCACAGCCGTTTCTGCATGCATATATATCCATAACTACATCTGTGTTATGACTTAACATCTTTTAAAATGGGATGGAATGGGTTTCTCGTTTTCTTCATGAAGATTTATTTATTATTGTTGTGATCAAAGTGGCAACAAATTATGCTAAATCATTTAATTTTCTTGATAGGAGCAAACCACCTTGAAGCCATAACTCAAAAATATGAGTGGAAAGCAGCATTTTGCCTTGAGAGTGGCCTCCTCCAGCTCCACGGGGCAATAAAAAGTAACACTTCAGAGCCCCGAGGGCCGCGAGGGTGGGGGTGGGGCCTACCCTGCCAGCCCCATTTTGAAGCTGTTCGGATGACAGAGCTGCAGGAGGCCACAGCAGAGGGATTCTGCATTTCATCTCTGCCCTCTTCCCTGCTGGGTGTGACGCACCCATATTTTAAATGAAGGGATTCAGACGGCTATGCAACCTGTACCTGGAATGGCCACATACGGGTCTGGGTCTCCTCAGGATTTATTTTTGTAATTATTATTGTGGTCAGGAGTATGAATGGCTCATGTTCAGAGCAGGCTGCCTGTTCCAGCATCTCTGAATTAATTATCTCAAACAAGACTCAAGGTACCACACACTGACTTGCTTGAGTAGCAGCCCCTCCCTGCGAGGAAACTGAGCTGAGGGGTGCTGAGTGTTTGGGTCAAATTCCCTCCTTTGAACTATATCTTTTTGACTCTTCGGTAATTTTTTTTTCTTCTTCGGCCAGAATTTCTAAAACCTTGGTCTTTGTCTCTTATCGTTCCGGCTTGTGTAATCTCTCTCTAACAGTGGTAGCACTTAAGTAACATCTTTCTGCTGTAAACAGTCTCTAAATACATCTATACATCTATGAATATGTGCACATGTTACGTCAGAAGGCTTTATTTTAATATTTTAATGGAACCAACTCTTCCTTATTACTCATGTTGATAAATACCGGGCCATCGCAATATGGGGCCTTATTTCCCAAATCAGGTGGGCAGCACCATGCCACATAGCAGCCTTGCCTTGGGCCCGAGATCCTGAGATCCAGCAGTGGCCTTCTCTCAGGAGAGAGCACCTGACATGGTCATGCTGGGTGCAATACTTCACTGGCCACCAGCAAGTTCTGGTGCCACCGCAGTTTACATTTGGGATCAGAGTATTGTGGACTGAGTTGCCTCCTTCACAAAAGCAGACTGGATGAGAAGGAAAAAGAAAACCTCCAAAGTCCCCAGTTCAGTACCAGCGGGAGGTGCTCCATCTAATCTTTAACACGCTGGTTGAATTGTAATGAACTTCTTCGTTGTCATTTATTTTCTCCTTAAAAAAACAGGGTCTCAGGCTGCCCACATTTGAAAGACTGCAGCCCAGGTCTCCCCAGTCTCAAAACTCTGGACATTCGTGACTTCTTTGCAAGGGGGCACTGACCTCAATGGAGGGCGGCTTGTAGTCTCCCTGGCCTCTCTCAGCTACACACCAATAACACATCGCACTCCCAGTCGTGGTGACGAGAAGACTGCAGATATTAGTAACGTATCTCAAGGGAAAGCACGGAGAGCCCCAGGTGAGAAGCCTTGGTATTGGCTGACTGTGGACTTTAAACCTAGAAACACTTCGGTAGAGACGTACGTGCGTACGTACGTACGTGCACTTACCGACCCACCGTAGAAGATACGAAGAATTTTGCAGAAGAAAAGATTTATTTCTGCACCGCTTCTTGTTATTTAGCACGCGGCCGCCCAGCCTAAAACGTCCCTGGAAGTAGCTAACACCCGAGTACCGAACGTAATGAAAACATACAGCGATCTGACATGAGATAGACAGGCCGCTGTGCAGAGATAGAAAGGCACCCAAGACACGTGCTGAGCTAAGTGAAAAGGTAAAATCTAGTTTAAATTTATAGCATTCCTCCAGTGTCCCTCTAGGAGTTTGGCATTTTGCCAGGGTTCCTTGTTAAAAATTTGTTAAACGTGTTTGGCATTAACGCAAACACAAAGTGGTCATTTGTTACAAATTCTATTGGAATGCATTCATTTAAGGCAATGAAGTAGTTACTAGAAGAGAAAAAAAAAGTTCATTAAGTACATTTCAAAAATACAATGATGTATGCAGTGTGTAACTGTGGCGCCCCTGTGGCTATATAAATTGCCGACAGAATAACCACACATTGTGTTCAGCTTGAAACTGGAATCTTTTAAACATAACAGATAGAACAAAACCGAGTTTTGTTTGTTGTCAAAACTGATGGGAGCCTTTCTTTTCTGAACTCGTTTAAATAACCCGGAGTTTGGCATGCGTTTTCTAACATCTCCGATCAGGAAAACACACAGGTCAAAACAATGCTTTGGGTGTCTTGGAGGGGTGCTGCCAATGACATTGGAGATGAGGGGCTGATTCAGCAAACGGAACCCCTGTGCTCCGGAGAGAAGGGAACTGTCCCTGGGAATCCTGGAGCAGTCTGTCTGGGTGGGGCTGTACTTCCACACCCTCCTAGTTGCAGGAAGCTATTAAGTTACCCATAGAGGAGAAACCGTAAGCTTTCATCACCGAGTATGGAATCCTATGTGCAAACATCCTAAGCCTGTGTACAGAGCTGCCATCTTCCTGCCCCACCCGGCCTACTCACAACCAAGGCATTCCTGCTGAGCAATGGTTCTTGGCTGGCCAAGAACAGCCACGAACTTGAGCTTCAGGAGAAAATGGTTACGGGTCCTGCTACTACCCCGGGCCCCATGACATAGCTTGCAGAGGATGCTAACAAGAAATGTCTTTTCAGGACCCACTGAAGTTTACTTGTGGGTCTTAAAATTGAGTTAAAAAGTTAGACTTGGTAAACTTAAGAAAGTCTGACTCTACTCTTGTTTCTGAGTAACAGGACCAGAACCAGAAAGAGCCCCAGGACCCCAGATCTCATAAGACACTGACATATGATCCTAACATACATAGAGCTCCCAGGCTGCTCCAGCTTGGCTTTTTGGTCTCTCTGAGCTTGGTATAACCTGTGCTGCCCTCGAAGAGGATAGATCCAGGATCTCCTGGTCCCAAGCTCTTAAAGCATTCTCCCAGTTCAAGTGTGCACTGAGAGGAAACCTAGACGTCTGTGTGTGGTCTGGATGAGGCTGTTTTTCCATTTACAAGTGCCAAGTGGGACCAAGTAACAAGACTCAGCAGAGGGTATGTATCTCCAAAAGAGGAAAGAACATGAGATTCAAAATGGACCAAAAGAAATACAAGGATACTGCAGAGCCCACTTTCATTTTGTGTGTTTCAAAGTTCATGCCATTTGGGAAGCCCCTTTTAAAGAATGTGTGCACACACACATGTGGACACACACACACACACACACACACACACACACAATAGAGGGTTTCAAACTTGACAAAAATATACAGCCATAAGGAGACAGCATCAGGGCCCCTCTTAGCGTCTCAGTAATGTCTGCATACGTAGCAGATTCTGAAGCGGAAGACTCGCTATAAATTCTCCATAAAGACTCCATGATAAATCCCCACTCTCCAGGCCAGGCTTTTTCTTGAGATAGAGTTTTTCAAAGTCAGAAGAGAATAAAGCAGGACATGTTTTAAGTCCTGTACAAGGGAGCTTGTCTTAGGTACATAAGGGAGACCTTCCCCTAAACTAGACAGAAAGATGGTTGTCATGTTCAGCAAGGAAGTAGAAGGGCTGGATAAGCATTTTGGAGAATTTAAAATATGAAGGAACAGTTTAATCGCTTAGGTTTACCCACCAGAAGTGGCTCAAATGACAAGTGTTTCCAGCAGGATCCTCATGGAGCCACTCATGGCAATTAGCTTCTGGGATCTGAGAGGGCCCTTCCCACCTTGCTGAGGTAGAATGCCATTTACTCTTGGGCCAGTGACTAATTAGGGGTCTTGTTTGAAGATCAAGGTTTTGTTATCCCTGCTTCTTAATAACATGGTTTGCCTGTTGGCCACCTGGGTCCAGGCAAGACCTTCTTATCCCACTCCCCAAACTACCAAGCACTGCCTTAGGCCAGAGCAAGTGTGGGCAGGAAACCACAGATCCAGCCTTTTGAGCAATTTAACCTCTTCATCACCAACATCTTGCAATCCTGTACTTACTTGATTGAGCTGTCCTGAGATGAAGAAGTCTGAGCTTGCTTCTAAGACAGAGTGAAAGGCTTTGCTTCAATGCAAAGGAAACCCTTGAAGGTGCAAACCCTGCATAGCATGTTTCCTTGCTGGAGGAAAAGAGTAGGGGAGGAACTCCACTTTTCCAGATGAGCAGGGAATCAAGAGGTTCTTTGCGTTTGCTTGGAGTTGGGTCATTTCCGGAATGTACGTTAGAAGTGACTAGCGAAAGCAGGGGACCCAGAGGACTGGAACTACATGTCAGACATTTCACCTGGGGCCAGTGGCCATACAGACTGAGTCTGGGAGAGCTGCTGCCATCTTTAAGACAGAGCAGGGGAGAGGCCGAAATGGCAGAACAAGTTAGTCACAAAGCATGAAGTCCTAACAACTCGAGCAGAGCACAAACAGCCAGCCCTGAAGTTGGTTCTTCGGCTGTTGACATCCTCTGGTCTGAGTAGGTTGTGGTCAGTAAGCCCATTAGTGTTCCAATGTGGCAACAGCTAATGCAGCAAGTTCAATCTGGTTCTGTTTAATTTCTAAATGCTCGTGCATGCCGCCAGTGACGGCCAGCTGAAGGCAGGCAATCCCACCACCGTGAACACAGCCATCATTGTCACCGGTGTGAAATTCATCTTAAAAAACGACTCACTTTTGACAGATAGAAGTTTTGTATTTGATTAATTGGACTTTGATTTCAATTTACTGCAAATTGCTTTGTGTTTTCTAAGCAACCACCAAGAGTTTCCTCCAACAAAAGGAAGTAGCCTTCCCTGGGGGAGGAGAAGCTCTTTGGTAGGTGGGAAGGGAAAGAGAAATAAATACAGGGCAGTAACAAGCCAGGGGTCCAGGCTTTAAAGGTATTCTCTAAGCACTAATAATCTTCACCTTCAACAATTACAGGGATGGGACAAATGCTATCTCCGTCTGGTGTGTAGAGTTGAAAAGTGAAGCGTATTCTGGAATGAGCTACAAAAGCAAACTCAATCTGGATTTTATATTGTCTATTAGCTGTGTTTATGAAAAGCACAAAACTTAACCCATGACCTTTCCCCTTCCTTTCCTTTTCTCCTTTTTGCCTGTGGGTGTCCTCCCATTTCTCTATCCGTTTACGGAACCATGCTAAAACAGCTCCAGCGTCATGCAATCTGCATTTAGAGGCATGCCAGCCACTACTTTATGCAAACCATTATAGGGAACATGTGATTGTGCAGTTAACGTCGTGCTAAGTATCAAGGCTGAACCACGTATTCACCCTGATTTTTAGCAGCCCTTACACTCTGAAGAGACCGATATCAGTACCCTATTGTTTGTCTCCTACCCACTCTCAATGCAGAAAAAGCAATGCTAACAGGTGGTAGGACGGTGCTGTGAGCATTGCTCCTAGTCATGGCCTCCTCCCTCCCCTGGCATAACGTAGTATCCCCAGCCTCTGAACTGATCTGCAAGGAAGGTTGGAAGGGTTTTCAAGGAGAAGATAAGTCTTTGATCCTTCCACGTGAGAACTAGAAGCACCTGAGTCCTGTTTTCATATGGTGTTGACCGACAAGTACTGTGAATTTCTGTTTCCAGGGGGTTTGCCTGGATGCTGCTTTCAGGCAGATTTCAGTCAGTAAGTAGTCTTAGTGTCAGAGGTCACCTAGAGCATCCATTAAAAGCCTCTGCTGTAGAGGATGGATCAAGGCATAGGTCCCTGCCTTTTCCCACAGGACTCTGCATTACAGTCTTCTGACTTCATGGTATCCTGGATGATAAATCACTTTTAAATATGAAAAAAATGAACATGTCCGAAGCACTCTTCCAAACTGTCAAATCTTTTTACCTTAGCATAGATCCTGTGTCTCCCTTTCCCAGAGAGTCCGAAGCAATACATTTTCTGTTGGAAAGTCAACTCTTGAAATCCCATGCAGAAGCCCCGAGCAATATATCTTAACATCTTAATTTCATTTAGGAGGAATGCAACGATTGATCGTTTATCATCCCAGGATTGGATGAACTATCTGGAGCACTCCAATGTATTGCTTCCACACAATTGATGGGATATCCACATGTCTTCCGGCTGCCCAGGGGCTTCGGGGTCCAAGGGATCTTTGAAGGGGTAGAATGCTGAAAAGATTACCAAGGGAGGGTCTGCCTTTAAAGATGAAGTGTAGCTCCAAAGCTTGACTTGTTCCATTCTAGAACCTCCCTCAGCTATGTCCAGGATGTCTGCTGCTGGATTACTCCTTCTCTTCCACCTCTTATGCAGAATCCTGTCTTGCTCTCCTATCCCTTCACATTTTGCAGTGTCCCTGATCTTGTGCTACAGGCATGGATAGGAGCAAGAAATAATATCCCCAAGTCTATGAGCTCCACAGTAGGGTTTCTGTTTTACCCACTCTGTGATTTCCATAGGCGACCACATTGTATGAAATGCACAAAGAAACTGGTAGTTCCACACATCTCTGAAAATCCTTACATGCACAGACTTTCTTCATACAGGGACCCACTGCCCAGTGGGCCGCTGAGAAGGAAAACAATGGGGCCCCACCACACACAGAAGAATGAGGAGTGTGATGAAGGCAGAGGTTATTTCAGAGGGACTCTAAGGCCAGTCACAGTCTCATAGTGTCAAAAAGCAGGCATGCTCTCTGGCTTGAATTTATGTTTAAGTCCTGTGACAATGTCTGACCTTGATGGTCTGCACAAGAAATGCAGAGACCCAGGGCTGCAGCCTTCCATCTCCCATCTCTACTTCAGGTCTGGAATCTAAGTGAACTCTAGAATTGTCCCCGGGATTTCAAGGCTCCAAGTATAATGAGGGCACATTAACAAGGGGCCTCTTGCATGGGCCATTTCTCTCAATGGTATGGGGCTTCCTGTTATCACAAATGTTTGACACTTAGATTTGGAGGTTTTCTAAGAGGGAATTTCTACACAGCGCTTCTCGTTGGTCACTTTGAAGAGCAAAGAGGAGGAGGATGTATATTCATAATACACGAACTGGCTATAAGGTTCCTTATTAAGTTCTAATACCCTGGTGGGCAAGGGCTTGATGTTATTCTTCTAAGACAGGCTCAGCATCTAGGATGGAAATCATCCAGAGACTAAGGGAATGAAGCCTGGCAGAGTGGTTGCCTGACACCAGCAATTCTTACAAGTAACCTTACAGCCCTTGCTGTCCAGTGCAGCTGGATGCTGAAGTCCTCCAGCAGCCCTTTCCTTCAAAGCCAGACCTGAGAGTAGGAAGTACTCCCACCCCAATAGATGCATCAATCCTCTACTTGGGCACCAGTCAAGGAACAGGGGGCCCACTGGATCTTTGCACACAGTTCCTTCAGTCTTCAGCGCTGTGGCCCTGGCCCTTTACCTGGCTACTCTCTTCTTATCCATAAAGGTAGGCTTTAGTGCCATTTCTTCAAAACCTTTCCTTCACTGTGACTCCTGTTCTCTGCCAAACCCTTTCCTAGCACTCCCTTCCCAATGTTTGCCCAGCAACTCCTGGTTTACAGGGGGGAAAGACCCCACATATCTGTTATCATTTGGCTGATGGCTGCCTGCCCAAGGTGGCCTTCCTGGAGACAGGCTGGGTGTGTGTCACTCCCTGCAGTGCTTCTAATGTACCTACAGAGAATGGACTAAGAAAGTTGAGTCCGTTGGTGATAACAACTGTTTGCTGACTGCTTGTCCAGGTCTTCTTAATGCTGAGTGTGATGGTTTTCAATAGTCTGACCTGGAGAGTTTGCTGTTGCTCTGGTCCTTAAATGTGCCAATGTGACACAGCGTCCAACTCTGTCTATGCACCTCTTGTTACCTCTTCCCCCTCCTAGTTTGGGTGAGAAGATAAACAAATAAATACTTCTAGCACAGCTAATACTGTCCATCTGACAGATTCTAGAGTCACCATGGAGGCAAGTCTCTGAGCACGCCTATGAAGGATTAACTGCAATGGGAAGGCATGCTCTTAATATGGCGAGTCTGTTCCATGGGCTGCAGTTCAGGATTGCATTAAAAAAAAAAAAAAAAAAAAGAGGGAGCTGAGCACCAGAGTCCAATGCTCACTGCTTCCTGACCCTGATGCAGTGTGGCCAGCTGCCTCCCACACCTGCCTTACCCTCCATGATGGACTTGTATTTTTCAAACTGTAAGCCAATATTATCTTCCTTCCCTTTATGTGCATATAGTCAGACATTTTGTCATAGCAATGAGACAAGTGACTAATATACCTGCTTACATATAGCCTCCTGCTGGCATTATAAGCCCAATTAGCAGCAATCCTTATAACCTTTGCCTCTGTACTAATCATATGGACCAGCGTGAGCAGAATATAGAAAACGTCTTCCTGGGGGTCTTCACACTTAGGATATCTATGGCCTGCTCGTGAACCTGGTCACCTTCATGAAAGTGTGCACAGGATAGAGGAGCCAGGAGGGACAGGGGCAGAGGAAGCACAGGCTTCCTTCCAACAGTAAATTATGTGCCTCCCACCTGGGGCACTCCAGCAGACAGCTCTGTTGGCAGCCTTCTGATTTCTCCTGGGTTCTTTCTGTTGGCACGGGCCACTTGGCTTCACAAAGATTCGGGGGGTGGGGGTGGGGGTGGGATCATGGCTCCAGCTGTTAGGTAAACCTTCAAGGATATGTCCGTGCCAGGTACAAAAGAGATGCCTCAGGAAGAAATCTTAATTATACGTAGACATTTAAGCCACAAGAAGGAGCAGTTGTCCTAAGTTTCTGGAAGGTTCGTCTCCAGTTTTAGTTGTAAGCTGGAACTAGCTCACTGACTCACTTGGGAAAGGTTTCAACAAAATGATATATTTTATTTTATTTTACAGCTTGTTTTGGCTAAACACAATGGAAAAAGAGAGGGGGATTACAGCTTTTAATTCTTTAGTGGGTAAGGCATTCCATCACTCAAACGAATCGCACCAAAGCACAAGGTCTTAGGTGAGGTGGCCCACTTTCTCAGTCTTTAAGAAGGAGATGGAGCTGAAAACTCAGAAGGAGGCCACAAGCTATGCCTCATGGTCTTCGGTGTGGACCATAGACATGCCTGATGGGAAATAAGACTTTTCTGGCCTTACTGGCTAACCCCTCAATTCCAGCCAAGCCCTATTGCCTGGACCATCTCTGAACAGTGTTTCAAGGAGGGTGTCACTGGTTGAGCTGGGTAGTAAGGAGCTTTAATAGAGAAGCAGAAACATCCCCAGTTTCCACAAGATTAGGAAGACAGTTGTTATTTTTGCTTTCTACTTTCAAAATTGCCCTGCCTCCCTTCCCTTCCCATGTAGATCCAAGTGATTAATCAATACGGTGGATATTTCTTTTTCCGGCCATGAAGCAGGACTAGGGAGTCAGTAATACATAGCCCCTAAGAGTCCAGGCTTGCAGAAATTGGGTCCAAAGAGGAATATACAAGAAACTGTCATATTGCATGAAATATGAGCTAACTGGATGGGTGGGCACAGAGACGGGTGCCGCCGAAATGGGGTGCTATAGTCAGAAAAGACTCTCGCCAAATGCCTAGGCTGAGATGGAAGAGTTAATGAGCTGGGGCCCCGACGAAAGAAAGGAAGGCCAGACGCAACACGGATGACGATGATCCGGTGATGGCAGGACCAGAGACAGCTAGGCAGGGGAGTCTTCTCACTGATGTGGTAGACCAGGTGAAGAGGCAACCAAAGCAAGTCCACACGGGGCCTTTTGGCTGCACTATGGAGGTCAGATGCTTCCTTTAGGGCATAGGGATACCACTGAGAAGTGGAAAAATGTATGCTTTTTATATGGTCTACCTAGGCCTATAGAGATTGAATCAAAGAACTAGGAGGTTAAATAGCTTCTCCCTAGGGGACAAACAACACACTTCAAGTCTTTTCAGTACATTCTAGTATTCCAGCACGGCCTCCTTTGAGCGGTGGTGGTACATCTCTTCTTATTTTCTGCTGACTCTCTCATTCACTGGTTTCTTCATCCAGTTGATTATCTAATTCGATAGGCATTGATCTTTGCTGACCATGAATCTATGCTTGTGACATTATTTAGAAATAAGAATATATAGACAGAGGTCATTCCATACTGTCATGCTGGATTAGGACAAATCTTAAACAACTGAGGCAGGTAAGAAGGGAGAGGGAATATGAACACATATGACACAGGATTCCTGCCACACCAAGTGGTGAGCCCAACTGGAATGAGGCACGTGCTAGGCAGGGAACACTAAAGGGTTCCAGGAAGGGTCTTCCTCCAGAGCCTTCAAAGAAAGCATAGCTATGCTTGCACCTCGATATTGGACTCGTCCTGGCAGATACATGAGAACAAATATTTTGGCATTTTGTGTGCCAGTTAGATTTTGTTAACTGACACAAACATAGATATACCTGGGAAGGAGGGAATGAGATTGGCCTGTGAGCATGTCTAAGGGGCATCCTCTTGATTGGTAATTTGTAGGCAGGCCTAGCCCACTGTGAGCTGTAGCAAACCTGTACAGGACAGGGCTATATAAAAATGGCAGCTGAGCCAACCAAGAGATGGAGCTAATAAGCAGCTACCCTACTTCAGTTCTCTAGATAATGACCTTGTAAGCCACATAACCCTTTCCTCCCCAAGTGGCTTTTGGTCATGGTATTCATCTCAGCAACAGGAAAGTGAAGAAGGATGGACATGTGAAGCCATGTGGCCTATAGTATGATGTAATGAGAGCTCTAGAAAGCCTCCATGGAGGTCCATGGGGCCTTGTTACTCTGCCCCAACAAGACTGAAACTTCAAGGTACTTAGATGCCGGTGTTGCTGGAATCCCTGTGGCTAAGGGTCCTTTGGGAGTCCCCTTGCTCCACACCGCACACTTGCTCCAACAGTTACCCAGCTACACAGCATGGGCTCAGAGGCCTGGATCAGAGCTCTCTCAAGAGTAGCCATCTGTGAGAGAATTTGCACCCAAAGTCAATATTTGTTACAGGCAGCTGTTGTGTTTGCGATATGAAAGCTCCAACAGGTTTGTCTTAAGATATCTGCCCGTGTGGTCTCTAAACCATGAAGTACCCTTGTCCCTAGGAAACCCCTGAAGATAAGCCAACGGGACAGTATCCCACACAGTGGATTCTGGCAAGCAGCAATGCATGAAGCTTGAGCGGACAGCCCAGGACACAGTCTTCAGGGAAGCTGGGCACACAATTGAGGTACTTGTACTGCTGTGGGGTGCAGTTGGAACCTCCCTGGCCTCCCTTGGTGCTGATCAGCTGTTCCCAGCTGGAAGCAGTAAGGTCATCCTCTTCCCAGGGACATTAGCTGATACAGCTGAAGTACTTGGGGTCAGTAAGAGCACACATGTCACTATACCTCCCAGGAGGAAGAGATTTTGGTCACCATGGTTCCTATCCTGGATGTGGTGTCTCCAGGCAGTACTGTTCTTGCTTATTATGTGAACATTAAATGTCTTTGTGTGGTTTAACACAATAGAGGGTGAGCTTTGTCTGGTCCTTGCTGATGGTTAGCTGTATAACCTTGAACCAAAATCTGGCCTTTTCTGGGCTTCAAGAGCCTTATATGTGAGACAAACAGAAAAATCTAGTTAACACACAGAGCACTTGAAAGCAGTAGCAAACACTGAACATGTTAATGACTTTCATGGATGGTTTGAGAGTAAGAGAGCCTTAAAAAATACAAGCCTATAATATGTTTGTTTCTATCATGAAGTCATGCGCTACCATCTCAGAATAAAAGTGCCAATTTGCCAACTCTAGACTTGGGAGTTGGGGAAGAAAAGGGAAGGAGTGGTAGGGTAGATAAATTCTCATAGGGACCCAGCTCAACAACCCCATTTGTTTCTCTGATCTTTATTGGTCACTGTGACAATACTGTGTCACCTTCAATTCTGATGAGAGAATCTGATGTTGAAAGCTATGGAAGGACGCAATGATTAGAAAAAGAATAAGACTCCAGCCAGGGATCTCCCCTTGAACTCACTACAGAATATAAAACCTTCCCTAAGTGGCTTCAGAATAGATTCAATTGCAAATGATTTTGAGGCTCTGGAGAAAATCTAGAGGGCATTACTTCCTGCTGGGTTTTGGAAAGCCTTTCTTTGACCGCCCCCCCACCCCCATCCCTAAACTTTCCAAAATCTAGGAAGCACATAAGGCACAGCCAGAAGCTTCTGACTCAACACTCTGGAAATTATTTTGCTGAGCCTCAGTTTCCTTATCTGTCAAATGGAGATGATAGCTCACTCGCCCGCCCACAGACTTCCTGAGGCTCGAGGGTAATATGGACATGAAAGGGTCCCGTCAGCAGTTGGGATATTAGAAAGGATGCTGCACAAAGTTATGGCAGATTGGGGACAAAAAAGAACCGGAAGGAAGTGGCCCAAGATAAAAATGCATTAATATTAACCAACAGGTTTCTTCAGAACAACAAAACAATGAAACAATAATTTTAGAGAAACAAAACCCTGCCTAGGAGAAGTCTGCCAGAGGAAAGGAAATGAAGGCACAAGCAAGTGGCCCTTGGCTTACCTATTTGAAAAACACAAGATGAAACGGATTCTTTGTAAACCAATATTTGTAAAAGCCCCACTGGGCTTTTTGCCTGCACAGACTGCCTATTATCTTGGCAAAAGATGAAAACAAGGGAATTCTTATTTAAAACAAGCATGAAGCAAAGTCAGGTGAATTTCCTGGCATGGCTCTGAGCTACGATTCTGAGTCCTACTGTGTGCTTAGCACAGTGCTAGGCATTGGACACATGTAGTTCATTTGACGAAAGAGATCTTAGTACTTTGTGTAAGTGGCTGTGTAAAATTCAGTTACTCACCTAGTCACCATCATGTGCTATTTGCCCCACAGATGTTCGTTTAGTGTATAACATGCAGACTTGGTACTATATAGTGCAGACTTGGTACTATATAGCGCAGACTTGGTACTATATAGCACACATACGATAATGAACCAAGTCTGGGTCCTTGTAGCCAGGTAGGGTTCTCAGCCTCAGTATTTCTGATTTGGAGGACAGATGAGAGTTCTTCGTTTGATAATTCTTTTTAAGTTTTTACATTTACATTTCTCTCTCTCTCTCTCTCTCTCTCTCTGTGTGTGTGTGTGTGTGTGTGTGTGTGTGTGTGTGTGTGTGTGTAGGAGGAGTGTATGGGCCACCACCAGATAGTGTGAAGGTTAGTGTGAAGGTTGATCCTCTCCTTTCATGGGGTCCCAGGGATTGAACTCTGGTCCCCTGGCTTAGCAGTAAGCCACCTTATCTGTTGAGCCAACTTCCTGGTTCTGCCTTATAATTCTTTGTACAGTAAGGGACCGTCTGTGAACGGCAGGTATTTAACAATGTCTCTAACCACATAGATATCACCCTGCTATAATTACCAAAAATGTCTCCAGGTCTTATTACGTGTCCCTGGTGGCTGGAGTGGAGATGAGACAGAGCCTGCTGAGAACTGCTGCTTTTGGTTAAGAGATGAGAGAAGTGAATCTTGGAGAGGCTACACTTGCAGTAAGGGAGTCATATGCACGGAGCAGAAGCCAGAGATGATCTTTGAAGTCTATAAGCCTGGTGTCTGCATGATGAGGTCGACCAGAAGGTGGGAGTTCCTGGGCCTGAGCCAGCAGGATCCTATCTCCTTTACAATCAAGGCATGTCTACCCTTCAATTATACATTTGGATTCTCTGGCTTTTTTTTCCTCTTTCTGTCTCTGCCAGATCACATCAGCCACAAACATTTCATTCTTGAAAACAGGAGGAAACTCTAGCTGGCCTGTGTTCTGGACCCCAGATATCCTTGCATCTTGCTATGACATGTGAGTGGACCTCCACTGAGCTGCTAGCTTGTCTTTGTAGCATAATTCATGTTTTGACTCCTTAAACAGTAAGTCAGTTGGGGCTTATGGGAAGTCCTCAAGGAAAGAAAATTGGGCTTATTATATTTTCTCTGCGTAGCCCTGGCTCAAATATCTTAGAACTCTTAAGCCTTAAGGTTGGGTTCCAGTTCCAGGAGTGGCCCTGACTAACTTCTGCAAAGGTTGCTCAGCAAATATACAGAAGATAAAAGATTCCTCGGTAGAATGTCTGCCAGGCTCTTAAGCCTGCATTCATATCTAATTTATAATCACCCTTTGAAAAACAAAACAGGTTCCTCTTTCAAGGAGATCGTGTTACCCAGGCCTGGCATGGTACAGGGGAGCGACAGGTGTAATTTATGTGAATAATCACTCACAATCAGCTGTACTTAAGAACCAACAAGGAACATGCTCTTTAGAGGGCAAAACTGCTGAGTCACCCTTGCCTCCCCAATGGGTGCCAAGGCCACTGACTGCATACAACTTGGCTGCCTATTATGATTCAAGTGCCCTGGCCCTGAAGGCCTGAGTTCATGCTGATATGGCTATGAGCTCATTGTGTGGTCTGGAAGGAGCACTTTCTCTCCATTGGGCCTCAGTTTCCTTTTTTTGTAAAGTCAGGCCTAGGCTGTCTTAGATGAAAGGAGTCCTGCTTTAAACGACAGCGATGATTTGCCTGTAGTAGCATCTTCTCTTCAGGAGTTGCCTGAGCCTATGAGTTTCTAGGTGAAGAGACCATCATCCCCCTGCAGGCACTCCACTCCAGGAATTACTGCATCAACAGGAGTATGCTTTTCCTCCGACTAACACCCTGCTCTGCCTCTGCCAGCTAAGTGGATCCAAAGCCAGCTAGTCAAGGATGAGACTAGAAGAGGATGAGCTAGTCTAGGAAGAGACTTACAGGTTTATGCTACAAACCAGAACTCAGCAAGCTAATAAAGGGCCAGAAAGTCATCACTCCCGTTTCTGCAGACCTAAGAGTCTCTGTTCGGCCATGGCAGCATGAAAGGAGCCCTAGCCATGTTGTGAACAAGTGCCGTACAAGCTTATAAAATAAAAGAGGTTGACAACCCACATTAGGCTGTGGCCTGCTGTGTGGTTCTAAACACCCAACCTGGTCTTCTGGGTTTCTGCAAGCTCCAGTGCTCTGGGCCTGGAGGAAGACACAGGTGCTTCCTAAGAGTCATGCACATGTTAGAACAGCTCCATCTCTCCCTTGGTTTATCTCCTTGCAGTCAGAGCCTAGTGGAAAAAAAAATTCAAGAAGTTTGTCTCCATTTGAGGAGCAAAGGCCTTCAGGATAATTGCCATTGAAAACCACACTGTCTATCTCCCCTCATCGGATGCGGGGCCCCAACTCCAGGGGAACCAGGAAGAAAGGATGCTGGAAACAGCACTTCTCACAGGAACTTGGCTCATCCTCTCTGGAAAATCAAATTCAAGTGGGAGGAGAGTTCTGAAACCCAAGTGCTGCCGGCGGCACCTGGAGGTGGAACGGGCTTTCCTCGAACCAGAACACCTTTCTGGCGCGCACGTGTGCACAATTTGGATCAGAAGGGCACACTGAAGGAATAGTTTGATTGTGAGGTCATCACTTGAGGCTCCAGAGCCCGACTGACCTTTTGAAGTCTGTGCTCAGGGAACTTCATTATGCTACTTTTCTGACTCGATCCTGTCTCTGATTTTTCCCGAGTCCCTGACCAGTGTTCCTTTGATGATGAGATGTTTGCCTTGATAGAGAGGCATAGGCAGAGGGAAGAGAGGGAGAGGGAGGAAGGAGAAAGGGCAGAGGGAGGAGAGGGAGGGACGGAGGGAGAGAGAGAGAGAGAGAGAGAGAGAGAGAGAGAGAGAGAGAGAGAGAGAGAGAGAGAGAGAGAGAGAGAGAGAGAGCAAAATGCAGGGAAGCAGGAGGAAAGACCTGCTTATTAAGTGGTTACTCCCCCCACCAGGGCTGCTGGCGATGATGTCTTTAAGGAGCTGTGATTTTCCAGAGGATGGGAGATTCTCCCGCATGGGATACTAGCATTGCTTCCAGAGAACGGATGGGAGCTTCAGCTCACATAGGAACCTGTGCCACCTCAAGCACGTAGTCCCCAAGAGTTCCCAATCCTGTAAAGTTGTGATTGGGAGTCACTTCTAGAGAAGTGAAAGTTGGTCCTTCCTGTGACAAGCCTTTGTGCCCTTGTCACCTGAACATTAACATTTGTTCAGCCCACTCTCTTTGTCTGAGGTGCCTTTGAGTCCTTTTTGCCATTTTTAAGGCCAATTTCCTGCTAACAGAATATCATAGCACAAAGGGCTCTCTAGGATGAAAAAGGGCAGCCCGTTATAAAACCACACACACACACACACACACACACACACACACACACACACACACACACACACACACACGAATGGCCTTTGCTCACCAGCGAATCACGGAAGGAGGTAACTCACTCAGAGTGTAACTTGTTAATGTTGTTAATGAAAGGCTCAGCGAAGCTCAGGGTCCTCCTTTATGACTGCCTTCCCTTGTGTGGTGGCAGGCCCCTTCCCAAGCCACCAAGGTAAGGATGAGAGGCAATTCTTCTTTATCACTCCATCTTGAACCAACTAGAAGAGTTTCGGGGTATATAGCATGCTAGTGACAGGAGTGTTTCTTGTCTGTTTGAAAGATTTGGGCATCTCAGTAATCAATCATGACAGTAAGGAGGCTGGGCAGATGTTGTCCTCAGGTTTGCAAACAGAGAGTCTGCATCCAGGGGAGCTTTGTGCCCAGATCCCAGGGCCAGAGGAGACCTCTGGTTTGTCCTCCATCATCCTATGTATCTCTGGCTTTCCAGAGCTCCTTTGTGGTTGAGAGATAATGAGGGTCATTTCAAAGCAACTGACCAGAAGAGCCCCCCACATGAAAGGGAAGAACCGGGGGCTGATTCCCAGTCCTGCCTGGACCTGCATCCTGTCCTAGCTTTCACAGTAACACATAGAGTGATCGGAGTAAGTTGCCTAATTTTTCACTGCCTTAAGGATCTGCCCTCCTGATGAATTCAATGATATCAAATCCTCACCACTGTCTTTCATCCCCACCCCAACCCATGCACCTGCACACTTCATGGCAAGAGGAGGCAAAGGAACCAAAAAGTAAAGAAAACAAGGGAATGAGGGGGTGAGCAGAGAAACTGGATCGGTGAGAAGGCATGCGGGTATGGTGGAAGCCAGGGTTGTGTGCAGAGAATGGTGTGAGATGGTCACACTTCTCTCACAGAGCCCTTCCCTGTTGTCTATCTAAGAGCAGGGACCCATGCCCTTTCCCACTATCTCTCAAACCTACCACCTTGGAACTTCCCTGATATAGCTATATATGCATTCCCAGCTAGAATGACTGCACGGCCTGAGAACAGGAACCCGTCTTCTTAGGCCACTACTGTGCCCCTGCACGGTGCCCAAAGCAGTGCGTGTGTGTGTGTGTGTGTGTGTGTGTGTGTGTGTGTGTGTGTGTGTGAGAGAGAGAGAGAGAGAGAGAGAGAGAGAGAGACATGCTAATCTCTTGAACTAGGTTGCGGTGGGGTCTAGAATGAGATTGAGGCCAGGGTATGCTGAAGGTGGTTTCATGGGCTGAGAAAGTACACCACACAAAAGTCGCAGTTTGCTGCAAGACTTGTGAGTACTGACTGAATATTGAGTTCTTGCCAGCGAGGGGCCATGCTATACAGAGGGTTATGGGAAATGGCTATGTGGGAGTCCACTCTCCTCTTACTCAGATATTAACAGACCCTGTTAGAAGTGGGGGTAGCCCTAGATGTTGAGGCAGGCTGATGACCTGCCCAGCCCTTCTGCACAATAGGAAGGGGCTGTGAAAACTCAAGCTCTTGCCTTGAAACTAGAGGCATCTTAATCCATTGCTTAAGAACTTTTGCCACATATAATTATTGACCTGAAATATCAGTCACTCTCAAGAATTCTATGCTGACAGAGGGCAAAAGAGAAGCGTCTAGAATATCAAAAGGCAAAGAGTCCAGATTAAAAAGAGAGATGCGAGACGGGCTGTTCCCAAGTCAAGCCTCTAATTGAGTCCAGTCTCTACACTGTACCTTGGCCCCTCTGTCCTCACGCTGGGAGGCAGCTGGGCCCCGCTGACGCCATAACTCACTGCAGACCCTGTGGCCGGGCGGTCACATTTCCTGGAGAAATCACTCCTTACTGCCATTCTGAGTGCCATTAGCAATCAGTGTCTGGAAGTGACAAGGCCGTTGAAAGAACAGAGGTGGAGGTAGACGGGTGCCCCCTGAAGGGACAGACTCCAGAAAGCATCTAGAATATCAAAAGGAGCAATACTAGCCCAAGATGAGGCGGTGTCTGGGTTGGTGATGCTTTTAGCCAAGGGCAATGGATTGAGGAAGCCTCAAAGGAAGCTAGCCCCTCTGTCTGGACCCTAGTTTGCCAATCTGAAGACTTCTAGAAAGTAACTGGTATCTCTGTCCCTTGTACCCATTCTAGAGCTGAGTCATGCTTTAAGTACAGAGTACAGTAGAATTTGGGGTAACACTAACAGTCTTGGGGAGCAATGACAAACTCTGGATCAAGGCAACACTGTTCCCTCTCAGATATAAAGAAATCACACGCTCCCTTGTAAGGAAACTAAACAGAAAGCCATTTCCACAGAGAGCCTTGGAAACCAAAGTCTGAGGAGAACACAGGCCTTGGGGACAAATGTCTCAGCCCCCCTCCCCCCACCCTGCCCGCCCTTAGCCTCATTAGCATTTTACTTTTCTGCAAAGAAGTCCAAATGCCCAGACCAAAGGGCTTTTGAACCACAAATGTAGGTGGGGCTACTGGTCCATACGAACATGGTCTCCTCCCACACCTGCTTGTCCCTTTTGGGGGTTTAGGGGAGACAGTGGGAGGACATGCTCTGTATGGTCAGTATGCCAGCTCCTTTAAGCTTATTTAGCATGGAAAAGGAGCGCCAGGCAAGGAATCTGAGACTGCTGGGCGGCAGCAGGCCATTGCCTCTTCTTTGGGTTTTTGTCTTTAGTCTTTTCTTCCTTTCTGAATTCTCCACCAGCCCATGAGACTGCTGAGCAAACCTCAGCTCTCGCCCTGTCACCAGGCTGTGCTTATTAAATGTGGGTGAATGTCAATGTCACCCAGCTCATTAATAATTGATTTCCAGCCCTGTCTCTATTTGCAGAGCAGAAGCCACTTACAGAGTCTATTATTTCAACTCTGTGTGGGGGTCATGAGGCCAAAGAGGTTCCACCAGGGGTAACCTTTGTTGACAGCGGTCACCATGACAACACCACACATCTCCAGTCTCAACCCTGCCGGCCTGGAAGGTGCCAGGCCAGCCGGCCCCATACTGTGGACTGGGTTAGTTTGCTGAGCTAAGGAGCTCTATATATGAGCGATGCAGCTGGCAAAATGGGATTTTTCCGTTTTAATTTTGGTCTTTGTTGAACAGCATTGCATTCTTTAATGAACATTTTTGGAAGCTATAGTGGAAAAGAGCATTTTCTAATTCAGAAAAACAAGACCCTGTTTTTCTTCCTGCCTCCTTCGGCCAAAAATCAAGAGAAGGTAGTGAGCCCACCCCTGGCTACTTGTGGGTCATTTTAAGTCCGTGAAACCTACATAATCCCAGAATCTCTGTTTGTGTCTCTTCCACCTCAGCAAGAGCAGCAAGCTTACACAAGAACTACAGCCTTTCCAGAAGATTCTTTCCTGTGTTTCCTGTTCATTTACCTACTAATATTTTGTCCTACCAGCCACGCTTCCTTCTATCCCTTTTCTGAAGATTTCCTCAACACTAAATTAATGTTTAACAATTAAATGAAGACAACAGAGTTTTAAAACACCCACACAGTTGCAGATGAAGAGCAGTCTTTAAGTAGGAAATGTCTTTCAAATTATGGCCCGAGACCTCAGAGCTAATTATGTAATTTTATGCATCTTAAAAAGAAAAAAAAAACATAATTGGAGAGAAAAAAAAGTGTGAAGAATCCCACTGATAACAAGAGTGGAAAATCTAAATCTACCACCCCAGAAAATGGACCTACAGAGGACCTACTGTGATGGGGGCCGGTATCTACCCCCTGTGCTTGATCAGCTGGAGGAGAGCTTCATCAAACAAGGTCTGTATGGCTAAGCGCACTGAGGAAATGATCTATTCAACTCCACGCTTGTGGATTTTCCCACGTGATTTTGTACTTAAAGGCTTTTCTAAGCCACGCAACAAACCAATATGCTTAATTTTCTTCAGCATAGAATGAACTAAATGCATATGATTTTAGTTTTGTTTTGTGGTTGTTTGTTTGTTTGGGTTTTTTTCTTTTTTTTTAAAGAACAACAAATTCTTGAGGTTTGGGTGTATTTCTGTTTCAGAGCTTGTCTAGCATGTACAAAGTCTGGGTTCAATCCCCAGGACTTGAATTCATTTCTTTAAAAAGAGATTAAAAAATAATTTGTAGTTAAGGAATGTTTATTTGGATATTAAAGATTACTTTCTACAAATAACACTGATTTAATATATCCTGTGCAAATATTTGCTTGTGGGTAAGCTCTTCCTGGTACTGTGGAACCTGTGTTTCCTGGAATATTCTTCTGGAAAGATTGTTTGAATTCTAAGACTTATAAACAAAGGTACAGAAAGAGAAGAAGAATTGATTAGGATCCCCAGATAGTGTTGGGGGTCTCAGATAACTACATTTCCAAGTCTGTGCTCTGTTGGGTAGACCCCATTGCAGCCCACATGAAGTCATGGTCTATTCTACTCAGGGTGTTTTTGGAGCCCAGGGTTGAGATTGGCTGATCCTCATGTCTGTGATGATGCTTTTAAAGTATGCCACAGAGGGAAAAACACATTTGCGGACTTGGGGTGTGGTTCATCACAGCTGGTACCCACTGAGTGAGGCCCCAGGTCAATCAATCACTTCATACTTTGCTTCTGGCTGGTAACTTGATGTGGGGAGGAAGATTCAGATTGGAAGCTAAGGAACTGGGCTGATGGAGCCTAAGACAAACAGTGGGATGTGGGGAAAGAACCTTTCTGCATTAAGAAAGTAGCTCAGATAAAAGTTTGGTCATTGAGTCTGTGCATGAGCCCAGAATGTGCTTTTTTAGACTCTTCAGCTCCTCGTCTGGAGAAGGGGGAGGCAGCTGGAGGATCCTGAAGGCACCAGCTTTGCCATTCTTTATCCTTTTCTCCTGGGAGTGACACTCCAAGCTGAACTCACACAATGACTGTATCATGAATAGCTGCTTTTAAAATCAAAATCCTCTTCTCTGGGAAAGACAAGTCTTTGTTCCTTTAAGAACTGGATCAGTTGGGACTGGCACCCCACAGTCTACTTGCTTATGCAAAGCTCATGCCATCCCTCGGAGAGACCCAGGACAGTACTGGAAGAGCTGACTGTCTCTTTTCCTCAAAGACTGCCAGACCCTCAAATAACAGCCACCCTAAGCATCATCTCTGCTACAGGTTTCTACTCCCTATGGAGCAAGCTAGAGGTGCAAGTATGTGCAGACTTGTTTTTTCCTAACGGGAACTCAGAAATCCTGAAAAATTAGGTTCAGAAGTAGGATAAAGCTCTCAATTCCTGAAACAGTATTTAATGAGAGAGAGAGAGAGAGAGAGAGAGAGAGAGAGAGAGAGAGAGAGAGAGAGAGAGAGAGAGAATATATATTCAGGACATCAGCTGTGAAATCATACAGTTTTCAAAACATCAACTTCCCAGGCCCACCACCCATTATGCAAGCTATGTGGAACTGGTGATTTTTTTTGGCCAAAACTTTAAATTCCATGTTTTTAAAAGCAAGATGGCAAATAATTTGCCTTTTCCAAAGGCTTGGAGCCAGCCATAAAACAGTCTGGTCATTCTTAGGACCCAGCCACATCACTGCATTGATTGGAGGGAGATCTTACACAGTCAAGTCATACCACTGTTTCTTGCTGGGGATGGGAGCTCCCACCATGCACGACAAAGAGTCCAGTGGAGCCTCAGAGGAGAAGCCACTGGCTTCCCATCACAAGTCAAAGCTAGAAACGACCACTCTAATTCTTACTGCTTATCTCGATTGTGTATCTGATTATCTTTGGCGGAGAGAGTTCATGGGACTGTTTAACATTTCATCAAGAGTGGCTTGCACAACTTTTACATTGCCTTCTCCAGCATGAAACTCCTCGTTTCTCAGCACACAGCATCCACACAGTCCAAAAACTGTGAGCCTGAGTGTCTACACAAGATGAGTTGTCTAGAGAGCCAGACGGGACTGTCATTAGATTCCATATAACAATCCAAGCAGGAATCTTTTTGCCCTGGTTAGTTTCACAAATGTTGAAAATAGATAAGCCTTTGTGGTCACGTGCCAAGTCAACGTGCTTGAATCGCTTCAGCCCAAGACATTCGGGGTCGAGTGACCAGACTTGAAAGAATCTTAAGGACGTTTGCAAATTCTGCCAAAATACTCTTTATCCAGCATCTCCCATGCTCCAGGGTACTGTGAAAAATGGATGGAGCACACCGTATTTAACCCTCTGAGTAACTCGGCCTGGTTAATATTGTAAAAGCCCATTTTAGAATCTGGGAAATTGAGGCTTACAAAAAAAAAATTGAGAATTTAATCCAGGATCAAGTTTTAAATAGAGACTTGGATTAAGACCAGGGCTTGTCTGCAGTGGAGCCAAGATATGAAACCAAATGTGCAAAGCCTGGCTCCTTCTCTGGACCCTGGAGATGTGAGTTTGTTATTCTTTTCTTTAAGGCTGTAGCAGAGGTCACCACTCCTTGAGCTCCAATTCTGAGATCATCCAACAGAAGCTCGTTGGAGGCTCTGTGGAAAGAGCTGGGAGGTGGGTGCTAGAGTGCAGGGATCTGTAGCTAGAGCTTCTCACTCCACCTATAGGACAGCAGAGTTCATCTTGACTTTCAATTTGATTGGATTGATACGTACTTAGGCAATTCAAAGCTCACTTTTGGAGTTACCTGTGAGGCACGCATCTCTGGATATGTCTGTGAAGGTGGTTTTTGATCAGATTAATGAAAGGGTGGGGAACTGTTCTTTGTCTCATAGAATGGGTGAGGGTGTGGAATAAAAATGGAAAGGGGGAATGAGTGAGCACCCCTGACCCCTCTTTCTCTGTTTCCTGGTTGCCATTAGGCGAGCAGCTCTATTATACCCGCCCCCCACACCGAGCAAAAACCTCTGAAGCTGTGTCAAGACCAACTCTGCCTCCTTTAAAATTGCTTCCATTGTATGTCACAGCAATGGAGTGTTTAGTTATGGATGCTAATACTATCAGGATCCCAACTCCCTCTGTTTCTCACATTTTGAACATGCGACTCTGTAATAGCTAGCCCTGAATTTCTTCCGAGGACATCCACCTGCCAAGAAGGTGCTTCAAATATCCTCTCAAGGAAAAAGAAAGAGCCTAGAAGGCCCCTTCCCCATGATTTCCCCTTTTGATCTTTCTCGTTGCCAGACATTTTGGGTCACCTTTTCTTTTTGTGTATACTTCAAGGAGACCTCCATAGCTGTCCCAGAGTAGACCAGATGTCTCTGCTTGATATGCAAAAGGATGCTCCAAGGTTCCTCAGCCAAGCTTTCTCACAGATTCCACTGTAGTCAGTATCTCCTCTCTCCTCTTTCTGACTTGCACCCAGAACATCATCCAGTCCTCTCACACAGTATTCAGATTCTGATCCTCAGAGGAAATTCTTCATAGGGATCCCTCCTGGGCTGGTTTTCAACATTTGCTCGAAGCTTCTGTTGATTTTCTACCAACGCAAGTGTCCCATCTTCTGGCTGTCCTCCCCCTTCCTGGACCCACTGTGTCTAATGAATTCTTGCATCTGTCCTTGAGGTCCCTGAGGTCCCCTCTCTGAAGGGAGTGGAAGAGCAAGGCTGAAACAACAACAGGGCCTTGGGGGAGTGGCCTGGAAGGAAGGCAGCAGCAAAAGGCTGGCCACGCTTAAACAGTCAACTGTCTGAACTAGGAGGGAGTGCTGCAGGCAGGCAGGGTTTATATCAGCCAGCGATACAGAGGGCCAGAGCGGGGACTCTTAGGAAGAAATAAAAAATGGGAATGTTCGGCGGGACATCAAGAAAAACATCCTGATGAAGAGAAAAGGCTCCCACAAGGGGGAATGTTCTCATAAAGATGAGCAAGTGTCCAGGTCATCCCAGCACAGCTCCAGCGGCATAAACAAGGCCTGGCTGTCTCGGTGGCTATGGGCTGACCTCCCTTTTCTGGTGAAGATGATAGAGGTGGGTCACGCAGATGATGGAGCAGAGTGGGTGGTTAACTGTTCCCTGGATGTCTCCTTGGTTGTAAAACTGAGACGGTGCCTCAGCTTTATCACGACAGTGGTGGTCTTAGGAGCATTTGGCTAGCCCTTTAGGAGTTGGACAAGTGTTAGGAGGTTGGCCGGCAAGAAAGTCCTTGTCCCTGATTGTGATTGTTGGCTCTGCGTGCTGTTGGCTTCTCCCTGTGGAGCCTCTTCTGGTTCATGCTTGCTGCATACTCATGACTTCAGCCTTTGAGCTGTGGCTGCTTGGTTACCCTTCTCAACTCCGGGAGCCCACCTCTCACAGCCAATCCTCTACTCCTGCTCCTCCATTTAAAACCCCAAGGACAAGAGCATGGCTCCCCAGTCCATTTGCTCATGGAGGTGAGATCACAGGTCCCATCCAGGAAACTGGTGGCCAATGAGTGATTCAGGTACCAGCCTAATGTAATGGTGATGACCAGGACAGGACAGGGTGGTTGGTACTCACCTGGATGCCTGAGCAGCAGGAACCATAGATTGGAAATTTCTTTCGAATGATTTGGGCCCTTAGGTCTCACCTTCCTGTCTGGGGCTTTCCTTTCCCATGTTCCAAGCACTTAAGGCAGTCTTCTGAACTTCAACTCTCAGTTTCCCCTGTATCAGTTCTTCTTCCCTCAGAGCTCCAAGGTGGTCCTGTGTGGGTGGGTGACTGCTTGCCAGACAGAAGAAAGGCCACCTTCACACTCACGCACGAATGTCTACTGGGTTTATTAGGCCTCAACGACAGTCTTTTATTGGTGACTGATGTGCCGTTTGTCCTTCCCTCCCTGACCCCATGCCAGATTCTACACATTTCCACCCTTTGCTCTGGCTGTAAAAAGGACAATCCTTCCCCACCTACTATACCACTTGCTCCCTTACCCCCAGGAACAATGGTGGGGGAAGGGACATCCTTTGGGATTTGTCCCCTGAGATATTATTTGTTTTCCTCCCATTTTTTCAGAGTCATTTAAGATAAATCTGAATTCCTGACTATAGATGAATGCTAGTTCCCTGAATTTCTTAAACAATCCGGTGTAATGTGGGATAGCTTAAATAAAGAAATCACTTCTAAGGCTCATATCAAGGAAGGAAGGAAGGAAGGAAGGAAGGAAGGAAGGAAGGAAGGAAGGAAGGAAGAAAGGAAGAGTGGAAGGGAAGAAGGAAGGGAGACTATGTCTACCATAGTCATAACATTGGCTAAATAATGATGGTAGTGAACACTGTCCATCTTAACGTCAGACAACAATGTTTGCTGAGATGGGTACCTTACTTTATCCTCAAGCAACCCTGGGAGCTAGGACTCACCTCCTTCTTCAGTAAAAAAGATGACGAAACATTACATAAGGTTTTGCGTTCTCATCTAGGGACTTATGGCAGCAGATATCAGATATAAAATTCGATATCCATTTAAGTCCTAAATACGTACACTAGTGTTGTTACTGACACATCACTGGTGAGCTCATGCTCTACTCAGGTGTAAAACGACACCTTCACCTGTGTGGTGGATTGTTTTCTCTTGGCCCTCTGGAAGCTTCTGCCTCTTTCACAGAATCAATAATACCAGACCCCACCCCTGCTGTGTGTGTGTGTGTGTGTGTGCATTTGATATAAATACACATGTATTAGCAGATGTATATTCTTACACCTGTGCCTAGACCAGAAGAGACTGTTGGATATCTGCTCTCTCATTCTCTACCTTATTCCTTTAATAAGACACAGTCTCTCACTGAACCCAGGGCTGGGCTGGAAGTCAGTAAACCTTCGTAATCCTTCTGTCTTCATTCCTAACAGTGCTGGGGCTACAGACACAGGTGCAGTCATGCCCAGCTTTCTAGATGAATGCCGAAGACTGATCCCATGCTTGCACAGCCAGCGCTCGTAGCCACTGAATCATCTCCCCAGTCTATGCTTCTATCTTCAGAGTATCTTTGCAAACCTACGAGGAGCCTGGAGTCTTGCTTCACAGGCACAAGGGCAGCATCTCTCTCCTGGGCTCCTTCCAGGGTTTCTAAGCAAAATCCATTGCATCATCGTCCCTATCCATACTGCCAACAGCCAGAGGGCTTCTTCTGAGAGGCGGATCCAGTTACTCTGAAATGGAAGAATTAGGACGGAGCAGTGAGACGCATTCCTGCAGCACTACCGGAGGCCTAGGCTGCTGGGTGTAGTCACAGGTGACACTGGGGCCGATCGGATGTGTGGGGCAGAGTAACGCGCCAGACTTCCAACCGGAGGCATCTGGTCCCTGAGCATCTCAGGAGTGGCCACTCATCCTCCAGGTGGACTCTGAGGTAACAGTTCTCTGCAGCGGCTGCTCAAGGAGCTACTGCTACCTTTCAGGAAGGCGTCACATGGAGCAGAAACGGAGCACAAAGCTACGGAGACCAGGGTAGGGTGAAGGTGTCAAGAGCAGCAGCAAGCAGCGCTCAGCTACAGCATCCAGGCGTGCCTCTGGGATAGGCTTCCTGCCAGACTGTAAGAGGTGCAGCCTAGAGTTCCTCCTGTGATTTGGCCATGGCCAAGTTGGGTACCTGAGACCCCCTACTGTTGCCAGAGAAGTACAAAGGACAGAGGAGCTAGAGAATGCTTTGAGGACCCTGTTTTTTGGTACCTTCCTTCTTGTCCTTGAGCACGCACAGGGGCACTCAGTAGGCATCTGAGAAACGAACAGGTAGACAGTGTTAGCACCACCTAAGCTCCCACAAGTGAGCCTGGGACAAGCTTCTACTTGGGGAGGGATGTTTGCTCCATTGTTAATACAAAGCAAAAATTTCAACAGACGCTACTGAGAGCCAAGCACCATGCAGGGCATTTTACAGTTACCCCTACACAGCCAGCCTTACCATGGTTCCCTCTTAGCTCACGCTAACTTCTCACCGTGGTTCCTTCTTAAACCAGGCTTCTTCACAAGGGTCCCTGCTCTCCCCACCCTTCTCCAGGAGTACCCCGCCCTTGACCCTGCTAAGTCCAGCCTCCCAGTCTCCTTCTGGGAGACCCCTCTGGGTTGCTTTGTGGGCCCTACTCTTCAGGTCACTCTGCTCTATCCTTTCATTCTGGGCTTCACTTTTCCCACAGTGGCTCACATTTTCGGGAACACAGTGTCATTTCTCTCTGACATTTGTTTGTTTGTTGTCTGCTTTTTCCAAGGGAATTCGGGGCCTATAAGGGAAAGATTTTAATGTCTGGTTTTCTGCCACATTTCCAAGGCCCACGTCAGTACCTGGCACACAGAAATCATTCAGAGTGTCTGTCACTTAACCACCACAGTGCCGAGAATCAACATGGTGTGCAGTGACTCGTTTTGCTTCATAGCTGGAGAAACTGAGGCTCAACAGAGAACAACTGGGGACAGCTGGTGAAGACTGAGTGGAGAGGCTGCACAGGGAGTGAGGCCCTGCCCTGGCTCTGCCATTTCGGCTGACGTAAAACACAGGGAGCTGGGTTCGAATTCTGATTAACTTCCAAACCTCGCTTCTAAAGTCTGGAGCTGAGTTCAAGTTCATAACTGTTTCCTCACAAGAGGTAGAGCTGCAGGTAGTTTGGGACTCTTCCTTCCAAACAGAGTTTGAAGTGGACTCGGAGTGCTTCTTAAGGGTGGGTAACAGCACCCAGCTTATAAGGATGTTAGCTGTGAGGGCCAAGTCTGTCTGCTGATCGTCTAGGAGAGCTTCCCGATCTCCAGGACTGAGCCTCTGTGGCTATTCCTCCGGGCTGTGGAAGCTCCCGATTCCTTTATTCCCTTAGCCCAGCTTGCTTTGGACTGTGCAGCCTCTGAGAGGCAGGGCAGGACCTGGTGGGCCATGCTTGCAGCCCAGCAAATGTTCCTGGAGCCTTGTTTTTTGTTCTGTTGCTGGGCCATTTGTTTTTATAGCTTATCATTCCTGCAGGGGGGCTTTGAAAAGCTGCCATTGCTCAATGGATGTTTCCGGTTCGCCTCCATCAAGCCACATTTAATGAAAACCAGTTTAAGGTCGTCTTTCTCATAAAATGTCTCAGTGCTGCTCCAGCAGCTCCTCTTCAAGAATAATGAAGATGAACGCTCCCTTCCTCCTCTGGCTTCTTCTCCCTGGGGCAGCATACAAAATCCCAGCCATGGGAGGAAAGAAAGCAAACCCACCCTCTAGGAGCAAAGGAGCCAGGCTCCAGAATCTCAAATGGTCTACACGGAGGAGCAATTTGGCTTCTTCAGAAGACTTGAGGAGCTGGCAAATTGCAAATAAATGTTTTTAAGCTCCTCAAAAACCCTCGAGAGTCAGAATATTGAACCCAAGACCTAAGGTCACAGAACAGGCCTGGCTTCTCTGGGGTGAGTTGAAAAGAAAGGTAGTTGGCTCACCTGGGTCCTATCCAGAGCTCTCTCTGCTCTGGAGCCCCACAAAGCTGCCAGGGAGTCCTCTTCAATGTCTTAGCAACAGGGAGATGTCTGAGGAGTAGTAAATATGACTGACCTGTAGCAGGGGCTGAGGGAGCTGCTGGTGGCTGGCGTCATCAGCAGAAAGAGGTCCCTCTGATTCTCCAGGCAATGCCTGGGTGCCAGCACCCTCAGAAAGAGCATCTTTCCTTTGCCCTCTGGGTGTGCCCAGCCAATGTGTAGTGCATGACTCTACTCACTGGGATTCTCCCTTCCTATATCGCATAGTTTGAATAGGGCCCTGCTTTCTTCCTAGACACAGTCGATTTTTGTTTTTGTTTTGCTATATTAAGATGATTTCTATGCACTCCTGAAATCTTAGCAGGGAGCAGCAAAGGCAGGAAGATCAGAAGTTTAAGGTCATCCTGTGCTACACAGCTAGTATGAGGCCTGCCTAGTTACACAAGACCCTGTCTCAAAAAAAACCAAAGCCAAACCAAATTCCAGATGGTTCCTGTGATACCAAGCCCTTCAGCATTACGCTTCTGGTTGACTGGTTTGGAGTGGCTGTAGGCGACTAAGCATGCTTATTGCACTGGGCCAAGCTGGGTTCTTTGCCTTGGAGTCATGGGTTCTCTTCTTCAACGTGTGTCTCCATAGTCACCCCTAGTTCCCCAGTCGGTCCACTCACCCCACATGTTCCTTGCTGTACCTTTGAGCCAAGAAAGGGAGGCCGAGGAGAGATGGCCACTCTGATGATGCCTTAGTTGTAAACAGGATGTATGGTTGGTCATGGGGAGTAGTGTGGGTCTGCTGAGAGAAGGCAAGGGCTGAGGCAGGAAAGAAGTTATGTCAAATGAGTCTACCCTAGTTCTGGCAGTGAAATGCTGTACAGCTTCTGGAAGGCACTGGCTTTTTCTGAACTCATTTTTTTCCCCACTTTCAAACAAGGTGGCTAGCCCGCATGGGAGGATCTCCATTTTGCCTTGCCTACTTGGATGGCGGGCAGGGAGGCAGGCAAAAGTCGAGCATGGAGAAGAAGCAAAATTGTCATTCCAAAGGGACAATCGCCTCTCCCTCCTGCCAACATCATTTCAAAACTGGAGCTCCTCAGCGGCCAAACTCCACATTTTATGAAGGGAAATGGAAAGTTAATGTTTATATAGACAGGCAAACTCTTAGTGTCCAGCAACAAACTCAGATGTGTAAGACACCAAGCGTGCTGCGAGTCCATCAAAATGTGGCTTGATCTCTAAAGTAACAGTAGTTTTAAAACTCTTCAGTAGGGATAACAAGATGGCCCATTGACTGAGGGTTCCTGACACCAAGTCTGATGACCTGGGTTTGACCCCCAGGACACTCCCCAAGTTGTCTTCTAATCTCTACATACACGCTGCGGTATGCAAGCAGCAAAAATGAAAAATTTAAATGTTGTAAAGAAAAACCAAAACAATTTTAGGATATGAATTAAACACACAATCGACATTGCTCACTCAAAGAATGGGTAAAGTCTAGTTTCAAGGGTCCAGGAAAGGGGCTCCATGCTTCTCCTATGGTCCCATCAGTGTGGAATGGGATCAAATGAGGTCCCTTTGTGAAAGTACTCGGTGAAGGGCAGAGAACTGTGCCCTGGTTATTCTCATTGTCTAAAGATGCTTGTCTGCACTATCGAGACCCTGAGCCCTAACCTGGAGCTCTGCAGCTCTCCGAGGCAGCCCTCCTGAAGCAAGACGCCTGAGACAATATGGAAACCAGATGCGTGCACCGCCTTACCTCCTTTTTTTCTTTTTCCCCCTGCTTTTGTAACTTTCAAAGCTGCTCCACATTCATAAGCTCTGATATCACTAAGCTCCCAGCTGCCCTGCCAAGCTGCTAGACCTGTTATTACCTTCCAGATGGGGAAACTGAGGCTCGGCGATAGTAAGAGGTTAAAGAGGGTCAGAGAAAGTAAGTGGCCTGAATCGGAAGGCTTGTGACCTCAATGCAGTCCTCTGCAGAAAGCTATGACAGACCTACCACCCTCATGAGCGCACATCATGCATGTGCAGGACGATCCTCCTAAGACTAAAGGAGACCGAAGCATCCTAGTAAATATTACTATGACAGCGGTAACGAGAATGGAAAAGCAACAGCTGCTTCTGAACGCTGCCTTCCCTCCCCCTCCCCCACCCTTCCTCTTCCTCCCTCTTCCCTTCCCTCCCTTTTCTTCTCCCTCTCTCAAGTGCTAATAGGGAACCTGTGCCCATTATTGCTTATGATTTAGACCATAAACATCAACCTGACTTCCAGCCTAGCCCAGCCTGGTCTGCACCTCTGCCCTCTGCTGCCCTCCCTAGCCTTATGCATGCATGTGGAACAGCTTCCCTCCTCACCAAGGAAACTGTCTTTAGTAAAGATGGCCTCCCCTCCTTCTTGCTTCTATGCTACCCGTTCCATTGAAGGTCACATGTTCTGGCACCCAGGAGGCCTCCCTGAAATCTGCATTCTTGGTCACCGTCATCTTTCATAGCATTGTGGTCCTTCCCCTCTAAGTTCTTATCTGAGTGATTTCATTTAGCTTCATCTCTTCCACTGGAATGGAAACCACTAGAAGGCCGGGGTCTCAGCAAGTCATAGCCCAATAGCAAGGATAGCATAAACAAACACTCCACGAATCAATATATACATGAATATGTTAATTAGGTGCCATCCAGGCTATCCCTTTAATTCTCAGGCCTGATGAACTCCGCAGGACACCCTGCACTACAGAAAGATTGGCTGTGACTGACTCCTAGAAGGCCATTCATGGCCCAAGTTCCTACAGCAAGGTAGAGGCTGTCTCAGCCACAAGTCTACCTGATTTCCAAACGTTCAAACTAACACAATTCAAAAAGAGCTGTGAAGAGCCTTTGTGTCCGTCAGGAATCTCCAGAGCAGCAGCCCTTGGACGTGTTAATATAGAAAAAAGAGCTATTTCAGGAACGCAGTTCAGCTTTGAAGGCAGGTCCCAAATCTAAGAGGATGAGGTGGATGGCTGGAGCCCAGGAAGAATCCTAAGCTGAGGTATAGTAGAAGGCGAGCTCAGTCTTGGTTCTGCCAGGACCCCCACTAATTGTGGGAGCCCAGTCCCATTACAGAGGGCAGGTTTGCTTTGACCAAAGTCCACCAATTTAAATTTCCAACTTATTCCAAACATACCTTCAGAGAGACATCTACAATAATGCTTCAGCAAAAGTCCAGGCATGGTGGCCCGGGCCACATGATGCCAAATTTAGCAGCTCAACCTCCGGATAGTCATTGCTCCAAGTCAACCATCGGTAATAAGTCACTGCATTTGCCTCACTGTGCTTGTCTCTTCTGGTTCCTGTTGGTGAACTAGTTGGATACTCCCAAGGTCTCATCTCATACTTCTGTCTGCTTTCTAAGTCTAGCTACTGAGATTGCCACAGCAGTCAGAGATCAGCCTGCAGACAAGGCCTCCCTATGCAGAGTAGGCTCCCTGGCACTTAGGTCTGGCAGTAACCTCCTGACTTGGGTAGCAATGCACCTTGGCCACCTCAAGCAGGGAGTCAGTTCTCCCATTTCCCTGGATACCCATTGTCTTCGTTTCCATGTTGGGGCTGCCTGCTTGCATTTATTACTTTCTCGACTCCCTTCTCCCGCCCCTTACCCCTACCCCTGCCATTTCCTCCTCCTCATTCTTCTCTGCCTTTGAGGTGTCTGGACTCATACACACCAAAGAAAGGGACCTATTTAATCTACCATATTTACAAGCTCTGTAAACAAGATCTAGTGGCTGAATCATGGAAAATGTTCCTTATATGAAAAAGGTCATTTATGACTTTGTTCTATTAAATCTGTCTTGTATAACTAACCCCACCCAGTAAATTAGGGAGAAAAGAAAAAAAAAAGAAAAAGAAGCCTTAGTGTGCCCCATGGTGTTCATACGTCACTCTCAGACAGCCATAGTTATGTCATTTCTAATGATTTAAGTCACCCTGAATGGAGTTCTTCTCTAGGGAGGAGATAAAGGGCCCGTTTTATGTTGCTTTCAAATAATCTCTTCCTTTAAAAACGAAACTACATTAACATTTTCTCCAAATGGACTTAAAATAAGAGGTTACAAATCTGACCAGCTTAATTCTTTTCTGGAGTAGCTGAATAATTTATAAACATTATTCTCACTGAGACTCATTCTGTTTGGCTTTTGCAAGTTAATAATTATACTTTTGCATTATTACTGTGGGGCTTCCAACTTCTACTATTTTCTTTATGCTGATAACAATAAATTATTTAAAAATGTGCCCAATGTCCTGTATTAATAACTGCCGAATCCTCTAGGGAGCCCCATGGAGAGCCAGAGCTTCAGAGGGGTAAGTAACTGGCCCTAGGTCACAGTTAGGAAATGGTGGCTTGAAAATCAAACCTCATTGTCAGATCACTGTCATGAATTCCAAGTGTCACAAAAAGAGGATGAGCGCCCATGACTATAATCATAGTCATAAGGTTGAGCAGGAGGGGACAGGAATGAAGATGTCTACAGGTTGTTCTTTTAACATGCACTACAATGTCTACATGGTCCATGAGGAAGTGTGGAACAGTGCCCTTGGGAGTGGTTTCTTGGGAATACCAAGTAACCCTTCCTGGGTTTATCTAGGGAGGACCGAGTGTCCTCATAGGTATCTGGAGATACAGGGGAGACTCCACTGTATGTCCTTTCATATTTCTTTTTTTATTCATTCATTTATTGTTTTTTGCTGGAGTAGACTGTACTGTGCTAGGTAGGGTATAGGACACCAGGAGAGTTTGTCACCCATGAAGCCCAGGGGCCCTTTCCTGTCCCTTCTTCTGGATGAGAGTAACAGACTGAAATGGTTTCAGAGACACCCCCCACCCCCCCACCCCCGCTGGAAACTTTCTTGACCTTGCTCATTGCTTATGAAAAGAGTTTATGAGTTCAAACATGGCTTCTTTTTCACCAAATAACCAAGGACTCTGCTTCATGGGATTCCAAGGCATCTTTAACAGGTAGAAAGGCATTGGAGCCTCTCCTTTCTTTCATTACATCATCAGCCTTTGGGAAGGAGGTACAGAAGGGACCCCAGGGAACCATCAACCTGGTTGAGTTTGCCTGTTAGGAACGCAGGCCCGTTTTCAGGGTACACTGAATAGTTAACTCTCTCCTGGGGTGTTGAGGGTCCCAGGCTGCAGTCTTTAGCCCTTTCCAATTATGTGGGAACAGTCTCCAAATCGCTAAACTGTCCTCAGTGATAAGACAGAGCCATCTGTACACACCCTGCTGGGGCTCTTACCTGCTGCTTGCTAGGGACTACTTTTCAGGCAACTCCCTAATGAACATGGAACCTGGTTTCAGGGGCAGTACCCGTCTTAGCTCTGAGTCAACACCTGCATTTGCAAGGTTGGCAGAGATCCCTCTGCTCAGACTCCAGAGAGTAAGTATGAGGCTGGATACACAACCTTTGATCCTTCAGCACGCAGGGACTCTGGGAAGGCAGGAAGGAATCAAGAAGGAGAGAGGTGGGTAGGTGGGGGAAGGAAGGGAGGAGAGGGTGGAAGGAGGGAGGGAGAGTTCTCCGGCTTTAGCTAGTTGAAGCTCCTAAGCAAACGTCTCCCTAGGGATGTAGTGATTCCCTTTGCCATCACCACATCCAGCCACCCTGGGGAAGTCAATACTAGGCACCATGGCCAAAGAAAGAACAATCAAAACACATTCACTAGTAATAGGTATAATTCTAATAGCAGAGACCTGCCGCCCCTGCTAACGGCACCGACCATAAAGGGCATTTGTTTCTAATTAAACACCAAAACCCTAAACCTTTCAACTCTGCATCCACAACTACTGTAAATGTTTATGAAAAACGGGAAATTCTCATTTAATTCAAACCATGCCAGAAATGCATTTTCGTTGTCTCAGCCGAGAAGCCCTCTGAGCCCAGCTTGAGCCCAGCTGAGCTTGAAATTGAGAGCCGCATGGGCCTGGAGTGAGCTGAGTCCTTGCAGGACTGGGAGGAAGCAGCAGCCCCCTCTTGCCGCTCTGAAGGAGCAAAATCCAGCTGTCTTCCAGAAAGAGATCCGGCCAACTGAGAGTTAAAGTTTAGGGGAGGGTTGAAGACGACTAGGAAGTAGATTGGGTAGCCCACAAAAATAATTAGGAAGGGAAAGTCTAGAATCAGATAAACCATGCCCACAGCTAGCTCACTGCTGGGGGACTGTGACAAAGTAGTTTAACTTTCTGAGTCTTGAGCCTGTCAGAGACCATGGTGGTCATGGAGGAGAGGAAGCCCCAGCAAGGGAGTGGTCAGATGGAAAGGGGTGTTAACTAAGTATCTCATCCCTGCTCTGATTGGCTGTCTACTCCTCAGTACTACTGAGCATCTCCTCCCTTGGAAAGCTGAACTGAGATGTCTCTCTCAGCAAGAGATGGCAAGCCTTCTGGTAATTCTGACATAGCCATTCAAATGCCTGTCTCCAGAATATCCAGCCACAGGGCCATGACACCTGGGAGCATCACACCTATACCCAGAGGGCTGTAGAATTTCCCAGAACTCTGCTTCTTACTCAGAGACTGACTATGCTCCCTGGAGGAGAAACGGTTTCATTTGGCTGAGACACACAGGGTAGAGAAGAAGCCTCGGGGGCCAATTGGACACATTTCCTAAGTCTCCATTAAGCCTTTCACAGTGGGGATTTCCTGGACAGGTTTTGGGGAAGATCTGAATCTTTGTCATTCTCTCTCCAAGGGGGTATTCCTAATACTGCTGACAGTGGTCCTTCAGAAACGGACAGGCTGGCTTCCCTGTGCCTCAATTACAGTAACCTGGCAGGGTAGAAGGCACAGCTGTAGCCTCACAGCACCTATTCATCATACATATGAGGAAGGTAACCAGGCTCCTACCTCCTCCAAATGACAGGTAGATCTACAACTCTACTGGCCCAATCACAGTCACTGTCCTTGGACCTCTGTGACTCAGTATAATCTGAGCTTAGAGTCCTGTCAAACTACAGAAAAGAGATTCCTTCTCAGTGCAAGTTGGGCCAAAGCTGAGAGCCATCTTATCCACCAGCTAGAGTCTAAGGGGGAACCAATACACAGGAAAGTCCAGGTATGGAGTAGAGGGGAAATGGTCTTAACTCTCACCAGAGTCCCTGGGTCTTACTACACCTGAAGGCAAAGCTCAGACTAATTCCATTAGCCATGAAGACTCCTCACTTGTCTTTGGATTTGGGGACTGGATTTTCTTTTACTTGCAACCAAACTAATAGAAAAGCAGAACCACTGAACATGTAGCTGGAAAGGAAGCTTATGGGCAATAATGAACAAAATCCATCTGTCTACTGCAACCTGGTGCCATCTTAGGTCAACCCTGAGGGCCACTGTTGTATACATTCACATACCCACAGTTTGTACCCTCTTAAGAGATATGAACTGGGCACTGGTGGTACACGTCATTAGTGACAGCACTCAGGAGGCAGAGGCAAGTGGATCTCTATGAGTTCAAGGCCAGCCTAGTCTACAAAGAGAGTTCCAGGACAGCCAGGGCTACACAGAGAAACCCTGTCTCAAAAAACATGAAATATGTGTTCAAGTAATAATCACATAGAGGGAAACATGGTGGCTTCAGTGAGAGGAGGAAAAAAGTTCTTCTGACATACAGCTGAGGGCGGCGAAGGTAGTAGATAGTAACAGTCACAGACAGGAAGCAGAGTTGAGGATAGGAAGTGGTGCGGGGCATGCTGACACAGTGGGCAGTGTGAGCAAAGTTAAAGTAGCCATCTCTGGAACAGCAGAGGTGGTGTTGACAGACATGCACCAAAGAGAGCCATTGAGAAGGACCTGCCGACTCTCTCACATACCCCGGATGCTGCACCTCCAGCCCATTCTAGCTAGTTTTGCCATTCCAGGCTTCTCAGCATGCAATGGAGTCTAGATTTTGTTTCTCTTGGCTTCCCCAGGGGAGGTCATCTGTGCTGGAAGCACTTGCCCCAGGAGATCCGCCACCATGAAAAGCTACACACCTTGCTGTAACTTGGTGTGCTCTAAGGCAGTACGCAGCTTGCAGTGTGGAGTCATGCAGCCTAGGCAGGATGTGCATCTTGGAGAAGACCAGAGGAACTCTACTCAATGCCTGGTTTGGCCTTGCCAACCTCTCACTATTTTGTTCTGTTGTATTCACTAAGGCATCCATTTCCTAGGCCTTTGCACCTGCTGCCCCTTCTGTCTACCATGTTACCACTTTACTGACAACTTCAATTTATCCCTCAGATGGAGACTCAAGTACCACTTCATCGTGGAATTCCTCTCGGACCTCTAAGGTTCGGTTCCTCTCAGTGCAGGGTGAAGAGCCGGGACTCTTCAACACGAAATACCTGGGTGTGAATTCCTGTGTTAGTATTCACTAGGCTGCGTGGTCTGTGGGTGCCTCAGAGCTTTCATCTGTAATGTTGATATGGCAATAGAGTCAGCAGAGACAGGAATTTTTCCAAGACAATAAATTCCAGTGAAGATGAGTTATCATCCCAGACTTCAGAGCAACTCTTCCTGCCTCAGAACTTCCTCACAGCTCCAATTTAACATAGACATGCGCCCCTTGGATTGTCAGGTGCCTTTGCCTACTGCTCTGCGAGGCAGGGCAATGTCTGGCTCTGCTTGTCATTTAACTTTTAGCACTGCCTGGCACATAGTAGGTAAATTACTTGGGGGGTTGGGGGTGGGCATGAATAAGAAACAAAAGCAGTAGAAACAGGGGTCCAGATATTCTCACATTCCAACTGTTCCTCCAATTAGCCCGTGAGTATGGTCTCCAAGGTTGCAAATATCTGTGGTTTCAGAGGGAAAAAAAAGGTTCCAGAGGTGCTCTGGCCATTGATTTCTAGCAATTTGTTTTCTCCTTAAAAGTGGAACAAGGCTCAGAGTAAACATGGCGGGCAGAAGTCAGTCTGACGTGCACCAAATGACTCCAGTCACTCTTCTAGAGTTCCTGACAGTTCCAGAGAAGCGTCTGTGTGTGTGACCTTTGGCTCAGATTTTACATAATATTTTGCTTTGCTTGGCAATGCTAGTGTCTGAGAGCTTACATGCTTGGGGTATGTTTTTAATATGTGCCTCATACCATATAATGGGCTAAAGTCTCCTCTGAGATCCATGCTGACTCTTGGAAGTATGGAATACGTTATAGATCTGGGATAAACAATACTTTCCGTGCCAAGCTTCCCATCCATCCTAACTCCATGACCCTCCAGAGATCAGGGCTCTGCTTGCGAGTGACCAAAAGGGAAGATGGTTTGTGGGGAGACAATACTCATACTTTGTTGCTTTGGAACATGCTGAATTCATTCTTCGAGTCTGCAAAGCAGAGGACCCAGAGGTAGGACAGGAAGGTTCTGAAGCCCTCATTCTTTACTTCCCAAGGCATGTAGCTCTGAGTAGTCCTGAACTGCCCTAACTTTTCAGCCCTCTTCAACCTGCTTGTCCTTTGCCTCCTCTGGTCCTTTCTACAAAGACTCAGTGGTTCCTCAACTCGGATTCTGGTTGCATGAGGCACCCACAGTGGGTAACTCTTCACCTCGACTCTCAGCTCCCTGTAGCTCCTAATGAAGCAGAAAGTGTCAAAGGGTGAAAGAGAGCTGCATGCACAAACTCACACGAAGCCCGCACGCTAGACTGGGACTGAAGCCAATGACTCCAGGATCCAGAAAGTCCATCCTACCACCAACCTGCCACCACTGCCAACCTACACAGCCAAGTCTCTGGGCGCTATCTCATCACCTCTGTTCAGACCTGTTTGGCAGCTAAGTTGTCAGTTTCTTGCATGCTAGAAATCAAATTATCTACACTAGACAACACATGTGTCTCCGGGAGGCTCAGTCTGGGAAATGAAGCTGGAAGGAGTGAGTAGACCTAAGCCCTAAGGGTTGGCTAGGTTTGGGGTATGGTCACACTGCTCCTAAAGAGGCCAATGAGACATGCCCTCAGCCTATCCACTAGTGCCTTCCTACATTTGTCCTCTCCCCTTTGGCAATGGTATACAAAGAATAAGAAAGACTGACTTCTTTTGTTTCTTCTTTTCAAGCAAAGGCATGGCCCTGAGCTCTGACCTGTTTCGGCTTTTCCCTGGGCAAGGCCATAGGCCATACTTCATGTTAATTCATCTGTTCTGTGGGAATGGACTACTACTGAGGTGAGGTGGCCTTTCTATTCAGGAGACCAAGGGTGTTCAGACATGATCTCACTATCTTATCCCAGGAGCACAAGAAGGTGGAGTGTTATCTCTGGTAAGTCATAGAATGAACTCAGCCCAGGGCTTCAAACTTCTCTATGCCAGAGAAGTACCAGGAGCCACTGTCCTGGTACCAGGCAAGTTCTTGGCAGCGCTCCATCCTGGGTAGGTAGACCACAGGGTGATAAGTTCTCTTTGAGCCTTGAGTAGCCAGGGACCTGAAAAGCAGCTGTGGGTACATAAAAGGGCATGGCTATTTGCTAATAAAACTTTATTTGTTTGTTTGTTTTTGTTTTTGTATTAAAGAAAGCAGTAGTGGTGGTATTTGGCATCCTAACCACCTCCGTCTCCTATACACCCCGATAGAAAAAGACTTCTCACTCTATAAATCACCTGAAAATGCAAAATAACAACTGAGCTCACCAGCCTCCCCACTCCTGACATGGGGCCAGCAAGCCACTGCTAGCCAGGGAAAGGAAAGCTGTCCCATGCACTGCTCAGCAACATCTCTGGTCTTACTTTTTAGATGCCAGCATCATCCTTGATTTACAAACTTTAAGGATGTCTCCAAACTTTGTCCAACAGCTCCAAGAGAACAAAATGTCTGTAGCAGAGAAACTTTCTGACCTATGAGGGCTTTAGTGGTGTCCCTGTCTGGTGTTATACGGCCTCGGTTTGTACATCTGCTGGCAGAGCTGAGTCTACCTGGGTCACTCCTTCCATGTGGCAATGCACTGCTCTTCCAAGAGGTTCCATAGCAGCTACCTTCTCAGCCTCTCCTACATGTTTCGCCTATATCACTGCAACAGCCCTCCCAAGTGGAGAGCCACTCACAAACACTATGGCAAAGCTGTGTGGGCGCAGATCACACAGACAAGGATGGAGGCTCTATTTTCTTTCTTCTTAAAGAGGTATCGCCTCTTTTCTCAGTTCACATTTTCTAAGACAGGGTCTCTCATTATGACCCAAGATTTACTGATTAGATGAGGCTGACTGGCCAAGAAGACCTAAGGACCCACCTGGGTCTACTCTTCCACACTGGGCTCTACAAGCACATGCCACCATGCTCTTTTTGTTGTTACATTTGTTTTATGTACGTGGGGTCCGGGAGATGAGCTCAGATCACCCTGCTTGAGGGGTGAGTACTTTATCCACCAAACTATATCACTGGAGATGTGGTGATATTGAAGCGTATGCTTAGTCACCCAGCCATCCTCACACAGACTCACCCTCCCACTGCCAGGATTTTGCATTTAAGGACCACCTGTCTTCCCAGTATGCCCCACTTTTGCCCATTAGGAACGGAATGCAAAGACAAGAGCCAGACTGTTCTAGGTCTACTCAGCTCTCTGCCTTGGAGCAAGCAACTCATCCAGGTCTAGACTTAGATTCTTTGTCAACAAGACACAGGCAGTGTTAGCATTAGCCTTGACATGCTGCTAGAGACAGGAGAGACAAGGCAGGTTCAAGGTTTGTGTAACTGTTACAATGCTACTAAAACATCAGTACCCTTATTGATATTGGAGTCTATGTTGTCTCTCCAAAGCATCAGTTCTCAACTTTCCCAAAGCTGTGACCCTTCAGTACAACTCCTCATATTGTGGTGACCCCCAGGCATAAAATTATCTTTGTTGCTGCTTCACAACTGTAATTTTACTACTGTTATTAATAAATATATTAATAAATATATACATATCTGATATACAGCATATAAGAACCACCACTCTAAAGGTCCCTACCCTACACTCTCTGAACCCTTCTCTGGTATCCCATTATATCATTGCTCCCAACAGGAACGTCTCAATGACTTCTTTCTGCTCACATTAGAAGCTCAATTTGGGAATTACTTTGTAGAATGGGGTGAGTTATGGGAACAGTCGGAAACCATTCCTCTTGGGCAGTGTTCCCTAAGAGTTCAGCTTAAACCACAAACATTACCTGGGAAGCTGTCAGTTAAGGTCTCATGTCATACCAATTGAGTAATCTCCAAAGATCACCAGAGAAGCATCTCTCTGCCAAGTATGACAGCTCTGCTCTTGGGAGTTCCCTGCTACGGGAAAGCAATTTTATAAGTACCTAGGAGGCTGTAGCCTAAGAGCTCTGGCTGTCAGAAGTCTATTCAAAGCTGCTACTGGGAAGCCCTTTAGCTATGGTGACATCATTGCAAACCAAAACAGCATATGTTGTAATGAAGTGAGTTGATTCTCCTGTTTCATTGCATGGTTTGAAACAGCTACAAGAAGGGGGCTTGTTGTTCAGCCCCTTGACATTGCTCAGGCTACCATGATTGATGCATCTGATAGAAATTGATGAGAGGAGCAGCTTTTGCCTTTGTCTTCTGAAGCCCAAAGCTATCATGCAAGGGACCAGACTACCCAGGGTGGAGGGAACCAAGGGAACATCTAGGAGAATGATGTGAAAGAAAAGCTTGGCCTTCAGCATCCCCCCAAGGACAACAAATAGGACAGTGAAATCTCAGATGCTCCAAGAAAGCAACTTATTGTCACCAAGTAAGATCCCTGAATACCTCAGAAACCAATACCCAGCTTAGCTTTGATGAAGTTCCTGAACCTAAAAAGCCTAAACACAAGTTTGGGGTTGTTCCTTATGCAGTAAGAGGTAACTAGAAAAAAATTCAGAGATGAAGTATCACAAGCCAGCTTAGAGATATGACCAAGAAAGCTGATGAAGGAATATTCTATTGTGTGGCTCAGCCACCAAGGTCACTGTCTTGGTCAACTACTAGCCCACAGAGTCTCTAATATCCCTCTCTAAGAGCATTAAACCTCTTTTCCTAGCATGACTCAGAGTGGTAGGAGGGAACATGTTCCTTTGTCTCAAGGCACTCAAGAAGTGGACTCAGCAAACGTCCCATGGCTAAGTCCAGGCCTGGTTGTGTCTAGATCATTCTGGCATGTTCTCAGTGGAAAGTTACCAAGCTATCACCTTGTCTTTTGAAGAGGAGACCAATGAACTAAGGTCTCCATGGACGTGGTAGAGGTAGGTAAGAAGAACCCTGGGGCAAACCACACTCTGGAGTCTTCAGCTCTGTTTCAACAAAAAGCATGGATAGACGTTGGAATAATGTTTAAATTAAAGTGAAAGTCAAAACCAGGCTTCCATGCACCAATCTTTATGCTTAGTAAAGAACCTTCTAAAACTTTCATCTCTGAATTCCCTACTCCAAAGGTGTCAAAAGAATAGGGTAGTATTATGTGGATCTGTGTTACACAATGTTCCTCTTAGGCAGGCAGGCATGGTGGGCCACACTTTCTACACTGTATACATCCATCCTCATAATAGCACAGCCAATGTCCTCAGAGGAGATTATTCTTCCTCTGGTCTCAATTCATGCCCCACGTGAGTGGGATCACTCAACTAGATTTGGCCAACTATGTCAGTCCCTTCTTCATTAAAATAAAATGCACAGGTATGGGGTTAGGGGGCAACAGGACTCAAGCCAAACCAGTGCAGGTCTCTCTTGAGCAGTTATTAGAACATCTAAAAGATAGTCACTTGTTCATGGAATGAAAAATGCCAGCTTTCAGATGGCATCAGCCCATAGCCACTTCTGTGTTAAAACTAGACCAAAACAAACCCAAACCCAAACCCAAACCAAATCCAGCCAAGAGATGAGGAGAGCCCAGGGATAGAGAACAAGGGCATTTTGATAGCATGACATGAACTCCTGGACCTTCAAGTTGTGTAAACTATAAAATTTTAGCTCCTCTCCTTTTGAAATTAAGCCAGTTTGAGTTGAGTACTTGTCACTTGAAGCCAAGAGTCTCAGCTAACAGAACAAGTTACATCTACTGAGTTTCAGGATATCATGTGGAGAAGTCTGCATGTGTGTTCTGTTCTGTGTACACTGCCCACAGAGAGATGCACTTCCCAGGCTAGTGGTGAGCACTACGCTCTCTGGCGGAGTTGTCTCTTCTTCCCAGCTGTTTTTTTTTTTTTTTTTTTTTTTTTTTTTTTTTTTTAGTGGAGCTCATCTTTCTCCAGCTTAGACATCACAAATGACAAGCTATTGGAAGGCATTTCTCTTTATGCTAATACCTGTGTCTGAGTGTGTTTTTTCATTGTTGGTTTTTTTTTTTTAAATGATCATGATGTGATAGCAAATGAATGTTGGCGAATTACCAAGTGACAGGCGTAAAATTTTATGAACATGCACATTCCAGAGGAATGTGGAAATAAGCCATCCACTGTAGTCCACTTTGGCAGAACTATTACAAAAATATAAGTTTGGCATATATTGTAATTCATTTAAAGATGCTTAGAAACTCATCCATCAACCGTGTACAGAAGGTCAAAGAAACACATGAATCCCAAATTAACAGGGTACAAAGCAGAGGCCTGAAAATCAGCTCTGGCTATCAGAGAGGATGCACACACAAAGAGGACAGTGGTCGGCTTGTCTGAAAAACAGAATATCTCTAACCTTAAAAAGAAACAATAACCATCTATTAGCAGTAAAACAGACAATAAGTTGGTAGTTGTCCTGGAATGACCATCTCAATTTTGTTCCTTGAAGAGGATTCAGGCTAATGAGTATGTTTCCTAAGAGTCTGTATTATAGTTTGTACTTCAAGGACCACAGCAATAAAAGGAGCAACGAGTATGATTGCTTACTAGTGTTTGTCTAGTACCAAGATCCACTCTACCCTGCTGTAAGCTTTGAGGAGCCCACTTGATTCTCCCCAACCCCAAGACCGAACTTTGCTAATCCTATTCCTCAATCCTTGGCTTATGGTGATTGGTTCAAAGATGGACAAACACCCTGCCCAACTCATTCATAAGATGTGAACGCTGATCCAGAAATGGAATCATTGACAGAGGTGGATTCCTCTCCTCCAGGATCCCTGAGCAGACAGTAACAATGAATGTGGAGAAATGGCTGCTTTCCTGGAGGCCACTGAGCCTAGAGAAACAAAGAGAGCAAGAGAGTGGGGGTAGGAGAGATGAAGAGATAGGGAGATGAAGGCAAAGGTCTGAGATCCGTCCAGCTGTGCTTGCAAGCAGACCCACGCCTGCCTGGACTCAGGAGGAACATTAGCCAATAAATATTCTTTTCAGCCTCAGCCAGTTCAAGCTGGGCTTTTGCCACTTGGAATGGAACAAAATTTCACTGACATAGTTACCCACCATATTTACAGCATGACCAGGAATATAAAAGAAATCGGATAGAGGAGGAGAGGGACACAGTTCTTACTTCAAAGGTGCTCACAGTCTGAGTTCAGTGCAGTATGGTTTACTGGTACCTACTCAGGTCTAGGCAAGTCCACAGTGAATGTGAGACAGTCTTCTCCTCTCCAGGCTCTCCATGATATCAGCAGAAAGGATGGTTTTCTCCAATAGTTTGAAGAGGGGAGATTTGAAGTTATCAGAAGTAGAAAGACACCATTTTGCCCTTAAAGAAGATCAAAGGCCAAGGAAAGAGAAAAGACTTGGGCAGTATGGATGTGGTGATAATTTACTTTAGTACAGTAGAAGCAGCAAGCAAGAGATCACAACATGTCTACTCTTTCTTAATGTCTTCCAGCCCCGGCTTCTATGCAACCTTGTATTTTAACCCTTTAGGACACAGAAGTGTTTTTTTTTTTTAATTTGGTTTTTTGTTTGTTTGTTTTTTATAAGAAGTTACACAGATACAGCAGATCCTGCTTCTCAGACCATAAAGAGAGAATGGCCATTCCCATCTTGGAAGGAACCTTTTGATAAAAATTGTGGCTAGGTATATAACCTACTTGTCCTTCCCTGCTTTCAACTATGGGACTTTTAGCTGGACTCCTGACTATTAGAGAAATGACTACATTTCCCAGCTTCTCTTGAAGCCATGTGTGACTGTCTGGTTAAATTCTGATGAATGAAATGCAAGCAGAAGGATTCTATAGCACTTCTACACAAAGGCCGCCTTCCTTTTACTTGTCTGCATTCTCATGTCTGAGAGTAAGGTTCCAAAGGCCATGCTGAGCTGCCATTGGTGACCATGATCAATGTACGTGCAGCTCACATTCAGTGAAAAGTCAGTATATTGGGGTTTGCTTCATGGTAGTTGCTTGACTCTGGTGTAGAGCAAAAGCAGCCACACACTTTACCTGTCTAAGGATGTTTAGTTACAAAGGCAGGTTCTGTGATGTGGCTATCACTGGCCCTTCTGTAGAACCAAAGAATAGCTTGCAAAGGGAACCCGTGGTAATCCTGCCGCCGATGGGATGATGGTGATGACCCTGATATGCACTGCCATTCACCAGATTTATTTATATAAGAGGAAAGAAGCTTCATGGTTAGGCAAGAATTTCTACCAATTTAGGCAAAACCTTAATACTAAAATCTGTAAGAAATAATACAGTTTTATGATATGATTCTGTAATATAACATTATTTTATAACAGATTATATTTCCTGAAATATTTGTTTAGCATAAGCATCAAAAATAAATATTTAAGGAACAGGAATTTATTTATGATTAGATGGTTGTATTTATTCCCGCTTGGGTATTTTCTCACCCCCAAGTTGGGAACTCAGTGGACAAGGAGCACACCAAGCCAGCTGAGAAGAGGGAAGATGTGAGCTGCAGGCTGAAGGGGCAGTTAACCCTCTCAGCACTGTTTGGTTCCCCTCACTCTGGATAAAGTCTACATGTCCGTCCTTTCTCTCACACTCTGCCCTGTTATATGGGGCTGGTATGCTTTCCCCATCCATAGGAAAGAGGAGCACTAAGCTTCCCTAAACATCATGAAGAAGATGTGGCTGGTGCGAGCCTCACAGCTCACTTGGGTTTGAGCTCCCAGGCTTGGCCGTAAGTCACCCTCTGGCAACCAAAACCACATGAAGCACAGTGTTGAAAACTTGCTAAATCATTTGTCACTCAGAGGCTTTTAAAATAAAATACCCTCAGAAATAGTCATTTGATTTCAGACCCTGCACCCCAGGCTGCGCTGTGCAGGGTATAAATACTTGCTCTGCAGGCAGGCTCGGTGCAAGAGCAACTATGGGAGGTTGGGGGTGGGGGGGGGAAGCTGTGTGAAGCTGCTGCTGTGAAGCCTCCTGTTTGGGACATTTCTCTTAAATTCCACATTTTTTCATAAGGCTCAAATAAAATCCTTGTATCCAGTGAGGAACAGAAATCTCTGAAGGCAGTGTCCTAGGGCCTGAACTTTCTAGCTCTGGAATTCAGTAGGCACTCTTGACGTTGATTCTATGATATCCATTTGTTGAGCTTCCACTGTCTGTCACGAGCAACCACTCTCTTGCGACTGCACGGGCTGAAATTCCAGCCTCACTACATACCAAGTGTACGACTTTGGGAAAACGCAGACACTCCCAGCTGAAAATTAGGTTCCATGAAAGCTCAAACTCATTCATTCACTATGAAGGGGAGTTTAAGCACCCACTCAGGGTCAGATGCCATTTCATTTAAGAGCAAAATAAGCAGGTATCCTGCACACATTAGAGAGGTGGTGATTAGCTAACTAACATTTGCTTGTTACACCAACAATTTCAGGTGTGTGTAAATGCACGTGTGTGTGTGTGTGTGTGTGTGTGTGTGTGTGTGTGTGTGTGTGTTGGAACATAGTCTACATACCGGAAGTCCAAAGGAAACCAAGTCCCTATTCCTATGGTATTTGCATATTGTGGGAAGGGAGACAATACATGGGATGGATATATATATATATATATATATATATATATATATATATATAATCAAGACCAGTTTCCATGGTCACCACTGTCACAAAACAAGGATTCAGGGTAATAGGATGTGGAGTACTTACTTGGTAATGAAATGGCCAGCTGGCCAGGCAGGAGAAAGCGACTTGAACTACCATTTATATATCTTGGAAACACACTCCAAGTTGGGGCTTGTCCCATTGCAAAGGCTCAGAGGTGAGAAGAGCTTGGCACATCAGATGAAGGCTGACCAGTAGTAAGGTAGAGTAGCAGGAGGTGGGGTGGAGAGGTGGGTTTGCCCCCATCTGTAGGACTTGGATGCTCTAATAAAATGAAGCTCTGTTGGAGGGTTCTCATGGAGAGCTTGATGTGATATTTAAAGCTCGATCCTTTAGAAAGCAGAGAAGACAGAAGTGGACTTCGAAAGACCTTGCTGGGGGATGACTGTGGTAGGAGCTGGTGGGAAGCGGGGGGATGGTGGGAAGGAGACAGTGATAGGTTGATGAGAGGAGAGTGAAGAAGTGATGGGGGTCAGAGGTTTTTCAGGGAGACAGTATATCTGAAAGGAGGGTGTGGAGATAGATTTCCCAGCAGGCAATGGATGTGGGTCTGGTGCCCTGACTGGGGGCCCTAGAGACATCACTCCTGGATAGGACATGAAGCCACAGGCAGGATGAGGTCACTCGGTGATTAGTGGAATAACAGACAGCAGCCTGGAAAATTTCCTTCCGGCCCTTCCCTCTCTCCTGTTTTATCACTATCTGGTGGGTTTCTCTCCTGGTGATGGCTTCCCTTCTTGGGCCTTCTAGTCTGTTTCTTTTTAAAGGTGGCTGCTTTTGGTAGTTTTTTCATTTTTCTCTGGAATAATTTTATTACTCCTAGCCTGTTCTTCAGCTGCCTTGGCAAGAAGATACTGTATATTAAAATAGTTATTATTTTATTTTATGGCTAAGTCGAATCCATATTCAGTTCATTCCAAGTACGTAGGCCCTTCTGGCCAGGTACAGTTTTGTCCTGGTGGACTCTTACCAATGGAGACTTGTTCTTTGTCTCCCAAGTGAAGAACAGCACATGGGCACAGCTACCCTGCAGAGTGGATCAATATAGCCGTATTGCCGTTCTAGACCAACCAGGCCACATAGCAGGGACCCGTGCGGTGGGAAGATATCAATGTGTTTCACAGCATCCAGAAGTCAGCCAACATCCCAGAATGCCAATGTCTCACTCTGATCCCCTGACTGCCACCAGCCCAGAGTTTCATGTAAGCATGTCCTATGGAGATCATGGCAATATCCCTCATGCAACCAGGCTGGCTTTGAACTCTTAGAAATCCATCAGTATCTTCCTCCTGAGAGCTGGATTAACGGTCCACATCACCATCCTGGTTTCTGACTTGTCTTTCTTGCATACTACCTCTCCTTTCCAATTACAAATTCTCCGTGACAGGTCTGTCTACTTCTCCTCTATGTTTCCTGGGCCCTCCTCTGGGGGTCTGTTTTCTGGGTTATTTCAAAAACCGAGTGTGTGTGCGTGTGTGTAGAAATCTCATCAAAATGATATTAGTTTGTGGCAGAAGTCTGCTTGCTTCTTTAAATGACTTTTCCTATGCCACTCACTTTATGGGGGCCACAGGTGGCTCATGCCATCTGCCATGGCTCCCCTTAACTCACTCAGCCCGACCATTCTGTCTGTGCTCACTATATTCTTGTTAGATGGCAAAACCACACAGCAGATACACTTTCACCCCAGGGCCTTTGTGTACACTGCTTCTCACCGCCAGGAACGTTCTTTTCCCAGATGCCAGCGAGGCTTGCCTCTACCCCTGCCTTAGCAACTGGTGGCCAGAGTGGCAGGTGATGGTTCAGCTGGTGAAGGCTGAGGACAAGGTGATTGAGGCCATTCAGTTGTGTCAGGCAGCAGTGCCACAGGGTATCCGGCCAACTGTAAAACACAGCACTGCTAATTCCTGTGACATCATGAACAGCCAGGGAAAAGTATAGACCTTAGTTTTCTGTTTCTTGAGAAAGAAAGAAAAAAATCTGGTGTTTTTGAAATGCAAAAGACCCATAATGGCTAACCAGGCTGTGGCTGGCAGATTTTCCCTCTTTCCTGACGACTGCTCTTAACAGGGATGTTGCTGTGTCCGTAATTTTATGAATCCCAGAATTCCATTCGTCATCTTGACAAACTGTTACCAAGTATCTGTTTTGTGCCAGGTACCTAGCGAATGAGATCTTTGCCCACGAGGGTTGACCGACAGTGAACAAGATAAATATGTAGTCTCTCTGGTGAGTGTGCATGCCTGTGCACACGTGCATACCTGCAAGTGTGTGTTCCCATGTGTGCTCATATGTGTGAAGTGATATGGGAACAGGAGAGGGGAGGTGAGGAGGGGCTCTGGAATGTATCTAGAGCTAGATCTGTCAGTACAGGAAGTTGAAGATGCAGGAAGATGAGGGTGTAAGCAGTCGGTCCATCACCTGTGGTCCAGGAGGCAGACAGAGAGCTACTGTATTGACTGGGGCACCGTGGATGCTGCCCATGAAGGGACCACTGCTTCTTATCGTTTTTAGAGTGGTAAACACAGTGTGGGGGTTCCATTTTCCTCACTGATTAGTCAGTCCTCTCTCCAGGGAATATGTCTGAAGGGAGAAGTTAATGGTAGCCTCTGGACTTGCTTCCAGGAAAAAGCACCCAAACCTCAAATTAATTCTCCTTTTTGTGAGAATAGGTGCTCTTGTCTCAGAGTAGAGCAAGCAACACTCTCCCAACTTACCAGGTTAGGCAGACACTCACAAAGACCATATTTGGTAGCGACAGAGGATTAAGAATTCTTCCATGAATATCTTGGACTACATCTAAGGAAGGAATTCGAGTTCATTGCCCTAGGATGATCAAGTTTGGTGGCCGAAAAGGCTGAAGAAGGAGCTGGGTACCGGTAGAGGGAAGGGATGGAACACACAGGGCTCTGCAAACAGGGCGGGGGAGGAGGGGGGGATGCAAGGCGGGAGAGATGCGAGCCAGACCTGTGTGGAAACATTTCTCTTTGAGGACATTCTTTGTACCAGTTACTCTTCAAAGATATCACGTTAGCCTTTTTGGCACAACTTGACAATTAAATTAGATGAATGGTTTTTGATGTTTTTGCATCTGCTGGGCCTGAACCTCTCCTTAAGCTAACATTTTCAGCCCCGTCACACACATTTTTTAAGACTTTGGCAAATCATGTAAACACTGATTTCAATTAGGCAAAGAATTCGAAAACATTTCACTATTCATCTTTTTCAGAAAAATTGACACAACGAGTAATTAATTGGGCTTGATTATCATTCTCTGGTGGCCTTAGTTTGGGGACAGAAAGACACACATAATCAGCAAGGATGGTTTTCATGGTGACTTCATTTCTTGTACAGAGAACCATCTTTTTCCTCCCAAGGACTAATGCCTTGAAGCGGTCTCCACTCCACTCCAGCCCCACCTCCATTTAATTTACTCCAGCCAGAGGTGCTTTCCTCCAAGTACTCTGCTCCCATGTGAAGGCAGGGAGGGCAGTCGGTAGGTGAAGGCTGGGGCAGACCCCACGAAAGAACCCAGTGTGATCAGAAGCAAAGTCCTAGTCTTTTCTTATCTCCCAGTTACAGATTTCCCCACTTGCTGATGTCGCTGCAACCAAGCTTGATTTTCATAATGACTTCCAGATGGTTTCCAAATGGTCTGGGACCAGAAGGTGAGTGCAGAAGGTGGCCCAGGGATGCTGATACTGAGAGAGGCAGGGGCAGCCATTACTGGGGCCCTGCATAAGGTTTCAAAGGGCTCTGTCAATACCATGCTCTAACTCCAGGGCAGGACAGATGGTCTATGGTCAGATAAGCCACCAGGCCTTGAAGGTGATTAGGAAGTTCAAGGAAAATTCCAGACCTTGGTGCTTCCCTTTCTTCTCTGCCCTTTCTCCGTGCTGGCCTTTCCCCTTGCACAAACCCGATAATTGCTTTGTGCTTCCCTCGCTTTTGACGTGCTCCAGCTCTGGATTCGTTTAGTCAACCTTAACCAGCGCCGGGAACAGGAAAAGATGCTCTGCTCTCCGTCCCCACTTAGAGCAGTCGGGGAATCTGACGGATTTGGGCAGTAGCGACCCAGGACCTAGCTTTATTATATAACTTTCTATTTGGATGCTATAGCATCTGAGGCTTTAGTGGCTGGAGAAACTGTGCCTTAAGGGGTAACCGATTCCTAGAGATTGACGTATGACAGCTGGCCTCAGGGGTCAACTTTTACTTGACAGCAATCCATCCACAGCCCACACCTAAGACATTTCTCTTGTGGGGAAGGGCTTTTGTACCACAGGGCTCTTACACCCAGAGCAATGTTCCCCTCTCCTTGTGACCTTGGGCCAGGTATTGGATGCCTGGAGAGGTCATCAAACTATTCAAATGAGCTAATCCTTGGCTTAGCTTGCCTGCCCCACAGAAACCACTACAAAGGTTCTTGGGGTGTTTTTCCTGGCTCCCTCTGCCTTCTGATCACTGGCCCTTCCCAGGTGGCCCCTCCGCCCCATGCTGAGGCTCCTCCTCTCGGGACTTTGAAGAACAAAGTATCTTTTCAGCCGTCCTTGTTGTCTGCTGGTATGTGGGGCCTGGGCACATCTGAATAACAATAAAATCCACACACTCAAACACTACCACCACCACCACCACCACCACCACTACACATAGTGGGCCCTCATTTAATGACCTCCAAGGCTTGAGAACTGAGAGGCCTACCCCTCAAACGCACAAGTCCACAGCACCTTCCTGGCCATTGTTTCCCCAGGTCTCTTCCTTCCCCAAGAGATAATGTCAACAGCTGGCCACCCAGTGGGTGGAAATTCAGGTGGTCCCTCCCTCTCCCTAAGCCTGGAGAACACTGATCTTCCAGCCGGCCGCCGGGCCAGCGGGGAGTGCAACCCGGGAAGGCGAGACTGATGGAGCTGCTGAAGGGAAGTGGCACTGGGACACTGAAGGGGCTTTTCCTCACCGCCTGTCATTCTGAGACATTCCAGTTCAGAAGAACAAAGACTACAGCCAGGGAGCCTAGCCTTTTATGGCTCCTTCCTGGCAGTGCTTCAGAAATGACTTGGAGGGTGGGGAGGCCAGGCGGGTTTTGTCACCAGTTCCTATGGACCTGGGCCTCTGGTCAGCGGTGGGTGAGGTGTTCATACAGAGCCAGCAAGAGGCTGGGTTTCTGAAGTGAGGATTCCATTGCTGAGGGAACATCATTCCTGGTAACAGGCTTTCCTCATGTCTGTCTGTCCATCCGCCCACTGCCATGCGGGCATCAGAAAGAAAAGGCTGGAGCAACCCCATGCTTAAATTGGCCTTTTTTTTTTTTTTTTTTTTGGACACATGAGTTGAGGTATTTGGAATTGTCTGGAAAACAATAAATTGAGCCGCCATTCCACGCCAGCTGCCACGGGGAACACTGTGTGCCAACAGCCCCGTAGAGGAACCACCATTCTCCTTACTAAGGTGGTAACATGGAGTCTGAGTGGGCTGAAATGACTTGCCTAGAGTCACTCCGTGGAAGGTGGGCTGGGTTTAAACTTCTGCTTTCTAACTTTAATGCCCATTCATTACCCCACACAAATGTCCTGTGAGGTGTTCCAAAGACGAGCTCAGGGTCTCTGCTTTCCTCCTGAGTGTGAGGTGTTTGACTCCCTGCTCTGTTATTTCAGTTCAAAGAGCACCAAAACCGAAAGCTTCCCCCAGAAGCTAAGAAAACCATAGGGCCTATGAAAACCCCTTTTATATATAGACCATGTAACTTTGATCATGTTGATTAACCTCGCTGAGGCTCGAGAAAGGGAACAGCCAGTACCCGAAGCAGGCTGGACTGACAAAGGACAGCTGACTGCCAAATGAACCCCAGTTTCTTTCCACACATGCTCCCCCTGTATTATTTCTTCTCCACTGACTCCCGTGTCCCAAAGTACAGACTTCTGGGACATTATAGAATCACAGGAGGTGAGGAACAGGTTTGGGGCATGAGACAGACCTTCGCTTATGTCTATTGCTTGTTATCTATAAGACGTTCCTTTACTCTGGGCCTCAGTTGGCTCATCTGTCAAATGGGCACTGGTGTTAGTATGGCTGCACAGACAGAACTCAGCGAGAACTGCTTGGGAGGAGGCTTTCTGCATAGAGCTGGGCAGCAGCAGGCACTCAATAAATGTCAGCCATTAAGATGCTCGTGGAACTTTACGATTCACTCAATTCCTTACATGCCTCTGCATCTGGAAGGACGCGGTGAAGAGCAACAGATGCCGGAGAGTCAGGACACTAGGGGCTGCAGGATGGGCCCGGCAGCAACGTCACAGCCTGTTGGAGGCACGCCATGAGTAGGGAGGAGGGGTAGCTGGAAGACACTGGCCCTTCCTGAGCCCTCTGGTCCTGTCCCGCTTTCTACCTGAGTGTCACTGTGCCAGGAGAGAGAGGATGCCTGGTGCACACCGCAGTCTAAGGAACAGGTCTGTCAACAAGCTTTTGGCACCGAGGAAGGCCCACGGTTTCCTTATTCTTGGGTGGTCTGACTTGACTTCCCCTCTGCTCTGAAAGGGGAAGGCAGCTAACTTTTGACCAGTGTGTTCAATGTGGTCACCCACAGAGGCCTGTTAATTAACACAAGGGGCATATTAGAAATGGGGGGGAATATATTCATTTATGTTGGCATTTGGGCCTAGGCTAGACACTGCCTTGTTAACAACACACATACATTACTGCTGTGGTGGGCAGCTCCTTACAGTTCTTTCACAGGCCAAGGACTGCACATATATTTCTCCCAACATTAGAACTCTCAAGAGTCAGTTCAGATATTCCCATCTAACTGATGCAGAGATGTCCAACTGTCAAACAAAACTCACTTACCTGGGGGCTACACAACTCTAAGTTAAGGACTCTGGATCTGAACTTCCCAATACCTCAAGCTTCATTCACATCCTGTGGTGGCTGCTGTTTCTCTCAAGTTCCTGATAAAATCCATCAGAATATCCCTTTGCCAGAATCCTCATAAACACTCTCTCGAATCAAACTTTCACCTGCTAAGTCTCATGGCCTTCAGAGGGGCTGCACAGACTGGACCTTTCCCAGGGAGAAGAAATCCCAGTCAGGAAACCCAGGAGAGGAAGAGGATGATCCCAGGCTAAGGAAGATGCCCATAGCCTTAAGAAGAACCAGAGCTGTGGTTCAAATTTCCTGTCCTCTTATTTGTCAGTGCTGGGCATAGGAGTGACTCATAGGCCCAAGCCTCTGCTGGTTCTGAACTTCGTGTCCATGCACTGAAGGTTAGACAGGGAGACTGCACTCTCCTAGAGGAAGCTCCACTCCCCGGAAGTGTGGCAACTTTCGTGGTTGTAGAGATGCCAGGGCCTAGCAAACAGAGTCCAATCTTCCTTAAGTTTCCAGGGGACCTGCACCAGTGTACCTAGAACTTTGGACCCTAAACAACAGTCTAAGTGGTCAATCTGCAACCATGTTAACTGAGTGACTGTGCTGGATGATACTATGAGAGGTCACCCATACACACCTGGGCTCCTCAGACATGTCACCCTGTTTCTGTATGCAGGCATGAGCCTGGCCCAAGGATATCCCCATTAGCTCCATCCATCCTCCAGACAGGATTCCCCCATCCTTTGGCCAAAAGGGCCGGAGATTGCTACCCAGGGCTCAGGGCAAGGGAAGAAAAGGGAGCCTGACTAAATGCTCTCTTATGCCTCACCCCCATGAGAATTCAGATGCAAAGGAAGATCAGAAAAGTAGGTGCTGACTGGCCATGGCTGGAGCTGCAGGCCAAGCCCTGGGCTGTCTGCCACTTACCAAACCACTTCATTTCTGACCCCAAGCAGAGGTCTTTTGACAGAGGAATAAACCTGAGGTCCAGAAAGGCTAGGGGTGATTCGGAGATGGCACAGCTGTAACTGAACCAGACTCAAACTAAGGTCTTAGAAATGCAGTCATTTACTTCTATACGACCCCCCTCACACCCCACACCCCCACAGCTGACCAGTTCATGCCACTGCAACCCCATCCCATAGCATCCTGTATCATTCTATATTAGCATGGTTGACACCTGGAATCCCCCATGGAGGGGAAATGTGTCGCTATCATATGCATTCAGACAAGTGAAGGCCAGGCCCCAGGGCATTGTTGCTCTTGGTGATAGAAACTAGGGCAGCTTGTGAGCCACAGCATATGTCCTTGGCATTGGGGTGCCTCTAGTCCCTGGCTTCTTCATGTGGTATGGGAGCTGAAGCAGAAGTCCCCACCTTTCTTTTTGGTCCTGAGACAAAATGGGAGATAGAGAAGGAGTTCTTAGCAAGCCTCCTACCTAGCTGACCATCCAGTTGCCTGCCTAAGCTTATGCCCCCACCCCCAAAGCCCCAAGCTCTCTCTGGCCTTGGCTTCTGTCTTCTCCAACTTCTCATCCCTCAGTTTCTTGTCTTCGGCACCTTGTCAGAACTGAACTAGTGACAACGGTTAGACACACAGCATCTTGTAAAGCTTAGGGGAAGAACTCCTTTGAGGGAAAGGTCACTTTCTAGGTCCCTGGGCTTCTCCTCGGTGTATTAAACGATCTAGGACCATGGTGTCCATGTCCAGAAAAGAGGCATGCCATGCTTCCATCCTAGATAACTTAGGCTGATAGGAGATCAAAAGACAAATGAGGTTCTGGCTGCCAAATAGACTATTTACCGCCAGCCATTCCCAGGTCCCAGAGGCCTCCACGAGCCACTCTCCACAGACCACCTTCTCTTTCACAATTGCTTAAAGAGAAAAAAAATCCCCTCCTGCTCTTAATTGCATGCTGTGTGTTCAGATTTCCTGAAGTTCATGAACTGCTGTGAAATTCAAGACAGGCTTGCTTTCCCAATGGTTGCTACTTTTTAATTCTAAATTCCACCCACCCTCTCTAAGAAAAAAGAGAGGGAAAAAAAAAAAACCCAACCAAGTGGAGTCAAAGAAAATTTATGTCAGTTGAAAGGAGAAGGCCAGCACTGAATACTATGACTAATAAGGGGGTGGGGGAGGACCTATAATAGGGCTGCATCCTCATAAAGTACCTGCAGCTTTTTGATTCCTCAAGCACTGAAGGAACTAAGTTAGCTCATCAGGGCAGAGTCTCAAATGCAGCCTGTGCTCCCCCAGCCACCTCATCCCTCTGGGTGCTCCATAAACACTGGAGCACAGCAGGCCGCAGCACAGGGTTCAAGGTGGGTTGGTGGGAAGCAGAAACCAGAGGAATTTCTCAGCGGCAGAAAGAGGAGCCAAGAAGCCTGAAGACTTCCTCTTGGTCACAGGATGAGTCAGAGGATCCCTAAACAGAGCCCAGGCAGGCATCCACCCTGGAGCCTGGGAGAGGAACCCACTTGGGTGGTGGCCCAGGGGCCATTAAGAGATGATCAGTAATAACTAAAACTGCCTCCTGGAGCTCTTTCTGCTGCCCCCAGGAGAAGGAAGAAAGGAGGGGAGTTATCTAAGTTAGAGCTTTACCAAGGGCGAGTTCTCTTAGAGCTTAGTATAGTCAGGCCTTGAAATTGGGAAGATAATGGAGGTATCTCCCAGCATGCTCCTCCACCCCTGAAGGTCACCACTAGGTTGATAAGCAGCAGGTGTCAACAGGGATGAATACAGCTCGCCAGCAGGCAGCACACAGGGAGCTTTGCTCTCAGGTAGCCAGGGTGAGTCCCCAGCACCTGTCCTGTGACCTCTGGCCAGGGTCTTTCAGGTGGGCTCCCTGTATCCACCCTTACCAGTGTCATTTGAAAGCCTTCAAGTCCCCTGAAGCTTCTCTAGCACCCTTACCAAAATCCAATTTTGTCACCATAGCCTAGCTTCCTACTTATTCCTCAACCTTGGCTTAGGCTTCAACACACTTCCTTCTGCTCTGGCCTTGGCTCTCCCTACAGTCAGCACCCTATTCTGCCTTGCCTTTTACTTGAAGTAGGCACAGTTTATTCAGTGGCCCTGAATAAACTTCCAGGAAGGTGGTGTTGTCTGAACTTCTTTCCATCATGGCTTTACTTTCCCATTGACAACCCTCCTATATTAGTTAGCTAGGTTGAGTAACAAACAAGCCTCTTCCACACCTCATTGGATTAAAGGTTTATGTAGTTATTGTTGCTCATGAGTCTTGGTGAGTCGGGTGTCTTTGTCTAGCCTTGGCTAGGCTAACTCAAGTTCCTATGCATGTCAATTAGGTGGCTAATTTTGCCTTGATTCTCTCTCACGCGTTTCCGTGTTTCGGGAGTTAGCAACTTGGGACCAATAGTCTCTCTTGTTTGTGCCTAGCCTGGGCTTGCTCTCACACAGGACAGAGTTCTGAGAAATGGAGACAGGGAGTTCTGCATGAAACACAAGTTCATGCAGAATGGGGCTCTTGGGGCGGAGACCCAAGAAGGGCATGATTTCATTTCCATTCACCTTCTCTTGGTCACTGTCTCAAGGGAGTACAGACTCAAGCAGAGGGGAAACTGAATCCCACCTCTTAATAGAAACAGCTATCAAGTCACAGTGCAAAGAATAGAAGGATCTGAAGGAGTGGGGACAATTTTACAAAAAGAAAAATTACTACATTGTCTCCTCCAAAGAAAGTTCTGTTACAGGACGGTCCTCAGTGAACGACGAATAGTGACCACGCACCACAGAAGTTTTCATCTGTCTCCTTACACAGCGTGCTTAACAAACATGTGTGACTGCTTTGTGTGTGTGTGTGTGTGTGTGTGTGTGTGTGTGTACATATATTTTTTTTTCAGGATGTGGTTTTTAATCTGAAAAAGAAAACCCCTCAAAAATGCAAATGACAAACCTTTTATCACACTGGTTTCAAGGACAAGGTTGTACTCTGGGCTAGACGAGTTACAGCAGGCGTCTACAGCACGGCGCTCTTCTCTGCTGGGAGACATATTTGCCCCGTGGGATATCAAAGTCCACGTAATAACAGGTCACGTTATAATGAGGTTTCCCTGCACATGCTTGCTCTCAATTTAGACAGCGGGCCCTGCCAGGTCTTCCTCCAGCTGCTGGCTTCAGACCTCTCTTTCCAGAAGGATAAGAACTACCTGTCAAAACGCAAAGCTCTAACAATGAAATATACAGCGCATGCTGTGGGAAAGCCGACGGTTTACGTCCACAGGCTGCAGCTGGTGTGCATGGCTGAAATGATTCATTCCTCCAGCCAGCAAAACAAGTCCGCATATAGGGTCTCCTCGACAGAACACATCCTCCCCCTGTTACATTGTTACATGCTCCATCTCTGAGCACGACTTAACCTCCTCTCCACCGAGGAGCAGCCGGCTGGAGGCTAGAAGAGGATGCTTTCTCCTCTGCTGCTCCCTGCTCGGAGACAAGATACTGTTACAGTTCTACAGAGCCAGAATGTCTTTTAAATCCTGCTTCGAGTATCAACACATTCCATACTAAGCTGCGACTCTTTTTTTTTTTTTTTTTTTTTTTTTTTTATAGATTTTTTTTTTTATTAACTTGAGTATTTCTTATGTACATTTGGCAAACATCCCCTTCCCTCCCCCCCCCTTCCTTATGGGTGTTCCTCCCCCACCCTCCCCCATTGCCGCCCCCCCCGACAGTCTAGTTCACTGGGGTTCAGTCTTAGCAGGACCCAGGGCTTCTCCTTCCACTGGTGCTCTTACTAGGATATTCATTGCTACCTATGAGGTCAGAGTCCAGGGTCAGTCCATGTATAGTCTTTAGGTAGTGGCTTAGTCCCTGGAAGCTCTGGTTGCTTGGCATTGTTGTACATATGGAGTCTCAAGCCCTTCAAGCTCTTCCAGTTCATTCTCTGATTCCTTCAACGGGGTCCCGTTCTCAGTTCAGTGGTTTGCTGCTGGCATTCGCCTCTGTATTTGCTGTATTCTGGCTGTGTCTCTCAGGTTGATCTACATCCGGCTCCTGTCGGTCTGCACTTCTTTTGCTTCATCCATCTTGTCTAATTGGGTGGCTCTATATGTAAAGCTCTGAATGGGTGTTCCTTCAGTCTCTGTTTTAATCTTTGCCTCTCTCTTCCCTGCCAAGGGTATTCTTGTTCCCCTTTTAAAGAAGGAGTGAAGCCTTCACATTTTGATCATCCGTCTTGAGTTTCATTTGTTCTAGGCATCTAGGGTAATTCAAGCATTTGGGCTAATAGCCACTTATCAGTGAGTGCATACCATGTATGTCTTTCTGTGATTGGGTTAGCTCACTCAGAATGATATTTTCCAGTTCCAACCATTTGCCTACGAATTTCATAAACTCGTTGTTTTTGATAGCTGAGTAATATTCCATTGTGTAGATGTACCACATTTTCTGTATCCATTACTCTGTTGAAGGGCATCTGGGTTCTTTCCAGCTTCTGGCTATTATAAATAAGGCTGCGATGAACATAGTGGAACGTGTCTTTTTTATATGTTGGGGCATCTTTTGGGTATATGCCCAAGAGAGGTATAGCTGGATCCTCAAGGCAGTTCAATGTCCAATTTTCTGAGGAACCTCCAGACTGATTTCAGAATGGTTGTACCAGTCTGCAATCCCACCAACAATGGAGGAGTGTTCCTCTTTCTCCACATCCTCGCCAGCATTTGCTGTCACCTGAGTTTTTGATCTTAGCCATTCTCACTGGTGTGAGGTGAAATCTCAGGGTTGTTTTGATTTGCATTTCCCTGATGACTAAAGATGTTGAACATTTCTTTAGGTGTTTCTCAGCCATTCGGCATTCCTCAGCTGTGAATTCTTTGTTTAGCTCTGAACCCCATTTTTTTAATAGGGTTATTTGTCTCCCTGCGGTCTAACTTTTTGAGTTCTTTGTATATTTTGGATATAAGGCCTCTATCTGTTGTAGGATTGGTAAAGATCTTTTCCCAATCTGTTGGTTGCCGTTTTGTCCTGACCACAGTGTCCTTTGCCTTACAGAAGCTTTGTAGTTTTATGAGATCCCATTTGTGATTCTTGATCTTAGAGCATAAGCCATTGGTGTTTTGTTCAGGAAATTTTTCCAGTGCCCATGTGTTCCAGATGCTTCCCTAGTTTTTCTTCTATTAGTTTGAGTGTGTCTGGTTTGATGTGGAGGTCCTTGATCCACTTGGACTTAAGCTTTGTACAGGGTGATAAGCATGGATCGATCTGCATTCTTCTACATGTTGACCTCCAGTTGAACCAGCACCATTTGCTGAAAATGCTATCTTTTTTCCATTGGATGGATTTGGCTCCTTTGTCAAAAATCAAGTGACCATAGGTGTGTGGGTTCATTTCTGGGTCTTCAATTCTATTCCATTGGTCTATCTGTCTGTCTCTGTACCAATACCATGCAGTTTTTATCACAATTGCTCTGTAATACTGCTTGAGTTCAGGGATAGCGATTCCCCCAGAAGTCCTTTTATTGTTGAGCATAGTTTTAGCTATCCTGGGTTTTTTGTTATTCCAGATGAATTTGCAAATTGTTCTGTCTAACTCTTTGAAGAATTGGATTGGTATTTTGATGGGGATTGCATTGAATCTGTAGATCGCTTTTGGCAGAATGGCCATTTTTACTATATTAATCCTGCCAATCCATGAGCATGGGAGATCTTTCCATCTTCTGAGGTCTTCTTCAATTTCTTTCTTCAGAGTCTTGAAGTTCTTGTTGTACAAATCTTTTACTTGCTTGGTTAAAGTCACACCGAGGTACTTTATATTATTTGGGTCTATTATGAAGGGTGTGTTTCCCTAATTTCTTTCTCGGCTTGTTTCTTTTGTGTAGAGGAAGGCTACTGATTTATTTGAGTTAATTTTATACCCAGCCACTTTGCTGAAGTTGTTTATCAGCTTTAGTAGTTCTCTTGGAACTTTTGGGATCACTTAAATATACTATCATATCATCTGCAAATAGTGATATTTTGACTTCTTCTTTTCCGATCTGTATCCCTTGACCTCCTTTTGTTGTCTGATTGCTCTGGCTAGAACTTCAAGAACTATATTGAATAAGTAGGGAGAGAGTGGGCAGCCTTGTCTAGTCCCTGATTTTAGTGGGATTGCTTCAAGTTTCTCTCCATTTAGTTTAATGTTAGCCACTGGTTTTTGTATATGGCTTTTACTATGTTTAGTATATGGGCCTTGGATTCCTATTCTTTCCAGGACTTTTATCATGAAGGGGTGTTGAATTTTGTCAAATGCTTTCTCAGCATCTAATGAAATGATCATGTGGTTTTGTTCTTTCAGTTTGTTTATATAATGGATCCGTTGATGGGATATTAAACCATCCCTGCATGCCTGGGATGAAGCCTACTTGATCATGGTGGATGATTGTTTTGATGTGCTCTTGGATTCGGTTTGCCAGAATTTTGTTGAGTATTTTTTGCGTCGATGTTCATAAGGAAATTGGTCTGAAGTTCTCTTTCTTTGTTGGGTCTTTGTGTGGTTTAGTATAAGAGTAATTGTGGCTTCATAGAAGGAGTTCGGTAGTGCTCCATCTGTTTCAATTTTGTGGAATAGTTTGGATAATATTGGTATGAGGTCTTCTATGAAGGTCTGATAGAATTCTGCACTAAACCCGTCTGGACCTGGGCTCTTTTTGGTTGGGAGACCTTTAATGACTGCTTCTATTTCCTTAGGAGTTATGGGGTTGTTTAACTGGTTTATCTGTTCCTGATTTAACCGGTACCTGGTATCTGTCTAGGAAATTGTCCATTTCCTGCAGATTTTCAAGTTTTTGTTGAGTATAGGCTTTTTTATAGTAAGATCTGATGATATTTTGAATTTCCTCTGAATCTGTAGTTATGTCTCCTTTTCATTTCTGATTTTGTTAATTTGGACACACACTCTCTGTGTCCTCTCGTTAGTCTGGCTAAGGGTTTATCTATCTTGTTGATTTTCTCAAAGAACCAACTTTTGGTTCTGTTGATTCTTTCTATGGTCCTTTTTGTTTCTACTTGGTTGATTTCAGCTCTGAGTTTGATTATTTCCTGCCTTCTACTCCTCCTGGGTGTATTTGCTTCTTTTTGTTCTAGAGCTTTTAGGTGTGCTGTCAAGCTGCTGACATATGCTCTTTCCTGTTTCTTTCTGCAGGCACTCAGCGCTATGAGTTTTCCTCTTAGCACAGCTTTCATCGTGTCCCATAAGTTTGGGTATGTTGTACCTTCATTTTCATTAAATTCTAAAAAGTTTTTAATTTCTTTCTTTATTTCTTCCTTGACCAGGTTATCATTGAGTAGAGCATTGTTCAATTTCCACGTATATGTGGGCATTCTTCCTTATTGTTATTGAAGACCAGCTTTAGGCCGTGGTGGTCCGATAGCACGCATGGGATTATTTCTATCTTTCTGTACCTGTTGAGGCCAGTTTTTGACCAATTATATGGTCAATTTTGGAGAAAGTACCATGAGGAGCTGAGAAGAAGGTATATCCTTTTGCATTAGGGTAGAAACGTTCTATAAATATCCGTTAAGTCCATTTGGCTCATGACTTCTCTTAGTCTGTCTCGTCTCTGTTTAATTTCTGTTTCCATGATCTGTCCATTGATGAGAGGGGTGTTGAAGTCTCCTACTATTATTGTGTGAGGTGCAATGTGTGTTTTGAGCTTTAGTAAGGTTTCTTTTACGTATGTAGGTGCCCTTGTATTTGGGGCATAGATATTTAGGATTGAGAGTTCATCTTGGTGGATTTTTCCTTTGATAAATATAAAGTGTCCTTCCTTATCTTTTTTGATGACTTTTAGTTGAAAATTGACTTTATTTGATATTAGAATGGCTACTCCAGCTTGCTTCTTCGACCATTTGCCTGGAAAGTTGTTTTCCAGCCTTTCACTCTGAGGTAGTGTCTGTCTTTGTCTCTGAGGTGTGTTTCCTGTAGGCAGCAGAATGCAGGGTCCTCGTTGCGTATCCAGTTTGTTAATCTATGTCTTTTTATTGGGGAGTTGAGGCCATTGATGTTGAGAGATATTAAGGAATAGTGATTATTGCTTCCTGTTATATTCATACGTGGATGTGTTATGTTTGTGTGCTTTTCTTCTCTTTGTTTTGTTGCCAAAACGATTAGTTTCTTGCCTCTTCTTGGGTATAGCTTGCCTCCTTATGTTGGGCTTTACCATTTATTATCCTTTGTAGTGCTGGATTTGTAGAAAGATATTGTGTAAATTTGGTTTTGTCATGGAATATCTTGGTTTCTCCATCTATGTTAATTGAGAGTTTTGCAGGATACAGTAGCCTGGGCTGGCATTTGTGTTCTCTTAGGGTCTGTATGACATCAGTCCAGGATCTTCTGGCCTTCATAGTTTCTGCGAAAAGTCTGGTGTGATTCTGATAGGTCTGCCTTTATATGTTACTTGACCTTTTTCCCTTACTGCTTTTAATATTCTTTCCTTATTTTGTGCGTTTGGTGTTTTGACTATTATGTGACGGGAGGTGTTTCTTTTCTGGTCGAATCTATTTGGAGTTCTGTAGGCTTCTTGTATGCCTATGGGTATCTCTTTTTTTAGGTTAGGGAAGTTTTCTTCTATGATTTTGTTGAAGATATGTACTGGTCCTTTGAGCTGGGAGTCTTCACTCTCTTCTATACCTATTATCCTTAGGTTTGATCTTCTCATTGAGTCCTGGATTTCCTGTATGTTTTGGACCAGTAGCTTTTTCCGCTTTACATTATCTTTGACAGTTGAGTCAATGATTTCTATGGAATCTTCTGCTCCTGAGATTCTCTCTTCCATCTCTTGTATTCTGTTGGTAAAGCTTGTATCTACAGCTCCTCGTCTCTTCTTTTGGTTTTCTATATCCAGGGTTGTTTCCATGTGTTCTTTCTTGACTGCTTCTATTTCCATTTTTAATTCCTTCCACTGTTTGATTGTGTTTTCACTTCATTCTTTCAGGATTTTTTGTGTCTCTCTGTATGGGCTTCTACTTGTTTATTTATGTTTTCCTGGAATTCTTTCATGCATTTTGCGATTCTCTCTGTAGGCTTCTACTTGTTCTCTAAGGGAGTTCATCATGTCTTTCTTGAAGTTCTCAGCATCATGATCAAATATGATTTTGAATCTAGATCTTGCTTTTCTGGTGTGTTTGGATATTCCATGTTTGTTTTGATGGGAGAATTGGGCTCCGATGGTGCCATGTAGTCTTGGTTTCTGTTGCTTGGGTTCCTGCGCTTGCCTCTCGCCATCAAATTATCTCTAGTGTTACTTTGTTCTGCTATTTCTGACAGTGGCTAAACTGTCCTATAGGCCTGTGTGTCAGGAGTGCTGTAGACCTGTTTTCCTCTCTTTCAGTCAGTTATGGGGACAGAGTGTTCTGCTTTTGGGCGTGTAGTTTTTCCTTTCTACAGGTCTTCAGCTGTTCCTGTGGACCTGTGCCTTGAGTTCACCAGGCAAGTCACTTGCAGCAGATAAGTTAGTCTTACCTGTGGCCCTGAGGCTGGAGTTCGCTCGCGGGGTTCTGCCCACGGGCTCTCCGCGGTGGCAGCGACCGGGAAGATCTGTGCCGCCTCTTCCGGGAGCCTCCGTGCACCAGGGTTCCAGATGGCCTCCGGTGTTTTCCTCTGGAATCAGCAATGTGTGTAGAGAGCAGTCTCTTCTGGTTTCGCAGGCGTGTCTGCCTCTCTGAAGGTTTAGCTCTCCCTCCCACGGGATTTGGGTGCAGAGAACTGTTTACCCGGTCTGTTTCCTTCAGGATCCGGCGGTGTCTCAGGCAGGGTTCCTGCTGCTCCTGGGCCCTCCCCCACAGGAACCCAGAGGCCTTGTACAGTTTCCTCTTGGGTCAGGGATGTGGGCAGGGGTGGGCAGTGTTGGTGGTCTCTTCCGCTCTGCAGCCTCAGGAGTGCCCACCTGACCAGACGGTAAGGTATCTCTCCCACAGGTTCTGGGCTAAGCTGCGACTCTTAATTTAGTATCTCCATGGCAGTGGTGAGGGTTTGGAACAAGAGAGTCTCTAGCCTCAAGGATGTAGAAGGAGGACCCAAAATGTGATAAAAAAGCTCTGGCTCTGGAATGATTGTAAGTTTTAGGCTGGCAAATACTCCATAAAGAAAGGGGTGCTTCGACGCTGAAGTCAGGTAGACTCACACCTGCTTCCTAGCAGTGACGAGGGCAGGTTGTTTTCTTGAGAAATACCTCAGGGCTGTATCTGAGGAAGGGACAGCACTGCTAGAGGCCTAAGAATGAAACTATCATTTTGTTAAATAAATAAAAAAAAAAAATCTAAGAGCAAGAAACCCCTTTAAAGCACAAACAACAATAATGGCTTTTCAAGGTCAGTGAACCTTGGACCCCAGAGTTCTGGTGACCAAAAGATGCTGAATTCATTTCTTTGGGGAATGACTGCCTGGATGAGGGAGCCTGAGATTTGCTACCGACTCCCATGAGAGCACTGGAATCATTTCTCTGAATCAAAGGTGCTAATTGCTTTCATAAGGGTGCAGGCTGCAGTAGAATCCAAGAACTTGGCAAACGTGACGTTCTCCTTTCTCTGGGCCTGCGATGCGCTTGGGTTTTGGAAGATAATCTGTTGACTAACTCCATGCATGCAGATGACCCTAGAGGTGCTCCTCTTCGTTAGACTGGAGCACCGCCAGCCCACAATTCATAACATACTGTGTGAAGGCTGGCGAGATGACTTAGTGGGTAAAAGTGCCTGTTCCCAAGCCAGCTGCCCTGCGGCGGATCCCCAAGTCCCCCGTGGTGAATAGGTGTAAAGAGAGACTGACTCCTGGTCATTGTCCGTGGTCCTCTGACCTTCACAAGGTCACCATGGGTCTTCTGTCTCACCCCATTCTCACACAGACGTAACAAAATAAATATAATTAAAATTTGTTTAAAAGTACTGACTGAATGGCCCAAGTACAGGAATGGAGTACTCTTGGAGGGACAAAGCAGCTCATATGCTTGACTGTGATGGGTTTATAAACAAAACCAGGAGTCAAGCACACAGCTTTCTGGGCTCTTGATAGAGTCCCGTAGCACTTAATCCAAGGGGAGGGGCTATGTAAATAGGGCAGGTAAAAGAGGCCTCACTGGGCAGGTGGCGCTGGAAAGTGGGTTTGGATGAGGTAATAAATCAATGGAGGCACTTGTCTGGCAGAAGGGAATTTCTGGCAGAAAGCAGAGCTGTCGCAGACAGCCCAGGCAGCAGGTGTCTGGGCAGATGAGGAAGACTCCACGAAGCCACTGGCTGTGGGTGAGGAGGAGAGGGACACACTGTGTAGGAGGTTGGGTGGTGCCAGGTTTGAGGAGACAGCTCTGGGGGCACTTCTCTTGTGTGAGTCACATGGTTAGCCCTCAAAGGTATGAGTTTTAGGGTGAATCACTCAGTGGAAATAAGGCATCTCTTTACATCTTTCCCTTTCCTCACAGCTGAGCCCCGCTCTCCCCTCTGAGGCTTCTTCAGCAGAGTAAAGTACCTGGGAAAGAGAAACACACATCTAAAAGCATACAGGGCATGCGGAGGACAGGGGGGCGTGTGTCTACCATCCACCGAGGTGAGTTATAGACTCAACTTCTTTGAGGCAGCGATCACTCTTGTGGCTGATTAACTTAGGGAAGTCCAAATGCCCAGGAGGAATACTGAGGTCCTACAAGGTAAATTTTGTATCTGTGGGCAGCACTATTTCCAAGTGGGAGTCAAGGTGAGGGTAAAAGCAACCAGGTATTCTTGACCATCGATCTACAAGTTCTGGACAGGCTCTTGAAAAAATGATTTGTAATACCTCACGCACTAAGCATGCTTTCTTGGAAAAGAGTCCAAACCCTCTCAGAAGTTTCTGTGAGCTTCTACAAAAGGAAGACCCCTTGAGTTCACATGGAATAACCTTCATCCTAACTTTCTTCCCACGATGGGAGAAGAGTCAGTAGATGATGCACACCCTTCCTGCTGCAAGGAAAATTCTGTCATCAGAGAGGCAACAGCCATGCATGCATCTTCACCAGAGTGATGAGTGTTCATGGTGTTCATCTGTCCCCTCTGATATTCCAATTGGCCAGAACACTGTCCACTCCTGAAACTGCATGAAGGTTCTCTCTAAGCTGCTATACACACATATCCCCCCCCCATCTGAAACGCTTCTCCTCTTTTCACTCAATTAGTATCCCGCATGGCCTCCACCATTAACTATGGGACCATACAACTGAATGAACCTGGGAAGCTTGAAATATTTCATAGTGGTAGAGAGTTTTTCCATTTCTGCAACAACATCAACAACAACAACAACAACAAAACAATAAGAACAACATCAAGTGTATACTGAATCTGCTTCTGGCAGTATTTATTCCTGCTGTCTTAGATGACTGCCCTGCACTTTGGGCTCTGATCATATAGCACACACACACTTTGTTCCATATCTACTGTGCTACTGACAATGTCCCCAGTTTCCTGAAACACCTTGGCTTAGATCTGAGATTCCTGTATGCTATGCTTGCAGTGTTTCTACTGACTGTACAAAGTATTTTACTCTTACAGAAACCTAGCGGCTTACGAAGGGAAAAATCATGATTTTCTCACCATCCTTCTTTAGTATGTATGACAGTATATCTTTGAACTGTATTGTGCTAAAATGTTTGGTTTTAAAAATTGATGTCTGAGTTGCTGATGTAAGTTTAAATTAAAAAAAAAATCACTAAGTGAATTTCCGTTTGAGATTAGGACAGAATTTCCAACAATTTCTGAAATGGCCCTAAATGCATCTCTGCTATTTCGCACTGCATATTTATGCAAAGTGGTTATCTTGAAACTCATGATTATAAAGTCAAATTATAGATTGACTCTGAAAAATGTTGAAGATACTGTTTCCTGCAGAATCCAGTGTTCAGCTACAATTTAAGTCTCTTTGTAAAAATACCTCTCATTGGTACACAAATCTTTAATGAGTGGTGATGCTATTTGTATATCAATCTTTTAAAATTATGAGTTACTATCAGCATATATTTGATTTTTATACCTATTCCATATACCTATATTCCTGAGACCATATAAACATTTCTCAGGCGAAAAGGTGTTGCAAGTGGAAATGTTTTGGAAACCACACTCAGTTATTCACTATTTGGAGTTAACAGTAAGCTCTAGGCTCACAGAAACTTTCCCTGCTACACTGTCCCTGCCCTGTGAGGGAAAAGGGGGAACTCTGTCCTGTAAAACAGAGCCCTGAACCTCTAGGCAGCCAAGATGCACTTATAGATGGATTTGTTGGTCAATTCTCTTCTCAGAGAGGCAACTCTATCTATCTGAGCACCAACCCATGGTCAGAATAAGAATGAGGGCTGGTCTATTACAACTTAGGCTCTCTATTCTCAACAAGCAAGGATGGGGCTGAGGGGCTCATATCCACAAGCTATCTGATGAAGTAGATTCTTTAAGAGTGATTGATCTATCTCAATGACTCAATTTTGCAGAGTTGATTGATTCCCATTTCAAAAGTTTTTAAAGTTAGTGCAAACTGCTGACTGCCTTTTTATCACGTGCCTCTTTAGGACTCTATTCAACAGTTCTGCTGGGCTTCACACAGGGGCTGTCCTTGTCTAAAGGAGTACTTGTTGAGTTGAACTTGAAAGAGTTAGTTAAAGCAGGTGACAGATGTATCCTGAGCACACATTGTAACTTTGTAACATATAGCAGAGGGACATGGAAATCCATTCATCATCTCTATGCCTTGATTTCCTAGCACATGATCAACCTAGTACAGGGCTTTGGAGAAGAAGCCCTGATTAGAAAAATGACTAAACACTTGCCAGCCAAGTAGCTCTCTGCAGGTAGTTTAGTCTGTACTTGTCTCACCGGACAAAATAGGAATAGTAAAGTTTTACTGATCAAAAAACAGGACTGTTTAGCACAGAGTGTGAATATAGTAACAATGGGTTATTGACTTAGTGTCATTATTGTATTGGGCTTACAGTTATGTTATGGTGACCAAGATCATGAGAGACATTCTTACAGCTAAACCAGAAAGACGATGGCCAAGGATATACCAGGAAGTATCTGTTTGTCTAATAATTTACTAGGTAAAAATGAATGCTGGTACTATGCTTGGTACTAGCGTGGTGTCAGAAGCTGGGAAATGTGCTCAGCTCAGGTATCTGATGGGAGAGTCCCTGTGCTTCCTAAGCATCCAGGGATAGAGTTGTTTCTCTGCTTGTGGCTTTCAAAGGGCAGCAGTGTGCTTTTATAGGAGCCCTTGCCAGCAAGTCCACTTGCTGTCCCCACTCCTATTCCTCCCTAAAGACACAGGGATCCTTTCTGGGCTCCTAAGGCCTCCTGGGCTGGAATCCTGGCTCCTCGACTTGTTAGATATGCAGCCCTGAGAGTGTCACCTAAGCCCTTGCTTTTGTCATTGCAAACCTGTAAGAGGCTTTATACCAACTCCTGAGAGGAGCTCCCATATCAGCATACTACTTCAGGTCTGGCAGCCCCGAGAACCCAACACAGCTTACAGGGTAAGAGATGACTCTCTAGAGCCCAGTGACTGGGGTTTGAAGCTGGGCCTGCTACTCAGCTCTGTCACTCAGGGTGAGGTACTGGTCTTTTGCAGACCCATTCCCCCTCTGTAAAGTGGGAATGAAACCAATACCCACCCCTTGAAGTTTGTCTAGAGACCCAGTGAATTACCAAGCATGAAGCCCTCAGAGTCATGTCTGCTTTATCCGGGCCATAAAAGCACAGCTGTTCTATCCGATCTTTGTGCTGAAGAGCCAGGTATCCTGGACTTACATCCCGGTTCCACCCATGCCTTGCTGGGACTGAGGAGAAAGGCAGACCCCTCCTTGTAAAATCTCATTGACGTGAGCTTCCATTACCATATTTATCCCACCTTCCTATTGAATGAGGAGCTCTAGAGACTCTCAGTTCATTTGGTTCTGTCACCTTAGTCTGCTGAGCAGAGCAACCAAGGCTCACATCTACCTGCTTAGGTTTGTTTTTTTGCATGAGGCACTTAGAGCTTGGTAGAGATAGAGTTTAACAAAAGACAGAGAGCCACAACTCTTGGGAAGATTGACAAGATATCCCCCCAAGCAAATTGGAATCACCCACATAGCACTTGGGCAGTCCAGTCCTGAGAGGGAGGGTATCCAGATGAATGGCTTGTGTTAAGCTAAGCAGAGGCCCAGATTTTATCTCAGAGTCAATGGACAACGAGAACCAGGCCTTCCTGTAGCACACCCTGGGAGATACAAATCCAAATATGGTCTTGTCTTGGCTGTTCTGGGAGCTTGATGGATGTCAGTCTGTTTGGTGGGAAGTGGGGAGACACTTGGGTGGATGCTGGCCTCTTTCTGGCTGCCTGCTCCTTCCCCTGTGGTGCCTGAGAGCCAGTGATTTGAGCTCTTTGGTTTAACATCAGATCCAGGCAGTATCACCTGTTCTGTCCAGGTTCTCAGTTTTACTCGAGGAAAAGACCCCAGAGTTTTCTTTAGGCTGTTTTGTCCTGTCTACTGGGCAGCATTTTCTAAGATGACTGAACCACTTTAGAAATGACATTTCTTAAAGGAACCTCCATGTGGTCTCAGCTCCTCCTTCTTTAAGGCTGGTGATTTCTGCACCTACACCCTCCCCGCCCATACCCAGTGTCATATCAGGTTAAAGGGCAGCTTACTACCGCTCAACTATGACTTCGTTCACCTAGATGAGCTCTAAGAAGCTACTTGACAGCATGGACACATGCCTAGAAGGTCTTAAGGGTTCAACTAAGTGGCTCCGTTATAAGTTACAAAGAAAAACCCCAATACCCATGCTCTTGGCCATTTGATTTTCTTTAGGTTTCTAGCCTTTAAACATAAGCTCTTAGGCATGTGATCTGTTGCGTTTTCCTAAAAATCATAGGCAAGACTTCTACCTAAGAGAAACCAACAGAGGATAGATGTAACATATTATAACCATGTGTGAAAATGTCATGAGACCCATTATTATGCACAATTAATATTTACTAATAAGAAATTAGTCATGAAGTTGTTTTTTTTAAATCATGAGACTCTATATGAATTCCTTGAGAGGCATGGCAACTTGGAAGGCAACAGACTACTTGGATGCTGGCACTAGTTGTTAGGGCCAAGGATAAGGCTAGTGAGCTAGGGTTCTGAGGTCTTTTGGACTCCCAGTCCTTCCTCTGTAGCCCTGGGAGTGACTACCTTCTTGATTATTAAGAACACAGCCTGACCTAGAAAAATCTGCAGGTTTCATGGAAATAAAGGATCTACAAACAAACCCAGCTGGGTTCGGCTTTGATGCCGATAAACAAAGTGAAGCCGGGCAGAACCACAGAACAAAAATCACAAGGCACACTGGGAGAAAGAAGAGAAAGGCTTTCCCCTCGGCCTGTAGCCATGGGAGCAAAGGCTTCAGGAAACGTTAGGAAGCAGCCCTCGGAGCTGGGCTTCCTGACAAAAGTGTGGGCGCTCAAAGGCGCTGTCATGGTTCACTCAGAGGTCTCCACTGTAGGCCTAACTTGGAAGCATGCTGGCGTACCCCAAAAAGCCTGACGGGAGAAGGAACAGAGGTCAGAGACAGTTAAAGGACAAGTAACCAAGGAAGGGTTGATAAGTCCCCAAAGAGAGAGGAGAAAGGGGGAGGGACCAAAAGAAGAGAACAGCTTGTTCATACAAGGGGGAAACAGAGGCCCCGAAGCTCTTCTAAGATGCAAGAGGGACCCTGGCCTTTAAGTGTTTTTGAGAAGTCCTGGGCAGTCATATACAGGGCAGCCTGTGGATCTAGGAGCCATTTCTATGTTTTCTATGTCAATTTCTCTTTTTCTCAAATTTCATGTGTATGTGGGTCTTGACACCCTGTTCATCTGTATACCATGTACATGCCTTGTGCCTGCTGAGGCCAGAACGTGGGAGGGGGGTGTGTTATCTCCTAGGGTTGGAGTTACAGAGATAGATGCTTGCTATCATCTGGGTACTGGGAATTGAACTCAGGTTGTTCTCTGGAAGAGCGGACAGTGCGCTTAACCACTTCTCCAACACCCAATAATTTCTATTAAGATTGACATTCATTTATACATTTTGTGTACAATAATACATACATGTATATGCATGTGTTATAATCACATGCATAGAGATCAGAGTTCTGATATTCAGTTCTCTCCTTCCACCATGTGGATTCTGAGGACTGAAGTTGGGGCATTAGGTTTAGGGCAGGTACCTTCGCCCATTGAGCTCAGTCTTAAATAATACATCACCTCTGTCTATGACCAAATCAGATTCTAGCCACAGTGTATACAGAAACTTTCTTCATGAAACCATAGTGCTAAGTGAGTGTGTATATATACATATGTGGTATGTGTGAATGTATATGTGTTATATGTGCTTATGTATGTTATATGTGTAAGTGTGTTATGTGTGCATTTGTATGTATGTTCTATGTGTGTGTATATTATATATGCATGTGTTATATGTCTATGTTTATGTGTTTCAAATATGCATGTGTATATGTGCATGTGTGCACATGTATGAATGTGTATAAGTGCTCTATGTGCATGTGTGTATGAGTTATATGTGTACATACAGTAGTATGTGCATGTAGAGACCAGAGAGGGACATCAGTCAGGTGTCCTGATCTATCATGCACAATCTTATTCTCTTGATACAGGGTTTTCCTCCTGAACCTAGATCTAAGCTGGTAGCCCCAAAGATGCAGCCATTCTCCTGTCTCTGCCGTGTATTAGCACATGCAATCATAACTCCCTTTTAAAGGTAAATATTGGGGATTAGAAACCAGGCACTCTGACCTACTGAACCATCTCTCCAGGTCCCAGGAGATTGAAGTATAAATGTACATTAGTGCACCTGACTGTCCCAGTACACGTGCAGTTATGACTGAGCACAGCCCAAGGGAAACCTTCACGAACACAGAAAAAAGCTGAGCAGGTGACAGAGCTGGGATCTAGTCCGCCACGGGGAATTTCTTCAGCACACGTGTGCACGTTCGTGTGTATGTTCTAACTGCTCTCTTCTCCTAAACGGCTTTGTGACTGTGGCACAGTCCTCACGATCTAAACTCTCCAGAGGAGCTCCCTATCCCTTCCCTCTTGGAAGAGAAGCTATGTGAGTTTGTTACTTTACCATTTCTTCTCTGTACTAAACAACTCAGTGGTATTTATTAAAAGCTCTATTGAAAATGTTTCAAATATGCTGAATAAAATGAAAAATAATATCTCAAACAGCTGTGTTGCCATCATCCAGTGGAATAAACCTTAACATTTTGTCATAATCCTTTCACATCTGCTCTACTAAGAGTAAGAAACAGACTATCCTTTAAGGCTTCCTCCACCATCTTTGTTTTCATGCCCCCCCCCACCTTTCCTAACCGTCACATACACATGACACCAAGGAACATCGTGTCTGTGCGTGTGTCTAACACAGTCAATATTTTATATTCTACTAACTCATCCATGGGTGGTTATATTTTGACTCTTTAAATTTAAACAAGTGTTTTCAGAATGCATGCATCACTGTATAGCTTGCTTCATTTTTTTTTAGAGGAAAGACAAGTCTCTTCACCAATTAAAGCTGAGAAAACTAGGTGTCTCCGTATAGGTGAATGAAATTTGATCCGTATCTCCAAGTCTGGACCAAATCAATTAGAACTGGATCAAAGGCCTTAATGTTAAGACCTGAAAATCGGAAAGCACTGGAGGGAAACATAGGGAGTGCACTTCAGCCTACAGGCCCAGAGAAGAGGAATCCAAAGAACTGACAGACAGGATTGCAAGAAATTAAAAGGCTACGCAAAGCAAAAAGAAGAGGCAACAGTCTCCAGAGATCTTTGTCAGCTCTTCCAAGGAGCAAAATCCCTACACAGTAGAAACTCTCAAAACAAAAGACGAAAGAAAAAAATACCACAAGAGATCGCTCAATCGATTTGACGAATGAATTGAACAGCTACTTCTTAAAGGAAGAAATATAATGGCCAATAAACATTTGAATGTTTTTTCCAATACCTTTAGCGAATAGGATAAATGAAAATTAAAACTTCATTGAGGTTCCATCCCACTGGATTGGAGAATAGCTTCAGCGGTTAAGAGAAGTGGCTGCTCTTCCAGAGGACTGGAGTTTGGTCCATGGAAGGCGGCTCAGTATCTGAAACTCCATGAGACCCTGATGGCCTCTTCTAGCCTCCAGAGGTGCCTAAGTACACATTGCATATACCTACACACAACAACAACAGCAACAATAACACACAACACAAAATAAATCTTAGAAAAAAAACCAATTGAATCTCACTGTAGTCAGAAAATGATAGCACAGGTACTGGGCAAGAGACACCTTTATGTACTGGTGGGAATTGTAAGCCTGTGGGACAACCATGGGAATAAGATTGAAGGTTTATAAAGAAAAACAAAAACAAAACCCCTAAAATATAGAACCACCATATAGACCAGCTACCTAACGTCTGAGTGTACTACCAAAAGAACCGATTTTTATAATATCTCTATTCACAACGATGAGGATATGGGGCCTGCCTAGATGTGCATCAATAAATCTAAGAAGGGAACACGGTGTATATAATAGTGTAAAATTTTGCTTAGCTATACAAAAGAAATTGCATCATTTGCAGAAAATAAAAGGATGAAACTGCAGGCCATATTATGGTAAGTGAAATAAGCCAGGCTCAGGAGATTAAATAGTGGACATTTTCTTTCCTATTATAATCTAGAAATATGTGTGTATTTATACACACACACACACACATATGCATGCAAATGTATGTTACATAAAAACAGAAGGTAAGACAAGGAAATAGATCAGTGAAAGGAGAAGAAGAGATAGTGAGGAGTAAGTGTGAGCAAAGACAATGATATAAATGTAAGGATATGTCACAATGAACCCCATAATTTTATATGCTAACTAAAAATACTAATTAAAAAATTTAGTGGGCTAAAGACATGATTCAACCAGTAAAGTGCTCATCTTCTAAGCAAAGAACATGAATTCAAAGTCCAAAGACCACATAAAAAATTCTAGGTATGTAGGGACACCACCCCTAGTTGTTTCTGCCCTCTGTGCACATGTGCACACATATGTAGGCTAATGTGCACACACATGCACACGTATACAAACGTGGATATGTATGGTCCTTTGAATAGGTTTGGTCCCCATAGACTCGTGTGTTTGAATGCTTGGCTCAGGGAGTGGCACTACTAAGAAGTGTAGCCTTGTTGGAGTAGGTGTGGCTTTGTTAGTGGATGTGTGTCACTGTAAGGGTGGACTTTGAGGTCTCTTCCTATGCATAAGCACCCAAGTCAGGGGAAGGCAAACTGTCCCAAGGAAATGGGTGCCAACATTTGCTTCCTTTTTCATATTTGGATAATGTCTAAGGGGAAGAATTGTCCTAGGTAAGTTTTCCCTTTCTGTTGATATTGGTGTTTACTTGTTTACTAAGCAAATATTCTTGGACAGGGCAAATAGGAATTACTGGAAATCTTTTCCCCCTTTCCTCTTCTTTTATGTGGGACTGACTGTCATGTGGAACCTCCTGTCTACCACTTTCTGAGACCTAGACTTGTGAAAGTAAGGTCTTGAGCCCAGAGAGCTCTATGCCAGGGCAGGATCCCAAAGCTGGATCAGATAAATGAAAGTTTGCTGGCATGTTCTGCTTGCCAGATGTGGACAGACACTGAGGGCAGGGCACACGCACAGTGCGGAAGATGCCATTACTCATGGAGGCTGGAGTGACTGACAAGCAGAGTGGTCACAGACAAAGCAAGATCTGCAAGGCTCTAGCCAGAGCAGCAGCTGCCAAGGCTGAACCAGACATCTGTAAGGAAGATGAACAGTGGTCCCTGGGGACTCTCCAAATAGGTTCACCCATCTCTCTTTGCTAGATCCCTTGTCAGCAAATTTATCTTCTTTATTCTAATCCTTACTACAGCCCAGGAGACTCAGAACAGCTAATTTAGTTATAGAAAGTGCAATGCCTGTGGTTGATAGAAGGAGATATGGAACCCAGGTATACTTGCCCAGTGCTGTGACACATGCCTTTTTTTTCTTTTTCTTTCTTTCTTTTTTATTTTTTGTGGTACATTTTGTTTAATTGGATTTTTTTGATTTACATTTCAAATGTTATTTCCTTTCCCAGTTTCCCAGACAGAAGCTCCCTACCTCATCCCCCTCCCCTTCTTCTATAAGGGTGTTCTTCTCCCAAACCACTCCCCTCTCCTACCCCTCCATCCCCCGCATTCCCCTCCACGGGGGGGGGGTCCAGTCTTGGCAGGACCAAGGGCTTCTCATCCCATTGGTGCCCAACAAGGCCATCCTCTGCTACATATGCAGCTGGAGCCATGGGTCAGTCCATGTATAGTCTTTGGGTAGTGGTTCAGTCCCTGGAAGCTCTGGTTGGTTGGCATTGTTGTTCTTATGGGGTTGCAAACCCCTTCAGCTCTTTCAATCCTATCTCTAATTCCTCCAACAGGAGTCCTGTTCTCAGGTCAATGGTTTGCTGCTAGCATTCGACTCTGTATTTGTCATGCTCTGGCTGAGCCTCTCAGGAGACAGCTATAATCAGGCTCCTGTCAGCATGCACTGCTTAGCTTCATCAATATTGTCTAGTTTTGGTGGCTGTGTGTGTGTGTGTGTGTATGCTGTATAACCATTTGGGGAAGGCTCTGAATGGCCATTGCTTCAGTCTCTGCTTCAAACTTTGCCTCCATATTCTCTCCTATGAATATTTTTGTTCCCCTTTTTAAGAAGGAGGGAAGCATTCGCATTTTGGTAAACCTTCTTGAGCTTCATGTGGTTAGCGGATTGTATCTTGAGTAATTCGAGCTTTGGGGCTAATATGTACTTATCAGTGAGTGCATACCATGTGTATTTTTCTGTGATTGGGTTACCTCACTCAGGATGATACTTTTTCGTTCAATCCATTTGCCTATGAATTTCATGAAGTCATTGTTTTTGATAGCTGAGTAGTACTCCATTGTGTAGATGTACCATATTTTCTGTATCCATTCCTCTGTTGAAGAGCATCTGGGTTCTTTCCAGCTTCTGGCTATTCTAAATAAGGCTGCTATGAACATAGTGGAGCATGTGTCTTTGTTGTATTTGGAGCACCTTTTGGATATATATACCAATTTGTATCCCTTTGACCTTCTTTTGCTGTCTGATTGCTCTGGCTAGGACTTCTAGTACTATATTGAATAAGTAGGGAGAGAGTGGGCAGCCTTGTTTAGTTCCTGATCTTACTGGGATTGCTTCAAGTTTCTCTCCATTTAGGTTAATGTTGGCTACTGGTTTGCTGTATATTCCTTTTACTATATTTAAGTATGGGTCTTAAATTCCTGTTCTTTCCAGGACTTTGATTATTAAGGGGTATGGAATTTTGTCAAACGGTTTCTCAGCATCTAATGAAATGATCATGTGTTTTTTTTCGTTGAGTTTGTTTATATAGTGGATTATATTGATAAATTTCCATATATTGAATCATCCCTGCATCCCTGGGATGAAACTTACTTTATCATGACGTATGATCGTTTTGATGTGTTCTTGAATTCAGTTTGTGAAAATTTTCTTTTTTTTTTTTTTTTTTTTTTTTTTTTTGGAGCTGGGGACTGAACCCAGGGCCTTGCGCTTGCTAGGCAAGTGCTCTACCACTGAGCTAAATCCCCAACCCCAGTTTGTGAAAATTTTATTGAGTATTTTTGCATTGATATTCATAAGGGAAATTGGTCTGAAGTTCTCTTTCTTTCTTGGGTCTTTTTGGTTTGGGTACAAGCATAATTGTAGCTTCATAGAAGATATTGGGTAGTGCTCCATCTGTTTCTATTTTTGTGGAATAGTTTGGACAGTATTGGTATGAGGCCTACTATGAAGGTCTGATAGAATTCTGCATTAAACCCATCTGGTCCTTGGCTCTCTTTGGTTGGGGGACTTTTAATAACTGCTTTTAATTTTTTAGGAGTTGTGGGTTTGTTTAGATGGTTTTTCTGTTCCTGATTTAACTTTTGTACCTGTGCTATTTGTCTAGAAAATTGTCCATTTCCTCCAGATTTTCCAGTTTCATTGAATATAGGCTTTTGTAGTATGATCAGATGATTTTTTTTTAATTTCCTCAGATTCTGTTGTTATGTCTCCCTTTTCATTTCTGATTTTGTTAATTTGGACACACTCTCTGTGCCCTCTGGTTAGTCTGGCTAAGGGTTTATCTATCTTGTTGATTTTCTCAAAGAACCAGCTCCTGGTTTTGTTGATTCTTTGTATAGTCCTTTTCGTTTCTATTTGGTTGATTTCAGCCCTGAGTTTGATTATTTCCTGCCTTCTACTCCTCTTGAGTGTATTTTCTTCTTTTTGTTCTAGAGCTTTTAGGTGTGCTGTCAAGCTGCCAATGCATGCTCTTTCCTATTTCTTTTTGGAGGCACTCAGAGCTATGAGTTTTCCTCTTAACACTGCTTTCATTGTGTCCCATAATTTTGGGTATGTTGTACCTTCATTTTCATTAAATACTAAAAATTCTTTAATTTCTTTCTTTATTTCTTCCTTGACCAAGTTATCATTGGGTAGAGAGTTGCTCAATATCAATGTATATGTGGGCTTTCTGTTGTTTTTGTTGTTGTTGAAGACCAGCCTTAGTCAGTGGTGATCTGATAGGTGATATTTCAATCTTCTTGTATCTGTTGAGGCCTGTTTTGTGACATACTATATGATCAGTTTTGGAGAAGGTACCCTGAAGTGCTGAGAAGAAGGTATATTCTTTTGTTTTAGGATGAAATATTCTGTAAACATCTGTTAAATCCATTGGTTCATAACTTCTGTTAGTATCTCTATGTCTCTGTTTAATTTCTGTTTCCGTGATCTGTCCATTGATGAGAGTGAGGTGTTGAAATCTCCTACTATTATTTTGTGAGGTGCAATGTGTGCCTTGAGCTTTAGTAAGACTTTTTTTATGAATGTAGGTGCCCTTGTATTTGGAGCATAGATAGTTATGATTGAGAGTTCATCTTTTTGGATTTTTCCTTTGATGAATATGAAGTGTCCTTCCTTATCTTTTTTTTTAAATTGTGTTTATTTCATGTGTATGAGTACACTGTCCCTGTCCTCAGACACATACCAGAAGAGGGCATTGGATCCCATTACAGATGGTTGTGAGCCACCATGTGGTTGCTGGGATTTGAACTCAGGACCTCTGGAAGAGCAGTCAGTGCTCTTAACTGCTGAGCCATCTCTCTAGCCCCCTTATCTTTTTTTGATGACTTTTGCTTGAATGTTGACTTTGTTTGATATTAAAATGGCTACTCCAGATTGTTTCTTCGGACCATTTGCTTGGAAAGTTGTTTTCCAGCCTTTTTCTCTGAGGTAGTGTCTGTCTTTGTTCCTGTGGTGTTTTTCCTGTATGCAGTAAAATGCTGGGTCCTCTTTACGTATCTAGTCTGTTAGTATATGTCTTTTTATTGAGTAATTGAGTCCATTGATATTTAGAAATATTAAGGAATAGTGATTATTGCTTCCTGTTATTTTTGTTGTTAGAGGTGGAATTATATTTGTGTGTCTCTTGTCTTTTGGTTTCGTTGCAAGGAGATTACTTTCTTACTTTTTCTAGGTGTAGTTTCCCTTCTTGTGTTTGGATATTCCATCTATCCTTTGTAGGCTGGATTTTTAGAAAGACCTTGTGTAAATTTAGTTTTGTCATGGAATATCTTGGTTTTCCCATCTATGTTAATTGAGAGTTTTGCTGGATATAGTAGCCTGGGCTGGCATTTGTGTTCTCTTAGGGTCTATATGACATCTACCCAGGATCTTCTGACTTTCATAGTCTCTGGTTAGAAGTCTGGTGTAATTCTGATAGGTCTACCTTTATATGTTACTTGACCTTTTTCCATTACTGCTTTTAATATTCTTTCTTTGTTTTGTGTGTTTGGTGTTTTGACTATTATGTGACAGGAGGAATTTCTTTTCTGGTCCAATCTATTTGGAGTTCTGTAGGCTTCTTGTATATTTATGGGCATCTCTTTCTTTAGGTTAGGGACTTTTTCTTCTAGAATTTTGTTGAAGATATTTACTGGTCCTTTAAATTGGGAGTCTTCTTCACCCTCTTCTATACCTATTATCCTTAGTAAGGTTTGTTCTTCTCACTGTGTCCTAGATTTCCTGAATGTTTTGGGCTAGGAGCATTTTGCATTTTACATTATCTTTGATGGTTGTGTCAATGTTTTCTATGGTATCTTCTGTCTCTGAGATTCTCTCTTCTATCTCTTATATTCTGTTGGTGATGCTTGCATCTATGACTCCTGATCTCTTTCCTAGGTTTTCTATCTCCAGTGTTGTCTCCCTTTTGTGTTTTCTTTATTGTTTCTTTTTCCATTTTTAAATCCTGGATGGTTTTCAATTCCTTCACCTGTTTGGTTGTGTTTTCTTGTAATTCTTTAAGGGATTTTTGTTGTTCCTCTTCCAAGGCTTGTTTACTTCTGTTGTCCTGTATTTCTTTAAGGGAGCTATTTATATCCTTCTTAAAGTCCTCTATCATCATCATGAGATGTGATTTTAAATCTGAATCTTGCTTTTCTGGTGTGTTTGGATATCTAGTATTTGCTTTGGTGGGAGAATTGGGCTCCGGTGATGCCATGAATTCTTGGTTTCTGTTGCTTCGGTTCCTGCACTTGCCTCTAGACATCAAGTTGTCTCTGGTGTTAGCTTGTCTTGCTGTCTCTGACAGTGGCTTAACTCTCCTGTAGGCCTGTGTGTCAGCGCTCCCGTAGACCTGTTTTCTTTTAGCCAGATCTGGGAACAGAGAGCTGCTCCTGGATTTGTGTTACCAGAAGCCTGCACTCGAGTTGCTTGGCACAGAAGAGTTGGTCTTACCTCTGCTCTCAGGGGTGTAGGCTTTCTTGGGGACTGGCTTTCAGCTCTAGGTGCAGGCAGAATCCCGAAGGGTCCTGCGCCTGACTGCTCCTTGGTCCTTGTGCTCAGAGGGCACAGATGACACTAGGCAGTTTCCTCTTGGGCAGGAATGTGGGAGAAAGTAATCTCCTCTGAGTTCTCAGGATTGTCCCTACTTCTGAGGGTCCACCTCTCTCCCCCACAGGATTTGGATGCAGGGAGCTATGGGACCTGTTCAATTCAGTTTTGGGCACCGGCAGAAACCATCAGGTTCCTGCTGCTGACTGATCCTATATTCCTGTATCCAAAGGTCACTATGCAAGTTCCTCTTGGGCCACGATTGTGAGAAGATGTGTCTCCCCTGAGCCCTCAGAATTGTCCATACTTCTGGGAGTTCAGCTCACTCCCCCATGGGATTTGGGTGCAGGGAGCTGTGTGACCAGTTCAGTTCCCATACACCTTTTAAAGACACACATACACTGTGCTGTTTGTCCCTAAAGCCTTTTCAGAAGAACGTTTATAGAAAATATGGGTATCTGTAAAACGTTGTCCTAAAGCGGGTCTAGAGAGGGATAATGTGTCTACTATCCTATTCCATCTGCCAAGGACTGCCAGGTAAGCCTCCTTACATGTGCTCTATTGTGCCAGGAAGGGATGGAATTGGGGTTCAAACAGACACAGCCAATAGGTAGGGTACCAGGCAAGTCTTCCTCAAGGTTCCTGAAGTTCTTGGATAAGTCCTGCTGAGGCCTCTCCAGGGAGAGAGTAGCAAAGCTGTGTATGTGGAGAAAGTGTCCCAGGCACTGTCTCCATGTCCTCATTCCTGGGTACATGACTGTTCATTCCATTTTTCTCGGCTGCTGATAAGCATCTTATTAGTAAGCTTTTGTTTTGAAACCCGCACCCTGTGGGATCTCATAGTCCTGTCTCATGTCCTGTCTCCCCTGTCTGTACCTTGGAGCACATGTTTCCTCATTGCTGTCTGGGGATGATACTGTCAACAAGGAAGCTAGGGAAGGGCAGGACAGCCAGGAGAGGGACAGTGTGTAGGACAGGTAGACTTAGCTTCCTTCTTTGCCCCATTCTCTCTTGCCAAGACCTCAACTTCTTGTCTGTGATAACAAAGTGCACTTGTTTTCAACAGCTGGAGTGAGAAACAATGAAATGACTTCAGATCAGATTGCTGTAGGCATAAGCACATTGATCTGAAGGCAAACTCCAGGCATAGACATTAAGAAGCTTAAAATCCAGAAGTTCTGACCTGTTCCTACACAGCTCGGCTGAAAGCAGCCCCTTCTCCTATCTGCCACTGGCAGTTGACATTGGACCATTAGATTGATCTCTCTCTCTCTCTCTTTCTCTCTCTCTCTCTCTCTCTCCTTTCACTTTTCAAATAAGACCTACAAGCATCTCATGAATGTGTGGTTTTGGATAACATGCTGGTTACATAATGGCAAGTAAGCAAGATATAATGTCATCCTACAGTACAGAAAGGCACGAGAGACAGAGACAGAGAGAGAGAGAGACAGAGAGAGAGAGAGACAGACAGACAGACAGACAGACAGAGGATATGAGGGACGTGGGAGTACTGAGAGCCAGATGTTGGATGTCAAGGTACCTACAGTTTACAGAGTATCCGAGCACAATAGTAGGAAGCAAATTGGAAGTAGGGATGCAGAAATAGTTTCCCTTCACAAGGATCTTGGCAAGTTTATTCATGACTGATTATCTTCCTGTTACTTAAAGGGCTGTTTTTCATGTCTAACCCAGGCTCTGCTATCTTCAGGACACTTCTTTTTGTAACAAGTGTCAACTGATTTTTAAGAGGGTCAAGAGCATCCAAGAAAAACCTCACTGGGTAATAGTTCCATGTCCTTAGCTTTACCAGACAGGGATGTGGGAACATCGCATGTACTTTAGAGCTGATGAGCTCCTTTCTTTCTGCCTCTTCTCCCATTTGAACATTAACTCTCAGCTTCCTCTGGCTCTTCCTCTTGGCCCACAGAGAGACATCATTCTCCCGTAGCAAAACCAGTGTTGCTTCTTAATGGCTTCCTCGGCTTCTTTCCTTAGTGCCTGTAACTCCACTGCTTAACAGGGTTGGTCCTAGACTGTGTGGCTCAGAATAAGGGCTTCCCCAGCCCTCCTCATCCTTACTTCTATACTCAAAGCTTTCACTCTACGAGCCATCTCCCTGTTTTGTCTCAGTGACACTATGCTCCATTCTACCCTTCCTACCTTGATGCTGGCCTTGGCTTCTCAGTATTATCTTACCACATATATCCAGGCGGTTCTAGAAAAAGGGTGGGCAAAGATATTACAGAGGTGTGTCTAAGGACACAGAGTTCCAAAATGCCCACTATCATAATAGTCAAGGTTTAGGGAGACATATGCGATGAGGAGCAAATGACACAGACCAATAATCAGCATTTTAGAAGTGAATCTGCTTTCTGATGACTGAGCAGGGTTTCTGTGGCTTGTTCTCTGTGGTAGAATTTGGGCTAAGAAGACCTTGCAGTGACCAGAATTGTCCAAATAGAAACTTGGAGACTATGGACAAAGTGACTTTTCTCAGAGTCTTTGATAACATGATAACTTCCCTGCATTTCTTCAGCATCTTCATCCGGATTATTTCCAGCACTGTGAATATTCTCATTCCTAGCACCTCCATCATTGCCATTATTATCTTCTTCCTCACCAGTATCCCAATGTTGCCAAACTCTTTGTGTTGTATCATCATCATCTTCACCACCACCACCACCACCACCACCACCACCACCACCACCACCACCACCACCATCACCATCATCATCATCAGATGATGATACTGGAAAGACATGTTCTATGAACCAATTTCTGTGTTGTGTACTTTACAGAAATTACCTTACTTAATGGCCACATCAAGTCTAAAGCATTGGTTTCTTTCTTTCTTTCTTTTTTTTTTTTTTGGTATTTGCAGATGAGAAAAAGAAAGCACACATTAGTTCATTTGTGAACACACAGGTCTTAACACCCCAGAACACACATGCTGACTCTGCTGGATGGAGCTGTGCCTCCCTGACACACAGACTGCCTCAAGGGGAGGAAGCAAACACACATTCAACAAGCCATCACAGAGGTGCTTTGAAAAGGAGCAAGCAACCAGTCTTGCCATAAATTGCAGATATGTTGATACCAGGGAAGTTCATATCCAATCCCAATCATATGGAGACAAGTCTGTCTTTCAGCACACACACATTCCAGCTTGTTAAACTGCGATGACCAGGCTTTTTTTTTTTATATGAAAATTTGTTATGTTTTACAGATCTAATGCAATGATTGGAAGATAAAAGGGCTCCCTTTTCTTATTTTCTTAGAAAGACCTGGCTGTTTAAATCCTTTGTCTGGTAATATATACAAGGGAGTTTATTAATGAAAATCAAGTTATCTGTTTAAATGTCAGCTGAGAGATTGAGGGGAGAGACAGACGTGACTGCTTATCTTCAGTAGGACACACTGAGACCAAATAGAGGATTAAGAGCATCGTGGTCTTCTGCAGATGAATCTGCAGTTTTACTTTGGGCTGAAATTGTTTCTGTCTAACTAAAGCTCTTCGAAGATTCAATGCCACTATTACTGTTTTGGAGACAAGGAGAGAAGAGGAGGTGAAAAGCTCCCTTATAAATCATTTCTCAAAAGAAAAACCTTGGCTGAGCAAAGACATTTCTGTTTAAGAGCAGGTGAACGAAAGAGTTCCCCCATAGGCAGCACATTAAGACTTTGCTTAGAACTAAACTAATCTGTTCTGATGAAAGCTGGACATTCCTCGTGGCCTGGATCTAATGAAAATGTCAGTGCTTTCTGCTGTATAAAAACTGACAATTCAGTAGCTTTACAGGAGCTATTCAATGTTTATCATCACTTATAAAAGCTCAAGTGCAGACAAAGGGAAGGGCAGCAGAAGAAATCAAGTCACTTTGCTCAGAACTGCAAAGGGCCCATGATCCATGACTGTGTTATTTTTTTATTACAAGTAAGCCTCGGGCAACAGAAGGCCTTGGGAAAGGCATGTTGGGGATCTATACTCTTCGATACAATCATTGTGATGAGCATGTTTTACACTTTCATTTATACTTCTCGCTATTAAGGACAAAGGCTTGGGGAACCAGAATACTAGAGAAGATCCATAAAGAGTGTTTTAAGAACATCAATGGACGGGGGAGATAGTTCCCAAATTCTGTGTTAGATCTTATCTAAGCTACTAAAAAGAAAAACTATGTAACTTCAGGACCAATAGAAGGGAAATTAGAAAGCTAAGAAAGCACCATCAACTCAAACAGGGCAGTAAAGCAGGAAAAAGAAGAAAAAAAAATTAAGTAAAATGTGCAAAATACTGTACAATAAACATGAATAGCTTAAATTTAGCCACTAAAAGACAGAGACATAAGTAATTTTTCTTAAAAACTATGCATTAAAAAAAGACCACTGAAAGACAAAGCCTAGAAAAATGAAGATGGAAACAGATATACAAACCAAAATGATGTTACATCAGCAATGTTATTAGATAAAGTTTAATGCTAAAGGCATCAATAGGGAGAAAGGGTGATTTAAGGACCAGTCAGAAACAGTGGCAATGGTAGATAAGATTCCTACCCCTAGTAAAGTATACTCTAAAATAAAGAAATCAAAATTGACAGGATTACTAAAAAAATCATCAAGAACCTCAACCATTTTGAACACTTTCACTTTATGTCTCCCTGAAACTGAGCAATTAATGATGAAGGCACTAATGGGGATTTGGAAGATTTCAGTCACATAATTTAGTAATTTTAATAGAAAAATATGCATTATCCTCACATGCATATGGAGTGACACTGAACTGTGTCAACACATCCTAAGACACAGAACAATATACTTGATACCTGCACTGTCTTAAAACTGTATCCTGGATGTGCTAGAACATGCCTATAATCCCAGTACTCAGGAGAGTGAGGTAGAAGGATTAAAAGTCAGCCAATGCTGTGTATAACGAATCCCAGGTCATCCTGGGATACACGGGCAGGCTTAGTGAAAACAAATGAAAAGAACAAAAAAAAAATGAAGAAAGAATACTAAACTTCAGAACTTCACACATTAAGATCAACTCACACAGTTCTCAGTCTGGAAAGCAAATTTCATTTCCCAAGGTATGTCTCTGTATTCTAGCTCTTCATAAAAACCACTTCTGACCAGCTTAGGCCCATTTGCTTCTTGGTAACTCTGCTGTGCTTTCTTTCTGTAACTTACTCAAGGCATTGCCATCTTGAGTTACTTCCTCATTTACTGCACTCAGTCTTACTGAAATGGAAGTGATGTGCAATATTTATCCCCTGGCTTGAAGGCTTGCACATAATAGATCCTCGGTGAACATTTGCAAATGCCTGCCTGTCTCTCTGTGGCCTGTGGTGGTCCTAGCTCTTCAAAGACTTCAAAACCTATATTGTGCCATAAGATTATCTGTGATGCATTTTCAAGAAGAAATGATGAGTGAATCTGTCATCATGCCTGAAGTATGTTGTAGGTGCCAAATAATTGTCTGTTGAGTAAATGATTAAACTATTATTTCCATGTGGCAGCAGCTACCTGATACCGTGAGAAGCCATGTTGCCTGTTTAAAGCTCTATCATAGTAACTGAAGAATCTGATTCTTGATGTTTCTCCCATGTGGCCTCTATCCCTTCATTGTATCGCATCCTGCCTTGCAGGAGGCTTCAAATGCAGACACAGAAGACAACTTGTAGTTTCTTTTCCACTAACCTGTTCTGTTAATTCTATCTAGATATTAGACCTTGTCAAATCAATTAAAATCGATGCATTTGTTTCTTAAAACAGCCACACACCAGCACCAGGACTGTACTGCCCAATTAAAAACAGAAAGGATGGGGTGTAGAACAACAGCTTGATAACTCAGAATCAGAAGTATGTGATGATGCCAGACCAATGGTTAGAGGAGGAGGAGGAAGAATCACCGTGTCACTCTAGACAAATTGCTTGTCTGCCTCTAAGCCTACAAAACAGTTATAATGTTGCTATGTACTTCAGAAGCTGCAATAGGGACTAATGAGATCATTAGCCTACTAAATACAGTAAACTCTAACAACCTTCATAAGACTTCTGGCCTTGACAAGATGCACTCATAGCTACTTTGTATTAGTTTCCAAGTTTTCCTAACGAAACCTGGGCATGGTGCAATCCACCTGTAACCCCTTTACACAAGAGGCTGAGGCAGGAGGATTTCGAGTTTGAGACCTGATTATCAGACTGAGTCACATACTGAGGCTTTGTCTCAGAAAACCTAAGGGTTTTAAATACTGGTAAGGGTGGAATTCTCGCCTACCTCATGTAAGGCCTACATACCTATTCATGGCATTGCAAACCAACCATAAAGCCTAAGCAGTCACCTTATTAAGCTGTCCTCTGAGTCTCTTCTGGAGATTCACCATTAAGATGAAATGTCTCTTAATGTTCCTTTGAATCTGCTCCTTACTAAAGTATAGCTATAACAATCCCAGCCAATATCACATGTATTTGTTAAGTGGCCTTTTGACTGAGACTTCAAGAAGATGATGGGGATAGATGCTGGAAGGGTGGTCAAGATAACATGGATAATAAAGGGACAGATTATCTGGGACATTTTTCTCTAGCCTGACTCTCCTTCCTCAGAAGCAACTATTCTAGAATGCAAATTTTCCATCATAAATGTCTGCTAGTCAGATTTGTTCTAACACCATGGCCACAGGTGGGAGCCAAGGAGTCCCCTAGATAGTTGAATATCCAAAGAGTATGAACAAGCCTTATATTGGTTTCTGAACCCAGAAGCAGAGCTATTTTGATGGTGACTCTCCTTAAACATCAGAAAATGCTGGAGGGCTATCCCCAAGAGTTTCCTACAGTCTAACCCTGCTTTTTTATTCAAGCAAAGACAGCAAAGATATTCAGTAATATTCTTCAATGCTGTCTTTAAAGTTGGAAATGTTCTCCATTTTTAGAAGTCACAATATTGTCTATACACATAGTAGAGAAACTGCCACACAATATCGTCATGGTTTAGAGCTGACTGTGCATGCTCCCCCCCACCCCGTGTATGTATGTGTGCATGTGCATGTGCATGTGCCTGTGTATGTGTGTCTTCCAAAGAGCTTCAGATATCAGGTGAGGAGATACTTATATAAAAGGCAGACTGTATTTTCTTCAAGACAGAGTCTTCGAATGCCAGTGTTGTTGACATTTTGGGCCAGATAATTCTGTGAGAAGGTTATGCTCAGTAATACAATGATTATCCATGTCTTTCCTCCTTTGGATAATGAGAACACAGGCCTGCTCCCCAAACTTTGAATTATGGCAAGCAAAAAATGACTCAGAAAATTGCTAATTATAATTATGCCAGAGGTAGACAAAACAGTCCCCAACTAAAACACCTCTGTTTCAAGCTTTCTCCTTGTTACCCTACTTCTGATACCATGCTTCTTGAGAAGATCTTCACAACATACAAAAAAGCAGGAATCAGTCTGACCTAGGTAAGTCTCAATTATTATACTCATCTTCATATGTATGAAGTGTTGGTTAGTTTGGCAGTAAGGGCGACTTTTGTCTTTTGCTCCTCAGGTCTGATCTTTATTGGGAGCTGTGGGGATGAAGCCCGCCTTGCACTGTTCCACCCCTACCAAGAGCCAACAACGTGACTGCTGGTACACCACATCCATCTCTGGGGCTCAGTTTCCCTGTTGCTGACAGTGCTTTTATGGGGGGCTGATTCAGTTGTAGGTCCAAGATGGAAAACAGAAGAAGGTGTCTATCATTTACCACCATTAAAAAGGCAGTGATGGGACCACAGCCAGGATGAAAGGCAGTGACCGGCTGAATCATTAGAAAATAGTGAAGAAGAGGTTGTGACAGTAGTTGTAAATTTGTAAATTTATCCTAGAAGATGGAGATGTAATCTAGCTCTCCTAGATGATGGATGGATACAGGAATTAGATCCCAAGAACCCAAAGATAAGAGATGCTCCAGCAGACAAGGCCCAAACTGAGCAGAGCAGAGATAAGCGCACGCAGATGGAGAACACATGGGTGTAGGGGATGGAAGGCACATGGAAAAGAGACAAGCACTAGAAATAATTTGGCATAAGGCAATAAAAACCATCCGTAAGGATCTACTAAGCAAATAACAGGTGGCTTGGAAGGGTGCAGATCTATGGTCTTCAGAAGACAGCAAGGCTGGAAGTGCTACCCATCACGTAGAAGGGGACGCTAGCATCTGTTCCTGCTACCATTTCAGTCCAGCTTTTAGCTGATATGACTTGAGTACATTTCACTTGGATACTGGACTGTAATGGTTTGACTTAGGACATCTTCCCATTTGCTCACCTATTTGTACATTCAGTTTCTAGTCATGGGTGCTGTTTAGGGGAGGTAGAGCCTTGTTGGAGGAAGTACGTCACTGGGGCTGAGCTTTGAGATCAAAAGCCTCATACGCCTTCTCTCTGCGTTGGGCTTGCATTACAAGATGTCCGCTCTCAGCTCCTTGCTCCTGCTGCCCTGCCTGTCACGTGCTGATATGCCTTCCTGCCCTGACTGACTCCTATTCTTCTGGACCTATCAGCTAAAATAAACTCTTCCCTCTCTAAGTTGTCCTGCACACTGTGTCTTATCCCAGCAACAGAAAAGCAAACACTACGTACAGGAAGCTGCACAGCCGCAGCCGAGTACTCAGACAGTAGAGTCATGGCATTGTCTGCTTTGCTCACCTGGACTTACCACGCAGAGGAGTGGACTGGCTGTGCTTGAGCAATAGTGAGCCTCCCCCGATATCCCCATTGAGGAGGCTTAAGGTACTGAGGAGACTCTCTTCTTCCCAGGGAGGGAATTCGGGGAAGCCATACTTTCCCTAAGCCCATGGCTCATTCTCCCTCTTTGCAGCTCACACTGACTCCTTGGTCTTTGGTAGATCACAAATAAGGACCATCCTGATGAACACGTGATGTCCAAAACCACGGGTGCTGCACTCATAGAGCAATAGCCTGTTCCTATGGATACATAGTTGGGAAGACTCAAAAAGAAACACACCCAAATTCGTTGTCCTTATCCTCAGATGCCAAAGGTCTAGGTCTTCAAGAACCCCAGCTCAATTTGAGACCTGGAATCCAATCTGCCTTCTAAACGACAAGCCAAATGTTAATTTTTCTCCTTAAAAAGAATCCCAAGATATATTTTTACATTCTATAAAAATCCAACTGGATGCTTTATTCCCAAAGTACATGTTTCCTTAATGCTGTGAAGGTCCACATACATAGTTTTTTGTTTTTTGTTTTTTGTTTTTTTTTCAAAAAAAAAAATTCTAAGCAGATGTGGTAGTCATCATTTTTACTGAAAATAAACTAAAATGGCAAGAATCCTGTATTAGCTCCACCCATTGTGTCTATCTGACAGTGTGACAATGATGTCAAAGTGGGATCTCCTGCCTATTGATTCAGTTCCTAGTGCTCCTACTTAGCCAACTCACTCATGAGATACCCATGAGGCCAATAAAACTCATGAGACTAAGAAGAACTCCACTATGTTTCCTATGTTCTTAATGACTTGACAATTAGCCTCAATGATGCTAATAAAGCCAACCTTTATACCGTTATATGAGTGCATCTGTCTATCTCTATATTTGTATATGAATGTATCGACCAATGGGAACAAAGGGATTGGGCCAAGTCTACTTCATGAAAAAGAGGTAAAGTCCATCATGGTGCTTTGCTGGTCTCTGATTCCTCCTTTGCTTCTATGCTGCTGCTGCTGGACTGCACATAGACACACGCTTTAGGGTCTCAAAAAGAAAGGCTGGGGTAATGCTGAGAGCATCAGAAGAGTGAGCAAATGGTATGGGAAACAGACGGAAGGGGGGCAGAGGAGCATGGCAGGCCCCGAAGGACAGGCAAACCTTTATACTCGTTATAAGAACAAAATGAAACCACCTGGAGGAGTTTAGGGAGTGAGTCCGTCCTATAATTTGCATTATTTGAAGATTACTCTACTTATCTGACTGATGAATTTATGCTTTATGTGTTGATGGAGATCAAGTTGCTGGAGAAGAATACTTGGTTAGGTCCCTTCAATGTCCCCACAACACAAACTGGTAGAACTAATGGCTTTGATAGCCTTGTGTACATCTGAGCACCAAAGATACCTCCAAGCTCAGGTTGCTGGGCCCCAGAAAGTTTCAGAATCACTAGATCCAGGTGAGTCTAAAGATTTATCTGAGGCATCCCCATGTGATACAGGGAAGCATTGCACCTGTGTTAAGTCTAGTGACTAAATTGGCCAAAGGAGGGACAGAAATACTGTGTAAGACAGAATGGGGGAGCTAAGCAGTCATTTGAGGGTGACTAGAACAGTAACAACTGACTCTAACTACTCCTCTTCTTTTCCAAATTATTCACTTTGTGAAATTCTATGATGGCAACAGCAAAGGAACAAACATGCCCCACACAGAAGTATTCTGAAAGGAAACATCATAGTGATGAGAAAAGACAAGACCCTTCAGAGACTGCACTGCCTAGTTTCATTGTATATTAAATGTCATTCACATATATTTGCAGAAGAGTGTGATTTACATGTGTAGGCATTATTAACTGACTCAATCTAGAGGGGGCATGAGGTGGTGATCTATCCCCTTGGTACTATTCCAAAACTAACAGTCAAATTAAACTTTCCTGAGAACTTAGATATAAAGATCATCATGGCCCATGCTATTTGACTCTAAGTGCATGATGTCTGTGAACACACAAACTATACAACGAAGTAGCCTACAAGTGCTTTCCTAGAAGAACCATTTAGGATGTCAAACTCGGGAGCTTATTTTGCTAAGAAATACAATCTCAAAACTGCAAAGTAAATGAGACATAGAATAGGGGGACATTAAAGAGACATAACAAAGGAATGCAGGGGAAAGCTGGGTGCAGCCTGCCACCCAGGAAACCACAGCCAAGGACTTGCATCCCCTAATGAGTTTACTTGGTTCTGTATGGTGGAGCTGTGGTTCCCCCATGAAAAGGGTAGGTCGATCTACCCAGAAATTGGTATTGTGGACCAGTCAAAAATGAGCAGTTAACATTCAAGGACAGTTCGGAGTTTAGGGGTTCAGTTGGCTGAGGCTCGAAGTGTCATGGGTTCATGTTTTGATTTTTTTCAAGGAAGAAGCTGGTTAGACACGTTTCAGGCTTGGGCAAGTCTGCACTTAAACACAGAGGGGTGTTCTTGAGTGAAATGACATCTACTCAATAGGAACTTAGGACCTCTCTAGTATGACATCATTTGGAAGGTTGAAACAAAAAGGGCCTTGGCGAGAAAACAGTCAATGTAGCACTGACAAGTGGTCGTCCTCTCTACAGCATAGCCAGATGCAGAAATGGTGCAGCTACCAAGGGAGCACTGTCGTAAGTTATAGTGTGTGTTTGCTGGGCTTGGATCAACAGTCCAGGATGATGGGAATCATGGAACAGTTTGGCTATGAATATAAAAGTAGAGTATAATCCGTATACTCCAGCCCAAAAAGTGAAGTACAAATGAGTCCCCAAATCCAAAGTCATTATTCGCTCTCTCTTAACCCCAGCACTCTACGTTAACTACTGTTACCCACCTCCAAAAGGGTAAAAGTGAACACTGGACCCGCTCCGATGTCACAAGGCCACCGGATCCTCCCCGCTGTCTCCCTCCTCCTCTTCTTCTGTACAGACAGGTAAAGTTGGATCTCTTGAAGGAACTGGGGGCTCGCACTCTAGGCAAAGGTTGGACAGGTGATCAATGTACAGCATGAGATTTGGCTGTGCCTACGCGTGCCTCCGACAGAGCTGGATCATCTAGGGCAATGAAAACCGTAAGCGACAAGAAAGCAGTATTAACAGCAGGGGCTGGGAACCAGCGGGCAGCACACGCAGCTCCCCGAAACCCCCAGCAAGCATCCTTCCTCTCGTTTCTTCACTCCACACACTCAAGCACTGTGCCAGGCTCCGGGTGGAAAGAGGGGTGGGGGATACACACAGAGGCCCTGCCCTTGAGAGGCTTATTGGGTACCGGGGAGACCAATGAGACAGGTAATCACAGGACAGTAGAGTTGAGAACCTAGAGCACAAAGGCAGCCAGTCCAGAAACAGAGAGGTACCTGAATAGTCTGGGGAGGTTTCCCAGAAGTGGCATTTAATATCAAACCTGAAACTTGAAAGGATTGGGGTGGGTCAGCACAGGCAGAATTCCTGAGACAAAAGATCAGAGAAGCAAGGGCAGGGGCTGGGAAGTCTACGCCTCATGGTTCTACACCAATCAGGATCACCCAGATTTGGTATCTGCTGCTCTCACCCTGAGACACTCTCCATAAGCCAGTTGCATTTCTACCTCTGCTAGGATCTCGCCAAAGGAAATATCTTAGGAAGTCACTGTTTCTATAAGAAGTGAGAAGAAACCCATGGTATGGAGTCTGCTTTATAAAGCTCACGTAAAGGTGCTAAGCTTCTTTTGAGGTTGTTGAGTTTAATGGTCTGACTCAGAAGCACCAAGATCCTCCTTTGGCTCTCCTACTGTGCACTCTTCCTCTTAAGTCACTGGGAATCGGCAGAAGGAACATTTCATGCCTCCTCACCTTGGTGTTTCTCATCTCTAAAAAGCTCACCACAGGCATAATCCCTCCCTCCCACTTGCCTTTAGGCAATTAAGAGAAACCAGTCAGCTGATGAAGCCAGTGCTGTCAGAGGCCTCCACATTCGGAACAAACCAAACCCAACCAAACCAAACCAAAACAAACCAAAAGAAAACAAAACCAAAGCTCGTGGGCGTCCCAGCAGCTTGAATGTTGCCCTATGGTTCTAGCTGCTGTGGTCGCTCTAGGGTTCTAGCTGCTCGTGCTTTATGAAAGAAACCTTTGTAAGGTGTAGTTTAAGAAAAGGCAACTAGCACATGGTCATCATCCCAGAAGCAAACAGCCCACGGCGGCTTGCTTTTATGTTCTAAGATTATCATAAAACATAGGGCTTGAAAACATCCTTGATTGAACCCAGAAAGAAACAAAACCCTCACTTCTAAGAGGGGGAGCAAGCAGCTACTTTAGAGACAAAGAAAGGATGTCTTTTTAACCTATGACAACACAAGTTTGTTTAGGTTTGCCCTCCACTAAGTAAGTAAGCAATTAGTTTTTTTCCAATAAAAATATCCCTGTACATGTGCAAACACCAGGGGCAATCATATAATTACCCTGCCCAATCAGATTCAATTGCTGACAGTTGAGTTCCCACTGCTCATTAACTTCAGATCGCAAGGAGGTCTTATGGAAGCTCTTGCCGTCTCCTTACAAAGGCTCCCATACACAGGCTCAGAGCTGGCACTGCCTCATGAAGAATAATCACCCCTAAGCCACCAGTGCCAAGGCAAGCCCACTCTGGCTTTCCTCTGGAAAAAGAAAAATCCGAGAACTTTGAAGACCCACAGGTTTAAACCCCCTGGCTTCATTTGGGGGAGCTCACTGCTAAATATAAGAGTAACCTTTCACCCCCACACTTTAAGTGGCATAATTACATAATTAAAACCAATTATGTCATTTAACAGAGACGTTTTCAAGCCAATTACCGCAATCACTGACCTCAGAAGATTTCCCACACTGACCTGTGACAATGAAGATTGGGATAAATTTAGACACGGGCTTCCGAAAGAAGGCTGGCACAGCTGTTTGGGTGGGTTGGAGCCAGTGCGGATACCTGTCAGCCACAGAACTTGAATGGAATTGGTTTGTTCTAATGTCACAATCACTATGTGTATTTGCACAGTCCTTCCAATAGTCTAAGATAGGGAGTAATTGATTTTTCATCACTCCATGACAGGAGCTTCTCCATGTGGCTGAGAAGGGCGGTGAACAGGTTCATAAGAATGTCTGAGGTAGGCAGCCATCGGACTCCAGTGTTGGAGAGAGACCTACGGTAAGTCTGTGGGCTGTAAACTTCATATTTTCTAGCAGTAAAGCATGAGCGCATGCATGAGTGGGTTCATGTGTGCATGCGTGCATGCGTGCTTGCATACGTGTGTAAGTGTATTAAGCTGTATTTATTATCCTAGGCACCCTTTTCTTTCTAATTGTCTCACCCCAACTACCTTTTGCAGGTACATATCTGCCGGATGTTCCATTCCAGCTCATGGATACGGCGTACCTAGGTCATAGTAACAGATCATTGTCTCTTAGCATTCTAACACCAGCCCTGGTTCAGGGATGAGTACATGATTCCAAGCCAATGAGACACATGGAACTCTTGGCCAAGAGTCTCACTGTTGTTCACTGTTGTTGCAAGTGGAAAGAAGGGAGCACTGGTGCTCAGTACTCATCTTCGCCCCGGGAAGAGAATAAGAAAATGGAGACCAAAGACAGAAGAGCTTGGCTCTATGAAACAGACCTGTGAATCCATTCATGCAGACAGTACATTTAGAAAACCAGCCAGTTCTAAAACACAGCAGAGGAAGGGTGAGGGCTATCACGACCTGCAGCTTGGATACACTTGCAAATGAGGGTAAGGACAGAATGAATGCGGCATGGCTATGGGCAACAATCTTGCCCCTGCTCCCCACAACACGGTTAAATGCAGCTCGTTTCTTAGTTATTTAAAGAACATACCATTTTATGGGCAGGAAGAGAGACTTTAATCTGCAAAATGATTTTTATCACAAACTAAACATCCTTGTAACTTTTTGGTCCTCTGCTTTTGTCAAAGTCATCTCTCCTAAGAGTTAAGGCAGCTGTTGGAGTTGAGAAGACCTCCCTTGACGTGTACTTTGCCCAGCTCAGCTGTACCCCTGTTCTCTCTAATGCCTGAATTCGCATGGGATGGAAGAGTTCAGGACACTGAAATCATTAAAAGTGTAGCGTTTACATCCCTAGCTGCCCACCAGATGCCAGTACCTCCCATTGTTCAGCTTGTGAGAAATATTAGTAAACAGGACCCAATGCTCTAGGATGGGGTCAGCACTAGTCGAGGGCCACTGCTTTAATGTAATATTTAGGGAATGACCAGGACTCACTCCTTGCATCTTTGAAAACCTTGATGTCTTGTAGTACTGTGGTCTCAGTGAGAGGGAGAGGCCACTTCCCTTAGTTCTTTAGAGAAACCATGTCGAATAGCCCTGGGGTGAGGTAACTAAAAAACAAAACCAAAAATCAAAACCAAAAAAACCCCAAGGTAGCCATAGTGTCATCTATCACAGGCATAGGGTCTCACGGAGTCACTCAGAACCGGAGTGGAGGGAAAACATTTCTAGCAGAAATCGTACTGCCTAAGCACAGAGAGGCACAGACAAGGAGGGCATCAGAAACAAAGACCAGGCCTCTGTATGGTGAGCTACACAAGGAGAGACTTTGGCTTCCTCTCCAGGAAAGAAAACAGAACTTTAACATTATCGGTGTACTCCTTACACTTCCAGTTTGACTGAAACATGAAATTGGGGTAGGCTTTACAAAAACGGTCCCTTCAACAAACACCTAAAAGTCACCCACTTTATAGGGGGAAAAATGTCAAACATGGCTAGCACCATGCTTATTTGAATACATGCGGGAGAAGACTTCTAAAAGCATCATCATTGATGGTTTCATAGGATTTTTTTTTTCCTAAGAAAGTGCCTTGTTATGTTGTAAGTGATCAAGAGTAGACTGGTCACAGTGTCTCCCTCACCAATGGTCTGAATGGCAAAAGAAGGCAGGATTCACTGAGCTACACAGGAAAGAAGACCTTTGAGTCAGCTTGTCCTCCCTTTGTTGAGGACAACTGATTAGCTCTCTGTTCAGCAGGAAGGCAGCCAAGTGGGGTTCTCCAGAGAGATCTTGCTTCTAGGGACAGATTCTAGTGTATCTCAGGGTCCTGAGCGATGATTAAGTGAGTAGGAAGAAGCATGTTAGTTTATGTGTGAAGACTGGGCCTTGTTGGAGCTTCCTAGAATGAAGACAGTTGGGTCTTACCAGCTGTCTAGCTAGACATTGCCCAAAGTGAAGAGCTCTGAGAAGAGTTTAGTCATAGAAGGGCTGCCCCAGGCCGCCCGATTCTCAGGCAGCCTCTGCTCCAGCTATCTACTTGCTCAGTTTTCTCATTCTTCTGGTTCCTCATTGTCCAACTCCTTCGTGTTTCACTGAATGCTACAAAATCTGATTATACAAAGAGACATGTCTTATGTGCACAAAGAACATGGATCAATGGGTCTCTGAAGGCCTTGGTGCCTCTCTTATTGACCCCACCACCAACCTTTTGTTAAATAACATTTACAATAGAGAAAAAGAGAAGAGCTTGGTCTGACGTTTTAGCACAGCAGTTCTCAACCTGTGGGTCGAGACCTCCAGGTAAGGGTAGCATGTTGGATATCCTACGTATCAGATATTTACATTTTACAGTAGCAAAATTACAATTATAAAGTAGCAATGAAATGATTTTAGGGTTGGGGTACCATCACAACATGAAGGACTGTATTAAAGCATTACAGCATGAGGAAGGTTGAGACCCACTGTTCTAGCTAAAGCCACAGCAATTCGATCCTAAGTCCCATAAGCAATAGTGGCTTCCAGAGGCTGGTGATTAGCTCTAAAGGAGCTAGGCCTCTCAAGCTTCGAGTTTAAGGACACTGTGGTGTTCTTATAGACCAGTGTTTCACAGGTACTCTGTTCTTGACAACCAGCACATTCATTTATTTCTATTTACCTTTACTTTTTATGAGTGTTTGGCCTGCAGGTATGTGTGTGCACATGCATGTACCTGGTGCCTGAGGAGAAGGAGAAGAGGTGTTCAGATCCCCTCAAACTGGAGTTATAGCTTGCTATTAGTCCCCATGTGGGCCTTGGGAAAGGAACCACACAGTTCTTCTGCACACAGAACATGCTCTCTACTCCCCAAGAAAAATATGCATATACTGGTAGTCAACCCATATTTCCCTTCCCAAGGACTCTGATAAAAATTATTTGTTGTTCATCTGAAATTCAGATTTAACCAGATGTCCCATAACTTGGGTTTTTGTTTGTTTGTTTGTTTACTTTTTATTACTGTCATCTTTTACAGTGGTGGACATTTTCAGTGGAACTTAGGGCTTCATGTATACTAGTCAATTGCGCTAACACTCCCAAGCCCCTCTATAATTTGTGAAATCAGGTAAATCCTAATCTAAGACTAAAGCAGAGTTAAGTCAAGAAATGATTGTTCATGACTCAAAGTGAAAGCGAGCGTTACAAAGAAACCCGAGTGAGTTACTTCAATAGATTTGAAGCATCTCAGCTCTAAGATGGTCAGGACCTGGCTCTGGTTAGCATTCAACTTCAGAGATAACGTAAGGAATTCACAACCCAATTGATGTTTTACAAGCAAGCCTGGGACCTCAGGCACTCAAAGGATTATATGCTGCATTTGCCTTGAAAGGTTAAAGTGGATGTAATTGTTAACCTTGCAACTCGCAATCCAAACTGGAAAAGTGACTTTTAGGGGCACAAATTATAGGGAAATCATTCTTGACCCATCTTGGAGATGGGTCATGCACATCTTTGAGAACATTTGGTAGAAGTTGTGGAACCTCTCCATAGCAAAGTTCTTATATATGAACTTCCAGTCTTTTGCAGAGTATCTTTTTTTTTTGAGGCAGAGAGGTTTTCCATAGATGCTGTAATTCATGGGCCATTTGAGGGTCTAAGGAGACTTACAGTGGGTCAAGAACCCTTAAGTTTTCTGCCTTGGTATTCCTCGCTCAGGTTTGGATGGGGTCATAGTGAGAAACTATAAGGCAGAACGCCAAGGCTGGTGCCGTGGGCATCAGTAGAGCAATGGAGCAACTTGACGGGTTCCTCGGACTCTGGCTTCATTGTTGGGGAATGAATAGGCCACCCTGGCTGTTTGCACAGGTCATGTCCTTCCGACCCAGCAACCAGGTTTCTGGGAAGGGCTCTCTTAGGTTCTGGAGCACTGCCCAAGATTCTGTATTTGAAAAAAAAAGTTTTAAAGCACTGGCTATGTGGTGACCGAAGTCAACAAAGCGCCCTTAGTTCTAAATCATCTGATTATCTGATCCTGGATTCTGCAGCACAGAGGTCAGAAAACAGTTGGGGAAGTTCTGGGACATTTTTCTTTGAGTTAAAGAAAAAACATTTGGCAGGGACAGAAGAGAATGGCATCCCAGCCTGACCACTTTCTCATTCACCATTTCTTTCTTGCTGGTTGTTTCCCTTTCCTCCTCAGAACTTCTTAGGGCTGCCCACTGCTCTAAAGTGCCAGCTGCTACTCGAACAACACACAAAACATTTTCTTTCAGTTTTATGAAGTTCCCTTTTGCTGGGTAACCAAGAGACATAACAATGGCAAAGGTGTGCCCAGCTCTGAGCCTCCTAGGACTTCAAAGCTACCAATAGATTAAGCCCTGGTAGTTTTTAAGCAGAAAAAAAGCTGGGGGCAGGGTGGCAGTTAAATGTCTTATGCAGTTTTACCCACATAGCTAATGTACTGAAGAGATCAATCGCTCGGCCTAGAATAGAAGCTAAACAAGAAATAATGCATGCCTTACTCATTATTTTTTTTTCCTCAAAAACAATCTACCACTTCTAAGGAAGTGTTTAATGTCCACTAACATGAACCATAAACCTAATTTGAATGTTTATTGATGCTCACTGACATCTAAGAAGATGTAGTATGTTCATGGTTATCACCTCAAAGGAAAATAAAGGACTTGGCCTTTTCGGGTTTTATCTTTATCTGTCCTTGGTTCCTGAAACAGCATGAGAACCGCACACCCTCTGTTCTTACTTGTCAAAGGATACCAGCGGCCTGCTGGGAAGAGCATGCTGGGAAGTAATGTTCTACACTTTGTGTTAGGATTTGAGGAGAAAAAAAATAGAGAGCTCGTGTAAATTACAGACAAAGTTGACAAATTTCACGGCTTAGTCATGGTTAACATATCGGATTTCATGGTTTGACAGAGATTAACAAGAAAATCATATTAGAGTTACAACTATTAGTCGATTCTTAGGTATTTGGTAGAGAAACTCCATGTTCTCTGAGTTCTCACTGCCCATTCAGTACCCCCTTTGTCTTTCCTGCCATGGCTGCCCACCCCCTGCCAGGCCAGAGGGAGCAAATGGGGTGTCTCCCAAGTTCCTGAGTCACCCATAGTCAAGGCCCCCAGAGCCCAACGGGGAGCTCTCAGCCTCCGTAGAATAAGGCAAAGTTTAGCATTTGCAAGCCAGTTCATAGAACGTTGGGGAGGTGGGGATTAAAGAGCAGCCCACTTCTATACAGTGCATCTAAGTCTACCTAAGTGTGTGCACTAGGGAGGGAAATGATGGACCACTTTTTTGCACTATGATATTTGAGTTGAAAAGTAAGTTTTCCTATCTTTATGAGGCCATTCAGTTGAAGCCTTGCTGTTAGAAGTCACATGCAGGCAGGGACTTCAAAAAGCCTGCTGCTTGCCTGCCATTTGGCCTGGGGGCTCTGCATATCCTCTTTCTGCTAAAGGCCTGCTTGCCTGTCAGCTTTGCATAAAAGATGCCAATTTGTCAGCCATTTGCTTTCTCTCTCTCTCTCTCTTCTCTCTCTCTCTCTCTCTCTCTCTCTCTCTCTCTCTGTCTTCCCTAAGGAGAAATTCTCTACACCTCCAGTCTTCAACATGGCATGTATCCCACTAGCAGCAAGAAATCCACTCCTCTCTCTGTCTCAGACCCATTTCCTTCCCAGGCTGTCCTCCTGGGTCTTATAGGATGTCCTTAATCAGAACCACATTACTCAGCCAGAGGAAGTCCCCCAGCAGAGGCTGGCAAGACTCAATGGCAAATTAGTTTCAGAACGTGGAAGGTCACATTGGGAATAAAAGGCGCAGTTATCTATTGTGTTTTCTTTAGTGGAGAGAATGGAGGCAGAGTGCCAACTCTGAAAAAACCCCCGGTTGGAATAAGGAGTGGCTGCGGACCATTAATTGTGAGCACAGCCCTCAGCCGTGGAAAAACTACAGACTTACATTCTAGGTATCTTCAATGAAGATTTTCCTCTTAACAGGCAGGGCTTCTATACCTCAGTAGTACCCCACATGGGTAAGGGTAAAAGTAGCTAAGTTTTTGTGTGCACACACACACACACACACACACACACACACACACACACATCACCTGAGTGTCAGATAAACGCATGTATAATAGCACCTACTACTGATGGTCTCATGGGCCATGGTAAGCACTTTGCACACTTAGTTTCTCATGTCAGTCCTTGTTTTCCAAAGACTGGAATTGACTGGACCCACAAAGTTAGACAGAGAACTCAAGATCAAACACAAATGTACCTGACTCCCCAAACGGGAGGGAGGCTGAGGGGGAAGGTTTGTTTTGGTTTTGCTTTTTTTTTTTTTTTTTTTTTTTGTTTCTTTTTTAGGGGTGTGTGTGTGTGTGTGTGTGTGTGTGTGTGTGAGAGAGAGAGAGAGAGAGAGAGAGAGAGAGAGAGAGAGAGAGAGATTCTATGTATGTACATTTCTTAGGGTTCGTATGTACACATGTGTTGGACTGTACATAGAGACCAGAGGTCCACATGGGATGTCTTTGATTGTTCTCCACTGTAATTTTTTTTAATTTTTATTTTGGGTTTGTCCGTGTGAGACTGTGGTCACGTGTTTGCCACTGTGAATGTGTGGAAGTCGGGGGACAATCTGCCCTTCTACCCTGTGAGTTCCTAGAATTGAACCCAGGTCATGAAGCTTGGCGGCGAGTGTTAAACAGGTGTGTAAGCTTTAGTTGACTGCAATGCCTTCCTCCCGGGGATGCAGGCTACAGGCTGTGGGCATGCAGGGAAGAGGGACAAGGGAGTTGTGTAGAAGGCCGGGATTCCTTTCATGAAGTTTTCCAAGTCCAGCTTGGCGAGAGAGACTGTGGGGAGAATCAGAGGGCAGGGGGCTGAGTGGAAATCTATCCCCCCACCCCAAACTGCTGGCGATCCTCCTCTCTCTTGAATGTGTGTTTCAAGGGTGAGGGGAAACATTCCAGGGTGCCCCCACCTTCACTAACACCTTGGGGCAGCGAACAATTAGAATGAAGTTTTTCATCAAATGCCCCTCCATAAAACCATTTCCCAGGAAACAGAGCACAGCATGGAGCCAGCTGACTGCATTTCCCACCAACAATGAGCATTGTGGGGAACAGGTACTATATTTAAATGATTTTCCTCCAGCCTGCTGCCAAGTCTGTCTTTCAAGGAGACCTACATTGCTGTGCTGAGGCCTCCTTCCCCTCTGGCCATCAGGATTGGGGCAGGGAATAGACCCCTGTCTCTTCAACACCCATGTGTAAAACGCCAATAAACAAACCAGCCAGGACCTACAGGCCTAATTGCCTTTTAACTCCACCAAGATGATAAACTCCCAGAGCAAGAAGGAAAGACTCCCAGGGATTTAACAAGTTTATCTGCAGGCCACTTGACCGTTTTCTGTCTGCCTGCACTTCAGTGAGTTCACTAATAAAAGGCAAAAGGGCCCGAGCCTCAAACCCTTCAATGACTAAGAAATCTCAGATTTAAAACGTATGGCCAGCAGGAAAACAACCCATTAGCCCAAGCTTTACTTTGGGTGTTTGTAAAGGCGGAAGCAAGAATGGTGGGCCGCTCATTCCCAGCGCTCATTCCCAGCGCTCATTCCCAGCACTGGTCACTTCCCTTCAGAGAATTACTTGCAAAACACCCAAAGTCTTCTCACAAGGAAACTGCCAACCCTTTAAGTCAAGGGACTGTAGTGACAGGTGAGAGCAGAAGCCCACATTCCTCAGGACATCTCTCCGTAGTGTCTGTTTCTGTTCATTTACAACACGTCATCCAGAAAACTAACAGCTAACTAACTAACTAACTAACTAAACTAACTCCATGTGCTCTACACTTACTGAGGTTAAACTGAAAAAAAAAAAAAAAAATCAAACAGAACTAAAACACTTGAAAATAGGAAGACCTGAGACCGGAAGTAGGGGCGTGGCCTCCTTGGGAATTCGGTTCGTAATGGCTACCTTTTATCAACTTGGACGTTCTCTGTATGAGTTTCTAAAGAAATGGTAGGATGAATAGGGGTTAAGCATAATGAGCGTTAGGGGTCTAACAGAAGGCATTTTAACAAGTACCCTGTTTATCCTTTGGGGCTGGAGAGAGAATGCAGATGACATTGGAGGCACACCTGGATGTAGACAGTCATCCAAGGAGCAGTTATAAAAACTTCTATAATCTGATCTCATGGCTTATCATCAGGCTACATGTAGAAAAGCTAAAAACAAACAAACACACACTAAACAATAACAAAAAACTAGTTCCTCAAAATGTTAGTATTTCTCTGCATGAATTTGAAGGGATTTGACTCTCTTACATAGACTTAAATTAATGGGTAACTGACTAACTTTTGCAGTGCTGGGCTAGGCAAGCACTCTGCCACTGAACTCCTAAATTATTTACTATTTCTTACTCTAAATATATTTATTTGTGCGTGGCACGGTGGCGCTGGGGAGCACATGTACCTGGAAGTCAGAGGACAACTTGTGGGAGTTGACTTTTTTAGGCTACCATGTGGGTTGCAATGATCACATACACTTCTACTTGCTAATCCATCTTCCCAACTCCAGTTATTTGAAAATTTTAATACTAAATGTATACCATGTGCTGGCTAGTTTTACGTTAACTTGAGATACGCTCTAGTCATTGGGAGGAGGGAACCTCAGTTGAAAAAATGCTTGTGTAAGAACGAGCCCTAGGCAAGCCTGTAGTGATTTTTCTTAGGGATTGATGTGTGAGGGCTTAGCCCACAGTAGGTGCTGCCACCCCCGGGCTGATGTTCCATATGAAAGCAGGCTGAACAAACCATGAAGAGCAAGTCAGTAAGCAGCACCCCCCTCCATGGCCTCTGCATCAGCGCCTGCCTCCAGGATCCTGCCCTGTTTGAGTTCCTGTCCTGACTTCCCTCAATGAGAGACAACGATGTGGAAGTGTGGACGTGCAAAATAAACTCTTTCATCCCTAAGTTGCTTTCGGTCATGGTGCTTCATCAGAGCACTAATAACCCTAAGACATTGTCTTTAGAAATTAGTTAAGATACTGAAACTAATGAATGAATGAATAAATAAATAAATAAAAACAAAAAAACCAAAATACCCCATCCCCACAAAAAAAAAACAAAACAAAAAAAAAAAAAAAAAAAAAAAAAAAAAAAAAAACCTACCTTTTCGTACAACACACCATTTTCCCGAGTAACAGGAAGAGAGCCATGTCTGAGATGTCAGGGAAGACCTTGCTTCCTTTCTTCTCAGAGACGCAGACACAGGACACATGTGATGACGTATGACTTTAGTTTGAACATAATCTCCAGTGAAATGAAAACTCAATGGAGACACTAGCTACAGGCTCGACATTCAGCAGTGACTTCCCTGGGTAACCCCCATTTCTCCTGTTCTTTCTATCAGGGGACAAAAACCCTGAGCTCCTCCACCACACTGGCTTGCTCCATTTACTCAAGCCCGAGCAGCCCTGGAGCAGGGAGATTGCCAAGTGAAAAACCTGGACTGCTATTTTTCTATTAAAATCTTGTCCATGTTTTTCCTATTGGAACCTGGAAACAGGACAAATTCTGAAGAGATCCAAAGGAATTTCTTTAGAAAAGAATTCTGTTAACACCAAAAGCTCCCCGAGCGCCACACAAAGCAAATGCTAGACTTCATTAGGCTGAAATGTGTAAGCAGAGTTCAAACCCAAAACGAGCCGTCCTTCGCAGCAGGCTGGGCTGCATCAGGGCTTATGCGTTTGTACACTGATCCTCTCACATGCCTGCGACTCCCTGCTTCATCGTCTCATAATCAGCTCCAGATTTTCTATTGCTCCCACTGTGTGAGCTGTGCAGCGTCGGATTTGGGAGAGGTACTGTTGAAGAGTATGGAAGTACACAGGAAATCTGAATAAAAATATATTCCCAACTGAAGTTATGGTTCCTACCCTTGAGAAGGAACAAAAACAGAGCACATGACTTGGAACCTAACTGGTCCCAAGAAACTGTTAGAACACGGATGTGTGCAAGGATTGTATGTACAAATGGTTGGGAGGTATCTGGACCAATAAAAGAAGGAAGAAGATGATGAAGGAATTCCCCTGAGAAATGATGCCTCTGTGTTTTAGGTATGTCTGCCAGAGACCTAGGATGCTTACTAAAGGATCAGATTTATCTGGGGTTAGCTTCATCCCTGAAGTTCAAACACAAATGACCTCTCTGGGGATTTGAAGGGCTGCTCTTAAATTCATTAAAGTTTTGTGACTTCATAGATGATATTATTACACAGATAGCATGAGTTCTCCGTGGCCGAACAAGTGAGAGTCAAATTGGAAGGCTGCGAATCAGGATTAGACTGTTTCTCTTTCACCTTGAAGATAGCTCTCCTCCTTGGGTCAGTGAGTCAGTCCCCAGGGCAACTGTGTGACTGACTTCCTGCTATCAAATGTCTTTAAAATAGTCATTCTTTTCTAGGCTGGATTAGGCTTCCCAATGTCCTACCTTTCTCTGACAAATGCTTGTTTTCAAAGTGATAGCTCTACCTGATATTCACGCACATCTCTTCCAGTAAAGTAATTAGGAAGTGAATAAAAATTTAAAAGCTAATGTAGCGCTCAACCGATCCGAAGGCTATGCAGAGTGTTTGGACACATAAACTCATTCTACAATTCTGCCTTCGATTTCATGGACTCTGGTTCCAGAGACAGTGAGGCATTTTCTCACAGCCCACATGGATCTTGGGACTAGCATCTACTTGCTTTTCACAGTGACTCTGCACATTCCAAAGAAGCAGGGGCATAAACACACAGGCTTTCACCCTCTAACCCCACTAGCCTGCTTCCTCCAGAGGCCATCATCTAAAACATCTCCTCTCACAGGTATATGGTCTTGGATTTGTCACGCTGAATGTGAGACTTTACAAGGCCAATAAAATGACAGCTGGACAGAGGGGACTGGGTGGCTTCTACCAACTATGAAACACCACAGCCTTTAACTCCTGAGGATCAGGAACTTGAAAGCTCTGAGATCCACTTAGCTGGTGTCTGTCATAAAGTTAAGGCTAATCCGATTTCCCCTGACTTGCAGCTCTATCTTAAACCCTCAAGCCTCTCCTAGGCAGACTTAACTGATGGAAGACTTGATTATGCCTTCTCAGGCCATAAATTCTAGATATTTATAACATAACTGTTGTCATTTGGGTCAATTAAGATGCTTTTACTGGCTTGGAACAACTACCTATGGGGCTTGTCAAATACCCTGACAGTGGTTTATGACCCTTCATGGTGATTTTATCTTGCAGGGATATGAAAGATGGCTGCATAGAAAAATCACCAGGAAGCTTCTAAAGCAGGTTTCTCCTACTTCGTGATAGCCCACGCCTCGTCAGGCTCTACTCTGTCTCCTTTTCTATTCACGATGTGGAAACACAGTTTGGCTTTCAACCCTCTCCTAGAGTTGGCATCTGTGATCATCTTTTCTCTTCCAAAGACCCCAGAGGAAGAGAGAAACACTGTGTGAGATGTTCTATCATTAAACGCAAAACAAAACAAACACCTAAGAGGTGGGCTGGCTGGACACCCAGCTAGGACATGCTAGGCTTCCCAAAGTCCAACCTTTCTCTGACAAGTGCTTGCTTTTACTTGAGGGACAAACACTCCCTCCTGAAAAGCAGAATAGATGGCAACAAAGAACGGAATTTATTAGGGGATTTCACCCAGACAGGTTGTAGCTTCTGCCTTTGTGGGATATTGCATCCTGCTGTGTCTTCCTTTAAGGGAGGCCCTAGGCACCTACTGTTTCCCAGGCACTGGGCTAGGCAGGGATAAGAGAGCTCAAGGAAATCCCGGGGTGGGGGTGGGGAGGCAGGGTAGAGAAGCAGACATATTCATAATTACTGTGCCAAGTGTTAAAAGGCTCCAGGAGGAAGCCTGAATGCTGTAGGAAGGCTGAAGGCTGTGAAAAGTAAGGCTCCTTTTTTAGTGGGAGGAGATGTTAGGGATGACTAGAGAAGAAGTGTTTCTAGTCTGACCCTTCACAAATGCAAGGAGACAGGTAGACCCACTGAGTGGAAGAGTATTTCCTGAAGGAAATGCAAAAAGCAAAGGCTGGATTTGAGGAGACAGGATGTATGGGCATTTCCCACAGGTTTTTACATTGGTAGTCAGCAGTGGAATGAGTTGGGGCTGAGAGGATCCTACAAGACATTGCATTCCTCTGCCATGAGCTTTCTCCATCCTTAGTCAAAGGGGCTGAGGCACAATGGCACGCTCTCCACACAGCCAACTGGATGAACAGGTAGGGACCACTGTCCCGTGCCTATGGGCTCCATACCCATGAACACAACCAGTTAAAGCCTCCAGGCTAACTTGGCAAGCATCATTCTGACCTGTCACACTTCCTGGGTTAGAGAACAGTTCAGTTTTGATTATCAAAACAGCATGCTTTGTAGAAGCCATGTGGTACATCTACAGCTTCACCTGGTAAACATACGGCATGCTGACACCAAGCAAGACTCTGTGGTAAGGATGAATCAGAAAGGCGGTGGGGGAGGCATGGCTTCAGAGTGCAGTGTGATCCCGAGGTACTCGGTGACATATGCTGGACCATCTCTAATGGTCTTTAATCTTCTTGGTTTCTTCATCCCGTAATATTTATGATAATGCAGCTTCATTTGAAACAAAACACCAGGAACAAATATCTACTATAAAAGGAAGACTGCATGTGGAAACTACATCACAGCGTGTAAAAAGTCTACATCATAGACAATGCTAGCTACTGGCTACCATTAATTTCCCCTAGACTTGCTGCTTTAAATATGCTGTCTAAATCCTGACCCGGAAAGTGAGAACCTGGCTCAAAAGGTCACAAGCCACCAGACGACAAAAAAAAAAAAAAAAAAAAAAAAAAAAAAAAAAAAAAAAATTAATTTTCAAAACTGTTATGAAAGAGTTTGCTGCTATTAAAAATGTAAAATATTCAGCTTTCTTTGTTTATACTCTGTTTTGTTCCAAAAAGGACTAAAACATCTAAAACCAAATAGAAGAGGCTCATGTTTCAAAGGAGGGAGAAGGGAGGAGTGGAGATACATCAACCTTGCCAACGCCAGGCTGCTTCTCAATGGGATGTGGACAGCACTCACATAAACAAGGAAAGCTTTGAAAACCCAACATCAACTGTTGGTATTCTGTCTAAGCTCCACCCCCACAGCTACCTGGGAACAGCCAGGTATGCTCCGCCCCACAGTTGCCTGGCAACAGCCAGCTGTGCCTGACACTACGTAAGGGGCTGCTTGCCCCCTCCTCTTTGTTCTCTTCTCTTCCCTGCTCTTCCTCTTTTCCCTGTCCCTTCTCTCTACCGCCCTCCCCCCCTTTCCCTCCACATGCTCATGGCCCGCCTTTCCTCTCCTACTCTTCTCTCATTAAACGTCTCCACATGGACCCATGTTGGTTTGGTGTGCTTTATCCAGACACAGACCGAGATTTAAACCCAACATTGGTCCTAACATCAACAGCTCTCCAGCTCTTCCAGCACCAAGGGAGGTGCAGAACGTACCCCTGCAGAAAGCCTGGGAACAGAAGACTTTACCGTCTCTCATCTGTACCCAAGGCTTGGGTGCACGCCTCCTTACAAGTAATGGAGCATGGTAAAAAGCCACAGAGCACGGGGGCCAAAGTTCCTCCGCCTGCTTCATGCTGCATGGGTGAAGACACTTCAGTCGCTGCCTCGTACAGATGAAGCTAACGCCAATCTTTGGGCTCAAGAGTGTTGTGAAGATTCTAGGAAGACGTCACGAAACAGCGCCCATGCCTAATGCCTCTGCACTGCTCAATGAACGGCGGATGTGTTATCTTGTAGTCCTCTCCTAAGAGTCAGAAGAATAAGGTACAGAGCATTGCCTCATCATAAAATTCCATAAGAGACCACAGGAGAGACACTTGGGGAATTAAAAGGAAGCTCTGAGGAATACTGGCTTCTATACTCTCAGAAAATGGAGCCAGGGCTCTGAGAGCTTCAGTAGGTCAGGAGAGGGAGATAAAGCCAGCGTGGAAAACTTAGACGAAGCTTCTGAGGAAGCACTTCTAAGCTGACTTTGAGAGAAGGATTCAGGAAGATAATAGGGCTTTTTCGGATCATGGCAAACCATAATCACAAGGACCTAGAAAAAGCAATGAATACTATTTTAAGAAGAGGAAAAAAAATACTCCATTATCGGGGAGTGGTGGAGAATTCATAAAACACTGCAAAGAACCCATCTTGGAGAGAATCCAAGAACCAGGCACTGAAGACGGAACCTGAATTAAGTCGAATCAGGGAAGGGACTGGTGGGGTCACAACTGGCTAGGGTCTGTGAATTAGATGGCTTTCCAGGGTTACGAGTTAGGGGAATTGCCCCCAGAAGCTGGAGGTATGTAGCTCACCCTAGAACTATGCTAGGACAGACAGGACGTAGTGGCTGGAAGGGACACTCTATGGGAAAAACTGACTGACTTCCTCTGGTGATGAGACATGAAGTCTAGCTACACAGGGTCGGGATAGAGACTGCTGTGCCTGACACTCAGGTTTGTCACCCATCAACCATCAGCTCATTGTAAACACAGCTTCCTCCATATAGAATGGGACTAAAGACTCCTGACTTCACATGGACTTCTGCTGGACTCATCCTAAAATGGACAAAAAAACAAAACAAAACAAACAACAACAAAGACAGTGACAACTTTGGTGATTTTAGTACAAGTGGCCAGTCCTGAGGTTTCTCTTTCAGGTTTATTTTTTAGATATTTTTAAAAAAATAATTATTTATATATTTTTATGTACATGAGTACACTATCCCAATCTTTAGACAGACCAGAAGAGAGCATCAGATCTCATTACAGATGGTTGTGAGTCACCATGTGATTTCTAGGAATTGAACTCAGGACCTCTGGAAGAGCAGCCAGTGTTCTTAAACCACTGAGCCATCTCTCCAGCCCTCCTTCAGGCTTACTAACATACAACATCAGACATTCAATGTCTGTTCAAGAAGTCAGGGTGTCAGCATGAATGGAGACAGTTCCTGTGTCCACGTCTCCCATCTAGCTTGCTCCATCTCTTTTCGGATGTGTCCTTCTGAAAGCACAAGGCTCAAGGACAATGGGGATGGTTGTTTCATTTTAAAGAAACAACATATTGCTTTAAAAAAAAATAAAGGCTTGTACTTTCGTCTTGTTTCATAAGAGGAAGGAGAGAGAGGATGACACACTGTACTAGTGATTACCTGCCCCTTTTAAGCCCTGTCAGCAACACAAAGGCTTAAACTGAAGCTTAATCCAGGGCACATTATCCCTCTAAGCCCATGCCTTAACTCGAGGGGACCAAAAGGAGTGTCTGCACTTCTGCAGGAGTTTGCGGTAGGTTCAGTTAACTTTTGAAGGAGCAACCTCTTCTCCCAAGTTCCAAAGAATCTAAATCTAAACCTGGTCTGCTTCGGTTACTGAAAAACATTCTCGTCTCTTATGTTTCCCAAAGTCCATCTTGCACAATACAAACTGTAGGGATGGGATTGGTCGGACCTGGCAAGTCTGGAATGAACGGCTAAGGATGTGGGTAGCTAGGGAAATTCTTGCTTAGCACACCTTTTTGATCCTGAAAAACCATCACTGAGGGCCTTGAGCGTACATGCCTTTGCTTCTCCATTAAGCCCATGGTATTTTGAAACAAAGTCTTGAGAAAACCCACATAATCAAAGGAGATCAGGCAAATGACCAACTGATGACTTCAGTAGCCAACCCTGGGAGTCAATGGACAGAAGGATTTTAGATGGTCCAAGAACACAGCAGGAGAGAAGCAGTGGGGCACGTTCTCTAAGCTGGATAAAATATCTTCTCTGAGAGCCCTGTAGCCCACCTGGACCCTGTATGGCTTTAAAAAAAAATGCCTCTTACTGTGTAACAAATGAATGTTACAATGTAACATTAGCTTTGACTAGCCAGCTTTGCTTCCTTGATAAACCAAGCCCAAGGTCAGTAATTGCTTTGATTACAGAAGGAAACAGGTGATTTACTGAGCTTTTTTTTTTCCTACTGAGCTTAGAGTGCTAGTGAGTAGCACTAAAAAGGTAACCTTTCAAAGATAGATGTCATCAAGGAACTACTATTGTTATGGGGTTGGGGGTGGGGGATCCCATCCCTTTCCCCAGCACAGAGCCGTTCCACGGTTCCATGGCTCTCCTGAGTTGCAGTATATTCAGGATAGCACAGGTTGAAGGGTTCTTATGCAGGGATTGTGTATAACCCCTAACAGTCAAGTGTCCTTGGGGAAGTAGCAACATCTCTGTTTTCTAGTCTCTGAAAGGAAACCTCCAGATGGGTTCCTGTCTCTTTTGGAATCAGCCTACAAATATTGCCTATTGTTCTTGATACAAAGTTTCTAAAAATCACATCTATCTTTCTTAAGTGTAGTTCTTCAAAACCGTGGCTAAATTCTTTGAACTGGGGAAATTTTTCCTTATCAACACAGGAACAAATAGAAACTTGGGTTCGATTCCATTATATTCCTGGGTCAAATGTTTGAACAAATGTTCCTCTCCTCTGGATCTACAAAACAAAGGCAGATTGGCCGTTTGGGTGAGCCAATGCTGTCCCTTTATGAGATGAAAGTTGTAAATTATCTAAATGAGTAAAGAGACACCATCTTAAGGTGACAAAGCTACAGGGTCACCAAACTCCTGGGCTAGCTAAGCTTCTGAACTCAGTAATCCCCCACGTTTAATAGAAACCACTTCAGCATCACCTGGCCAAAGTCGTAGCTACTGATGCCATTCTTCTAGAGACTGATGGATTCTCTCTTAGTTTTACTTGATTTTGTAACTTTGTTTTTAAAGATTTATTTATTTAATGTCTATGAGTACACTATAGCTGTCTTCAGACATACCAGAAGAGGGCATCAGATCCCATTACAGATAGTTGTGAGCCACCATGTGGTTGCTGGGAATTGAACTCAGGACCTCTGGAAGAGCAGTCGGTGCTCCTAACCACTGAGCCATCTCCCCAGCAGATTTTGTAACTTTTAAGTAAATTTCCCACTGAAGTCAAGTTATGAAACCAAAATCAAAACCAAAACCAAACAAAACACAAAACCCCCAAACACTAGCACAACGTTTGTATCTTCTTTACTTTCCTTCTCTTACATAAGTGGGATGAAGGGCAGACATGATTCCAGCAGACCTCTCTGTGACAATGACATTTCTCACTGTTCAGGGAGGATAGGACTCACCAGCATTGCCTAATGCTGAAACACTAACTCCGTACTTGAGGTGGCCACTAAGTTCCTTGGAAAGTGACTAGTGTGACAGGGGAAGTAAATTTTGCTTTCTATTCAATTTTAGTAGATTCGAATTTAAATAGACTCTAGACTCGAGTGGCTTATAAAAGCCTTGAAGATTCACCTTTCATGCTTGTGAATTGCCTCTTCCTGTTTTGCTGTTGATGATTTCTATCTTGTTTATGTCTTTGATTTACATCTTCTTGTCTGTATTTACTCTTACTGTTTTTATGAACACCGGACATTAACCAAGACACAGATTACAACAGGATCCGTCTAGCTGAAATCACTTCTTCCCCAGATCTCAGTTCTCAGGTTCAGTAAACACACACACACACACACACACACACACACACACACACACACACACACACACGTGTATATGTATGTGCATGTGCATGTGCATGTGCATGTGTATGTGTATGTGTATGTGTATGTGTATGTGTATGTGTATGTGTATGTGTACCTGCAGAAATGTGGTTGGAAAGAGAAAATGAAGAACTTAGGGATCCCAGAGGAAAACAGGCCAGGCCCTGGCCGTTGTGATGGTTTCTCTTCCCCAGAATGAACCATCTGAATCCAGTGTGACCACGAGAGGGAGGCAGAAATGCTGGGTGTGCAGGCCGTGGACTTGAGCTCCTATGTAACTGGACATCTCCTGGGAATGGTAGGCTCGGACAGAACACGGTTTGTAGAGTGTCCGGCTGGCCCTGATGAATCAGAGATACGATGGAGCATTTAGGTGGGGGAGTGTTATGGATGGAGCTGAGAATTAAGAGACTAGCTCGTGGGGATTTCTGCCACTCGAGACAGAAACAGCAGAAAGCACAGGTAGTTAACTGTAAAGAGCCTTGAATAAGGAAATGCTATTCGGGTTTACAGACAAGATCTCTCCATAAAAACAATCATCCACTACAATCTCAGGCCTTGCTTTGTGTTTTGTGCCAGTGAGCACTCTGTACAATGAAGCTGGGTACCGGTGGGGTATGGGACAGCAGGGGCGGATGAGCCTGTCTCCCAGAGACAGTCAGAAGCCCTGAGTAATGAACTCTGAAGGGCTCAGGTTGCTTCATCTTATCAAAGTCATCAGACTGAACTTGGGGAGTGTTAAAAGACTTACTCCAGAGGACCTCCAAATCCCAAGAAGTAAGAGGGACCGACTTAAAGCACAGTACTTAAAGTGACACGGGGAATACCATAGACTATGTTAAGTTGGGATTTTCCTGGAGTCCTTCATGGTTTCTTATACTATTCTTTATTTCTTACTCCTTCTGATTGATTCTAAATGGGCAGAGACTCCTAGGCATATGTATATGTAACTTTTACTCGTAGAGCCATTTCTGCCATCAAGCAACTCGCTGTACAGCCAGGTCCTAGGCTCACAGTGGTAGGCTCTACAGAGCAGGACTTAGCTACTGAATACTGGTGCCTATGTTGAAAAGTAGTTATTCCTATGGTGACAAGTACTATAGAGAGTTTCAAATAGGGGACAGCGACAGATAGGACCTGGGGTATCTGGATGGCCCTGGGTTGGTGTGGTCTAGGTAGGTCCCTTTAGAAAGCAACAGCTAAGCTGAACCTACATGATGGGAAACAGCCGATCACTGAGACAGAGGCTGTGGTGAGCTCGGATGTAGCAGACTGTGAAATTCTAGAGCGGTAACAAGTTGAGTCCATTGGCAGGGGAGCAGAGAACAAGCTATGAGTAAGTCTAGGACTGGGTGAATGTAATGTATGGTTAAGTGACAAGAGGGTTGGACCTTGCATGGGTACAGCTGGGAAGTCCCTAGCAACCAGAGTAAGAACTGTGGATTAGCGAAGTATGTAGTACCCCTTCCCTTAAGTATACTGCCAACAGAGATGCGTTTTATATTGCCTTTCCCTCTCCAAGGAGAACAGACACTAATTCGTCAGGAAGGGTTTCCTCAAAGAAAGGAAAGATTACACTAATACCTTATGTTCAATGAGACAGGGAAGGAATCGAGTTCTTCCAAATACCCACCAAGTATCTGTAACCACCAAAGTCACCACTCCAGGAGTTCCACAGAGACCAGGTGCCTCTATGGTAGGCACATATAGTCAACGCAGGTAGGCCCAACCCCCTTGGAGGTCATACCAACCTCTGGGTTTAATACAAAGAATTTCCCTGCCACTGAGCAAATCACAGAAAGATAGGTGTGCCCCCTGAAAATTAGGTGGAGAGCGAATACCCAGGACATCAGACGGGGATCTAGATGACGCTGGAGAAGCTAAGAGTGGGAAAATCACGTAACACAGAATGGAAAGAAGGAACTGCAGCAGTAATGATTGGTTTGGGGGGGAGAAAGCTAGATGGAAAGAATTTGGAAGGTAAGAACTTCCAGATGGTCTTGCTGGTGAAGATAGCTATATATAGAGACAGAGGGGCTAATTAGTTCCTGGGCCGAGGCCCCGGTTTCTGTTGACTGAGTGATTGTCTTGTGGTGGTTTAGTTCAATACATGCCACATCGTGAGTAAATTAAGTATTTGAGGGTTTTTTCCCCCCCAAGCAATGGGAATTGCCCAACCTTAATATAATTAATTAAGAGTCAATGAATGTTTAATTTAGTTCTGGTGCTTGTACCAGCAACACAATGAGCTCTTTGTCTTGGCCAAGGCTCCTAAATATTGGGAAAGGGAGAAAGGCAGGAAAAGAGCAAGGGTTAGTCAATAGTTTTCTCCCAAATACTCTGATGCATACGTTGCCTCCCCAGTGTAACAGCCCATCTAGTGAAACCCAAGAGTTTGCCCCTGAGGGAGGCTATGGACCTAGGAGGAATGATGTTGCCTCATGCCTCTCTATTGGCACCAAGAGTTACAAGTTATGCTTTCAAACTCGATTGGTCAGCTGACTGAGCCATCTTAACTGGCGCATGCTCAACGACACTTTCATTTGATGTGCTCTTGCTTTTGAGTCAAAGGCAGTCAAAAGATGGTTGAGAAAAGCTAAGAGACAGAGATCTGAAGAGCCATTGGGACCTTCTCTCCAGGGTGTTATGAGCAAATGAACAGCTCTCGGTTAGCCTCCAGCCAGAATCTAGCAGGTGACTAGACAGAGATAGGTGGATTTTTATCACTGCAGAATTCCTATTATTGGCTTCAGAGAAAATTCTAATCAAAAGCAACAGTAAAAGGTGCTTCTGCTTACTGTGTCCATCACACGACAGCCCCGTGTATGGTTTTTTATTGACATCATCACAGTCAATGCTCCCGACAATCTGAAGCAGCCAGTGTTCTGACCAATCCTCATGGAGCACACAGAAGCTGAAGCTTGAGTTGCCCTCCTGGTTAGTAAATAGAGGAACTGGGATCACAACACAAGATGTTTGGTCTTGCTGTCTGTAGTAACTCATACTCACACCTGATCCTGCGCCAAGTTATTCTGTAATTAGACTCTCACTGGGTGCATGAGTTGGAGAGATTACCAAAGAGCTGGGAGCTTCTGTGTACAACAGCAGAGGAAGGCTCGGATTTTTATATTCAGGGAAGGAACACAGGCTAGGTGCCATTTCCATACCAACTTCCTGAGGTGTAAGGGAATACAAATGATCCCTGGATCTGGGAGCCACTGGCTTCTCACCATCAGTCTCAAGTCTGATTGAGAACTAACATGGTGGAGAAGAGAAGGAAGGAGACTCGGGGTACAGAGGGACACAAGGTTCAAGCCATTTCCTCTTTGGAATCTTGTCTTAGTAGACTTCTGGGGAGTGGTGACACTCTGAAACAGTAATGTGAGAGGAGACAGGGAGGTGAGGCCCATTGGTCCACACTCTCACGTCTCTATTTGCTTAGTTTGCTTAGTTTGGTTTAAGTAGAAGCACAAGAACACCAAGCTAGTCCCACAGCTGATTAGCCCTCATTCCTACCACACTCTGTAGGACAGTGACCGTTTAATACAGTCCCTCTTGTTGTGGTGACCCCCTAACCATAACATTATTTTAGATGCTGCTTCTTAACTGTAATTCTGCTCCTGGTATGAATCATAATGTAAATTTTTCTGGAGATAAAGGTTTGCCAAAGGGAGTCACAACCCACAGGTTGAGAACCATTGGATATAGCCATCTTGAGATGACTGCAAGTCTGATGTCTAATGCAGAACTTTATAGCAGTACAACAGAAAATGTAATGCATCTAAATAAACATTGCATCACAGACTCCAAGGGTGGTAAGATTCTGGGAAAATTAGGCAAATAGAATTTTTGCTCACTAATACCAACTTGAAGCTAAGTACCCAATGCGATTATGTAGTAGGGGGAAGGAAAGAAGAGGAGGAGATGGTTAGTTTTAGTTTCCTACCAGTAAAAGGGTTTCAGAGTGCTCCCGAGTTAGTGACCAGGATAGCCTTCAGCATCCAAATTCTTACAGCACCCTCTTCCCATTTTGTATCCTGTCCCCAGTTTTAGTGCATACCACTACTATCTGTCCATGTAATCCAGATAGAATCCTTATGTCCCCACCTGCTAGGCATGGAAGAGTTCAAGGGAATGCTCCTTTTTTGTAGGCTTTAGGACAAATAACCAATGAGGGGTACTTTGCCTGGCTAACAGAAACACTCAGTAAATGCTTGCTTAAGATTTTCACAGGGGAACCAAGATAACCCAATCCCAGAAAGGACCGAGTGGGCAGCTAGAAGGAAATCCAACAAATTCTGCATGGGTGGGAAGGGGCTTTCTGGGGACACTAGGCAGTAGTGTCTGACTCCCTGGGAGGGGGTCTTTTCTCGGTTTAGGAGCTGTGATCTCAGGACTCTGGAATCAGAAGGATCTGGATAGGAATCCTGTTCAGCCATCTAATTACCATCCATCCTGGGGCAGGAGAGTTATTTGTCTTTCTAAGACAAAAGAAGAATCTCCCTCTCTAGGTTGCTGGGAAGATTAGAAATTGGAAAAGCACAATGTCAGGGAGATAGAAGCAAATCCTAGTGGGAATTCCTGTTAGGCCTAGCTAGAAGCTTCTTTCTATCCAGAGCCTATGTATACTTCCTATTCGCCAGGCATTAGCTAAGCACTCTAGAAATGTCAACATACTCCTTGCTCACAATAACCCTGTGAGTCAGGTACTGTTATCTCTCCTTCTGCAGATAAGTAAAATGGGAGCAAAGAGGATAAATAGCATGCCAGAGTCACATAGCCAGGAAATGGTCTGGCAGGGATTCCCACACTAGCGACCTGGGCAGGACTGTGCACTTAACCCCTGAGATGTCCTGCCTGCTGACGGAGAGTGCAAGCTTACTTCTCTCAAAGGAGGAAAGAAAGAAAGAAAGAAAGAAAGAAAGAAAGAAAGAAAGAAAGAAAGAAAGAAAGAAAGAAAGAAAGAAAGGAAGGAAGGAAGGAAGGAAAGAAAGAAAGAAAGAGGGAGGGAGAGAGAGAGAGAGAGAAAGAGAAAAAGAAAAAGAAAAGAAAAGAAAAATATAGAAAGATATTAACCAGTGCTAGCCAACATGGTACAAACCTCAAGGACATTATGTGAGATGATAATATGTTAACTAAAACACAAAAATGTGATTCTCAAAATGGTCATATTAATATGTCTGTCATTCTGACAAAGTATGACTTGTCAGGGACGCTAGTTTCTGGACACCCTTTCCCTACCCTGAAACTGTTACTCTGCCCTACTGATATGACAGGCTTGACAATTACAGTTTTGTTATTTAGCTAGTGTGTTCAAAGTGTATCTACTAGAGACTTTATTTGATATAATTTAATTTTGTGGCAGCTCAATGAATTAGGTGTTGCTGTCCATGTTTGAAAACTACACTCGAGACGTTACTTCTCTACCTAGGCCTCTTCCCAATCCCGGCACTCTGTGAAGCTCAGTAGAGCCAACACCGAGCCCACCTTCCTGGAGATGCAAAAGCAAATTCTCCAAGCAAAGGAAACATGCCAAAGCAAGTGTTGGGTTGGACAGAGAAGCCATGCTCTATGAGAAGACGAAGCAAAGGAATCTGATTGTGCCATAAGGGAATTTTTCCCTGAGGAAACCAAGGGTAGGCATGGTTTGGAGTTAAAGATTCAGACAATGGGAAGAAAGACCCAGAGACCTCTGGGCTCACCCCTGTCTTGCCTGTGATCACTGCAGTTGGGGTAGGTCTCATCTAGACCTCGATTCACCCTTCACAAGGCATGGAGCTCATGACCCTCTCTAAACATTAATAATTTAACTATGGAGAGATATTACAGGATGACAAACAAGTATCAGATATACAATGATTCCTTGTTTTGTATTTTATCTACCATACCAAATATACAGGTATGAAAATTGCTCTCTATACTACTTAGAAGCCCAGTGTCCAGACAGGCACATTTGGGGACTCCATGTGCCTTGCACATGGGGAGATAGACCACTGGCTAATCTAACTCCCTTTGCTGGTTGGATACCTTAGGTCAGCTTCTACTCTAGCTCCTGGCAAAGAGCAGGTATTTAATATACTGTGTGCTAACAGCACATACAGGACATAATGTGCATGCAGGACTCCTCAGGACTCTGCCACGCATTCCTCGAGTATCAATCGATGTCTACCATATGCTAGGCACTGGTCTAGTCCCTGATGCTACTGCAGTGGTGAGAATAGGAAGAAAGCCTGTCCTTACAGAGCTTACATCCACTGATCCACACAATTGAACACATCTCTTCTCTTAACACTTCATTCACAGGCACAACTACCTTTAAAGCGGACACACCCTTGTGCTTCTTTTAAACATACAAATATGACATCGACGCCTGATACTCCTGCATGGTTTTCTTTCTCATCAGGATATGAACCGTGCTTAGAAGTCAGAGGTTCTGGGTACGAAGGGCCATTTGTTTTGTTCACTTCCTGCATGGTCTTCTAGAGGTTCCATTTGAGTTCTAAGAAATGGGGACTCAATCATGGAGCACTTCGGATGCTGTGGGCATGTCAGCAGAAACCTCTGCAGAGCACAGCTTAGCACAAAGCTTCCTTTCTCTAAGTCCGTGGCTTTGAAGTGGAACTAAAGGTGTGGTTAAGAACTCAGGTGGTGAGCTATGCAGACACAAAGCCAGTTTATAAGGATCTGCCCATGCTGTAACAGACGGAAGCCGGAATAAGAAACTGCCACTTGTATTACTTACTAATACCAACTTGCTATTAGTATTACTCATTAGTATTACTCTATGTATTAGTATGTTCTTTATCCTTGCATTCTCCTGAGGTGTCCAATCCATAGACAACTTTGAAATGACCTGAGTAGTATGTAAATGGTCATGCCTCTACTATTCATTGGAACCAGCTGCCTCTATTTCCATGATGATCTTGCCAGAATTCTACGTACTAAACCCTCTTGGTCCTGAGTGAAGCCTGATCCTGACGGAGCTTCACATATGAGATGTCACCTTGGCAAGCCATTTGGAATCCCTGCTGGAAAAAGAGAAAGAGTAAGAGCTAGCACTCTTCCAAGGAAATGAGCGAGTCTGATAAAACTGTCCATAGGTGAAGTATAAGAAGCCCATCGGAGAGCTTGCCTTTAGAACCTCTGCTTAGACACTAGGATTAGATTATCTTCATAAATGGTCTAGGAAGGAAGTGTGCTTCATTCCGCTAAGACTCCACTCTCCTGTTTCCAGTTAGAAGCACCACCTTGCATTTATTGTGTGGAAATGCTGGCAAAGCCATGTCTAGAAGGAGCATTAAAGGGATCATGAGATTTGACTCTGCAGTAGTCTCTTACAACCCGGTGAAGCAATCCTTCCCCCTGGTACTATACTAGCAGCAAGAGCTCCCAGAGAGAGACGACCTGCCTGGATTTATTATTTCTTTTTTTCTAAACATCCCTCTTTTGACCTCTTATCCAGATAATCAACCACTGATTATTTTTTAAAGTATGCTAATATTTAGACAAATCCTTCTAGATCTCTCTCAGATTGGAACAGGAAATGCTTTGTGTCATTTTAATGTTGATCAACATTAGTGGTGAAATCCTATCATACTGAGGGAAAACATTTTCAGATGGGTTTTTATATGGCTTTATCAATTAGGATGTGAGGTCAGGACCAGACAGAGAGATTGTTATTGAAGGTGACTTGGTTTATCTTCTCTGAAGAGCAACTGTTTCTACCACAGATTTAAAAACAAAAAACAAAAAAACAAAAAACCCTTTCTACATCCTCACACTTACCCATACTAATTGGGGGTGGGAAGAATAAAAAAATACAAATGAACACATTATTAGATGTAAGGTTAGCAGCCCAGAATTTGGGAATGGACAAGTCTGGTTCTAGTCTTTATTTTGGCCTTTGTTGGCTGATGACTGTGGGCAAATCGCTCTGCCTCCATTTTGCCATTTGCAAAATGCCTAGTAATATCACTGTCCCACATGGCTGGCACAAGGTTGAATGGGCCTCTCCTTGTGCATAGGGCATTGTAGATGATCCACAGTCATCTAAATGAATGAAAGGTTCCACGGACTCATCTGTTCTCACCAAACCAGTAATGTTCTAAATCAGGGTTTGGCAAGCTACTCTTGTGAGAAGCCAGCAAGTAAATACTTTAAGCTTGGCTGGCCATATGGTTTCCATCACAATGACTTAATTCTATGATGCTGCATGAACCCAGCCACAGAAAACAAATTAATGGGAGTGGCTGGTCTCTAATAAAACTTTATTTATAAAAAAACAGGCAGGCAGTAGACTAGACTTGCCCTGGAGGTCATAGTTCTACAGCCTTTGCTTGGCAAAGTCAAACCCTGGTCTGAACCAATGTAACACAATGATAGCCTACTGGTTCAGTGATGGGCCAAATCTGTCAAAGAGACTGAGGAGGTGACACCCAGGTCCACTGGCCAACACTCGCTACTTTCCATTGTTCTTCATAGTGTAGCAATTATGACAGTCACCTGCCTCCCAGTCCTTCTCCTGGTTACTCACCCACACAGCAAGCCAGCCTGTTGTGTACCCAGTTCCTTCCAGAGACCAGGTCTGTGGCTGATGTCTTGGCAGGCCAGAAGCTCACTTAGAAGGCGCCCTTTCTCTTCCTACTCAAATTAGTGACACGTGTTCTCTTTCTAAATCTTCAGAGACAAGTCAGTAACTTTCTTGTTCATGTGCTCAGAAAGCACAGAGGGCTTTTCCTTGCACAAATAGTAGGGACAGAGATGGGCACTCGAGTTGTCTTGACCAACTCCAAAGGCCAAGTTATTAAGATCTAGATTGTGCTCATAGGTGGGATTGCTAGCGCTAGTCTAACAGTACAATCTACAAGCATTTCACATTCTCACATATCTACCTTTGGTTGTATGTGTGTATGTGTGAGGAGGGGGGACTCTTCTGCTAGACCATAAACACAAAAGAAACTGATCTCTATATCCATTATGGGCCCTGCTATATTGGAGGCTTTTCTTATGTGTCTGTAGAATGAGACTATAGATTGCAGTAAAGGCACTGGGGGAATCACTTGGCACAATCATCTCTCTGACTCCACAACTTAGCTGCTGTTATTTCCCCCATTTTACTGATGATAAAACTAAGGTTCATAAAGGTTAAGACTTTTAGCCCAAGGTCAAAAAGCTAATCAATGGCAAAAGCAAAAACTGAACTCAGTTCTATTAGGCAACAACTTAGACTCTTCTTACTCCATTCAGTTTCCCCCACACAATGATTATCCTTGTCCCAACCCAGACAGTGACCCCATTGGCCCTGTTTATATCGTGACTAAAAGAAGTCACCATTCTCTTTTCTCCTAGTGCCTAGAAATTGCTCTCACCTATAAAGCTAGGATAATTTTCCACTGTCAATAACATCCCAACTTCCTCCAAGAGATCTTTGTATGAACTAACTCTGTTTCTAGCATTCTTTATGTTGTTAAAAGTACAAGTAGCTTTTTCTCCATCTTTCCATGACTTCCCAAATGGTGAATGCTGAGTTCTTTCTTGGTGCAAACACAAGGAGCTCATAACTTTTCAATGGATTATGAAAGTTATTCCCCCAGGGGCTCACCAGAGCAGTCATCACTAGGCATAGCCTTCACATTACGTCAGTGATTCAGTCCTTGCTAAGCTAATGGTGGTTCTTAATAATATTATTGGAATTATTACTGCCTTCAATTAAAAAGTTGGCCATGAATGACTTACTACTTCAGAGAGACTCCCTAAAGAGCCATGTTAGAATCTGGAATCTTTTCACCAAAGGGTACTGTGAGAGCAGGAGCCAGAGTCCCTCCCCGCCCGACCCCCCTCTAGTAAATACATTATTTAATAATAAATACCCTACATTCAAACACTTTTATGTCATTGGCTGGTTACCAGATTTTTAAATTAGCTTCCTTAAAGGGCAGATAGAGCTGGTTAATCACTACCGCTTTGTTCTAAAGCATGCGAGGAAATCAAGCGAAGTTGAAGAATTTGCTCAGCAAGGCCTGCTAGGATCATATCAATAGCATCGCTGTAGCCTTCACAGCAGCATCTGCCTGGAGATGATGGACAGCACAGGGGCGCCGTTCTAAAACCAGATGACGAGTGGTCTGTGTCATTATTACCACCCACTTCCCCTCTTTGACAACACCTTGGAAGCCAGGGGCACTGCTCCTTGCATTCTCTGCATATATATTTACAACTAGAGGTTCCTAAAGTGAAAAGTAGGAACACACGGGCAAGCCAAAGCAGCCTTTGTTGTCCCCAGAATATGATGCTCAGGCACCATATAAATAGGTCCCCAACCTAGAAAGATGAAGTTCAGGGGCTAGAAGAAAAATAGTAACTTCCGACCTAATACAGAGAGAAGAGAGTAATCGCCTGATGAAGGGATGCATGTTGGGGGACCCGGGTCTAGAACTCTAGGAGAAGGAATCTCTGAGACCAAGAAAGACCAGAGACAGAAAAGCCAAGGGGAATATGGCCAGGAGAAAAGGTGCAGGCTCAGGGCTAGAGATAAAGATGCAGACACACATTGTTTGACTTGTGATACATACATATACATACATACATATATATGTATGTATATACAAAATATGTAAGTAAATATTTAATAAATGAATGAGGAAATGAGCCAGACTTAGCATCCTGCCTGGCCCCAAAGCTCTACGAACTCTCCATCAGCATCTACACTAACCCATACTTTTACTAAAAGCCTTTCCCTTCCCACCCCAACCAAGGCCAAGGCACTTGTATGAACAGTTGGTACTTTCACGCCTACGGAGCTTGTGACCGGATGCATATGTGCGCATAGGCATGCACAGGAGTTGCACTTGTGATTTTAGTAAGGTGACTTGCCTCAAGACCCAGGTTCCCTTGAGTTCACAAGGGTGGCAAACAGAGGGAAGGATGAGCTGGTGACACTTAGCAGGCATCCCTCTGCCTTGACCTGGAATGCTGAAGCCCAAGACAGTGTGTCATATCAGAGGACAGAACTTCTGAGAGTCTCTGACAAGCCCTGTCCTGCCTGATATGAAGGGTGCTGAATAGTGCAGATCCTGTGGTTATATTTAGTATCCCCCACAGGAAACTGAGGCTGGATGGGAGCGAATTTATCTTCTTATCCACACCCTAGGTGATTTCCTTGGCTGCACTGGTCCTCAACGGCTTATTCCTGGACCCATTACCCATTTTTGTCAAGGAAAAAGGTATCACATTTACAACAAGGCTTAAACCCTAGGAACAGCCTGGCAGCCTTCTTCTGTCAAACTCTTTGCTGTAGACACACACATGCACACGTGCGTGTGCACACACACACACACACACACACACACACACACACACACACACACACACACACACTGCTCCTGCTATATACCTTCTGAAGGTCCTGCCCAAAACTCAGCCTTGGAAGCAGAACCCACAAGCAGCTTGATCTGCCTTAACTTGCAGAATTGAAGGTACAAGTGAGGACTCCTGCCTGAGGCTGGCTGGTGATGTGCCCTTGTGACCCAGTGCTGAGACAACCAAAAAGCAGCTTCCTGTCTAAAGACTGAGGGGGAAAAAATGATTCTAAGAAATGGAATCAGTCACTGATCACTGAGGGGATCTGTTGGCCTTGGCGAGGGCATGATAGAGGTGTAGGGAGTTAGGTGAGACAGTCTCCACCTTTATATCCGGGACAGCTGTGCCATCCAATTTCTGACCACATACACAGGCTTTCCACAAGCTCTCTGCACGGATATTTTCTGCCTACTTGTGATTGCCACAGAAGCCTGTCTTTTGGAGAGTCGCTCTGCATTCTCACACTTTAGGGAGGGAAGGCGGTAGACTCAGACTCTAGGGAAGGAAGGGGATGGAATAAAGTAGGCCAAGTAGATGAAAATAGTCTATGTCATCCCTTCATACCTCCGTGATTGGTTCACGGAGAGGGAGTGTGACAAAAGTGTATGCAGTGAGTCTCCATGGGGTGGGGGCGATGTTGTCTCCATCCATCGGGGTACCTGTGCTGATGCCTAGGGTTGGTGGGGGTGGGGTGGGGGTGGGGTGGGGTGGGGTGGAGAGCACAACTCTCAGCAGCTGTTTACTATCTTATGTAATTTGGTGTGAGTCTGCCGGAGACCAAAGTCCCCCCCGGGGAGTATAAAGTGGAGCTCTCAAGAAGCAGAATGCTAACGAGCTAATGACACCTTTTAAAGCCCCTGGATCCAGCTATTCCTAACATCCTTAAAATCATCAGGCTCTGCTTTTTCAAGCTTAAAGCTGATATGGTTCCCTTCTTCCTCTTTTATTCACAATTTAAACAGGTACAAGGCCTCTTCCAGATGGGTGGGAGAGGCTCCTCTCTCCGCTTCCCCGCCACCTCTAGTTTCTTCTGATGGAAAAACAGAAAAAGGCATTAGACTGGAAATTTCCTTCTGACTCGCATCCAGTGCACACAGCGTATTCATCACTGGGCCCTATCGTCCACCAGCCAGTCAGTCTCCAGTCTCAGTTTGACTCGAGTGCCTCTTAAAAGCTGAAATTACAGGTGTGTAACACCAGGCCTTGCTGAGGAACACTTAGTGTTGACCAAGAAGATGTGGTTCTCAGCGCTGACTTCACGCAGATCCTAAGGGCCAGTGTGTGACAGGGAAGTTGAAGTCTCTCTTGCCCAGGTAGGAGCAGCAGCTCAGGCAAATGAACACATTCCAGGGAACCCACACACCTCCTGCCTCGCCACCCCCAAAGGAGCCACGCAGTGTATATGCTGAAAGAAGGAATAGTGAGTAATTTGTAGAGTTGGAGGCCATGAGCAATTTGTGCCGTTTGCTAAGAAGTTTCTCTTATAAACATCTCGCTTACTATTATATGTGTGTGTGTGTATGTATGTATGTATGTATGTATGTATGTATGTATGTATATATGTATGTATGCACCCTTATGTCTGTGCATGTGGAAGCCACAGAGGGGATCAGATCCCCTGGAACTGCAGTTAAAGCAGGTTATAAGAAGCCCAATGTAAGGCTGGGAACTGAACTTCAGACCTCTGAGAGAGCAAAAGGATTTTAACCCCGGAGCCATTTCTCCAACAGAATTCTCTTTTTGGCTCTCAGGCTTTCTGCCCACATGTTTGCTTCTCAGAACACTTAGTGCAGCTCTTTGGCCAACTCCACCTTGCAGAGCATTCCCTTTGGTGGGATGAAAAGGGGAGAGGAGAGAATTGCTTTTACGCATAGGTGTATCCATGTTTTCCTTTTAAGACTACGTAACTCAAAAAACCAGACAAAGTACAACATTTCCTTGACAGGAAAATAGTGCTTTGCAACACCGAAGCCTGGAGGTGCGTTTATTTGCCTGGAGGGAATAATTACGAAATCTCGTTACCACTTCACGTACCCAGTCTTACATTTTCACGAACAAATGTGGCCCATGAAAACAATTCTTATGAGTTTTAGGCTGAGAAGGAACGGCCTGTTGGCTTTGAGGAACTTCTCCGAGGGAGGGGCTAGTTGAGCTGACAGGTGGGGGCTCTGAGACAGGTCTTTCTGACCATCGCTTCAGGGTAAGCCAGAAGCAGCATCTGTCTCAGGATACAGTCAGGCCTCAGTAGCAAGGCCTTCTGGCTTTCTCCTCTCATCTGTAGGTCTCTTTCAGTCCTACGTTAAGCCTTGAAGCCTCTTCTTTCGGTTTAATACCAATGTTATATGGCTTTTAAAAAAAAATGCCAAGGTGAATTTTGTCCCGTGAATATGAATTTTCAATTTCCTCCTTAAGGTTTTGTTTGGTCAACATAGGGAATAAAATCAGATGTGAACTATCTTTTCATCGAGGTCATGGTGATTTGTTAAGAGGCTTATTTTTGAAAGGTTAGAATGTAAGTTAAAAATCTGGATGAGCAATCACCAGTTTAGAAGGCATTTTATAACAGACAGACAGACAGACAGACAGACAGAAAACTGCACCTTGGGTGCTGCTTAAAGTCAATAGCTGTCAAGTGTTTTCGAAATCTTCATCTGATTCAAGGGAATCAATATGACCATCAGCCCTCCTTGTGTGGTCCGTTGCCTGCGATTCGGCAGTCTCTACACATTGGCTACAAAGAATTCGAACCTTGCTCTTTAACAGACAAGATTCCTGTTGGAGGAAAACTGGGCCCTGGTTGAGAAAGAACACCTGCTACTTTAACAGGAGCAATTTCACAGTAACGACTATTTTCATAGCAATAAGTGGGAAAGCGATTAGGGATTTCATTACCAAAGTAAGACAACATTTGGGGGAATAAGTACATATAGATTCTTTTTAATAAAATTTCCCCGGTCGGCTAGTTTTATAAGGGGGAAAGAATGACAGAGTTGTTGGCAAATTTATTTGGCCCATCTTTCTTTCCTCAGTCAGATTGTCTGAGGGCTTGAAGGGCCATCCTTGTCTTCTGGTCAGTCCCATCAATGATACAGAGGCGAATACTAGCAGCAAACCATTGAACTGAGAACAGGACCCCCGTTGGAGGAATTAGAGAAAGGATTGAAGGAGCCAAAGGGGTTTGCAACCCTATAAGAACAACAATGCCAACCAACCAGAGCTTCCAGGGACTAAACCACTACCCAAAGACTATGCATGGACTGACCCATGGCTCCAGCTGCATATGTAGCAGAGGATGGCCTTGTCGGGCACCAATGGAAGGAGAAGCCCTTGGTCCTGCCAAGGTTGGACCCCCAGTGTAGGAGAATGTGGGGGTGGGGTTGGGGAGGGATACACCCTTATAGAAGAAGGGGAGGAGGAAGGGATAGAGGGCTTATGTCCGGGAAACCGGGAAAGGGAATAACATTTGAAATGTAAATTTAAAAAAATCCAATAAAAGAAGAAAAAACAGAAAGAAAAATGAAAAACAGTGCAGACATATTCCATTTTCCCAAGGTGCCATAGCCTCCCTCATCCACTCCTCACTCTGAAGCCCCTGGGTTATCATCAAGCTTATTAAATTTTCCGTTTTTAATTGATATCATTTGATATGCCAGTGACTTAAAGCAGGCTTCCCACATCCCCTTTCATCAGCTCCATGAGAACTTACATCCTCCGAAGACTTCATAGCCTCACTCTGAAAGCAGTGCACAGTCAACTTTCACTGTGCACTTGGGTGTTGAAAATACCCAGATAATCCAGAAACAGACAGGCACCCAGCATTCAACATCAGCCTGGTGGGAGGCCTAGCATCAAATGGGGAAAATGTATGGGGAGGGGTCTTGATCCATATGTGGTCCGTTAGCTCACGGGCGTTTTTAACATAATGTTGAGTTTGACTCACGTGCAATCTTTTAAACCCCAGCCCTGAGCCATGAGTTTCTGCTATGGAGAACCCAAGGAAACCATTGTGCAGTTAGAGTCCACTGCTACAAGGTGGGTGCAGGAGAGGAGGGCTGTTCTAGTCAGTCTTCTACAAAAGTGCTGTGGCAGACTGTGGCCCATGAGGGGGAAATAATACATTTCAGGCAAGTGTAGGTTAAATAAGCCCTTGAGGAGCAGTCCATGAACTCCACTCTGGTGGAAAATGAGGCCCGCATTCCAAAGCAATTTCACAACACGCCCATCCCCCCTTTTAATAACAGCCCATTTTTACGTAGGGGGGCTGCCTATTCTGCAATTCTGCAAGAGTGAATTTGTGCTCATTGTGTTTCTGGATCACAAGGTGTGCCTGTTTCTTTCCTGCGTATCAGTTTGCAAGAAGTAATTGCCCTGCAATTCTTAATCCCACCGTTCACGCATTCCTTTCTGCATTGTCCTGGTTTGTCATGTCTGACCTGTCATGCGAGTGCTGATCTTCCTCAGCTAAAATCCGTTTGAGAGCCATCTTTTCTCTTCGAGATGTCTGGTATGAAGGTGCTCTGTTTTGACTAAAATAGCAAAACATTTACAGAGTGTCTTTCCCAATCCCAAGAAAAAAACCTGTCTACAAATGAAATGGTAGCACTTGGATTTGGGAACTAGAAGGACAATGATTTTTTAAAGTATGACCTAATGAAGAAATCTTGATATTTCCCCCCCTTTCTGTGCCACACACCATGGCTAGGCATTTTACATGCTCAATCTATTGTTTTCAATCCCTCTGATGAACTTCCCTTAAGGGTTTACCCCTTCTCTATGCCCATGGGCCTTGAGCATCTTTAGGACCAAGAGTTGTTGCATCCTTTTATTGAGAACAGCATTTGAAAGAGAACAGGTACCCCACAAACATCTTCTGAATAGTAAAAACAAAAACAAAATAAAAACCACTTTACAGATGGAGAAACTGAGGCACTGAGAAGTCACTTAATAAGCAATTTGTCTAAGGTCAAAGAAAGAGTAAGTAAAACATTAGGCCTCAAATAAAATTTAATAGTAAATCGACACTATTAAAAGACATACATGCTCTCTCTCTCTCTCTCTCTCTCTCTCTCTCTCTCTCACACACACACACACACACATACACACACACACACACACACACACACACACACACACACACACACACACACACAAAAGCACCACACTGATCTACAGATTCTCAGAGGCCTGCCTTGTCCATTTTCACCTTGGACTACTGGTCAGCCACCGAAGGACACATCCATACCCATCTGTCCTTACTCTGTTGGTATATTTACCTGTTTCTTGATGACATCCCTGCCCTTCCCCTATAGTATGCCATGCCACTGTGTCCCTGGCCTATGAACTATTAATTACAACCACCACAAAGTCTATAACCAACTAGCCTTGGAGAACGGCTTTTTGGCTGCAGCTGGGAAAGCTGAATGAAGATATTTGGGAACTAATCTGAAGTTGAATGTTGACTCTCAAGTCTAACTTGGCTTGGGGGTGGGGGGAGAAGATGAAAGGAGCTTATGCTGCGGTATAAACGTGAACTTATATATATCATAAGGCACACCCACCAGTACACTGACTGAAAGTTAAAGTAAAGATTATCAAAGGATAAGAGGGACTTACAACTGTGATGTAAAACATCAAGAAATATGTCCTGGATTTCTGCGTTCTGCAGGGTTACCAAGTATGCTGTGAGCTAAGGAGAGTTAAAAGGGAGAGCTGGAGTGAGCAAATTGAAATATCTTTAGGGAGATTTAAGTATAGCTTCTGAGATTACAATTCAGATCAGGGCTTGAGATCCATTTCAGCATTCCTCAATTGCTAGTCATCTGACAAAGGCCTGCGAATCGGGAGGAGGCAGGCTGCCACTGCCTGGGAAGGGATGCTTATCTGATCTCAGCCCATCTTTCTTCAGGTTCCAATCCCAGCACAGCTGGCCTCTACTCACAGAGAGCCTTGGCAGTACAGTACACACCCCAGCAGGCCGAAGGCTGCTGCCTGTGGTCCTGCAGGGTGCCTTCTTTGTGGGATGGGCCTGGCAGTGGAGATGGTTTGAGATGCATCACAGGCTGCTGGCAGGCAAGGGTCAGGCTCTGCAATAGGGTAGTCCCCACTTGAACCCTGGTGGCAGGAGACAAAGCCATGGGGAGAGTCCACAGGGCCCCAAGAAAACAGTAAATGACGGCTCAAAGGTAGCAAGTCCCTGCCTCTCTCCCCAAAGCCAGGAGTGGGAGGGGCTGACGGTCCCTCAATCTTTCATTGAGTACTCCAGCATTCACTCATCTACCCATTCAGCGACTGATCTGCTCACCATCCTTCAAAGGGTGATGGAGAGATAGGGTTTAAATGGGAAGTACCCACGTACACGCACGTTTTAAGCATTTGGTTCCGAGCTGGTGGTGCTAGTTTTAGAAGGTCACGAAATGTCTAGGACATAGGCCTAGATGATCAATGTTGTCCTCGTGGTTTAGGACATATATGGGACACAGCTATACTTTTTCTTCCTTCTCCACCCCTTGACTCATGACAGCCACCACCATGGATCTGCTCCACCATGCCTTAACCTCCTTGGTAGTCAGAACTAGAACTAGAAGCCCAGATATGTGTTTCTCTTAAAACTGTTTCTGTCAAGTGCAGCACCATAGTGAGGAGAGAAGATAACAGAGGGGAAAAACCAGGGCCATAACCAAACACAGGCTTGGGTGAGTCTTTTGTGAGACTCCTGGAGTACTCCCAAAGCTGACCAAACTCCAGCATCTTCATCTCTACAGAGGTGAACACAACACCAACACAGCTCACCCCTCCAGGGGCTGTTGCTCAGAGGCCCTGAGTAATCCCAGAGCCCCTGATGTATTGCCTGGTGCTGAAGAAGTACTCCAAAGAGATGCAGTTGGTGGTTCTGTGGAAGCTGCTACAATGCGGGTGACTGGTGTCTGTCTCTGAGGGCCAACTGAGGAAGACCTCTGCTCTGTGTCTGTCATTGGGCATAAAAGCATAACTCATGAGGAAGATGGTACGTAAAAAGTGAAAACAACTATAGAGAGAGGACCAGAGAAAAGCCCTTCAGAAGAAGTGAAGAGTCTAGGGTCTGACTGCCAGGAGAGCATGTCGTGTCTGTCTGACAACCAGGCCTGCATGACTTCTGAGGGCCATGGGAACATTTTCCCCTTATGGGAGAGAGCTTACCCAAGGCTTCAATTGTCCCAAGGAACAGAGAAGTCTAGCTCCTTCCAAGACAGCCTTGTGGGTCACTATGGGCAGGAGAGGGAAATGTACTGCTGACACATGGGGGTGTCTGCCATTCTATGATTCTGCAGAGTGAAGCTAGAACAGGACACAGAAGACATTACTACCTCAGGATTATTTCACATGCTATCTCCCAAGACTGTCCTGTGGGGCACACATTCTGTAAGGTGCCACCCTACCTCTTGTTTGTCATTCCAGGGCCACCTGCAGACGCACATCTGTAACCATCTACAGGGACACCCATCAGAGCGAACTTCTGTCCCAGGAGTCTGGCGTTCCTCATTTGCATATTTAAAATCCTGATAATTTCTACAAAAGACAATTTGTTTAACTGGCTTAGTTCAAATTGATCTCACCTCAATATACTCGTTATATTCCTGTATTCTCATGATATACAAGAAGAAGTGTAGGTCCAGGGGACGGGGCTTGGTCAGGGTCGTAGTCAGGGACCAAGCTGAGCTGGATTCTTGTACTGAGAATTAGTTCTCTATTGTTTTTCTCATTTTCCCACGGGGCACAGGTACCCTCTCATGTGATACTGCTCTGCGGGATCAATGGTGACACGGCTGACAATGCCTGTCAAGCAAAAGTCACTCAAAGTGACTGCCTTTTAACAAGTAACTGAAAACAAACTGCAAGGGTGTGCTCTTAGATGCCCGATGGGGAACAGAGTTTCAAATCAGTGCCACTGAGGGGTGGGTACAGAGGTAGAGGCAGGTGTGGGGGAGGATTCAGCACTCCTCATTTGGGCCAGCCCTTGCTGGCCCGTGCCTCAGTTTCCTCATGGTGAAATTAACGAATGCGCTACCTTTCAGCTCTGCCCATTTGCCACCCTAAGGTGAAAGGTCTTGTGGAATTCACAATGGCCATGTTTCTAGGGAACCCCAAACCAGTTCCAAAATGCCCTCTTCAGCACAGTGATGGTTATGCTCTGCCTTCTCGCTTGGTCAGCACAACGTGACTCCTAGTCTTATACATTAGTAGGCTTCATCCTAGCCCAGAAGCCAGGCCCACCTCTCCTGCCACACCTTTCCTTTGAGTTTAGGGATTGTACCTCCTTTGGGCCAGCTCAGTCCCAGTCAGGAGTCTCCTCACAGACAGAATTTTACCTGAGAGAGTATCCTTGTTCTTCTGTTCTTCATCTTTTCCCACACCCTCCCTTTGAGCTCACCACTATCTAAAATAGCCTTCTGTGTTCGTTTATGTCTTAGTGTGTGATTCTGATTCCTCTTAAGGATGGAAGGTTCTCAACTGCTCTATGTACTGCTTATTTGTCTGGCACAAAGACCTGGCAAGAAGCAGGTGCTTAGTCAACTTCAATTAGAGTAAGGGGGTAATTGATCTCCGTGAAGATACAGCCTTGCTTGTCCCCTGCAGGCTCATGGCAGACAGAGCATGCTGGAAGCTGCCCAGGTAGAATGCAGAACCATGCCCCAGCTCCTCCTCTTCCAGCCTTGTTCCAGATGCTTATATGGCCCCTCACAGCACACTGTATGCACTCTCTCCTTCCTAATGTTGTAAGGGATGAGGGGCTGTCCTTTTGTTCTGTGAGTCCAGGGCCTCTGCTGGACTCCCCAGGTCCTTCGTGGGTATCAGAATCCAGATTGCTCTCCTATCACCCAAGACTTTCTTCCCCATGCCACTGGGGCTTTCTTCCCATCTAGGAGGACTCGCTATAAGGAATTTTAAATCCATTGAAATCACCGATGTCTTCTTCTCCACATGCATCACCTGAGAGAAAGACCGTGTAGAAATGACAAAGGTCAGAGAAAATGTACCCATGAAGGTCTTGAGACTGGGAGACCCTGACCCTGAGCAGGCCTTCCCACCTTTCAAAATGGGGATCTCTCCAGTATGTGGAGTGAACCTGATGTGCACCGTCCCTGTTTCCACTCTGAGGCTTAGGCCTCCATATGCTCCCTGTAAAGGTCCATAGACATGGGTGGGTCTGTTAGGGGTGAGTCTGAAAATTATAGCCAAACAAGTATTTTGCCAAGGAAACCTCACACTCAGGGAAAAAGGAGAACAGGCAGCACTCTCTAATTGGTGTTTCGATTCAGACTCAATCTTCCATGCACAAGCTTGTACCAAATGAGGGGATTTTCATACCTGTTAAAGATTCAAGACTTTTCACAGACTGCAAAAATGTCAAAATTATAGCAGTGCCAACCCTCTCCTGTCTCATCATACCTGCTCCTGTACATTAGCTCAAAGCCTGCGTGGTCAGCAGACTCTGCTGCTGGCCAACGAGTGCTCAGATCTTCTTCATACATTCCCCCCAACCCCACCTCAGGACTATAATGCCACAGTTCTGTGGAGGAGATCGACCATTCCCTCTCCTGTGAACACTCCAGAGCTGGAGGCTGGCTTTCCTTCAGATCCTGTGGGCCTTCACTAAATTGTGTGACAGCTTCAATGTAAATAGGACACATCTGCATGGGTTAAAAAAAATAGCCACATGCCACAAAGGGCAGCGGACTCTGTTTATTTATCATCCGCAACTGGAAATCGGGTTCTGGTCTGGGGCCAGGACAGCCAATGGTTTGTGACAACCACTAAGGCATTTTGAAACAATTTCAGCTGACTATAAAAATTATTCTCCACTTATTTTTTTTTTTTTAAGTATTTCATCTTACTACCTGACTGAGAGAAGAGAACCAACATCTGCTAAGATGTTTGGTCATCTTGGACCAGGACTTGCCAACTTACATCTGATTAGACCTTTGCTTCACGCTGGCAAAAATGTGCCCCTTGCTTGCTTTGGCTTTCTACTCTGTGCCTGGAGACACCTAGTATCAGGTAAGGGGACTTCTGAGGCAGCCCTTCCTCCAGTCCTCTTTACCATTCAAGTAATTGCTTGTCATTGCCTTGCAACAAGAAATGAAGAGTGCGGACGTGCAGCTCTATCCCATGTGGGTCCTGAACAACTGCAGCAGGGGTAGGGAGCTCTCTCTAGAGCTGACACTTGTCTGTGAAATGTGTTCTTCAAGCTGGGCTGCCTCGTCTGGCTTCAGTGGGAGAGGTTGTGCTTAACCCAGCAGAGACTTGATGTGCCAAGGTGGGGGATACCCAGGAGGAGCCTCTACCCTCTCAGGGAAGAAGAGGATGGGAGATGGAGAGAGGGACTATGGTGGGGGGACTGGGAAGGTGACAGTGAGTGGGATATAAAGGGAATTAAAGAAAGAAACACACACACACAGAGAGAGAGAGAGAGAGAGAGAGAGAGAGAGAGAGAGAGAGAGAGAGAGAGAGAGAGAGAGAGAGATTTAAGCACACTGAAAAAGATCATACCCTGGAAAGTGTCAGAATTGGACACTGATACCACCATGGCCTATTCTTCACCATCTAGAGTCAAGAAAGACAGACTGACAGGCAGGCAGGCAGACAGACAGACACATACACACATATGCATCCAAATACATATGTGCATACAGTTGGGTGAAGGAATTCCTTTAGGAAAATTAATCAGTTATGAAAGTGACCTCTCCAGCTTTTCTTCGACATAACTTTACTACCACACACACACACACACACACACACACACACACACACACACACACACACACATATGCTTCATGCCAACCCGGTCATTTTTATAGTCTGTTTTTCTCACATGCCTACATAATCTTTAATTCTATTGCACTGAACAAGTGGATGGTAAAAGATCATCTACTAGCAATGCATTGATGCTGTGAGGTGTGGATCTTCTGCACTGCTGTCAGTAGATTGGCACCTGGGGGAGTGGCCTTAGAAAACACCTGAAAAATGCCAAGAGATTACTGGTCACCTATCAAAACAGCATTTCTTTTTTTTTTTTTTTTTTTTGGTTTTTTTTTTTTTTGGGGCTGGGACCGAACCCAGGGCCTTTTGCTTCTTAGGTAAACCCCCTACCCCTGAGCTAAATCCCCAGCCCCAAAACAGCATTTCAAGCAAAGGACAAGATTGTATTGATGTGAAAAGATACCCATTAATAGAGGGCCGTACAAGGGACACTTATAAATGGCTTTTGTAGCACAGCTTAAATCTAATAAAAATCAATTGTGTGTGTGTGTGTGTGTGTGTGTGTGTGCGCGCGCGCGCGCATGGATGTACATACACTCGCTTGTGTGAATCAATAGCATGGTGGGGGGAGAGGCTTGGGGATGTTCTACTTGTATACTCCTTCGTCTCCAGCCTATCCAACCTTTTATAAGCTCATTCTTTTAAACGCAGTAAAGAGGGACGTTTGAAGTATTGATGGCCAGTTGACACAGGCAAGCCCGGTCAACTCTGGTGAGTGATATATGGTGATTTTGTCACCCAAGCTTTATCTCCTCTCTTGGATCGCCTCCCTGCTGATTCACCTCTGTCCCTCAGTGTTCACATGATCTCAGGGCTACCTACCTTTCTTCCTGGCTTTGAGCCATTCTCATTCCTGGTTACATCTCCCAAAGGTCTTTCCTTCTGCATCCAGGAAAACCAAGGCAGTTGAGAACAGCTTATACCCCAGAGAAAGCTGCAGAACTAAGTCCTGTTGATAAGGAAGGCTTACTCTAGTCTGGCTGTTCAGAAGGTGGCCAAGGAACTCGCAGGTCTCAGGTCCCCAGCTAAGCAATGCCCAAAGCTTCATTCCTTTTGAGCCAGGCTGTCCAGCTGGGCCACCCACGCTTAGCATGCACAAGCTCAGTGTTTTAGAAGACAGATGTCCTGACTCATCAGTGGGACACAGACCGGGTCCTGGGTAGTAGCACCTGCCAATCAAATTGCCTTCTGGTTGATCCTACTTTCCAGAAGCTTTTAGAGTGTAGTTTCCAATCTGACTTTCGTGTTTTGGGCTGAAGTCTCAAGGACGCATCTGGACAAAATATGCTTTCCGTATAGGCCAACAATTTATTTATTTATTGCTTATGACATTGTACTTGGCAGCTAAGAAGACATAAGACAATCTGCACCACTCTGAGGGAAACGGGTGCAGGGTGGTCCCCAGAGACCCTGATGGAAGACATTGAGGGCCAATGGAATGGCGCAGAGCGTTCTGTGATGGACAGACAGAGCTGTGAGAGGGAAGCCCAGCAATGCCATGTCTGCCAGCAGCTCCCATATCTTCCTGCCCTAGCTCCTGCTTTGGCACAGAAAGGAGACAAGAGACATATGTTGGAAGCCTCATCTGATGGTTCGAGCTGAAACTAGTGTGAGGACCTTTGTCATCTGTCTCTGCTGCCACGGGGCAAGGACATTTTGAAAACTCATCATGCGGTGCCAAATTTGCTTCCTTCAGTCTTTCTCCTGACACCAAAGGTGTCTGTCTCCTGGCCTCTCCTCTCCTCCAAGAACAGAGATCAGGCAGGGGACAGACAGGAGTAGGAGAAGATATGTATCCCAGCTCCTGACTCTTCTGATGGGTGATGGTCAGGCTAACACGCCACAAGTCCCCTAGAACTTCCCAGCAGGCCTAGCAACAGGTATCCAGGTATCGGCCATGAACCTGTTGAGATTTGACAACTCCCTTTATTGCTTGCTTTGACCTTCCTGCCCTGTCCCACACCACCCTCTTCATGCTTCCTGGGTCACCCTTTGCCACTGCCAACTGTTGTCACATCCCTGTCACAGGTCTGATTAAGCAGGCCCCATTCAGACACTTCCTACCACAGTTCTGGCTGGCTTTTAGGACAGAGGCTGTAAATGAAAGGCTTCTGATTGTTCCTGGCACATAGGCACATGGGCTTGCACAGTGTTTAAAAGAATCCAAATCAGTGTTCTTCTGTTAAAAAAAAAAGATTTAACAAATACATTTCAAGTCTTGGCTTTTATTGAAGAGGAAAATGCAGTTACAGCTATGCTGGGCCTGCCTTTCTTTATGGCACATGGGGTAGGAGCTGGCTTGCAAAGCTTCTTCACTTAGTTTGTAGGGATGGACCTAGGAGACTATGCTTTGCCGAGGGCCCAAGGCACTGCGTGGGACAATAAGGCCTAGATTGTACCAGGAAAACATGTGAGCAGAGTGATGGCGTGGCCAGGATGTCAGTCGTGGGAAACCCACTCACAGCCGGCAAGTGTCTCTGACAGGTGACTGGCTAAGCCCTTCCCTTTGAAGTTTGGTCCTAACAGACAAGGTATCTTTTGCCCTGATGCTTATGCTCTTACATAAAAATAAAGATAAACAACTTCAAAAAGCTGTAAGACTTGTTCAAAGCACAAGTGAGGATGGATCTCTACTTCAAGGTCCTTACAACTCCCCTGTGCAGGTTGTGCTTTCTGAATGCAGAGTGGCTCAGTTCTTCTATCCAGGGCACCTGTGAGTTCAGGGGAGACAACGATGTAAACAGAAACCATGACGTCATCATCTGTGCCTGACCCCGAGTCTGAGAGGTTCTAAAGCTAGACTGGTCAAAAGCAAAGGGGAAATCCATCTCAAAGGAGCAGCCTTGGAAATGGTTAGACTCATCAGTCAACATTGCAAGCCGGGGCTCCCGGGGATTGTTTTATTGCAACAGATATATGGACCCAAGTACTTGCCAGCTTCAGACCAACCCAGTCTCTCCTTGTGGGAACTTGCTGAGAAACTCGGTTAGACTGTGAAAGCTAGTTTCATTTACAATGGCTTTGGGCCATGCAGAAGCTGGATTGAGTATGCAAGGCAAGCGCGTCGCTCTCCCTGCTGAAGCACTGGCTTAAATATATGAGCAAAGGCTTAAAAGTGGCTTACGAGCACAAGTGGGACAGATGGTGATGAAAAGGAGCGTGGAGCGGTCCAAAAATCTGGGGTGTTGGACAAATAAGTCGTTCAAGAGGGCATCAGACTAAGGGATTCATTGCACTAATTCACGGTGGGATGACAGCTTTTATGGGAGGTAACTACTGCATTCTGTGGCCCATCCCTCTGTAGGGATGGTATGGTTGTTGGGAAATGCCATGCTATAGTGGCAGCATGCATAGTGTGTGAAGTGCTAAGGAAGTCAAAGTAGGGGAGACGCCCCTCCAGTGGGATCATATTCATCGTCATTATGGATATGGCTACACTATGCCTTACATTTCCTCTATAGTTCTGAAGTGTGGCTCTCCCCAGGATGGCAGCAAATAAACTGACATGAACGAGGGCTCAATAATGGATGCACTTTGTATTCTCCAACACCAAGCTGGGCTACGGTAAAAGGTGTCTGATTGGCTTCCGTGGGTAAACCATTGCGAAGTAGGTTGAGTTGGGCTGTGAAAGAATTCAGGGTCTCAGAGGATATTGCTCAAAATCCGTGTCTGCCTCTAATTACCCTTGTCAGCTTCCCTCTTCTTTTATGTTTATCTTCAGGCAGAGTTCTATACCTGCTGTGGACCTACAGCCTGTGACACTCCATGTTTTCTCATCTTGTCCTCCAATCTCAAAGACTACTATCAGAATTAAGACTTAGTGGTCAAGCCTTGTCATGAGTTCATCACTGACGGAATCATGAAAGACCTAATATCCTTCATAGGGAGCAAACCTAGAGAAAGTAGACTACAATGGACTGACGTGAGCCGGCAGCACAGAACCGGATGCAAACTCTAGAACTGCAGAGGCCCAACAGAATCTCCTAAAGAAAACCCATTAGCTAGTATCAGAAGAGGGAAAGAAAACTAAACAGCAGGGGACAGCTGTATAGTACTATTACACAAAATGCATTTTGTGCACAGGCTCATGAACCGCTCCACCCCCACACTGAATCACAAGAAGATGGGAACCATCTGAGTACCTGAGAGAGCATAGCTACGGGTTATAGCAATCACAGGTGTGCAACCAAATGAGGGCCGCCAAGCTCGCTCACCTGCTGACTGGCAGCCCCTCTGTGACACCTCAGGCCAAGAATCAGAACACCTATCAAGACATCACCATGCCTCTGGTCGCATAAGACAGACAGACTACAGCTGGTCTGACCCTAGTAGAGGTTCACAGAACACCTTGCACCTGCCACCCTCTGTGGGCGAGCAACCTTCTCCAAAGAAAACAAGAGCATGGAAAACCTCCAGCATTTGAAACTGTATCTTTCCCTGCTTCTGTGAGGACTTTGGCTTTGTTTTCTTGAAAGCTTTTGTTCTTCTGTCATCATATTGAAACCAACTCAGAGGAGTAACCTGCTCTGATCCAGAAGAAGTCAACTACCGGGGCTGCCCCTTGCCCTAGAAGGAAGACCTGTTTGCTGGCTGATGCCACGAACTCTTTCTTTTCTCCTTCTATCTCATAACATCTAAAGTTCACTGGTTCTTCTTCGAGGGTACCTCTGCAGTCCTACTGTCTTTCTCAGCACTAACACAACATACCCTTTATACATCACTTGTCTCAGTGGTCTCTGCGCCTAGTAGTTCCCCAGCACCAACCCTGATTCTCTCTGCCAGAGGACTTGTTCTGAAGCACGGGCCCTAGATTCATGCAACTGCTCTGTGTTTCCTTGTACATTGCCTTATGAGGAAACTCATTCTCTTCTAAGTAGTAGAACACTTTCCTATTATTTGTCCTCAAAGGAACTGGGAATACAACATCTTTAGAATCCTTCCTGTTACCCTCTATTGAATGCGTTTAAAAACTGAATCAAAATTCATGTCAACACAACACATACATTATAAGCCTGGCTTTTGTTATTTCTGGAGTTGACAGGAGTTTAGCTCAGAGCTTTTTGTAAGTTGTTTGTTTTCTTTGGCCTTGGCTCTTTTCCTTTCTACATTCTAGATATGTTTGTGGACATTTATATGCTGCCATTTTGTACACACACACACACACACACACACACACACACACACGCACGCACCATATATATCATGATGACACTTCTCTCTACCTTCTATGTGCCTGGTCAACACTTATTTTCCTTTTACCTTCAGTAGTGAGGCAGGGAGGTGTGTGTGTGTGTGTGTGTGTGTGTGTGTGTGTGTGTGTGTGTGTGTGCAACTCTGATATTCAGATGCCTTCCAGCACTGACCTGCAATGATTAGTTTTTCTAGCTGTCCTTCACTTGCTTGGAAGATCCCTGGATAAGGAACTCATTTTATTCATCACTGTATAAACTCAGCTTCCAGGGCAAACCGTGGCGTAGTACAAAAGCCCAGTTCCTACATTCACACATTTAAATGCACAGAACAAGGAGAAGCATGGCACATGTTCGCACCTTCCCTGGCTGAATGTAAGATCATATTCTAGTAAGGACAACAGAGGTTACATCGGCACAGCAACTTCCTCCCCTGTGAGATAAAATGACAGTAATGTTGGGTAGTTATATCACCTGACATTCCTTTGGCTCCTGATGCTACATCCAAGGTGCAAACATGTCTCCCTTTCAGCTTTTACAGCTTTTGTGAGGAAGGCATGGTCTTTCACACAGTCTAGAGCCAAAGGAACCACCCCACCCCACCCACCCCCCCAAGGAAGAAACCTGAGTGTACTCTCTTCAATGGGAAGATCTGGGGAGGGAAGTGGAAAGTCTATTTCTTTGACCATCTCACTTTGGAATGTTTTCCCTTCTTGCTCACAATCTTATGGTATAATATTCCAAGGGCATTAAAACAGGGTCGAAGGCTCTTTGCGGTGAAAGACATTCTTGATGGTGAGTGTTTGCAATAGTTTAATATATTTACTAGGGTGGCGTTCTGTATTCATACCTGAAGTCTGAATGTAATGTCCTATGATGCAAGCCTGAGATGGGCCTGTCACTTGTCTCAGGGACCTAACCTCTATGAACCTCACAACTCTTACTAGTTAAACATAATAGTGATAACAACAACAACAACAATAACAACAACAACAACAGCGAAACAATAAAAAGGCATCAGCTCTTCTAGGGCTACTGTCACTAAGAAAGTACAGAGAACACCCACACTAGCCCCTACCATGCTGGCCGCAGTTAGATACACTGTTTTTCTTCAAAGCATAACACTAACCTTCCCTGCGTCAGGGGCTAGAGACAAAGAGAAGGTGTCAGCTCATCTCACCATCTATTTCTGCCCTGCCCAGCACTAAGATGCTAGCTCAACTGTGTGCACTGCTTTGCTGTGGCTGTCATAGAAATGACCACGTATTTAAGAGCTTAGCGCAGGCCCCCACCCCACCGTTTATCATTCACTCCCAAGTTCAGCTATTTGTTCTGGGTCTCACAGGCCAAAGGCAGGGTGTCAGCCAGACTGTCGTGTTTTCTAGAACTCAGAGAATGATTCTACTTTCCAGCTCTTTCGGGTCATTGGCAGCAGCGTGCTCCACGTGGCCACAGGACTTTTGGGTATTGGTGGTTGGGTGGGGGTCCATCTCAGCTTCTAGAGGCCACCTACAGCCACTGGTTAGGACCCCTTTCTCCAGGAGCTTTTTCTTCCTTGCTTGGAATTCTCTGACTTCTTTTTCTTCTGTATCCTCTCTTCTTGGCCCTTCCAGAGTACCTGGTCCTGCTTTTTTTGTTCCATTCTATTTTCTCCTTCAGTGCTTTGGATCAAATCCAGGCTTTAGCAATTGTAGAACATGTGCTCTCCCACTGAGTGTACACCTCAGCCTCGACCACCTCCTCTACTCTACAGTGTTAACATCTACTTAAATGATTCAGAATACTCTGTTTTAAAACAGTCTAGCTCCTTAATTCCTTAATGGTACTAGAATGAAATTTTCATTCTATCTGTAAAGTCCTTGCACACCATGCATGGTTGAGTTTTGACCAAATAACCAACGGATAAAGGTTATAGGGCAGAAGGTTTACATCCTGCTGATCACCCCCTACACACTGCATTTAAAAACTGAGTAAAACACAATATTTGCTTGTTTTCTTGTTTGGGTTTGTGTGTTTTTTGTTTGTTTGGTTTTTTTTTGTTTGTTTTTGTTTTTTTGTTTTTTGTCATTTCTGGATCTGGCTTAGCTTGCAACTTTATTTGAGCCCACCTCCTTTCTTTGTGAGACTGAAGCTTGGTTCAATTTGGAGTTTAAAAAAAAAACGACATTTATCAGAGAAATCCTCTTTATTCTTCTCCTTTCTACTTTTTCCTCAATTCGAGCCATTTTAATGGTATCAATTTAAAGCTTTTATGTATGGAGTTTGACTAATGTCACCCAGTGGGGTCTAAATCTAGGGGGCGAGGATGGATACTGGTTTGATTCCAGCAGGACAGCATGGACTAAGGACCTCGAGGTGCCAATCGGGACGCTTCTTCCCACTGGCAAACAACCATGTTCCCATCAGTTCATCAGCTCCATCTCATATGCAAAATTAAAATCCTGGGTCTCACTGCTAAAGAAATACTCTCAAATATGCCTAAAATGCACACACTGAGGTGCTTACTCCAGCCTTAGCCCTCGCACCAAGAACGACAGTGTAAATATCTAGTCACTGTGGACAGTGAAGTTAGCCTTGGCAGGGGGCTGTCCCCATAATCCTAAGACCACTTATTGTGGCCACTAGAAAGCAGGAAAGTGTATCCACGCCCTCTGAAGTAGAATGGTTGCCCAGAGGAGCTGTGAGGTGGAAAAAGACCAGGAATCTGTATCATACGATGTGGTGAGTACTTCATGCAGTGCATAAATGTACGTATGTTGTAGATGCACACAAGGGGCACATGTCCTAATCACCAGGAGCCTGTGACACTGCTGAAGAAAATGTAAAATCACTGGTAGACAGCCTTGGAGATGAGTTCTAACCAGAGAGGCAGAGAGGGAAGCCCTTTAGAATCAGCACACAGTAGGTGGTCAACACATACTGAAAGAATAAGGCAAACGGTCTTTTCAAGATGAGAAAGCATGCCTCCCCTACCCGCACCCCGCTCCTGCCCGCCCCGATTAAATCAAGTCTATTAAACTCATGACTCAACCCAGTGTATACAAGATTCAGCCCGATCTTCACTCTGGATGGACAGGAAGGAAATGCCTTCCATTATTGAGTGCAGGCAAGGAAGATTTGGAATGTAGGCAACCTTGCTGTATTCTAAAATAGAACAAAACAAAGAGGGCTCTGAGAAGTCAGATCCTACAAACCAGGTCTTCACCAGGAGGACCCTGGGATCTGCCTCTTGTGCCTCACAGGGCAGAAGAGCTTAGAGGGAGAGGTGCTCACTCTCTGCAGGTCCTGCTCCCTTGCCAGAGGAATTCAAGAGCTGGGGTAAGTTCAGGCTAAGCTCCCTCCCCGCATCAACCTTCAGGCCATCTACAAGTGACTGTTCTGGTGGCCTGGTATCCTCAAAGGAGCTGGAATATTCCTTCATCTTCAAAGGCAAAGAGTCTTGGCTTTGCCTGTCAAACATCAGTGTAAATGAAGCCCCCTCCCGTCCCTGCAGATCACATGTCAGGGGGCCAGGCTGTAAGAAGGCTGTGGTGGCCTCTTCGTCTTACAGGCAGGACCAGAACAGCAGGCAGATTAGGACAAAATGTTGTTAGTTTCTAAGTAGTATTTTTGAGTTCTTTAATGATTTTTCTTTCCCAGTCCAATGTGTGCCTAAGTAAAGAAGCAGACAGAAGCACCCCCAGCAATCTTTTTTTTAAAGATTTTTAAGATCAAGAAAGCAAGGAACCTGTTTCTGAAGGGGGTAGATGCTTGCCCCTGGCTGCTGCTGCTTCCTTTCTGTCTGTAGCTGGTTACGGTTTGCAGTGTACTACCCTGTAAGCCATAAGCTGGGTTCTAAATTGTACCAGATGCTCATCGGCTAGCTTGGCCTCACAGTTTTCATCAGACTTTCACAGTTTTTTTCTGATATATACCCTTGCCATTAAAAGTGTGGTCTTCACATCAGCACAAATGTCACCTGAGAGCCAAGATGCAAGAAAAGCAAAGGGCACATCGGTCTACCTGGGTGTATGGCCTTTCCGCTTTCCCACTTCTTTCTAACTCTGGCAAATCCACCTGGGCACAAATGCAGACCCTCAGCTCCACCTGGACCCGAGAGGAATCAGAATCTGCATTTCACAAGATTACAGGTAGCTGTCAAATCTATCTGAGTCTACTTGATTCCTACAACATTAACCTTTTAGGCTCTGCTGCTAAATTCTGATCTCACGTGGCACCAAAGTCCACTGAAAAGAGTCATCCGTCAACCTGTTAAGTTGGTGGGCACGCTCTTCCACCAGAACTTTATAATACATTCTATATGTAAACCTGCATTTTTTTTCAACCCGCACTCACAGGGTTCCCCCACTTTCAAATCCCATGAGTCAGAACTGATCCTGAGCTGAGACTTACCAACACTACCAAGGAGCAGCCAGGCTGTGTTAATTGCTTTCTGGGTGGTGGGGAAGGGGGCGGGGACAGCATCTTGCCTTTGATCAGGAAGGAGAAGTAATGGTTTTACTTACATCCTGCTTTGTCTCCGCACAGGCCTAGAGCCTGGGATACATTTCAAGTTCCCTCTTTCTTCCTGGTATTCTGTTACTGCATGCATACCTCCACCGGGGGCTTGGGGGGTGTGGAAAGCGAATGTGCTCTGTGGTACACCCACATGACAAGCTTCAAAATGGAAACAATATTTAAGTTAAACCTGGAAGATCAAGTTTGCTCAAAGCTCACAACACAGGGATCTTTTGAAAACGTTCGCAGCAGGTCCCTGTTTGATGGAAGAGAAGCAATTCTTGATGGAGAAACAAGGCCTACTGAGCTGATGCCAAATTCCCAGTCAGCCAGCTCCACCCCACTTTATCCTGTATAAATTCTGGAGATAGTAAACAACACACCTAGGCAGAGCCTGGAGAGTTTCAGGGCCACTCTACGTTTTAGGTACATAAGGAGTGTGTCTGGAGAGGGGTGGAGATCTGGAGCATGGGCACAGGAAGGATCCCATGGCAAGATGAAGGTAGAGAGGAGGGTGGTAGGCTAAAAGCCAAAGAACGACAGAGGAGACTGCTCACAAACCACCAGACATCTAGGGGGCGCAGAACAGGGGGACATCCTCTCAGCACTAGGAGGACACCACTCTGTCCGAATCTTGGTCAAAGTTTTTGGTACTTTGCTGTGGTAGCCATGGGAAGGAAAGATGCTAAGAGGAGGTATCCTGGTGCAGAAGCTAACAAGATTTCCCGCTGCTGGGCACTGAGCAGCGAGCTCCTGATTATATCATGGCTCAAAAAGGTTAACTTTGGGAGATAGGGCCTGGGGATGAGGACCCAGAGGCTGGAGTCTCTTCCGGGCTGAGGTGCTGTGTCAGGATCCCACAGAGAGCACATGGCCACACTGGGTTTGCACTTGGGCAGTCTAAGCCCAGATCCCATTTTCACAGCTACTTAGTATCACAGCTTCAGGCCCAGTGGGCAGGACACATGACAAAAGTCTATAGGATACCTCAGATAATGATTTTAGGAACTCCCACTACCATACTATAAGGTACAAACTAATATTAAACTGTTTATATTGTATAGGAGAAGAAACAGAGGCCACTTAAGTTAAACACACGGACCAGGCTGTGAGAACAGCTAGTGTTGGAGTGGGGTTTAAGCCAGGCCTGTGAAGTCTGGGGATGCCCTTAGTCATTGTCTGGAGCAGGAGCTAGAATCTACTATGTTCTTGTGTCAGGTGTCTCCCTCTTCAGAACATCACCCCATTCTCTGCACCTCCATCCAACAACATACACTGACTAGTATTCTGTCCACCATGCCCTAGTGTGCACACTATTTCCCAGGGTATTCAGAAAACTCCCATGCCTTCCTCTGCTCTACCCAGAGCTATGTGCTTCCTCTTATCAGCGAGGCTGCTGTCTTCCAGGCTGTATATGAGGTGGCTTCAGCTAGTGGACTGAACAATGGTCTAAGTGAATTCCAGGAATTCTTCTAGGCGATGCATGTACATTGCTTCTACGTGTAGATATGGTATTTTCAATTGGGGGATACTTTGCCCACAAGGGAACATTCAGCAATCCTTGGAATCTGTTTTCATTGTTATATGGGGTTCGGGGAAGGCAGGAACGTTACTAGGATCCAGTATCCAGAGGCTCATGGATGCTCTTACGTATCCTTCAATGTACCTTATGCAAGACTAAGAAGTATCTAATTCTGATTGTTAATAGCACCAAGGTCATAAACATAGAATACTGCATTCCAGGGGCTAACTGCCCATTCATAAGAGAAACCAGCTCTACTCTTAACTGGGGACAACTTTCATGAACGCCCTAGGGTCTAGTTATCCTGAAATGAGAACTGCTGAAAGGGCCTGCTTCATGAGTTTGTGAGGGGTGATAAGTTGGCACATTACAAACGCTAAGCTATGCAACAGGGTAATGGCTCAGGGAAGTTGCCCTTCTTATTTCTGAAGCTGGACATTAAGCATCAGACTATGGGGCTTCAAAAGCTATTGCCTGACATGATTTGGTCATTTTAGCTAGGGCAAGGAATCTCAGAATTAAGAATGGCTGACCTAGGCACTTACTGTGTTTGTACATACAGATCAGGGTTCGGCATAGAGGAAACCCTTGTTTTAACTGAAAGCAAGCATAACAAACCATTGAGTAGACCCTCTCTAAAATCTTTCGAAGGCTTCAGCAGTTGTCTTTGGAATATTCTCAAAGGCTTCATCGGTGCAGCTAGCATGTTGCTGTCACAGCAGTGGCCTTTTACATGGTTTAAAGGATTTCATTTACAAAATGACCTCATTAAACGGATATTAGCTTCCCAACCTGTTTTGTCTTTGTGTTTTGTTTTTTTTCCTTTTTTTTTTTTCCTTTTTTTTCGGAGCTGGGGACTGAACCCAGGGCCTTGCACTTGCTAGGCAAGCGCTCTACCACTGAGCTAAATCCCCAACCCCTGTCTTTGTGTTTTTTTAATTAAGCAAAATCAGTTCTAAAATACCTGGGCCAGAGATCAATATGTCTTTTTCCTGTGCTACTGTTTGCCCTACTACACTATCATCTTACTTTATACCCTCGATCCGAGCCCGTCCACAAGTAGAGGAGTTTTAAAAACATGACATAGGCTTTTGTTGCTTAGATGGAGCGCTTAGCACAATGCTGAACATACACTACACTATGTGTATTATGTAAGACGTATGGTGCACAATTACTCGTATGTATAGATATCTCACTATTTGATTGTCCAGCTGACTCATTATAAGTCGGCTGATGTACAAACTCTTAGAAACTAACCCGTGTGGGGACAGGCTTTGCATGAGGCCTAGTAGCTGGGTCTTCAGAATACTTCTTCTATGATGGCTCCTATTGGTCACACAGGAGTGAAGATGAGGCAGAAAGTGGGGTGGCCAATGACATAACCAAGTTCCAGACAAGCTTCCCCACCTCCTTAGAAGAAGGTTACGTAGGCTCAACCTCTCTTCTTCAGGGCAAGAAAAGACTTACATGCTGTGACAGAAGACAGGTAAGTACAGGGTTCTGTGAATAAAGAAAGCCTGTGACGTGGGCTGCCTTCCACCCAGGACAAATGGAGCTCACCGTTGTGACTCTGGATCCATGGCTATGCAGCTCACTGGACTTCAGTGGGGTCTGCCGGTTCCTACTATCCCACATTCTAACACCACTGTCATATTCCTGTCTTTCTTTTACTTCCTCTGTACCTTACCCCTTTCCTCATCTAGTCCTGGTGTTCAGACCACACCATGCATCCCTCTGTCAACTGCTGGAACTCTTCAAGCTGATGCCTGAGAGCCCATTGATGATACTTTGTTCATTATGAAGTCAACTGACACTAAACAGGATGGTTTTGAATTCTTATGATCACATTCTTACACTGACATACTTAAGAATATTGATTGTACTCAAGTTAGAGCATGCTGCTAATTTTAGCATCTGAGAAATAGTGGCAGAAGGGTAAGAAGTTCAAGTTTAGCCTTGGGGCCATATAGATACAAAGGTATCTGGGCTACCCTTGAGTCATTGTCTTAAACGGAAAAAAAGGGAAAGAAAGAACAAACAAAAGAAAGAAGAAAAACAAGAAAATGTATTATTTGGGTAACATAGTCAAAAGAAGGAATTTTGTCTAGTTTCTGTTGAAAAGCACATAGTAGGTACTCATCAAATATTGGTTGAACGAGTTATTAAACATGCAGGCATTAGTTAAGCCTCATCTATTGTGGTATGTGACTCCCCTCCCAGTTTCCTCTTTCATTTCTTTTCAAATAATCTGAATAATTTGTAGGCAGGGGAATAGGGGCTTAGCCTTTAATCTCATCAACAAAGGACCTTCCAAAGAGGAGACATTCTTTTGGCTGTGGTTGTGGGCATTTCAGATATAATTACATTTTTCACCCTAAAATTTCCCAATGAGATTAAGACTTAAGTATGAAGTCTCCTTAACCCTCTCTCAGAAGTCTGCACTAGGAGCTCTACCCACTTTCACACAACTTCTGAAGGATGCCAGCTGCTAGCAGCCATGCAACATGAAGCACAAAGGCCTGTCATCTAGCAGACTGTGTCCTGCTTGCACAATTCCTTGAAGCCTCTTGAGAATGCATCACCACCAGCAAGTATGCACACGCTTTTCTTCGGGCAAAGGAAATACAATTCAGCTCTTCTCAATGAGCTGTTTCCAATGTTTCCTTTATCTTTTCAGGGTCAGTGGAGACAACAACAGCAGCATCTTGGGGAGAGGCAGCTTTAGAATTCTTTTTTGTAATCTTGCTGACTTGCTGGTATACAGTAGAACCTCTCCTAATTTTAAAACATGGTGATCTTTCTCAAATACCTGGAGGTTCTAAGCCTCTTCACTAACCTAATTCTAACAGGTCACTGGTGGTGCTAGTTTACTGTGAATGCCTAGGCATAGGGTCTGGAACCTATGAGTATACAATTTTTATTGCCTCGACTGCCTACTCACCCTTGTGAGAATTAGCTATGACCCATTCTTAACATGGAGATTGACAGGAAGATGTGTTCCATTTGTCCTTTTGGCAAGACGTGCCATTGTGGAGCAGAGACAACAGGTAGATAAGTGTTCAGTCTCAATACAGCATTGGAAATGATCAGTAAGATTCTCAGACCCTTCTAGTGCCCAGGAGTGCTTAACTAGAACCTCTAGACATCCTGACACTGCACTGCTATGCAATAGAATGCCAGAGGAGGGGACATTTGAAGCAAAAAATGACACATAGTTATTTCATTGGGGCCACATAAGAACTTCAGGTGGGAGGAGAGGGAAATACCAGCTCCCCATTTCCAGATCAAAATACTAAGACTCAAGGTATTAAATAATATACCACAAAGGGTAAGTTCCAGAATGCACAGACCCCATTTTCAATTCCCCAAAACATCCATAGTAGAATGGCTATTCTATTCAGGGGAAAGGATGAACACAAAGAGGCAAAGGGGTTGGAAGAAGTCATGAGAATAGGGAAATTAAGTTGTTAGTGGCAAAGAGTCTGGCTGTGAAGAGGAAGTAGATGGGAACCTTGGTTTACTTCATAGTCTCAGCACAGAAGGCCTGTCTTCAGTTGCCCATGTTCCCATGTTCCCATGGGGCAGGTGGGAAGCCTGATGTAGAGATCTGGACAGGTCATGTGAGGGATAAAACTTAAGCCAATGCAGCCAATAAAATACCCACTGAGCAGCTTTGGAGATAGACTTGCCCGGTTGCAACCCCAGTTCTCAGATTCTGGACTCATGCTGAGCAAGGAGCTTTCTCTCTGTTCCCACATGGTAGCTACCAGGTGAGGTGAAAGCCCTCAGGGTGGTTGCAGACAGCAACGTGCTGGGTTAAAGCCAATTATGCTTGGCAAATGATAAGGGGTGGAGCCTTTTAAACAATAGAGGAAGAAAATCAAAAGGACATTTTGTGACTCAGGAAATTTGTATGACATTCTCAGACCTCTGTCCACCAATTCAGTTTACCTTAGAATTTCACGATTTTTTTTCCTATCCATACGGCTGTCGGCTTCTTATGTACTACAATGGTAAAACTGAGTAAAGCATTTGAGACCTCAACTCATCTTGTCATGCTTCACTCCTCTTCCTGACTCCGCTACAAAGGCAAGACTGCTATGACAGCCTTTTAAGTGAGGCATACATCACCCATGGATAAAACACCACTTTCCCTCACATTCTATGCCCTTGAATTCAATACAAGGTCTGGAAAGACAAGATCAGTTGAGCTATAAGGAATGTCCTTCCTGTCTCTCAGAGTTCTGCTTTGAGGCCACTAGCCTATCCAAGCTCTCTGAAGACTGCAATTAGAAATCTATGGAGCTCTCTTGAGGTTCATCTTATTTTAGTTCATTTGGACCAAGTGTGTGGAACTTTATTATTATTTGAAGAAACAACAACTCTTCTTATCCAATCAGAGTATCCATAGGAAATGACAAGCCACGTAGAAGGAACATCTGGTCAAGAGTCTTGTGTTTAAGGTTCAAACATGAATCTCAGATATCTACAGAGATAGAAGCCTGTCTCATAAGCCCTGGACAAACCTCAACGGTCTCGATGTCACTTTATTTGCCCATGAAGTAAGTATGGCATGTGTGCCCTTCTTGCCTGTCTCATAGAGTGGCTCAGATAGTAGACAAAATCAGAGCATGGGACATTTTCTCCACAAGAGTGGACCATATGGCTTGCTCAAAAGATGAGGCTCTAGATGGAGACCTTTGGGGGCTGGCTTGCCCTCCTGTTCTAAGGAGACAGCAGCACCCTGCACTCATCCCTCCCAGAGCATGACCCCTGACTCATGTAGGACATCACCATAACACCAAACACGTGTGACCCTGCAGGGCTTCTGGTGCATGGTCAGAGTCAGTCCCAAGCACATGCATACCCAATAAGAAGAGCTATACCTGACTTAACAGCCTAACCACCATTAACATGTGAATGCATTTATAATTTTTTAAGAATAAGAACATGAAAAAGTTATCTGGGGCATCTCACAGTGCCAACTCCTTATCTGGCTTATAAAAATCTCCCCAGCCTTAAGCAGGGACAAATGCTGGGTATTTGCATTAGCAGGGGCAAATGCTTCCTCCACGGCCTTTTTTTGACTCTCCATTCCAAGGAGAGAAAGATACTTCTCTACTGTGCTGGTTGTACTGAGGGCCTGGGAGCCAGAAGAGCACTGGAGATTAGCAACGGGAAAGGCAGCAGCCACACCCTTCCCCTCTCAGAAGAAAGCGGGCTGCTCTCTAGTTTCCCAGCACGTTACCCATCCTCAGACATTCAAGACTGAGAAGGATTTCTTATGACATGTTTTCATCATGCTCCCAAGCTAGGGCCTTGTGCCAAGCAACGAGAGCACAGAATAAATAAAACTTTAAAGCCAACCAAAACCAACAGCTGCCAGAGCCTAGAAGAATCAGTTTACAGACCAGTTCCATGAGGCAAAGGGGACCTGTTTTATAATGGTAGCTGTCAGAAATCAGAGTGTAGACCAGGGAGGAGCTAGGTGATCATCGGGTCTATTAATTATATTACAAGCCAATTCAAGGCCACCACAGCCTAGCTCACATCCAGCAGGGACAAAGACCCTTCAGATCATTGCCAGGAATAGATCAGCTGGGCAGTGGTAGTCCTCTCTGCTCCGTATATGCCTAGAGGGACCCACAGTGCCCATCTCAGCCTGCCTACCTGAGTGGGCCTTGGTTCCCCAGGTCTTCCTGATAGCTGAGCAGGGGTCAGTATCATAAAGAGATGCTAGTACATCCACGTAGAAAGAGAGGCGAGTGGTAGGATTCTTTGACAACCATCACAGGAGCTAGTATTACCGCCTTCAAAGCGGAAGTGGAAGTGGAAACAGAACTTGAACTAAGTCTGTGCGGACCAGAGCCTTGGCACTTCCCAGCCACGCTGCTCCTGGGACCATGGAGAGTTGGCCGCTTGGCCTCACCATCACAAGGTTAGAATCTGGACTTTCTCCATGTGACAGTTTTAAAGTTTGTTTCTGATTCCTTACTAAACTTTCTGAATTTTATACTATATACAAAAAGGCAATAAACAGCAAACATGAAGGGAGGCTAGAAGGAGCACAAGCTCTCCAGTGCAGGTGACAACTGCAACTGTCACTCTGGAACTCTGTCCTGGGGTTTCCTCTCATCGAACTTCACTGAGATGTCTTTAGTCACAAGTGACATTTCCTTTTTATTCTGGGTTTGCCAGGTTCGCCGAGAGACATGACCTTTCCTCTTCCAAAGAATATAACAATTTTTCTTCTAGATCTTTCTAAGAGAGCAGTCCCTGCCACTTTGACAGAGGTCCTAAGATTGTTCTTGGGGACGGGCAGAATCTGAACTTGCCTATACCTTGTGACCTCCAACCAACACACTCACAAGTAAGGCCTGACTTATGAGCATGCTCAGTGTTGTGTGCTAGGCACACAGGAACCTTCATGAAGGGCTGAAAGGATCGGAGAGTTGCCTTCTTCAGGGTCTTTTCAGTAATTTTTTAAAACATTATAATGGCTTTCAGACCAGCAGTAAATAAAATATGGCCCAGTGGTCCCTGAACAGGATCTGACTAGAGATGAGGCCCTGAAACCCAGACCTCTTATCCTCTAAGGATGAACCACTTGGCCTTGCTCTGTAGAAGCTCTCAGCTGCTGTATATAGTTGTTCTTCCATTAACACTGTACTTTCTGGAAACAAAGGGGAAGGAATACATATTCGTATCTCAATAGGAATTGAGGGCAGAAAAAGTCACAGGAAAGGGGTGGGGAGTACCTCATGTGGGAACTTCTGGCAAGGGAGACAGGGAAGTAGAAGGGGAAATAACCATTCTGGTTGGTATAACCAGTGAGGCATGGAGCCGCTCGTGCTTAGTGTGGGTGTGTCTGGCTTCCTCATTTGTTGGAGAGCTTGTGGAAATGTTTGAAAGGAGTTGAGACTGAACAAAGAAGAAAGCTATGCTCCAGCCTGTGACAGTGTCCATCAGTGAGATGGCTGAAAGGTGACCTCTGGGAATATCTAGCAACAATGGTTAAGGCAAGGCAAGAGCTGCCACTTTCCTAAGTTGGCAAGCCTCCCCCAGGAGGAATCCTGAATACTATCATTGAAATGGAGGAGTTAGAGAAAGGACTGAAGGAGTTGAAGGGGTTTGCAAACCCATAAGAACAACAGCATTATCAATGAACCAGAGCTCCCAGGGATTAAACCACCATCCCGAGAATACACAGGGATGGACCTATGGCTCCAGCCGCATATATAGCAGAGGATGGCCTTACTGGGCATCAATTGGAAGAGAGGTCCTTGGTCCTGTCAAGGCTAGATGCCCCAGTGTAGGGGAAGTCAGGGCAGGGAGGTGGGAGGGACAGGGTGAGGGAGCAACCTCGTAGAAGCAGGAGGAGATAACAGGTTTCTGGAGGGGAAACTGGGAAAGGGGATAACATTTGAAATGTAAATAACAATATACAATAAAAGAAAAAAAGGAAATGATATTCTCAAACTTACACAGAAGAAAAAAAGAAAAGAAAAGAAAAAGAAATTGCTGATACTGTGGGGGAACTCAGATCTTCGTACAAGACAAAATGAAGTCCTGTCCCCATTTAGGGCCTCTGTTCTGTAAAATCTTCATCTTTTTGGGATCAGTGAATTCTCTGAGAAACAACACATACAATGTATGAGGTCCTAACTAGAAGGCAAAAATTAGAGGCAAGACTGTTACAAGTGATCAAACCGATTGCTCTGGTATCTACCAATACAGTAAGGGCTCAGTAACCCTGACACCCCTCAGCACTGACTCTGGGACCTCCTCCTGCTCTAACCCATGGCACATGTATAGGCTGGATTTTTCCAATGTGGATTCCCCCTCTTTTCAGAATTCAGGATTTCATATTCCACCTGCTCATCTCGCTTAATTCCCCAGATGTGCACATCTGATTCCTCCAGGATTTGTGCCTCTTGGCATTCTTACCCTTCTTTTGGGCCATTTGTATGATTTTTCTAACCTCACTCCGACACCTCCCAAATTAGTGTCATCTTGTGGCTTCCTCACTTGCTCTTTTACGCCCCTTTACAGATCATTAATAAAGAGGTTAAGTAAGACCAGACCACCACACAATGAAACAAATGACAAGGGAGAGGGGTATGGCAGAGGCTCCTAGGCGCCATCCCTGGCAGAGGAAGGTACAGCATAAACCCATAATTTCTGCCAGCTCCTCCCATGTTCAGCCTAAGGTCGTTTATCACTACTATTTGTCTACGCATTTCTTAGCCAGCTTCCGGGTTCTAAGTGTGTGATCACATCTAAGTCAATATGCACAACCATGCCAGGTACCAGGTAACACTACTGAGTTCCAGAACATCTACAGCATGAGTGTTCTGTTTCTCTGTCCTGCTGGAGGTCTGCCACCTCAGCTCTAAGCCCCCGCACATTGGCGCTCAGGGACAGCAGGCCTGAGACCATGGCCCTTTGCTCTTCCAACTCACTGCATCACAACTGTTCATTAAATGTTCACTGGCTTTTCACATCGCTTTCATTACATTTCCTCTTACTTGAAAGAAACCCCTGGTTAAACCACGGGCAAGCCAAAAATTCTGCAAAAAATTCAAATATCAACTACAGAACAAAATAAGAATAACAAAAGGCAATTGGAACCAAGCGTGTTTTGTAGGGCAAACATGCCTGCTAGGAAACATGGAGATAGCTTGGGTTTATCTGTCTTTACAAGAATTGATTTTCCATTTTCAGTCTCCTTCTTCTACCTTTTTCACACCTGCCCAGTTCACTAGCCCCAAGGTATCCATCACTTTCCTTAGCTGGAAGACTGAGTTACACTTACCTGTGCCCAGGAGCAAAAAAGTACATGGATAATCTACCTAGGACTGAGCCACAGGCATGGTGAGGCACACACCTAGCTCAGCTTATCTGGTCCCTAGTACAGCCCTGTGAGCTGTGTACAACATTCACCCCAAAAAAGGAAATAGAGAACCAGACCATTAAGGTACCTGTACGGGTCACTCAGCTCAGCCAACAATGCTGGGTCAGAGCCCAGGCCTGCCCACATTCAGAAATCAAATTGGTCCCTAGAGGGAGTGGGTTTCTCCTAGACCTCTGAAAGTCTACAGAGCACCACAGATGCTCTTTTGAAGGATATGCCCGCATCCACATGGATGTCTGTTAATCATAGCATTGGGTCTGTAGACTCTGCAGGGTTCATGACACAGTGTAAAGGGTGTGAATAACCTCAAATCCTTTCAGGATGACACCTGCATTGTTTTCTCTACCTGTCTCCATGACTAAAATGAAGACAGCCCCCCCAATAAAAACATGGAATTCAAAGACCGTGAATGGATGTTCAAGTTCTGCCTCTGAAATAGTAGCTTGACTACTCATATAGGTGATAAAAATATATAGATGCTTCCAGAGGAATAATTTAAAAAGAGATAGAAGCAACAGGGAGAGAAATGAAGCTTAAAACTATCTCCCTTTGTTCGGAAACTGATTTTGCAACTGGAAGCAGAGACAGTATCCTGACTATTCTGTAACATCTCAAAATTGCTTCTGGGTGTTTCTCATTCTGGGTCTTGCAGAGAGAGTTGAAATCTTCTTCTGCAGAACAATATTGATAACACTCAAGTTAACATACCTGCATGGGAAGCCAAGCATCAGAGACAGTCCCCATGAGTCATGCTTGAGGACAGACAGCTGGAAGTCTGGTGGCTTTGTTCTCTGCTCTGCAGGGACCTGTTGGCCTCCTACAGCTCTGGGGTTTTGTTTTTCTGCAGAATACCCTTCCAAACACATCTCCTCATCCTTATTTATTGTTATTACTACTATTAATGCTTTGTGTGATGCGAAGAAATAGGCCTTGTGTACAGCAGCACACACATTATCACTGGAGCTATAACCTGAGTTCTTATCTGTAATTTTTATTTTGAATAGAGAGGTCACCTGGTTACCCAGGATAACTTCAATCCAGCGATCCTCCTGCCTCAGCATCCCAAGTAGCTGAGATTGCCAGCCCAGCCTCAAGGAGGCAACATTTCTTGGCGATCTTCGGCTGTCAAGTTTGGTTTTTCAGAGTTGGAGAAGCTGTAGCCTCAATGTTGGACTTAGTCATGCTTTTAAACTCCTTTCGTATACACTGCAAATAAGAGGCTAAGGATTCCATGCTGCACAGGCAAGTGGAAAAAGTACAGGTCAGAAGCCTCCATGTGCCTTGGGCTAAGATGACTGGACATCTGGAGGAAAGAGAGCACTGGATCTCTGTTCAGCCCTCCGCCCCTCCAAAGGCTGCTGTAGCTTGATGTAATTCCACGGAGGGCTCTTTCTCCTGTTTCTTATCATCCTTTTCTCTGAATTCTTCAATCAGTCTTCCTTGGCTGTATTTTCTGTGTCTCTTCCAACTTGTACACTTGTTCTGCATTCACCGTTGCTGCCCTGGGTCACACCATCAATTCTCTCAGATGATGGAACAGCCTTCTCCTTCTGCTGTGAAAATGTTGCCTTTTACAGCAGCCAAGGCCATGCTATCCATCTACAACAAAAATTGGGTAGAACTATGTCATGGCCTGCTTAAGATCTTTAGTGTCTACCATTTTTCTTAGGCTAGAGTCTGAGCTTTCTTTTCTTTGGCCTCAAAGGCCTTATGTGGTCTCTCGCCTTCCCAATCTCCCTGCCCCCTCGCTTCTCTGTTTTGTTCTCTACCAAGAGCTATGGTTCCCAAAGGTCTTCCTGCTCCCAGCCTCTGTGCTCCTGCTGTAATTACTTCCACACACGCGCACATGGTATACCTTGACTCTCAAGACTTGGCTTAAAACCCACTTTCTTATAGGGAATATCCTCGGGTCCAATGATTTCCTCCTATGATCTGTATCTTCCCTCAGATTACCCAAGCAATGATCAAAACTTGTAACACCACTAATGTTAGTTTAATCATTTATGTTCTATTTTCCTAATTACATGGTAAGATTCATGGGGATCATCACATTTAGTTTATTTTATCCTTGCAGGTAAATCAAGAACATTTTTGATGAGTAAGTAAAAGGGAACTTATGAACAAACTGAATGAATGAATGAATGAATTTTTAAATATTCAATAGTACAGGGTACACTACATCAGTCCAATATTCATAGGAGCTCTTAACCCAAACAGAAGCACTAGCTATATTCCACAGAAGAAGGAGAAAAAACCCCAGATGAAGAGGCAGGGTAAGAGGTTGTTTGAAGGTTTGCATCCATCCATCTTTCCAACTCCAGGTCCACAGAATGCAAAGAGAAGCAAGATTGTACAACCCATAACTCCAGTGGGACATCCCTTCCTTGTTCTTCCATCTTCCCTGGGGTTGATGTGTTGGGGAGTTCCATTGGCCTTTCTAGCACTCAAGCCCATGTAAAAGGCCTCTGCCATGTTTAAACGTTTATTTCGTGGATCATAATTTCAAACCTCCACCCTTTCATTTGCATCAAGATATTCCTAGCCGCCAAGTGATCCTGGCCACCAGAAATTCTATAATGTTGGCACCCTGTATTTGTATCAACCAGGAGTACATTTACATATGCTTATGAGAGAAAGGCATTCCTTTTCTAATGATTTTAAAAAAATGATGTTCATGCCTGCTCAATTATAAGATACAAGAGCTCAAATAACTCAAAGCAGATGTACCAGACCTACAGGTCTAGAACTTGTCTCCACAGTTCCATCTCTCGAGTGTTTGCAGATAAAAAGTAATACTTAAGACTCAGTAAAAAAGCACTCCTTTAATGGAGATGAAGAGTTATTTGTTGGGGTTTCTCAAAGGAAAGCCCAGAGAATGAAAGCCAGCTTTTTTCTAGTTTGAAATTGGGAGATGATAGGTTCAGGCTCCTTGCACACATTTGCATACTTAAAAGTGCATGCATTGTGACAGTCCAAGGACAATGATTGTAAACACACACCACAGGAACGCCTGTGAGGACAACTTGCTGGAAAGGCACTCCCTAGTTAGGAACTCTGTGCAAGGAAACAGGATGTTCTGAATAACTGGGGTGAGGTGGGAGAGCAAGGAGCGAGAGCAGAAACCAGGCAGAGGGTGCAGAACACATGTGAGTACAAGCCGCCATGACTATGGAGCTTGTGGGACCCATTACAGTGAATCTCCTCCTTGGGAAAAATCTTAAGCAGTTCACAGTGCTGACATCAGCCTTCAAAGCACAAGCCCTGAACTGTACTCACACAGTATGGTAAAGCCAAGCCTGACCGTGAGGATTAAAGGTGGAGGCAAGGTTAATTCTAGGGACCATTGAAACTTTCTAGAAAAGTAAACTTCCCAAGTACACTTTGCTTCTCATAAACACCACTCTTGATGATCATGGAAGACAACAAATCAGGCCTGGGCCTCCCATTTGGAAGGGTACTAGAGGAGGAGCTGGTGGCTGTTATGCTAATTCGATTTGTTATAAATTTATGAGCAATTTGGCCTAAATTATAATTCATTTCAGCACCAAGACTCAAGTTTCAAGCAAAGCTCCTCAATGCTGTTATAAGCATATAACTGATGCATACACAAAGAGCAGGATATAATTTTTTATAAGGGTTATAAATCAATACATTCAAAACAGTTCGTTTTTAAAATGCACATTCATTATTCATCTTTAGTTATAAATTTAATGTCTCTTTAGACCCGAAAGATGTTAATACAACTAGAAACATGTATGGTTGTCTCAAAAACAGATCTCCCCAGCATCTCATTATTTTCAACTCTAGCACAGCTTTAGAAGTCTGAGGACATCTGATCACACTTGTTTAAAAGGAGTCCCAAGAAAGCAGAACAGTTTCCTGGTAGTCTATACAACGTATTGACCATACTGAAGTGGAAATAGATATCCACTAATTTTCTAAAGACAGTTCTTTTTCTGGGATGCCCAGTGTTTGAGAACTTAAAAGAGCAATAAGGACAGGGACTAAAACACTATTCTCTGCACTTTGCTTTGAGTGAAACAAGATGTTTTAGGAATCTTAGAGCTGGTTTTATTCTGAGAGGGACACAGGAAACAGCAGGACAAACGTCATCATTTCAGAAGAGAGATATTAGTATTAGCCTAGCACCCCTAACATTTGCTTATTGCAAAATGAGCACATCACAGAAGAGCCCTAAGCACCAGGCCCCTTAAGATCATCCCCCAATCTGTAGAACCATCCTTTGCCTACACATCCTTGTCACGTGTGATGGTAAATATCCCATGTTTGCTTTTCAATGTTAGAAACCCCTTTCATTTAATATTGTCCTAGGTAAGTCCACCTGTTACTGGCTTTCCTATGTCATATCTTTCCAATGCTATGTTTCCCTTCATGTCGTCCCTAGACAGGCTTTTAAAGTTTTGACTCTTGCTGTTGATGACGTCTTAGTGTCCCCACCTCCTCATAATGACAATCTTTCCTCCTGATCACCTTAGCATCTATGGTGTTCATGCCAATACTGTCTTCCCATTCACTCAGGAGGAAGACAAGACGAGAGTTCTGAACTATAGGCTTTACTGGCATGACGTGGCTCTATCGGTGACATCTTTACTATGCTTATAGATGCCCGACCCCTCCAGAAAACACCACAACCAACTGGCACATCCATGAGACTCACAGCAGGTTAAACAAAGAAGTGAAACTGGTCCCTGAGGGTGAACCATACCAGTTCAGGGTTAAATTTTCACGAACTGCACTGCTATGATACAGGAAGCAGGCTTTGGGAAAACACACGCATCTCGTTATTCAAAGAGTTGTCTCAATGTTGGTTCCCTGGCACTGTGTGTTTACCCCAGAACAAAGACCTGCATGTGGAATATTTTCTGACCAGAAAAAAATTACCCTAACACAAAGTCTACCCCATCCCTTGTTCTGAACAAAATGACATATGCAGTGTCATCAAGTTGAAGGGCAGACCCATGTCACCAACTCTAGGGAGTTATGACTCAGTGGTAAACATTCATGGTGTATCAGAGAACAATTCCCAGCAGCAGGAGTTCCGTACTCCATTTCTAACTGTGTGGTATTTATACACACGCCTACTCAATTACAGTACAGAAAACAAAAATTCACTGCTAAGATCAGCTTTTCAAAAAACAAAAGCCCCCTATAAAATTGATATCATTAGTAATGCAAATCCTCTTAAAAGCACAAGTTTTAATAAAAAGCCACAGATTAAATACCAGTAAGACCTCCTACAGCAACACAGCCGTTCTAACCCTGGAAGAGTTACAGTTACCCATTCGTGATGATTACGCCTTGATCCTATGTCTTCTTCAGAACTGCCCCAGAAGGGACAATACAATCCATCCAACAGGCTTCTTAGAGATGACCATTTCAGCTCCATTAAGATATATACGTTTATTGTCCTTATCCCTTGCCAAACATTTGACAGGACTGGAAGGACACGAGAGTCACAACAGACTGGTATATCTGGTAAAGCAAGCAGTCAACTGCAAATCTCGACTGGAGAATTACGTCAACCTTTTGAGTTTCCAGTCATGCCTTAGAAGACTGTATACAAATCCTAAGGGCACAGTTTACATTGGAAATGATATAGAAACATTTGGACCGTGCTAAACCCAGCACAACAAGGCAGAGCAAAGATGTGGTGGTATGGAGGGGCAGGGAGGCAAGGTGGGATGGGCTGGGTTCTTGGGAATGGTCAGAGCACGCGGCCATTCTGCGCTCATGGAACACAGTAGCAAACACAGGACACAGTCACAAACATCAGCGAGCACAATTGAACACGCACACAATACAACACTAGAATGCAATCTTTTTTTGCTTTTTTTTTTTTTAAAGAGAAATGATAGAAAAGATGGTTTCTCACCCCTCAAAACAAAACTGGAACTTTGGTTTACAGGCCCGGCTATGCCCATATGCCCTCCTCGTCATCCTGCGGCCGGCCCGAGGTGGGGAGGAGCACAGAGAGGAGGAGCGCCAGAATGAAAGAAGAGAAGGTTAGTCACACCGACGTGCACTGAAAGGCACACGAATCTGCACTTTCTGTTTCATTTTAAAGAGCAAGGAAAAAAAATGTAGTAACTTAAAAGTTCCACCTCACTGGCTTGTCCAATGCATAACCAAGTTTGTATCTATGGTAACCCCACACAAAAACATTCCACCCACTCAAGCTGTGACTCTGTCAAGATTGGATTAGGAGATTAAAATTAGTCTACATTAGCAGATGATTATTTTTTTGGAAAGCATGCAATCTGAATTGCATATGCCTAAAGAGTGGATTAAGCCTTTAAAGTAAGCAGAGAAGTAATTACAGTAATCAAATACCCTTAATTTCTCTTAAGCTTGAAGTATCAATGGAAAAGGATGAAAGAATCACGGTCTGCTTAGTTGTAGACTCTTTAGCAGGTAATAACTCACACCGGTTATTTTACAACGTTTCCAGCACTCTAGTAGTCTTAATTGGTTCCTATTTTGTGTCATAGTATAGAAAGGTGTAAATATACCAATGAATGATTTGTATATCAAAATGTGCAAAAGAGTATGAAATTTTCATCTCTCTGAGGAATTGACAGATAGATGTTGTGTAATCTAACATTGTGAAATTGAGCTATGGATAGACAGAAAAACAATTTGGCTTGTATTCTGGTTGGAAACATTTTTGAAATAGCTCGGCCAATTTCTTCTTGTAAAAGAAGTAGCCATGAAAGCAGGGAAACCAAATTCTGAAGACAATATTGTTCTTCTATGGCAAGGTCTCCGTTGTGATGAAGTCTCCCTTTGTCACAGGGTGCATCTGAACAAGCAGGTCAGGTAGCTGGTCTCGCAGTCGCTAGTCCCAGCACATCATCTGAGAGCAGGGTGTTTTCACAACAGCCCAGGAGACAGCAGAGTTTGTCGATTGTTTTGTGTTGATGTTATTCTTTTTGCTTTGTTTTGTTTTGAAAACTGTGAAAGAGAGAAAGGTAATCTGGACGCCTGTCCTATCACGAGCTGTGCTGCGTAGGTTGGCTGGAGTGAAGGCTGAAATCTACATGTAAATGCCACTACCCTAGACCTCCACGACTAGAAATCCTGGCTGTTCCAGTATGTGGTTTTCACAATACATCGTAGGCTAGGTGCACAAGTATACTTTTGTCTACTTTGAGGATTTAAGACACAGAGTCTGAACTGATTCCCAATGCATGCTTTTTACTCCCTTGTGTTTCTTATGCATTTAAAAGAGGATGAAGAAAGAACGAGACTTCTAGACTGCCAAAAAGTAAAATAAAAAAACAGTGTCACAAACTTGATAACTCCCACGGACCTGAGTCAATCAGAGAGTTTTGAAGTGAGAACAGACCTCACACTTGGGATTGCAGGAATATCCAGGAATGCTGATCAACCTAGGGACTGGCGATACCAGCCAGTGCTCCCAGCAGTAACTTCTTTATTCCTCTAGGACTGAGGAGAGAGTGTATTGTCACTCTCACTAACTTCCTGGCCTTTTGGAAAGTAGACTTGATGTCTTTTCATGTTAATAAAGAAGAAAATCAGCAGGACACCCAGGGTAGCATTAGCAAGCTTTGAGGACTTAGCAACCTGTACAATCCTATGAATTTTCTATGTGTGTGTGTGTGTGTGTGTAATATATTTTGAATATGTTTATACATTCTCTGACTTTCATCATAAGGTTCTTGATCCCCAAAGTCACTTCTGTAGGAAAACTCCCAGGCATGGAGATGCTACACCAAGTAGTTACAAAACAAATTATGTCAAATGTTTACAGCCCCCGCTGACCACTTCCCAATACAAATAACTTTGTTTATGAAATAGTGTGGATTTCATTTTTTCAGCTTAAAGCCCAGAGTATTTATATGAGTTGCTCAAATACCGAGTAGGGACTAATTTCAAAAGAAAGAAAAGAAAGAGTTAAAAGCTAAAATTCGCCTGCTTCCCTAATATGAAGGTGGTCCAATGCAAATCACTTTTAGCAAATTAAATACATTAAAGAGTGGTAATTAATTATGATTAACAGACAGAGCTGTAGCTTGGAAAATATATACCAATATCATTACTGTTCCTCATTTAGGAATAAGGAAGGAGTCTATCAGAGCTGGCGAAACCAGATGTTGAGATCCACGCTTTGTATGCGGTGACAGCGAAGAAAGAAGACAGCCCCAATATAAACCTGGAAGCGTAACAGTTAACATGGTAGAAATGTGGACAAATTCTCCTCATTTAGCTGAGAATATTATGTATTTTAAAATAGTTCATTTTCAACGTTGAACAGGTTTTAAAAAAAAACTAGAAAGGTAAATGGAGGCCATTGCTTGTCTTTCTTGCCTTCATAAACGTGAACTGACCCTCATCGCCAAGGGCTTTGGGTCAGAGTGAGTGTCCACTTGAGGAATACAAAACAAAGATGCGGGCGCTAATCCGAGAGGCTGCCTCTCCCGTGTCTTCCAAACATTTGCAGCTGGCTGACTGCTCCATGCTTGCCTCTCTTTATGCAAATATTAAGCTCTTCAGAAACCTTACCCGACAGAAATGTAAAACCAGAGATCAGACAAAACAAGAACAAACATCAACAAAACCTATAAGGATGCTTGATCCCTAGCTTGCTGCCACACCATTCAGGGATGCTTGGAGCTTTAAAAACGCATCGACTGAGCCTGTTTTCTCTTCTGGTGATTCTGTTTCCAGATCTACTTTGCAGTGGCTTTTCTAGACACTGACTGGCGTTTGATCCCTGGTGTGTCCTCTGTGAGCAAATGCTCTGCCGGAAGTTGCCAAGATATCTGGATGGGAAGAGATCGCTCTGGTCCATCAGGCATCTGTTTGCTTTTGTCTACAGCATCTGAAGCTGGGAACACGCTCTGTGGATTGAAGCCCAGAGAAGAAAGACCACAAAACAGCCAGTTCCCAGGTTAGGGGAGGCTTAAATGTCAAACAACCCCAGGATGCATCTATGGCTTTAAGGACAATGTGCTGGACAAAAGGCCTGGATGGAAAGCCTACAGTCCAGATGCCTGTCTCTAATGGGATTCTCTAAAGACTGAGATAAAACAAATTCCTGCCTGGATGGGCCACTCACTGTGCGTTTGTTGATGACGAGATCTAGAAGCAGAGGAACTAAGCTGTCACATGTTATATGTTGCAAAAGGCAGGGCATTTATTATTCATATCAAGGAAAGCTCTAACAGGAACCCATAGCTCATGATAAAACAACCCTGAAGTGTTTTTAATTGGTCTCTATCTTTAAATGTTAGGTACAGCAGGAGGCAAATCCCAGCCTTCCTTGCATGCTTTCTGAAACGTCTGTAGTCCTTCTGAGTTAGATTTGACATTTTTTTCTTGATTCAGAGGATTAAGTTCCTTATGAAGACTTTAGTCATACTCCATCTTAACTTAGAAAAGCAGCCTGTGCTGCAGGGGGAACTAACCACCTCCTTGTGGGAACGAACAGCCTCCCACGTACCTGCTGGATTCACTGAGTGGGATCAGGTCAGTGAACTGCTTTCAAGACTTTCCCTGACTCCTACTTTTGACTGAGCTTGGGCTTCTGTCACAAAGCAGGCTGTGGTGGGGCTTATACATGTGCTGAGCCGATTCCAAAACTAAGTCTCTTTAACAGGCTCACGCAGAGTGCATGAAGAGATGGCAAGAAGCTAAGTCCAAATCTTTCCCAAAGATTGCCGCCTTTTATCTGTCCTGTCCGGGACGCCAGCAGGAGCAGATTCTCACCAGAGGGAGGCATGGTCAGACCCTTATCACCACTGCTGTACCTTTTTCACCTGCAGGACCCATTTGGGATGCTCCCAGCCAGCTCATATGTCTGCCAGAGGGTAGATGCCACGTGCCTCTGTAGCCTCTAGAGTGCCAACAACCTCATTTTTCTCCACCGTTTCAAGATGGGCCCCAGACACAGGCCAGGTAGCTTTTTTGTACAGGCAGAAGTGAGAGTGAGAACACGAGGCAAACCAATTAAAAGGACACCAGGCAGTGCTGAGCCAGGCACCCAGCACTGCTCATGCAGAAACCACAGAGAACTCAGAGAGCCTGAAGGATCCCTTGGTGTGGAAGCACCTGTAGCTCAGTCGAAGGAACTGGGAGGTGTACTGCCTCCTCCCTGCAGGTGATGATCCTGGCTGGTGGTGATGGGATGCACAAACTCTAGGGGAATTATCCCGCCATGGAACTTGTCATATTACACACTGCCTCAGCAAAAGGTTCATATCCAGTGAAGGGCAGTGTCTTCTAGTCCTCTGAAGGTTCTCAGCCACAGGAGCCAAATCTAGATATTTATAAATGAGCAAGGATAATGGTTCTGCTTTTTGAAACTGATTTGCTGTGAGAGAATACTGCCTGGCTTCTAGATGAGGCAGGTCGCTGCCTGTAGTGTCTCAATGAATGTTCCTAGATTTTTCACTCTGAGCCAAGGAGGATACTTTCTGGTTGATTAAGAGATGCCTGGTGTGTATCCATGCTTGAAAAGTGTTTACAAATTTCCTCAGGGGAGAGGGGTGATCGGCAGAAGGAATGGTGCTCAGTGGCATTTTGCTGCCATAACATTTATATGTTTTGGTGATAGCCCTTCTCCTCCATTTTGAACCTGGCATCTTTGGGCACCTACTAAAAACAGGTATTGCTTAAAGAACTGCTCATATTTCTTTCAGAGAAAAAGAAATTCAGAAGAATGATCCATCAGCTGAAGAGGAAACTGCTGAAAGCTCTATTGGCTGATAATATTGTTTGGGAGAGCAAAGTCAACATCTGCTAGAAGCCGAGCCAGTGCCAGAGAGCCAGTGGAGAAGCAGAAAATATTTTGTTCTATCAGCCATGAAGACTTATATTTTGTTAAACATTAAAATGGTTTTAACATGGCTCTGAAGGATTTATTTCCTATTGGGGCCAACTGATTTTTTTTTTTTTTTTTTGAGCTTTAGTTGCTGCAGAGGAAGAAGGGATTCCATGTGCCCACATGGGAAGCTGCTGGGAGAGCAGCATTGCAGAATGAAAATTCAACTACTCCCAACGGCACATCGCTTGGGTTAGGGGCATTCTGACTTTTCTTGCCATGAATAAACAAATTTTGATGTAACCTTAATATCAGTAGACAATGCATGTATAGAAATGTTTAATTGTATCTGAGAGAGCCATGCTTAAGCATTTTAATTTTAATATCTTCAGGCTGCACAAAGCTAGAGGCTCCTCATTTGTTTTGGAATCAGAATAAACTGTTGTGTTGTTAGTGTGTTTGTGTGTGTGTGTGTGTGTGTGTGTGTGTAAATAACTTCCAGGCTTTGAGAGTGAGTGAGAGAGTGGGCTTTTCAGCTTGTCTCTTTTTATCTCTAAGATGAGCTGCAAGTGCTCTTGGAGGTGTTTATGTCTTGGATGATCAGTTAGTGGAGAGAATTAAAAGGAAATGATTCTGCTTCCCAGCACTCTTCAATAATACCCCTTTTCAATAGAGAGTTATACTGTTAGACAAATGTGACTGGATTAAGGCAGCACATTGAAAGAGAAACCTATTCAAATTATGAACAGTTCACCACAGAGAAAGCTAGATGTGGGTTACCAAGCCCTTGGATTGACTTGAAAGACAGGGAACAAATCTCTTAATGAAGCCCTAATACTACAAACACAATGTAAAAACTAAACAACCAGCAAAGGGAAAAGCTCATTGTAGATGATAAAGAGAACTTAATAAAGCAGCCTCCTTTGACTGAACCCCTTCTGTCAGAGTATCTCATCACACCAAGCAGCTATGTTCTTTTTCCGTTACACAGAGACTGACTGTAATACTAGCTACCAGGCGTTACAGGAGGAAATGGCATCACACCCAGATTAAAGAGCTCTGGCAATAATCTGCAAAGCCAGTTTCCCAGTGCCTTAGCTCTGCTTTCCCTGGCCTGACGGTTGGGTGAGCGCAAAATCAAAAGCAGAGTCACTAACCAGCAGCATCTGTCCTGCATTTCCTCTTTACCTGTGGCCCTAATATGCAGAACTTGCCTAAAAGCAACAAATAGACTTCACCTTCCTTCCCAACGCTGAGACGATGGCACGGGCTATCGGCACACGAGGGTTTAGAATTTACGCGATTAAAGATTGGCGGGAAGGTGGTGTTTGTGCCTCTTTTAGCTCACATGTGTTTCATGACTGCTGAGTTTTAAACACCATATCTTCCTAACTTACTTCTGGCCAAAGAAGTGCGTGGGAAAGAAGCAAGGCTCTAGGCACGTATCCATGGATAGAGGCTATCACTGTCAGTTTGAGAGCGTCTGGCTGGGAATGCCAGTGAAGGAACCCTGGAACCTTCCAACCAGAAGTCGAGAGAGGCTCTTCATGGCCATTGGTTGTAAAGTCAAAGGTCAGCTTTTTCAGAAGGAAATCCTAATGCAACACATGCAACAAACAGACAACAAAACGTCCTCGGCAAACTTTAGACGTGTGTGATCTAAGGGCATGTAGAACAAATGATTAGAGGAGACTAGAGTCTTAACTTTCTCCTCTCCTCCTCTTCCTTCTTGCACCTCTCTCACTTTTTCCTCTCCTCCACTCATACCCTCACCCCTGCTGTTCTGTAATTACATTTTGTGAACTAGAGTACACAGTGGCTAAATTTTTCTTCCAGGTAGTAAACATGAAAATATACACACACATCTAGAGGAGAGAATGGGCAATATCTGGGTGAGATTCTTCCATATGAGACATATCAGTTCACTCCTGACACATAGCGTATACACATATATATATACAGTAGGACTGCACATTTGCCCACACCCATTTTAGTCTTCACATAAATTTTTTTCCTTTCCTACAAAAGCTATGTAATAAAATTTATGTAGAATTATCTTTCTGGGGCCAATACGGAGCACACTGAACTCTGTCAGAACTCCGTAGGCCGTTTGGCTACTTCACTGTGTGTGGATCAACAGGCTCCAGTCTCTGTACATTTCACAAAAGGGAGGGAATACAGAGACCAGGCGTGGACGGGGTTTGCTGATTAGATGTGTCTGTCTAATCATGGACTGCACACACAAGGAGCCAGGAAGGCCAGAGAAAGCCTCAGTTGGATAGGTCATTCAGCCATGACTGGAAGAGACTGATTTGTTCAGTTGCCATCAAATGCTCTTCCATGGGATGCTGATATTTATAGTCTCCTAAAGCAGGTACTAAGGCTCAGAAAGCCAGTAGAAGGCAATACCTCTCTCTCTGCTTCTAGCAAAGCAAATTTAGAGATCTTTGCATGGGAAAGAGGAATGAGGACACATTTGGGATCAGAGGCCTAAACCAACGCAATAAATGCTGCAGTCCCTGAAGAACAGGTCCTGTCTCCCCTGGGCCAGGCTCTAAAGAAGACTGAGGTGTATGCTGGGAGTATCATGAAGCATGCAGAGCTGAGGAGAGTGAATTCAATGATCACTGTAGCGGAAGACAGAGTTCGAGACTTGCCAACTGGAAGTGGGCCAAACACAGTAACTAGTTTTTTCGGGGATAGATTTGCAGAACAAGCTTCAAAAACTCAGAATTCAAAAACGACTGGGGAAGCCACATCTGCCAGGACTAGTCACTACCTGAAAATACCTAAATCTGTTTGTAGACAGTTTATGAGGGGGAAGACCTCCTCTTGTTTCGGCTCCCATGTGTGCTGGAAGGTTCAAAAGGTAGCGTGGTGAGAGGGTCATAGTTACCCATAAGAGTGTTCTGGCAACGTAGACACTCTTTCGTCAGTTCTGCTTCTACTTGAGAAATACTTCAGATCCTGTATGGCTATAGTAGAGCTATGAATGTATTTCATCAAAGTAACAGCCAGAATATAGAAGCACAAAGGGGGGGGTAGGGAAATGGGGAGTGGAATGAGGGAATGAGAATAAATAAGAAGATTAGACTGTAAGGCAAAAGTGGGGGGGCAAATGGGAAGAAACTGATATATTAATCATGTTAAAAGATCACACTACTAGATAAAATACTATAATATAGCTGAAGGAAAAACACATTAGCCTAGAAATAATGGAGTTGACTGCCAGTAGAGCAACGCAGCAAATCTAGCAGGAAGCTAGTTTAGAGGACTTGTTTGAGCTGGGATTTTGAGTTTCTGCAATATTTGTTAATGGATTTATACCGATTTTTAAAAATTTCATTAAAACGTGTATGCATGTTCAGAAGGGCAAGGTAGGTACATGTGAGCAGGTACCAATGGAATGAGAGGGAGATCTTGGAGTTATGCTGTAGTTGTTTCAGCCACCAACTTCTACGTTGATTAAATTAGGTCCCAGAGAGCAAAAGTTTCTGTCACTGAGATGCTTCTCCAGTCTTGAAGAGGTGTCTTAGACTGGGCGGATGATCTCCACACTTTTTGGAGATATTACTGGCACATGTAACTGAACGAAGTACGAT